>NW_024519207.1:585997-1185997 GCF_017590135.1 Pyrgilauda ruficollis | reverse complement strand
AAAACAATACTGTACATGTACATATGCACATTTAATACCTTGTTAAATCTACTAACTCAAGAAGGCAAAAGCCTAGGAAGTGTCAGAGTTAATGCCATCTGAGCAACTCTAAATCTGCCCTTTCCCCACATGCATCATGGCTACAATCTTTAATGCCATGATCACCAATTTATTTTCCCTCTAGGGGCTCCTGTCTCATTTAGTGTTCTCTCCTGGGTGGTCCTCCTCCAGCTTCCCCTTCCTTGGACATCTCCAGGCCCACTGCACAGCCATACATCCACATATTTTCCACAGGAATAACAAGTGGAAATATCTCATGCAGAGGACATGACCTTTGCTTAATTTAAAGCCATATTTAGTAGGAAGGTATTAGAGCTTCTGTCTGTTTTAAAATTCTTCTAAATAAGTGGAAAACAATATACTTTCTTAGGAGTCACTGATTTAAGCTGAAGAAAAAAAAAATCCATTGCATGGGTGACTTCAGCCTGAATAGTTTAACTTTAGAGATCAAAAGTAAACAAAGCCAATGTCTAATAAAGGCGAATGTTGGAAGGTTTTGGCTGGGTGACATGACTTGCTTTACTGATCATTCAGCTCATATTTTGATAAACCCACTACAGTCCTGGGAGTTTCCTCAAGAGCCCTGTTGAAGAAGAGGAACAGGACACCAAAGGTTAGGGTCTGAGACTGGGCTCCAAGTAAAATATCTGCAGAAAAAATGGGAGAAGTGTCCAGGGCTGGTTCTGTTCTCTCTTCCCTTCTATCCCCTCAGGGGTGGTGTGTGGGTGAGGCTGTTGCTGCAAAGCACCCCTTGATGGGCACCTGGAGATCTCTCCAGGCTGGAGGAACAGTGGTCAGCTTCCCCTTGTGCTTCATTCACTTTCTTTGCAGAGCAAGCAAGAAAGCAAAAAATAAGGGACCAACACAAAACTTCAGGTTTGCTTTCACCCACTTAAAAAACTAAGGCCAGGCAATCAAACCAACTGCAGCAGCTAAAATAGTCTTATCCCAGAATGGGAATGAAGCAACCCAATCCCATTTGTCCCACAGTTTCTGGGTTGCCAGTATTGCTTCAATTTTACCATTCATCCCTCCCCCACTGCATCTGATTATCTGTATAAAAGGCTAATAAATTCTCTGCTGAATTTCAAAAAGCAGCAGTATTTGCATTTTGAACACCCAGCCGTGCAGGATTCAGCCCATTTAATTATTTTGCTTCAGAGCATGTACTGGTTTTGTCACTCACCCTCAATGAGGAGGCACGGGCTAGCAAGGGATGGGCAGTGGGATTATCAGTCACTCAGCCTGCTTGTGTTTATTTAAATGTTACCAATTGCCACTCCTGATTTGGAGTCTAATTTACACTTCAGATTCAAGACTGCTATCCTAGGGATAGCTCTATCCTGATGCTAGCTCTTTAAATGTGTGCACCAGGAACCACATTCAGTTTGACTAGGCTTGCATAAAATCTTTGTCTAACAAAAAGGATACATTTCCAGCCTGTGTCATTGATTTGTACTTCCATGAAATGCCACTGTGCTCCACTTAAGTTTTGAATGTTTTGTTTACTTGGATTCACCTCTAACCACATTGCAGTGAAAAAGAAATTCTTCCAAGGTCTATGAGGCATTTTTATAATAGTAAAACTTTTTAGAAGGTGCTCATAATTTCCTCTCTATTAATTTTCCCACTGCTTCATTTTCTGCAGTGTTCTTATGTCATGCCCTCTTGGCAACGTGCAGGCTTTTATCTCATGTATTGTGTAGTGCCAAGTGCTGTTTCTTTTTCTTCTGAAATTACACAGGGTTTGAGATTTTTAGATCAAACTGCAAATGTTTCTTCTCTGATAAAGATTTTGGGTCAAGCAACTATTATTCCTTTCTTATACTAGCTAAAATTTCTCCCAAGCAGAAGAGTGAGAACTAAGGATGTAAAAAAATCCATTAAAGCTCATATGCTGTAATTATTACAGTGAATTAGACTGGTGCAATAGCATTCCTTGGGACACCTGAGCTGGTCTAATGGATCCCTCACACCAAACCAGACCTCCTTTTGAAAGGATAGAAGTTTCAGATTGTCTTATTGAATGATATATTGCTTTTCTTTAACATCAGCCCATTTCCTTAGGGAAGGCCTCAAGGGCAAGGGCTGTCTCTGTACAGAGCAAGCACAGGAGGGAACTACTGCTGATGCTGGATGGCTTAGGCAGTTTCATTATAGAAGCATTTGCTACCACTCTCCTCTCCCAGCATGCCTTGGACCCAGACTAGATCAATAAAAATTAAATTAAAATAGCATACATATGTATGAATGTTAGATTATATATACTGCATCTGCTGCACACCTCTCCTGATATATTATCTGTATACCTGAGTGTGTGTGTGTTTGTGTTAAGGATACATACAGTATGCAATCCATACAATCTGAAATTTGTTACAGCATCTTGAGCAAGTTGAAATTTGCTGGGGAAATTTATATCCTTATTATACCTAGTGAGAAAGTTGATTAAAAAAAAAAAGAAAGTTACATAAGGCCTTGCATACCCAAAGGCTTTTAAACTGCCACAAATGCACTAACAAGAGATAATATTTCTTCTTGCAAAAGTTGTGTCTGCAGATCATGACAGGTTTTGCATTGGGAGTGTGATTGCTTCCTGTGTTGGAGAAGGAGGGTGCTGCTCAGAGAGCAGCCATGGTGACTGAAGGGCGCTCTGGTTCCATGCAGGACAGGAAGGGCACAGGGAGAAGCAGATGGGGCAGACCAGACCTTACATGGCTGCTCTGCAGAGCTGCATGGGTTGCACAGCACCTGGCAACCTTCTGGTGGACTCCTGGTGGCCAGCTCTGCTTTAGAGGCGGCCTCTCCTAGAGTGCCAGCAAATCTGCCTTTTCAGGTAAGCTGTGCCTTTCTTTGCAATGCTTGGTTTAAAAAAAAAGAGACTTTTAATGTAAGCCACTCCAGTGCTGTCAGGGCTTCCTGGTGTGCAATCCGTCCTCCTCTCCTGTGCATCGCTGGGGTGTTGTGTGCAGCGAAGAAGACTTGTGCACTGCCAAATTCTGTGTGAGGGTGGAGAAATTGTGACTGGAAAGCAGCAGGCCAGAGAGAAGGTAAGTACCTGGTGGGAGCTGTCAGTGGCAGCCCTTTGCAGCTGGGTAAGCTCTGGAGGTAGATCTTCATGGGTTAGACCATCAGACTTAACTGTAAAGAAAATAACAAATTGAATGAATTAATATTAATAGTTTAATTCATAAAATATGTTTGGTAAATATTTTTGTGGCCTGTAATTCCTCCTGACTCAACTGTCTATGAGAAAGAAGGACATCTATGACAATTGGGCAAAATGAAAATCAGGAGCTGTCTGCTGCACCATGCATCGCTGTTAGAACACTAGCAAGCATTTTCAAATCAATTGAAAGGTACCACCTCTAAAGCCATCCCAAATATTTTTGACACCTTCAGCTTATTGTCTTAAATATTTTCAGCTTATTGTCTTAAATATGATTCAAACTTTCTTTCTGTTTTCATCTGGTAGCATCATCCATCACAAAGCCTTGTTAAAGCAACAGCTTGGAGGCAAATCATGGCAATCCTGTTATAATTAAATCTCCTCCTGCTCTTATAACAATTTTCTAGTTTTCATTACTAAAAGCTCTGAAATTAGACAGGGCATGAAGTAAGATGGGGCAAGCCTTATTACAGAGCTAGTGTGGACTCTGCTAGGGAGAATGCCCCTCCCCTCTCCTTCCCCCTGACATCCAGGCCTCCTCCTTAATTAAAGACTTTCTTCCACTGTAAGATTTATAAATATGTTGAAGCACAAGCTTCTAGTATGATTCCTTTATCTTTTACAGCATCCCTGTAGAGACAATTATGGGTATTTGCTTACAGACCAGTCACTCACTGCATGAACAGTGGGAGGCCTCATTTGGGAGCCAAGGGTCATCTTCTGCCTGCTTGTTCCAGCTGCACAAATGCACGTGAGATAAACCACCACAACCATCGGCATTGTCTTGGCCAGAAATCATTAAGAGCACCTTCATTTGAATGCCAACATTTTTCAAGGGCTGCAATCTTTGAACAAAAATTAGCTTGTGCTACCTTGTGTTTGTGTTAGATCATGGGAGATGATGTGTTACCAAAAAAAAAAATATTTTTTTTTATATTTTAGTACCTGATGCAGAGAGTATAGGGCTTTTCGTCTATGGGACGATGGACAGGTAGCACAGGCAGCCAGAGCATGACCCTTGGGAGGAACATCAAAGGTGATCAGACTGGAATGAGGGCAGCTCTGATCCCTTTGCTGAAACTTTTGATTTTCAGTAAGACAAAGTAACTGACTTTGTGACTGTATGTCCTATTCATGAATTACCATCACCACTAAAAGCTTAGATATTTGCAAAGTCTTACATTCCTTTCAAGCTAACCTCTCCTGCATAAGACACCACGTGTCCCTGCCCTTCTGTATCCTCCACCCCACCGTGGCATGCCAGCCGGCTGTACATCCTCACCGAGCTCTGAAGCCAAACCAGTTCACAGCAGCAGCTACAGGGAAAGGCACGCTCATGCAGAGGCCTTTCGTGGTGAATGCTGAAAACACCCCACACAGCAGCTGCATACAGTCAAGGATTTTTTAAAGACTTTTCTTCCCCTGCTCTATTTTTATTTCTGCTTTAGCTTTCCTGAGATTAGAAGGGGGAAGAAGAGGCAGAATTGTCTGTACTATTCCCAATGAGCATGCACTAGGAATTCACATACTGCACTGCAAAGCTTTCTGTTTGATCAGCTGGTACTTTCCTGGTACTGTTCATATTCTCTTTGTTTTCTGACTGCTGCTGAGTTTGGAAGCTGATATTTTCATAGAATCACCTTTTATGAGCTGGAATAATTTCCTGAATGGCAGTATATATTAAAGCTATCACAGTGTATAAAATTGGACTTTACTAATTGTACCTGATTTTGTATTTATCAGTGTTATATTTCTTTTGCTATTTTATTGCCCATTCGGTCTCATGATATTGTGAAACTCTTTGCAGCTATTGTTTTTACTCTCAAGCCTGAGTTTCTTAGTATTGTTAGTAAATTCTGTCCCTGACTCTCCAAATTAATTTCCAGAACATTTATCAATAGATTGACCAGCACAGAACCAGTTTTTAACTTCATTTATAATATTTTAATTAGTCTTCCACAATTAGCCCTTCTTTTTAATTTCACACAATTGGACACTTGGTATGAGACGTTGCTAAAAGCCCTTTTAAGACTTAAGCAAACTTTATTAGCCAGATCATCCTGACATACATGCTTAGAGATTCTTCCAAAGACTTGTAATAGATTTCATGGTTATATATCCAATAGAGTACTCTTCCATTATGGTTTATGTCAATTGGCAAGGTACAGCCATCAATTCTTTTGAACCTCTACAGAAATCTCACACACAGGAGTGGTGGGTTTTTTTTTTTTTGTTTGTGTGTGTGGTGGATTTTTTCTTTCTTTGAACCATATTTCCCATTTTTTCTCTCCTGTGATACTAATGCAGTTCTAAGCACAATTACTATTTCAGAAATCTCCTAAAAATACTTAATGACTGTAATGAACTGACCACCTGCTAGTAACTTATCAGATTGTTTCAATTAGACATTTAGTGATACTTAAATTCAGCCAGATCGCCTGATTAAGACTGTCAAAAAATGTTACACCTTGACCATGTAGTCAGTCACCCAAATTCTCTGACAAGTGGCAGAGAGAGTACAGTACTGAGAGTTAGTAGCAGGAATAAATTCAGCCTCATCAAATTACGTGGGGGATAGCATTACTCCTGTACAGCACACAGATAGGTTCAGTGCTGGCAATCTAATATCCAGACTTCCTGCAGCACAGTAAACATTCTTCTGCATTTGTTTGTTTTTATTAAAAAGTGCTACAAAAACATTTTGAAATTAAAGCCTTATCAGTTTGCCATTGCAAGTCAAGTTTTCCAGTCTATACGGTTTAGATAAGGAGCAGAGGAAGAGATGACTCAGTCATCATCTGTAAATGATTCCATGGGTGATAAGAAAAAAAAAAAGCCATATTAAATCTCTTAGCTACCTGGAAACAGAACACAGGGTGTTGAAGACAAATTAATCCAGATTAAATATAAAGCCTCCTCTTCATAATGTTTATTGACTGCTAGGAAGAAATTGAGTATACAGACTCTTCAAGAGATTAAAGAGATTTCTCAGGTCTTAATTTGTTTGTAAGAGATCCCTCCACAGCTGAAACTGAATTACCAGGATTATTCCTGCTGTAACTGGGCAGTATTATTCACCTCTGTTTTGCAGATCCAGTTACACAATTACATGTGGTTTCCTCAGACTTGAAACATGTGATACTATGACAAAGAATGTCTATTCAATATCTCATTTGTATCAGTGTTACTTTGACTTTAATGCAGTAACAAATCATCCTGTGTGCATCAATTCATATGCTCCTACTTTAAAATTTCGTATCAGCAACATGAATTTATGTTTTATGAACACTGAAAGACTGAACAGTTCAACTATATTGAATCATTTACCTGAAGAAAAGCCTGTGTTCTAACCTTTTTATGGCAACTACTGGAAAATACAATTTTTGCAGATGCAATCTCCCAAAGGAGTAGAATAAAATAGTAATACAAAACTGAGCAATATTTTTTTAAACAAAGGCTGAGAAAGGAGAGGTAGAATAAAATTGGTGAATGAGATGAAGTAAATTTAGCTCTAATCCCAGAGTCACCTCTGTAGGGAAACATACTGGCATCACTGTCTTGGTATTATTCTGCTGCAGTTATACTGTTATAAATAACTATGGTTCCAAAGCAACCTATCACTATTAATTCAATTGAAACCAAAGATGTAAGGACTACAAGAATCAGTTCACAATATCCAGTTGTCTCTGGACACTGAATTACTGATTTTTTTTCCTGTAGGAAAACCATGGAAATAAAAGATGGACATAAATTCAGTAATAATGGGGCAAAATTACCATGATTCTATGATCAGCTTATGCTTAAAGCAGTCTATTTTGAAAAGAGAAAGGAAGTCTGCAGCAATTCATTATCTGTGTTGACTTACTGAAAACGTTCAGGAAGCACCAGCAGTTAGGTCTGTCCTCACAGGGAGACCCCCAAGCATCAGCAGGGGTTTGGTGCCCTCTTACGTTGGGTACAGGCAATTTGAGCGACTGCAAACACTTCTGGCTGATGGATCACCTGAGAAGGCTTCTCGGGATACAAATTGTTAAGAAAGTAAGTGCTAACTGAGATAACTGACTACTGAATGCTTCAAAAAGGTTAATAACCTCTGTAAGGCAGAGAACTTACCACAGAGACAGTGAACTCCCAGCAATTAACACAAACATACTTTCGTACCCTCCCCTTCAGCTTTTATTAAGATGCTCAGCCTCGCTGACCTGGTCTTGCATGGCACAAACCTCACACAGGTTTTTCTGTTTTGGCCAAATATTGTTAATAAATTTCTGACGGAGAACATACACACACAAAAGAAGGCTGTTGAGCATCACAAAACAATCCTGAATAATGGGGCACTGTCACAGGTTCCCCAGTGAAGTTGTGGGTGCCCCATCTCTGGAAATGCTCAAGCTGTGGTTGGATGATCTGAGCACCCTGATGTAGTGCAAAGTTCCCTGCCTATGACAGAGGGGTTGGAACCAGATGACCTTTAAGGTCTTTTCCAGCTCAAATCATTCTATGATTCTGTGCAGAGAGAGGACTATGTGATCTGGTTTTTACTTCCTGGAAACACATCCAATTAATAACGTGGGTACAGACCCAAAAAAAAAAAAATGGCCTGCAAAACTGCAGACATTAAAATAGAGGGTATTTTTATTTCCATTAGTTGAATACTCCAGTGATTACTGTTCACACCTAAAAGCTGGCACTGATTACCTAAAATTAGATTTCTGGACAATTTTTTGCAATCACCTCTAGGTTTCTCTCTTATCTAGTTAACACTGCAGTATGTTACTTTATTTCTTGTGCAAGTATATTCTAATCCATAGAGAATCCTTCTTGGTCTTCTAAAAACTAGACAAGACAAACTGCTCAGTAAATCTTTTCTGAAAATAAAACCTGATTTGGTATAAGAAGTGTTTTGTTAGTTACTTTTTAATTTCCCGATCTATTAGCATCATTAGGGTATACAGTTTAATTTTTTTTTTAAACTTGGCACTTATGTAACTCATCATTCCATTTTACTAATTACTCAGAAGGAAACATATGAGAGATATTTATGTCTCTGTGTTGATACATAAATTAGAAAGCAAAAGACATTGGCCACAGAAATAGTGATGTATAAAGATAACATGGAATTTTAGATTACATTTAAATGTTGATATCAGAAATTATCAAATACCTTATTTAAGTGCTGAGGGCCCTGTATTTAGAAGAGTAATCCATTACAATGGAATTTATCTATATTAGAACAGAAATAAAACACCCAAGAGTTTAATAATGCGAAACTCTCAATTTATTTTATCAAGTTCTCCTGCAATGCATTTCTTCAGAAATTGGTTTCAAGGTGATACATAAGAAAACATTCAGAGAATTAGCAAGTTAGTGCACAAAATCATTTTCTCAGTCTGGTCATAGACACAGAGATAAAACAGAGTCTAAGCATCTCATAATTATTATATAAGCATCCCTTGTCCCCTGTCATCACAGATACCCAAATGCCTACTGGCAAGGCACATTTTGGCACCTTGGCCTACTCCAGTAAAGCCACACAAAACTGGATGGATGCTCCCCATTTCTTGGAGCCAAAAGCTCATGGAAAAGAGCTGAGAGCAGATCCATGCAGCAAGCAGAAACTTGTACAATTAAGTTATTTGTCAACATCGAAAAGTGCACTACATTGCTTTACTGAACACAAAAACATGTTCCCAGAGAGCTTGGAGTTCTATTTTCAAATGGATGTGACAAAGGAAAAATAAATAAGGAGAGGATGTAGTGAAGAAAGATGGGTATGCCTGGACCCCCTACACACCAAGATATGCTCAAATCATGATTTTATAGTAAAATTTTATAAAATAAACCCATCTTGTGTAGACAAGAAATAGCTAAATTGCACACAGAGCAGAGATCCCTGAGCTAGTAAAAAACTAGTTAGAAAAGCCACACAACACACTGTGTGGGCATATTCACATAGGTCTAGAGGAAGTACTACTACTTTTTCAGCAAATAAATATTGCTCACTAGCTCCCATTCAAGACCACATGAGTGATGGATGGTATTTGCTACTATATTATCTTGAAGTTCTGCTTCTAAGGCTTGAGTGAGGGCAGCTCCAGGTGGGATCTTGTCTTATTGTTGTGGATGTAGCCAACAACAAAACTTTCACATTTAGTGCATTAATCTCAAATAGTGCTGAAATCAGGCAGTCAGGCTCCACAGCTGAGTTACTTCTAGAGAAAGTATGAATCTGACTTTTCTGAACAGCTTTTCCATCTGCTGACTCACAAGTTTGTGATCATAAGTTGAACCAACCAAATTAAGTAGCATTTGCTTTTGACAACATTCACTGAAGTTGTATTTCCCATCAGTACAATTCGATTTCCCATATTTCCTTTCTAAGAAAGTAGAAAAAAATGACCTCTCTTAGCTGGTAATTAGTATTAAAATAATCCATGCAGTAGAATAAATGTGTGGAAACCACAAAAATCCTCTCATACTTTTCCAAGAGCCAGAAAATATGGAATGTGGATCCAGTTTTACCATGGCAGTCAGTTATCCATGGTCTCATTTCTGCCGTGCCATCTTCCCCATCCCATTTTTCCCATACCTGGTTCCCTCTATGCTATAAAGTGAACTTAAAATCTTGTAACAACTTGTAAAGAAAGGAGAACCACTTTGTTCTGGGAATGGAGAGGCAGGATTTTTTAGGACAGAGCTTAGAGACATCTGTTACAATATAGTGTAAGAAACTTAACTCTTAACACATTAATGAAGTTGATGAAGTCTGAGTTCTGGAAATAAATTAAAACAGATGCTTTGCTGTTAACTGACAGAGCTTCAATTAAATCAGAAGAAAATCATATGTCTCCCAGTCCCTACTGCTGATTAAGACTTTCCTAGCAAATTGCAATTTGTTTTTCTTGAGGAACTCACACAACTTGAACCTCAATATGTTCCACTATGAAATCTTATGGAACTGAAAACTCATGCTGATATAAATCAAATAAGGTTAAGAACTAATTTAGTTAAGAATCAGTACTTGGCTGCTGTGCAGATACTTTTAATTTAGTTTGAAGTGTCTAATATCAATTTAGCTCAAGCTTATTACAGACTTTATGGCTTTAGCTAGAGCTGAAAACAGATTTCAATACTTATGTCATTAACCACCTAAGGCAGATGCCAGTACTGACACCAATATCCAGCAGCATCTAATTTAACATTGTGACACGTCCTTATAGTCTCTGTTGGACAGTATCAGCACAACCATTCAGAAAACAAAGTGAAGAAACATTGAAATGAAGTGCTCTTCTCTCAGGAAATAATTTATAAAACTTCTTTCAGACATTTCTGACCATTTAACAACACACACAGGCTAAGCAGAGCCCCAAGTTGACTCTATACATTTATGATGAACAGTTGTGTTTGTAAAGTTTTATGTAATAAAATTAAAATGCTTATCATTTTACAATTGGAACAAAACTAAAAGCCACCATATCATTACTTAAACAAGTAACAGCTCAACACCAAGTAATTCTCCAGAACTCCAGAACAGCTAGGACAGTCTTAGTTCTACAGTTCTGGGAGCACCTGTGCAGTTCTGTGCTTGTCTAAGGAAACACAATCCATAAAGAACTCAAGGAAATGTGGTCGTAGGTCTTAAATGTCACACAGCTTGTGCCATAGCACTTGTGGGAAACCATCAGCTTAAGGGTACATATTTTTGTACTTGCTGGGCTCCAATCTCTGCAACATAGACTGCTCCACTCCTCATGTCTACATCCACAAGGTGTGGTTTAGTTTCATCAGCCAGCTGGACACTGTGGACTATGGCACAGTCCCCAATGGAGCCGACTGGAGGTGCTGCCAAGATTGCCAACCGGTTGATATTCAGCTGAGCGACAATCAGGTATTTGTAATCGGCAGTAAACCTGGGAAAGATAAACGTATTTTTGAACTCCATATGACACCTCATTTTATCACAATCAAAACCTCTTTAACAACCACAGTTCTGAAGGCTATGACCAACAAAATGCAATGTAACATTGGGAATTAAGTTGCAAGCCTTGCTCTTCATATGGCTGTTCACTGAGACACATTATGCTACAGAAAACTTGTTCAAGAAAATCTTTCTTCCTGTAAAAGCTGGAACAGAGTAAGGTTAATAACATAACAACTTTAAAGTGAAGCTCCCCATCCTGCAATCAAATCTGCAGGGCTTGCTATAAAGCCAGGATTTCCCTGTTAAGATGCAACTGCGCAGATCTTCACATATGTTAGAACACCCAGCACCTTATTTCACTGGTTAACTCCTTCTCAGCAGGCATTAAATATTAACATTTTAATTCACCAGTAAGAGTATGCCTTATTTACGTAATTGCGTGCTTCTAGAACTGTTCAACAATACCTGACAGAATAGGGTCCATCTTCTGAAAAACAGCCATTCCAAGACCCAAGCCATTCTCCCGTGACTTTATCAAAAACTTGGATTCTCTTGTTGCCTCTGTCTGCAACCCATACCTGTTAAAAAGAAAAATCATGGCTGTCAACAAATGGAACAAATTAAATCCATTTATTTCTTACAGAAACAAATTCCCTGTAGTAAAAATGGAAGACTGTACCCTGGAAGAATGTATACCTTCCCATTCAAAACTAAATCAATAGATCTGACTGCCAGACATAAACCAAAACTGACCTGTAGTTAACATACACAAATTATTTTATACTACCTTAACAGAGAAGTCAGTGCTTTCTCTTCTTTTTTTGTGGCTATATGATATATTCGGTAGCATTTTTATCCCCACAATGAGGACATATTTCCACCTATTAAATTCTGAAGATCTATCTAGAGGTCTGTCACCTGCATTTTTTTTCCAATGGCAGTCTCAATGATCTGCAAACACTCCTGACATGCCTAATACTACTACAAATATTTAGCCATTTAAACACTTAGAGCATGTTTAGCTGGTTTTGTCTAACCAGTTTTGTCTCTGTCCTGCCCTGTGTTAACTGGGCTCACAAACATTGCAAGCTAACAATACCACTAGACAGTTCCAATGAAGGCATTTTTTGTAAAACAATCAAGATTTAGCTGTTGACAAGTCATCAGCCTAGTAAGTAGACTTCTTGAATTTTCTGGGGTATCACCTAAAAGAGAGCAATAAACATAACCTCAGATCTTTCATCACTGTTTTAAAATGAAGCACTATTAAAGCATTCTCTTAGATTTCTTGTGAGTTAACAATTAATTCTCTAAACTGATGATCAACACTACATTGGCAGTTAAATCATAGCTCATCCCAGTCACTCTTTTTTAATTAATAAACTCATGGTTATCCTGCAGCATAAAGTGACCATGCTCCTCCTGCTTTTTCTCTGCCAGTTTTGGCAGAGAATTGATTTTTATATACACTTCTTATTCTGATTCAGACAGCATCAGCAGAATTAGCTTCAACCAGTGGTGTTTTAGTGAAGCAATCTTATTTTCCCTGAAACAGATTAAGAAGCAACTGCATAATTCCTCTCTAGCAGTGGAAGACCAAAAGCCAGACTGCAATTAATGCCTGGCAGAAGCAGACTCTTGGAGTGCCTTGAGCATGTAAAAGAGAGTAATGTCCACAACCTAGCTAGAGCCTCACTATCACCTAAAGCTTATTTGGAATTTCAAAATATGAAGTTAAAACCCCTTGAAGTATAGTGACTGAGGGTAACGGACCACCACTTTGTCATCTAGCAGGATTGTCTTTAATAAACACACTTGAGTATTCATATGTTTTTTTCTATGAACAAGTTTTAGGATCAACTACACAGCCAGCCAGCATGAGAGAGAAAGTAACCACGAAAAACCAAAAAGAGCAGAGCCGATGTTCCTAGCTCTTATCATTCATTCCACATGTTCACAGCTGAGTTTTCTGGGTTTTACATCAAAGCACAGATAGTTACGGCTGGACTTGATCCTTTGGTATGCACTTTCCCATGGGAGAAGAGCTGCTTACCAAGGTCAGGATGGTCCGAGCAGGCTGCTGCTTCTACATGAAGAAAGAGAAGTGCTTTTATTTATTACAGAACACACTTCTCCTGTAGTCTCACAATGGCAACCTGTTACAAACTGCAGGAGGAATACTCTGTTGTTGCACGGACATTGACAGTGTAAGTGGTCAGGATCCTGGTGCTAGCATTGGAGTCAGCTGCTTCCATAGAACCTACACTATGAAACTTCAGCTCAGGACTACCACACCAAAAACTGTAATCACATAAAGTGACACAGATCACAACAGTTTAAACAAAAAAAGATAAAGGTTTTGTTTTGTTCAAATACATATAAACAAGTCTGTTGAAAGATTAAATAAAAAAATTTCTTCAATTCTTTACCCGTCCAAAAGCATCCACTGTTACACTGTGAGGAATCTTGAACTGACCAATGCCACTCCCATTTGTTCCAGTCAGCCATATCTCTTTGTAGTCTGAACAGTGAGCACCATGAAAGATAAAAGTTAAAAAAATCACAGTGAGAAAACAACAAACAAACCAGTTTTTAAGTCACTCTCTTGCAAAGTTACTTTGCAAAAGGTAAAAGGTGAGATTTCTAAACTGTATAAACACAGTACTCCCAATACATAAATCTGAGAGAAAACATTAATACTACAGTGACTACTGGATTGTTATTAGTGGTTTCACGATTATGGTTACAAAAATGTAGCCAGTAATACACAAGAGCCGTAATCCAAGGTTCTGTTAAACACTGAATTAAAAAAAAAAATACAAAAAGGAAAAAAAGTAAGTTGGCTGATTATGCTATTCATTTATTTCCTAAATTGATTTTTAACACTCGTTACCTGGAAGTTTTCACATTTAACAATTTACCATTTTGCAAACTAGGTAAGTATCTGCTTTTTGATAGGAAAATGGAGTAGCTCCTCCACTTATTCCAGCTGCGGACATGTGCAGATTCTTTAGTCACTGCCCTAACTGAGGAGTATGAGTGAGCTAATTAGAATCACAGAACAATTTAAGTATAAAAGTCCTCCAGACACTGCCTGGTTCAACCTGCACCTCAAAGCAGGACTAGCCTTGATAAAAAAGCCAACTCTCAAGTTAGATCAAGTTGCCCATAACTCATCAGCTTTTGAGCATCTACAGGAATGGAGAGTGCAAACCATCTTTGGACCACCCTGTCATTCACTGTCTGACCATCCTTACTCTGAATGTTTTCTAACAAAAATCAAACTGAAATTCACCCCTCTTGAATCTTTTGCTCTGTGTTCCTCATTCTTCACTGTGTATCTCAAAAAAAATATGTGCCTCCATCTTCTCTATAGCCTCCTTTTACTGACTTAAGGCAGCAATAAGAATCCCCCTTAGGTTTCTTTCTTGGAGACTGAATGTCTTGGGGTAACCAGGACACTGAACAAAGTCACTCCCTCAGCCGTTTCTCATGAATGACTAGGTGATTTCTCCTGAAGTAGCAAGCAGTAAAACAGGTTCTGATTCAATAAGATCTTCAAGCTAAAGTTAAATGACAGTTCTGCCTAGTACTTGCCTAAAAATATTCCCAAGCCATGTTATTTAAAATCCAGTTTTCAGTGGTCAACTACTGCAAGAGTTCCTTTTTCCATACCATCTGATAGTTTGAGCAATCTGTTGTTCATTCCTCCATCTCCATCAACAACATAGATTTCTCCAGTTTCCTCCACAAAGATATCTGCTGGTTGATCAAATTGCAGGGGAATCAAACTTGAGCCAGCATTACCAGGTGTGCCCAAGACCTGCATAAGTTTACCCAAAGGGCTATACTGTTTCACTGTGTGTCCGTATTTCCCTGCATCAAGGAAAAAAGAAAGTGCAAAAACATCTTAACAAAACAAAATGTAAGTATTAAAACTGACTGCAAAGATTGAAGATCTGATACTCAAAAGTAAGTAATATTAATACATTTAACAGACAAAATTCTATAATGAGGTTATGACAATGGGTTAGTAAATCCACAGGCTGTGACACTATTCATCCACTGTATTAGGATCACTAAACCTAGGTCTAGCAAGGTTAAACTTATGTCTATCAGGATTTTTTTCCCTGATACTTCTGGGTGGTAGGGAGGAATGCTGACAGCACTCAGTGCTTGAGTGCTGAAACTCAGCAGCTGTAAGCAGACACACAGCACAACTCATGAAACTTCACACTATTTTGTGCAGCACCTGAGAAGTTTGTTCATGGCAAGTAAAGCACAAATCAATCTCAGAATTGCTGACAGACTTAAATAAGTGAGTTTAAAGCAATATTACATTTTCTTCCCCACTCAATATTTCTCATATCACCACGATGCATACCTGTTCCAACATCTGTGATCCATACTGAACTTCCTGTTGCAGTGTTCCAAACGAAGATACCATGAGGCATTTCAACTGTATCATTCCAGGAGTGAAGAAAATAGCCTTCTTCTGAGAATACAAGTACCTTTGGCACATTGTCTCCTCGCTGAAAAGGTAAAAAAAGTTCTAAAGAAAACATATTAATTAAGTAATCTTATAGTTTAAAATTCCTTTGTCAATTTTTTTCAATGTTTCATGAATTGAAACAATCTCCTGATGTGACTGTCTGCTAGAACTCTTTTTTCCAGCTAGAAAAGGAAAAAGAGATATGGATGTAAATTTAGTATGAAAAAACCTTCCAGTCAGTCTGGACTTTCACCTTTACATCACACAGAGTCCAGCTTTCAGAGCAGCCAAGTGCCTGCAGCTATCCTGGTCTTCAGCTTGAACTGTGTTTTGTGTTCCTGCTGAAAAGCGTGCCCGATGTAATAGGCATGGGAAACGGCAACAGTGCTTATTAGCTGCATGGCACTCAAGTACTCATACTGTGCTTTACAAGAAATTCCCACCACATCCCATGGAGAGAATGTCTTATCCATGGCCTAGAGATACTCACACATGGACCTGGGTAGAGGAAATAATTTAACCCAAATTACTTTTAACTGGTTGAAAGAGCTGTGTGGTTTTGATTTCATGGAACAAGCCCTCAAAGAATGGAAGATTCAGTTGCCCCAGAATCACATTTTATCTTACAGCTGAGAGAACAAGCTGCTTTAACTCAGTTAAGTTGGATCATGCATTCATACCACAGAAATGTAATGCTTTAAAAAAAACACACACAAACAAATGTTGTGCCAGAACTGCTTTCAAAAATAGATATAGCAGAGACATTTCTGTTTATATTTTTTCTGAGTTTGATACAATAATTATTCATATATATAAAAATATATAAATATATGTAAACAAACATACACATATATATCCAAATCTTAACCAGACACTTTAAAGGCAAAAAATCACAAAAACAACAAAGAGAGAACTACAGTATTCCCACTCACTTGTCCTACATAGACCAAACCATGGAGCGAGTCAACAGCAACACAAAATGTTTGGCCAGTGAAGTGTTCTGGAGTTTTAGGCCAGCCTATGTCCAGCTTGTACATCTGTTGCTCTCCGTTCCAAGGAGAGAAGTACTCTGCTTTCAAAACCTGAGAATACAAAAGAAATATACAGTAGTGAAATTCCATGAGGGTGGGATCAAAGGAAACAGCAGCTGAAAGTAACTGTGTGCTGAAGCATCATAGATTCATTTACTCAATTTAAATTAACAAGGCAGAAAAACAGAAGCAGGCTTGCAGCTAGGGGTTTGGACTACAAGTGGGAAAGCTTCAACAATCTGCTTATCGAGTCCTTTGGATCAGGGAACTCTGGAATTAGAAGGCAAAACACACACCCTGAAATTGCTTACACCAGAGTTGCTGTTAATATCTGTAAATCACTCTCCAAAGTGAGGAAAATAGTACAGAAGGTTCCAAATGCACCAGATTCAGCAGCCACTTCAAGATGTGAAAATAAGAAAAAAAACAGGTCAAGAATGAAAACTGCACCTTGAAAATGAAGAAGTGTAAAATGCCAGGAACAGTCAGACTCGGGTCAATGTATACATTTTAAACAATAACGGAAAAAATTAATCTTCCACCTCCTTGTTCTATTTTTCCAGCAGAAAAGGGGAAGCTAAGCACTGAGACAGAGCACGCAGCACAGAGCCAAGTAACGGGAGACCCTGAAGGCCCAGGGCCACTGACACTTCTGTTCCTGCCCTGCCGGGACCAGGGGACACACGGATGACACAGAGCTGCGGACAGACAGGCCGGGCTATCACGACGGAAAACCGCGAGCAATGGAGCAAGGAGAACACCTGCCAGTATCAAGCGGGAAGTCAGTCACCCAAAAGCTCCCTTCTCCTGGAAGGGGCCGCCCCGCGCCGGCACTACCTCGGCGGGGCTGCGAAGCCGCCCAGTGCCGCATCTCCGCCCGGAACCCACAAGCCACAAGCGGCGCGGGAGGCACCGAGAGCGGACGGGTCCCGGGCGCCGCCGGCACCTCCCGCCCTGCCGGTACCCGCGCCCGAGGGCGCGCCCCTCGCGGCAGCCCCGCCGGGCCCTCCCCGCTGCCCACCCGAACCGGGGCCCTGACAGGAAGCCCCAGGCGGCCGCCGCGCACCTGGGAGCCGCCGAGCAGGGCGAGCAGGGCGAGCAGCGCCAGCACCGTCCCTGCCATGGCAGCCCCGGCCCCGCTGCCGCTCCCGCCTCCCGGGGGCCGGGCCGGTTGCCATGGCAGCCACGTGGCCACCGCCCCTCCCACATCGCCCCGGCGGCCGCTGCTCCCTGCGCCGTGCCGGGCCCGGGAGCAGCGGCGGCGGCGGCGCGGGGGAGGCGCGGAGTGGGCGCGGTGGTGCCCCGGGGCAGCGCTCAGCGCTCCGGCACGGCTCCGGGAACCGGGCGAGGGGCGAGGCTACCCCGCGTTCCCACCGCTCCTGTGCAGGCATCGCTATCGTCGCCCAGCGTGGAAAAGGGCCTTCGCTCCGCGCTGTGATGCCATAGGGGCGCGACGGCAGGGAGGCGGGACCGGCGGAGGGGGTGCGCTGTCTGTGGGCTCACGCCGCTCCCGGGCCGCCCTCCTCACCTGGCCCGCCTGCCCCCGGGGCCGCCCGCGTCCGCCCCGGCTCTGCCCGCCGGGATCGCAGGGCGGCGGCGCCGCGAACGATGCTCTGCCGGGGCGCCCCGGGCCGCGGTGCCGCGTGCTGAGCGGGGCGGCCGCCGCTGCCGGTGATCCCTTCCCTTCCCCTCCCTTCCCTTCCCTTCCCGCCGCCGCCGCGACCCCTGCGCCCGCCGGAGCGCCCGCGGGACGCGCGGGGAGCGGGCGCACCCGGCGGCTCCCGGAGGGCGCCTTTGTCTCCGTGTCCGCCACTGCAGAGGCGGCAGCGCTCCATC
Source organism: Pyrgilauda ruficollis (assembly GCF_017590135.1). NCBI lineage: Eukaryota > Metazoa > Chordata > Aves > Passeriformes > Passeridae > Pyrgilauda > Pyrgilauda ruficollis. The sequence continues at coordinate 1,167,491 of NW_024519207.1, read as the reverse complement.
CCCGGGGCCGAGGACAGCCCCGGCCACCTTCCGTGCCCGGCATTCTTTATTTATTTAATTTTTTAAATCCTTTTTTTCCTGTATGCTCAAAGACATTTAGGATTTTTTTAAAATCACTAGTATTATTTCCTCCGCGTTTGAGTGTCGGCAATAATCAAGATGGATAAGAAATCATTTGAAACCGTGCTGGATGAAATTAGGAAGGTAAATTCTCGTTTTGTGTGTTGCTTTAATCATTTGGTGGTTTACTGTAGGACAAGGAGCAATGGCTGCAAATCGAAAGGAGGGGGACATTTAGCTTAGACATTAACGTGAAATTATTTACTGTGGAGGTGGTGAGGCAGTGGAACAGGTTGCCCAGGGATGCCCCAGTCCTGGCGGTGTCCAAGGCCACGTTAGATAAGGCCTTGGGCAACCTGGTCTAGTGGGAGGTGTCCTTGCTCATAGCAGGGGTGGTTGGGTCTGGATGATCTTGAGCCCTCATTGGAAACAAGCACTTGGATAAAGTTACTGCAGCATTTTCACTTTCAGGGAAGATGAGGGAGAAAACCAAACTATCCAAGCATGTCTTATCTGGGGGACGGGCTGCGGTTGTTTGGCCTGTCCGGAGGCAGTGTGAAGTACCCACCTTTTATACGCTGGTTTAGGAGGTACGATGCACAAATAGGACGTGAGAACTGATTTCTGAGCTCCATTCTGTAGCCCTTTTTGGAAATCACATCTCCCACAGCTCAGGAGTGGCTATGTGCACACCTTTTTCCTCTGGAATGTCAATCCTGCGTTTTGATGCATGCTCTGAGCTGTGCTTCTTTGTCTCCTGTTTAAAAACTCTCCAAACAAAATACTGCAGGTTGTGGGGAGAAGAGGTACAAACCTGGACTTCCTTATGTCTGGCAGGGCTCCGTGTCTGCACGGGGGCCTGATTTTAAGAGGAAAGCTTGAGGTTAGTTGTTGGCACACTTCCCTGAATGCTAGAAGGAGAGAAAAAATCAGAACCTTTTAAGATTAATGTTTCGTGTTTTGCCTGGGAAGCAGAAACCTGTGATGATGTATTTTGTTGCAGTTAAGCAGAGGTTATTTAAGTGTCACAGTGGAACAGTTTACCTGCCGAAGGTGTCTTGCTGTGACAAGGAAGGGCTTGTTTCAGATGGGATTTCCTCGTGGTGCAACAGCAGTCCGTAGCATTTTTGTGTTAAGTAGAATTTTTTGTTGTGTTGGTTTGTCTAGGAGAGGTAAATTTCCTTTAGTTGGACTTGGGTACTGGAGTTGAGTTTCAGTTCAGTTTCTCTTCGGCATGAGACAGTGATGGCTGCAATTGCAGTATTATTATTTTGCAACATGTTGAGGTATAAAACCATATTGAGGTATAAAACTGTTCATCAGAAGCCCCAGGAGTGTCTTTCTTATCACAACTGCATTTTTGCATAAGGTCATGGTCATAAGGTCTCTTTCATAAAATAGCTAAAAACATGACAGTCTAAGATATTTCAGGGTGTGGACTTCCATCTTATGAAGTTGTGTGGAAAATCTGGGGACCACAAAAAAAAAAAAAATCAAGGGACAACTAGCACATGAATGCTTTCTCTGATGATTGATGGTGGGAGGGAGTAACGTTTCAATTATATTACTGCAGTGCAGTCCTTCAGAATACACTCTGTGATTACTAAAGACTTCAGACAAAAGGGTTTAGGCATGTGATTTTAGGCAGTTATGTTTCCTCTATGCTATCTGCTTCTGTTCCTGTATTCCAACTCCCTGTTGATCTAAGGACCAGTGCTGTGTTCATAATAGTTGTGCTGTTGTGGTGTAACATTCATTGTCCAAATGCTGGTTTTGTGTCTTTGCTGCTATGTTTTTGTTTAAGCTTCATTTCTAGTTCTGTGGTAGAACCTTCTTTTTTATGTGATTTACAAGTTTGTTGTGTTGGCATGTTCCATTTTCAGTCCTGCAGTTAGCAGGAACAGTTATTTAAATGTGTTCATGTGTAGCTTACTTCTGTTTTTCCCTCTATGTGTTTACAAGTACTAGCAAAATAAACTTTGGGGATTTTGTTTGTTTGTTCCTTCCATAAATATGCATAGCAGTGCTTTCTGTTTGTACTCTTGTTATAAAGTCATTAAGTTGTTGATTTAAGAAGGGAAAGTAACATTTATTTTAGAAAAAAAAAGGACATGCTTTTTTCCAAAACACATGAAGAGGAGGAAGGAATAGAAGAAAAAATGAGCATAAAGGCAGAATTTTTTTCTCCCCTGTGACTTCAGTGTGTCTGGTAGTTTGTCTCTTAATGAGGTACAGAAAGGAAGGGGGTTGTTGGGAGGAAAATAGAAGTGGGTGTGTGGGTAAAGCTAAAGGTGGTTTGAGAATACATGAGACCTAGCATTAGAGGGGGGACTTGGAAACTATGGAAGAAAGGTGTTTTCACTGTCTTGGGGCAGGAATTCACCTGTTAGCTGTCTTCGTTACACCTTGAACCTGTCACAGAAGGCTGGGTACGGGGGAGGGAGGAAGTCCTGGCTATTAGACAGCTCATGTGGTTATCAACACAACTGTCTTGCCACAGAGTCAAAAGGCCAGTGCTGCATTAAAGTACTGTGCTTTCTTTGTTTGGTATGACTGCATGTTAAAGCTTGGAACCCATAAGGATAGTGATAAGACAGTATCCATCTCTGGACCAAGCTTTGTTGTATATTTAATCTATCTGTATAGGCTCATTACCCAATTTCTTCATAAATTCATTGAAGTAAAATACATTGTCAGTTAGTTTACAGGGCCCATACAAAGCGATTGCCTGAATTATCAACTGCATTATCTTAACTTTAAGTTGATGTAAATCATTGGAGCAAATAGAAGAGTGATGGCGTTCTCTCAGCGCAGTTATAAGCAACAATGAAAAAGCAAAATCAAGTAAATAAAACAATGAGTATTTTTTAACAGAATAATTAAATCACATCTTCCTGCTTTTCACTGTTCTCGGTTACCTAAGAAGTACACTGTTACTTCAAAATGCTGCAATGTAATTGATGCAAATGTCACTTTGTAGGGGCAGATTTTAGATTAATAGATTAGCAGATGGTTGTGCTATAATTATGATTTTTGAGTCACTAATTATGCATCCTTTTTTTTCTGTATCTTTTAGGCTGTATTGACTGAGTACAAATTAAAAGCTATTGAATATGTTCATGGATACTTTTCCAGTGAACAGGTAAAGTCAATACTGTTATGGGTTTAATGGGAGCTGTTGTTTTTGTGTATTCAGGAATACAGTGTTTGTCTTCAGTCATACTGAGGCTGATCATATTAGCTTTTCATATTTACTGAGGAGATTTAATTCCTTGTTATTATATCAGCATGACACTATTAAAAAGAGTACTAAGTTGCTTTGTCATCAAAATCACTACATTTTCCTTCTTTTTGGGTCTGGAAAGTTGTATAAATTTATCATAATAGAATTTAGCATTGTTTTGTGTGTATTGTCTATATAGAGATAATGTATAACATGATAATATGTAGATTTTTCTTTTTCCTCTTTCTTTTCCTGCTGGCTTTTTTTGGTCTATGCTTGGGAATATGCTGTTTGGGATCCTGATAGTTGATAAGCTTTTTCAGAGAGAGTTGATTTTTTTTATTTTATTTATTCTAATACAGCAGTATTGTTATTCATATATGCAAATATATATCAGAAAGTAAGTGTTTTAAGTATTTTCATGGAAAATCTTAATCTCATAAAATAGAAATTTTAGGTGCTTACTTAGAAAGAAATAGAGGGTTAGATGCTGGTAGGCACTGACAATCAGCTGTCACAGACAGATGTTTTTTAGCAGTATACTAATGTGCTACAAAAGTGGAAAGGTCATATTGATGTTGTTAGCATACATTTTTAATATATCTGAAACATTAATGGAAGGCCTTACTGTTGCAGGTTGTTGAATTACTGAGATACTTCTCCTGGGCAGAACCACAGCTTAAGGCAATAAAGGCTTTACAACATGTAAGTTCTTGTGACACGATCTTGTGGAATAAATTTGCTCTCTTAATGTCATTTTAATTTTATGATACCTACTTTTCAACTGATGAGTCAGTATACCCTTCAAAATCTTCAAAGTTTCTTCTTCATCGCCTTCAGTGGTACCAAGCTATGAAATTCCATACTTCTAATTGGGGTATCTTTTCTGACTAAAGTGACTTTTACTTTGCTGTGTATCACAGAAGGAGATGTAACCTTTTCTAACTCTTGTTAACTCTCCTGATTTCTTTGCTTTTGGTGACTGCTTTTTGGAGGTGCTTGTTCATAATTTATTGTATAGAGTCTCCTTCCCAATGGGAGGGAGAGGCTGTTAAAAGTTCACTGACATATACCATATGAAGCTGTTACTGAATTGTATTCTGAGTATAAAATAGTTGTGCTGTTTTATTTTATACACACTTATTTCTTTCTTTCTTATTAGAAAATAGTGGCAGTTCCAGCATCGAAAATGGTTAATATTCTCAACTGCTTCACCTTCAGTAAAGATAAACTTATTGCCCTTGAAATCTTAGCTTCGTAAGTATCTCTTCTGCTGTATTCCTTAACTTGTATTGGTTTAGCTCATATTTGAGGATATAAAACTTTAGATCTCTTAGAAGGAAGCACTGTGCCTGGTTAAGGTAAAGCAGAAATCCATTACTGATGGAGCTGTTTAAAAGAATAATTAGAAGCAGATGTTGTAGAAGTACGCATTGGGTTTGTTTGGCCTGGAATGAGTTAGGGTGACATAATTGCAGCCTTCTGGTACCTGAAGGGACCCTCAAGAGGGCTAGAGTGTAATGACAGGACAAGGGGAATGGCTTCACAATGAAAAAGAGTAGATTTAAAGTGGATATTAGGAAAAAATTCTTTGCTGTGAGGATGGTGAGGCACTGGCACAGATTGTCTGGAGAAGATTCCAGCCCTGAAAATGTTGAAGGCCAGGCTGGATAGGGCTCTGAGCAGCCTGAATAAAAGGTCCCTCTGCTCACCTGAAGGGGCTTTGGAGCTAAATGATATTTAAGGTCCTTCAAACCAATGATTGTAGATTGTGGAAAATTCCATATTTCTTGCTGCTATGTGAGCTTCTGCCTGCTGGAAGACTGGCGCTTTTGGTGGTGTTTTTACTGTGATCTTCAAATGTTGTAGAGAACAAAGAGGGCCTTAACCTTAGTTCTCTGCTCACTGAAATCTGAAAGACCTGAGACCAGGAAATTCTGGGAATTGACCCTTTTCAAAAAAGTCCTCTAAATATTACATATGTAGAAATGAGTTAAGTAAATAGATCTCATAAACTGACAAATCTATTGTCTATAAAGAAAATAGATATTCTAAATTTTTATTTACAGAGAAAGTTAGGGTTTTCCTAGTGAACAGAGCTGCTTCAAAGGATCTATTGCACATATTTAAAATGGAACTCTTCTGCTTGGTTCAGGGGATTTTCATTTTATAAAGTATTCTTTTTTTTGGTTGTTTGGGTTTTTTTTTGCTTTAAGAATATCTATCTTCCCTGTGAATGTTGTACTACTGCCTGCTTGAACTTTGGCTTATAATTTCGTGGTACAAATATCCATAAAACAGTTAAGACTGGGGATACAGACATGGTTTTGCTTTAGGAGTTGAGCTTAAGGGAGCCATGTCAATGCTCCTAGTCTATTTCAGACCAAACCAAAACAGGATAGCCAAAGGAAAGTTAGTGACACACAAGACTAACCTGTTACCTTGTAATGAGACTGGAGCCCTTGGACTGTTCAATTGCTACACTTCAGCTGATGTGGGGGGAAAGCACAATAACTTCCTTAGCTGTAGAATTTCTAGTACTAGAGCAAAGTAAGGGAGTCATGATTACAAATCCTAACCCAAATCTATGCACTGCTTACTTCATTAATCAGGAATAGTGAACAAAGCTGAAAGCTCATTCATACTGTTCTTTTAGGTGTTTTTTGTGTCTTCATTCAATGTTTTGCTGATTTAATTTCTGTTTAATATCCTTCTTTGAGGAGTCCTCCTTTTTGGTACTGTATTGTATTTCGAGTAGTTTGCATGGCACGGGTAATATTTGATAGAGAAGTGCTGGTAAAAAAATGGTCAGAATTTTGAATAAGTTGGATAGAAGCAGGCATTGGTCTCTCCTTGTAGTCACATATTTTCTTCTCTGGTGTGTCTAGTGTTGTTTGAGGAAGAAGAGAGAGGAGGAGTACGTTTTGGAGCTATATGAAGGCTTTCACTAGCTCTGCAGAACTTAGAGAGATTTACCAGGAATTATCTTTTTCATCCTAGATTAAATTAGATGAAAACTTGTTTTTCCACCAGACTGGCAAGAAACAGTGGCAAATTGAGTAGCTACTGGTTTTCTGCTGTGCTAGGAATTGTGTGTTAGTAGTAATAAAGCTTTCTAGTGAACTGTTGATGCCTTGAGTCTCAAGGCATCACTGTTGTGATGCAAAATTCATTTATTCTACATACTTACTCTTGAAATAAAGTTTAGCCATCATCATCCTTTATTCTGTATTGATATTTAGTTCTAATACCATGTTTTACTTACAGGTGTGGAGTCCATATTTAAGCCTAGGATTTTTACTTTAATAGTAGTAATATTATGATGTGAACTAATTATTTTTTTTTAATGTGCTTTTGGGTAGTGGCTAAGTGTGGGTCACTTTTCAATGGTGCATTGTTTCAGCTTATGCAAGTGGAATGGCATTAATTGTTTGTCAATGTCTTTACAGCAACATTGTTGATGCTCAGAATTATCGCCTGATTGAAGATCTGTTCAGAATTAATATGTCAGAGAAGAAAAGATGCAGAAGAATTCTTGAACAGGTAATCAAGATAAACTAATATCCTTGGTTCTGTTAGGATTGTATCCTTGTGGTCATTGTGGGGTCAGGGCTTAGCATGAGGATTTCTGGGAGCTGCTGGTGTAAGACAAGCTGAAACAAGCAACTGCAAAAAGGTAAGAGCATGTGCAACAAAAGTAGAAGTTTTTGTCAGGCATTAGGAACATATGGAAAAAGGGATACAGAATTGCAACCAATGCTGGAGGAAACAGTTTGTATTTTGTTTTAGAGAACACCAAGTGCTTAAGCCCAAGTTCAATGTAAGCAGAGAGGGACTTTGGCAGAAGTTTACACTCTTTGGATTATTTGGAATAAGGCTTGAGACACAGACTTCAGTTGTTCCGTGTAGGTTGATTCATGCAGTCTAAGTGTCGTGAAATAGTAACTAGTTTCTTTAGAGCATTGAATTTGATAGCATATAATGTTCTTTCTTGATTATTTTGCAGGCTTCAAAAACAGGTTGTAAGGCTCCTCATGCTATGATATCATCCTGTGGCATGATTCCTGGCAATCCTTATCCCAAGGGCAAACCAAGCCGCATAAATGGAATTTTTCCAGTAAGCATGATCCTATGCTTTTGCTTTTCACAAATGAACTTTGATTTAAGATTTATTATAGTATCACCAAACCCAGAATTCATTTACATGGAAGGAGGAGTGGAATCAAAACCAAAGTGCGTTTGTTGGGTTTGTTTATTTGACCCCATTCCACATTTATAAGGAACTTGCATTATTCTTATTTGCCCATTCTTCCTATGCTGCTTCAGGTAAAGATTACCTGAACAATGTCATAAATAAGACATTGTTCACATCAGGAAAACATTATAAACTCCAGCAGTATTTGGCAGAATCGGGAGAGGTGTTGAGAGGCTTGCTTGTAGGTTGATAGGGTGAGCTAGTATGGTCACTACAGTACTACTGCTAATCTCAGTGTGACTCTTAAGCATGTCAAGCATTTCCTGTGAACACTTAAGGGACAGCAAAATTAACTGAAATTAATGTTATCGTGTCCACAAATCAAAATGCAGAACTCCATCATCAACATGCACTGTTTAAAATGTCTCTCTTTACAAAACCTCTGTGTTACAAGCCAAGCTATTGGAATGCTCTTACTCATTACTTTACAAACCTGAAACACTTAGTTGAGTTGGTTTTTTTCCCTGACAAACATGGTTACTTTCAGAATGCTCAAAAACTCAAATGCAGTTCAGAAAAAAAAATAAAATATGGCAAAATTGTACAGCAAGGTTTGCTTCTAAATTAATGCTTGGTTCAATTTTTTTCTGTTTCAGGGAACCCCAATCAAAAAGGATACAGAAGAATGTACTAATGAAGGAAAAGGAATAGCAGCCCGTATACTTGGACCATCCAAACCAGTATGTCTAAAAATTAATAAATAAATGACACTTTAAAAACCCCCAAAACAGCTACCAGCCAATTCAACAAGGCTTTTTTATACAGTGCTGTTATGTTGCAAGAAGACTGTAGAGCAGCAATTTAATTGAAGCTAAACTTCTGTAATGAATATGACCTAGTATGTTTTTATTTAACTTGAAAATGAGCTCTAATTTTTATCTGTAGAGGGGTAAGATTCTCTGCTGGATACAATGTATGTGCGTTTGAAGACAGAATTTAAATTACAGTAGCAGAAGAGAAAACTAAAAGCATTTTGGGTAATCCATCATGAACTACTCTCTGAGGATTTTTCACATAAACACAGAAAATGCCTCCATCTTTGAAACTTGAATTACAGCAGTGCCTTAGAAAGAAGTTCTTGTTTCTTAACAACACAGCTGATCTGTATTTCAAAATTTTTAAGCTTGTGAGACAAACTTTCAATTAACCTGTTACTACTTGGAAGTATTGCCCAAATGTTTTATTATCACTTCTGTTATGAGATGTTTCCCACAAAGCTGTATTATTTTTAAAAAGTAGATACCTTCAGAAATACATGCTAGTTTTAAATGTGCTAAACCTCTAAAATGAGAAGTCAGTCCAAAACTGCAGAGTATGAGAACTGCAAGGCAGAAAGGAGCTCCCTTTCCCACTTGTGCTCAGTTTTCTATTAAAATCTAAAGGTATACTAGTGATGTTTGTTTCACTCTTTTCAGAAAGAGTGAAATACTTGTAGTCACTATGGATGTTATGAAAAAAATTCATAGCATCTATATTTGTGGAAAAGAATGCCTGTCTGTAGTAGTATCTGAATGTTAGCTTTTTGTCTGAGAAACATTACCTAATGCTTTCACTTTTGTTTTTTCCATTTGTTTTTTGTTTATGTAGGCTCCATCAACGTACAATCCACACAAACCAGTTCCATACCCCATCCCACCATGTCGGCCACATGCAACTATTGCACCAAGTAAGATTTCTATGTGTTCAAACTTGATGCTATTCAGGCTTTTGCTTTTTAAGCAACGTGTCAAGTGTTGGTTTCTCTGACCATGGTTGTATCTGAAATTGGCTTCTGCTCCCTGAGCATGTTCTGGGTGCTGGTTTCTACCTTTTTCTTCATGACAGCAGAATTGATAAACAGGAATATATTGACTTCTTTTTCCAACATCCATAAGAAAAAATCACAATCCTGTTCTGATTACAAAATATTTAATTTATGGGAGGTATTGTGCATGTTAAACAAGACAAGGGCTTTGGCTTTGTTGTAACATTTGGCCAAGGCTTGGGCTTTGGCTTGACAAGTCTGACTTGTTGCTGTAGAACCCAACTTGGGATATGGTCAGCCACGGCCCTGAATTAGGTGGAACTTTGTAAGAACTTGCTGAAGGGCTGTAATCTGTTTCTCACCTACCTTCAGCTTTACCGTCTGTCCATCATAATGGAGAGTACACAGTTTCCTAAAAGAAAAGCAGATTTCAGTCTTAGAAGGGAAATAGTGATTGCTTTTCCCTGCCATTGCTCTATTTCTAGCCTAGTGCCTTAAGTAAGATTGAGCCTTTATTCATAAGCTCCTCTCTTTGCTCTGCTGCATCAATTGTTAGAGTCAAGAGATGTTTGGGAGGGGGTAAGGCAATTGCCCTTTCTATGAAAGAAAGCTTAGAATGCTTAAAGTAGACAGATTCAGGTCTGGCTGGCAGCTGAAAGCCTTTTCTAATCTTGAAATTCTGTACTGCAACACAAGGAGTGCTCTGGTTAGGGCACTTGATTTTCATTCATGTTTGGGATTTCAGGGAGTTTTTCAGGGAGTTGATAAGAAAGTGAAGCAGAACTCCTAGCAAGCATGCAGAAGGCTGAATCATCTAATCAACTCGATGTCTGCAAGTCTTTTTATAGGCATTTTAGAAAAATGGGCACTACTAGTGGCTAAAATAAGACTGATTGATTATTTATGCCCGGGAAATTACTTGTTCTGGAGAAACTGTACAGGAAACTTGCAGACTAACTCAAATTTATATTGAATGAATCCTATCCAAAGTACCTTAAAGCATAAAATTTGGCCTGTGGCAGAATAGAAATATTAGTACAGTTTTAGGATATGAAAGCGCTTTAGAGATTTCAGGGCCTTACTAGGCTGCAACATGTGTTTTAAGAAAGCTCTTGTGACAACAGAACTCATAGCTGGTGAAATTACATATATGTGTCTGTGTGTGTTTAATGAGATTGCAGATGCTGACCTGAAACTATTGAATGTGATTGTTTTCAGTCAGTGGTGCTGAAGTGTTTTCTGCCTCTTGAACATTTCCTTGCTGAGTGCTGCAGTGATTGTTAGTTGCTTTTCTGATTTTCAGGCAAGAGTTTTCGTGCAAGAAATCTTAGCATCAGGTGGAATTACTATGAAAGTGTGAAATCAGAAAGGACTTAAATATGACAAATTGGTGCACTTTCATTATTGTTCAAGTGCTACCTTTTCCCATGAAGCCCGAGTTCTTATGCTCTTAAACTATTAATTCAGGGCCACTGTAAAATGTGCTTGTGTTCCTGCAATTTAAATTCAGATGTGTTTAATCAGAACTGTATACCATAGCAATACAACAGTTTCAGTTTCTCCAAAAAAATAACAGAGGAAAAAAGATATATTTAATATGTTAATTGCTGTCAGAATTTTATATTAAAATACTTTGCTAACCTGCTTGAATTTCTTAACATTAAAAAAAATATTGAAGAATACTAGATAAAGTATTTGAGAAGGATTGTTTTTTCTCTGAATTTCCTGGCTAGTGTTAAAGGGTGTTAAAGGGGTTTCTCCAAAAAAATAACAGAGGAAAAAAGATATATTTAATATGTTAATTGCTGTCAGAATTTTATATTAAAATACTTTGCTAACCTGCTTGAATTTCTTAACATTAAAAAAAATATTGAAGAATACTAGATAAAGTATTTGAGAAGGATTGTTTTTTCTCTGAATTTCCTGGCTAGTGTTAAAGGGTGATGGTTACTGATCTGTGTTTGGCTCCTTTGTTTGTCCAGCTTTAATGCTGAAGAAGGAGTTGCAACAGCCTTTAAATTAGGAATAGGAACGGCACCAGTGATGCTGCAGACACACTGTATCACTCCTCTTGAGCTTTTTCAGGCAAAATGGAACTGAAAGAAATTGAAACCTGACTTTTTCAGGCTCTCTTAAGAGAACTGCCCTTAGTAAAGTTTGGATCACAATGCATGGCCTCCAGGCAGACGTTGGCAAAAGCCAACATCCAACCTGGATAATTAACTGGTCTAGCTTTTTGATGAAGGAATGTCTTACAGTGTTGAAAATATTTTTTTAAAGGTGAAGATGCTTACTGGTTCATCTAGATACAGATTCTTCTGACAACAGGGATGTGTATTGCCTTTGTTATTTTAGGTGCTTACAACAATGCTGGCTTAGTTCCAATGGCCAATGTCATAGCTCCAGGCTTACCAGCTCCTCCACCATACACTGCTAATCAAGTGGTATCAGGTAAAGCATGCATATCTTTAAAAATATTCATGATGTATTTCCTGGTTCATTCTGGGAGTGGGTCATTCACTGCTGGAGTTTCATTTGCCTTTCAATAACAAGCTGCTGTTCTCTGTTTAGAAAATGAGGACCTTTCCAGCCAGGCAAAATCTTCCCAAAATCAAGGTAAACTGCAAATCCACAGGGGATTTTTGTGTATATTGTATCTTTGTTATTTGTTCAGAAAATGTTAACAACTTGTTTAGTGGGATTTTCATAAACTTCTAAATATGCAGCCACTAAGTATGTGGAATAGAATCTCTTGAGAGTGGAGAAAAAAAATCATCAGACATTTGTACTTAGAAGCATTGAAACATTAAAATTCATTCTTTTGTATTAGCTTATCAAAGTTTTTATATTCATCTTTATATAAGTATGTGAGGAAATCATACTAAAAATAAGTCAAAATACCATTTGCAATGTTCATGCACTTAAATATTTCAGTAAATCTTTTCCATTTTTAAAATTCTGGACATCTGTTGGAAAACTCATTGGCATTTTAATTACATAGATCAGTTGCAATAAGAAGGTAGGAATACAAGAGAGATTTAGAGATTTTTGAATGTCTTATCCCAGAGTGTTAGATCCAACTATGTCTACCTGCACTTTCATCTTACCCTGTAAGATCCTGTTCTTTTTACCAAGACAATTGTGCATTTTTTAATTGTTTTTTATTTTTGTGGTGCTTTGTACACTTAGTACAAAGCATAATAATAAATTCCATTTGTTATCAAAGCCTTTTTATAAGTAGTTCCATGTTATTAGATTTGACAAACTGAGAATTTACTGACCATTGAGTCAGGCATATTAACAAATACTGCATATAGATAAAATGACTGTGATAAGTTTAGCTACTGTAAGTATTACTAGGAACAAAAAAAAAAAAAAAAGTTATGTTTTGTCTTTCCTTCTCTATGTCCAGGGATGGTTCTACAGAAATGTTTTGAAGAATCACTTCATTCTTGTATACCCCTCTCTAAGTGTGCATGTATTTTTACAAAGTTAGTTCATACAGCTAAATAAATACAATGTAAGAATGAAATATTCTCTTAGGAAGAAAAGTTCAGCTCTGGATTCTAGTACAGCTGTATTTCATTCATGATTATCTCAGCTGTCAGGATTAAGTAACTGTTATCTTTAGGAGAGTCTTCAGCTTGGAAATAGAATGAGAAAACAACACAATCCAGAGCTGGGCAGTCTGGGGTTTTTTAGAAAAGAGTATGTCAAAGGAAATAGTTTTTTGGCAGATTTACTTGTTTTAGAGTTTCAACATACACAAAATAGGAGTTTGTCATATCAACTTAGGTCCAGGATTTTAAGGAATAATTTTCTGGATTTGTGTGTAGAATTATGTGTAGAAATCAGGCAAGAGAGACCTGTAGGCTGCTAGAGAGTTATGGGTAGTGAGTTTGACTGGTTGGATGAGTGTCTTGCTTACATTTGAACAGATTACTCCAAAAGTTAAATAAAGCACAAGGGTTGTTTCAGAGGAATGATTTATTAACATATTCATGTTCCACAGGAAACTAGAGGCAGGCATATCGAGACTCTTGACATGCCAGCGTTCATAAATGCAGCTCCTTTCCATTAACCTCCACCTCCCCATTCAAAGTGTGCCTGCCTGTGGTCCTGCAGCTTCACTGATGTCTCTAACTTACTTTGTAGGATTGACACAAGCTGGTACTTTTAGTGGCAGGTGCTTGCCTTTATTACAGACACCTAACTAAAGACTTCTCACCTAACTAAAGACTTCTACAAGTACTTTTTGATAAAGTCAAGTGCCAATGTTAGTTTAATACTGTAGTGTGATATATAAATTTCAAAGTGTGCCTTCTTAGAATCAAAATCTGAAGGAAGCACAGTGAAGAGAATGACCTGATTTTGAAGGAAAGAAAACTACAAGCACCTGAAATCAGCTTTCTTCAGTTGTTGGCTAAACTTCTCTGAAATCATGATACATTGAATTAACTGGTTCTGAAGGAAATTCTGACCTTCAGTGAGAGTGGATGCAGAGGAGCCCAGGTGATCTGATGCTGATGGAATATTAGATCTGATTTGGGTACTGCCAAATGTTAGGGACCTGAGGGAGGGTGTTTACCTGTATCACTTAGATGTTCTTACAGAGTGTATTTGAGTTTCTAACTGTTTTGCATGAGATCATGACGAGGTAGCAGATGTCACAGAGTGTTTTAAAAAGGAGTGTTAGCCCACATGGTGTATGATTTGTGTGATGTGTTTGTGTGTACCTTTTTGGTTTGTTTTCATAGGCCTCGCTGTTCATTGTTTATATGTAGACATTGTGTGTTAGCTATTGCCTGTGTATCATATTTTGAAATGCTGTATAAAATGTTTTTGTGTTTATTTCAAACATTTCTGACAGTTTCAAGTATTCTTACTGGTTTTGTTTCTTTGCAGCTTTTTCTGCACAAACGAATCAGCTCTTTACTCCTCATGGTTCTAATCCTTCAACACCTGCTGCTACTCCAGTCCCTACCCCATCACCTGTCAAGGCAATAAGCCATCCATTAGCACCTGCAACTCCACTCATCTCTGGGATGAGCATGTCTACCCCTGTCCTTCCTGTTTTCCCAGGACAGGTCTCCTCTTCCATCCATACATCTCAGCCATCCACCCCAACCCCTACTGTCATCAAATCCCTTTCATTGCCTGGTGTTCCTGTCACATCTGTACACAGTGCAACCTCTACTCCTATCCCCTCAGTTTTTTCTGGGCTCGCTTCTATCCCTGCTGCTATGCCAGCTCCGCAAGGTTCTTCCACTCCATGTGCCACACCTGCACCCACTGAAGCTTTCGCATCTGCTGCTACACCATTTGCTGGCCTCCCTTTCTCTGCAACCTCTTCAGTTGCTTCTGCTAATAATCCTGCTCCATTGTCATCAGTCTTTGCTGGCCTCCCTTTGTCCTTGCCGCCCAATGCCCAAGGGATTTCTAGTCCTGTTCCATCTACAATTGCTAATTCTCCTGCCACTACCATTCCTGGCTCGCTTAGCTTGCCTAACCCGATTTTGTCTGTCTTAAAGGGATTTCTGACATCAAATGACACTTCATTAATCAATTCATCTGCTTTACCTTCTGCTGTGACAAGTGAGCTTGCTTCTTTATCTGCTCTTGCTAATCAAAGCTCTGACCCTCCCACTTCCTCTGTCAACAAATGTTACACTCCATCAGCCACCCCCAACACACAGCGTTCCTCCACACCTGGGCTTGCTATTTTTCCAGGTCTTCCATCCCCATCTGTAGCCAATTCTAGTTCCACTCCTCCCACATTGCCTGCACAGTCACCTTTAACCACTTCACCATCGATTATGCCAGTCAACTGTGGCTCATCAGCCTCCCTCTTGCATGGCACAAGTCCTACTAATCCCGACCAGCAGCTCTCATCAGCCCCAGCTGCCACAAGTATCCCAGTTCTGGTCAAAACAGAACCCATGAGTCCTACCCTGTCGGCCTTCAAAGGTCCTTCTCATTCAGCCAGCCCTTCTCATGGTGCTCTAGGACTGCCAGGGCTCGGGCGTGCATACACCTCAGCAGCTTCCGTGCCCGTCAGCTTACCCAGTTCCCTGAATCCAGCGCTGTCAGGGCTCTCCTCTTTGAGTGCTCCTCTGAACAACTCTTCTTTGGCTTCCATTTCCCTCGCCCCACATGGCTCCTCTGCTCCCATTGCTCCCGTGTTCAATGGACTTCCTCCTTTCACGTCTCTAACCAGTAACTTTGCTTTTACTGGTAACCCAGCACTGACCCCGCCCGTCACTCTCCCAGGGTCTCTGTTGGCCACTCCGGCTACAAGCGCTTCACCTGTGTCCGCCCCCCATGTGAGTTCCACTGCCGCCGTGCTCTCAGGACTCGCCGCCTCTGCAACAGTCTCCGCTCCACCCTTCTCGCTTAACTTGTCCAGTGCTGTCCCTTCCCTTTTTTCTGTTGCCCAGGGACCTCTGGGATCATCAAACCCATCCTTCCCTGGTTTTCCTGTCTCTAACACACCCTCTGTCACTCCTGCTCTCCCTTCTTTCCCTGGCCTCCAGGCATCCTCTGCAGTAGCAGCAGTTGCACCGTTGCCAGCAGCTGCCACAGCCCCATCTCCAGCTCCGGTCCTGCCAGGGTTTGCCTCGGCCTTTAGCTCAAACTTCAACTCTGCACTTGTGGCACAGGCTGGGTATGTTACTGTTTTTGGAGGAGGTCAGAACTATTTATTTTTCTTATCAACAGAACACTGATTTTATTTTAGGTGTGTAGACAATATTTTCACTCATAGTTACTAATTGCATATAATTTTTAAAGTTAGCCCACTACTAGAATTCAACTTGTTTTTAGAAGCTGATAGGGTAGTGACTAAATAGGTTGGCCTCATAGTCCCTGGTATGACAGTCTAATCCAGTGAGGTGCTCAGTGCTTTTATTTCCCAGATGAGGTTTTACAATAATGGATTCTACGTGGGCATCCATTGACACACACAGGTAATAGCAGCCAGTATCTTAGATATTTTAAGGACATCGTCAGCATAAATTCTTGTCTGTAAAGTTTTTTTTGTGTGCCAACTATCAGCACAGTTGAGGTACAAAACATTTTGAGTCCCTTTAGGTGTGTTCCAGACAATCTTGCTTTGTGTATGTATGATTAATTTTTAGGTGGGTAAAGACTGGAATTCAATTTAGAAATTCTAGCCTTTTGAGATTTAGAAAAAGAACAGCTTTTGTAATTTATATAGACATAAGCTTATGGAGAGGGAAACAGAACATGGTGCAGATGTTCGTAATAATAGCCTCATTTTGACATTCTTTCAGCTTGACTTCTGGACTACAGACTCCAGGAAATGCAGTTTTTCCTGGTCTTTTATCTCTCCCCGGTATCCCTGGCTTTCCCCAAAGTGCCGCACAATCTTCCTTACAGGAATTGCAGCACAGTGCAGCTGCACAGTCAGCACTACTACAGGTAATGTGCCTATTTGTTAGTACTGTTCTACTTCCAGTGATCTCTTGAGCATGTACTTGCCTGCTAACTCATTTGGGTTAGTTTAAATCAGTAAATTATTAAAACCCCTAAATTGTGTGAGAATTGATTACAAGGATCATGATAAAAAACAACTTGTGCTTACTTCTTAGTCAAGGCCAGTGTACAATGCTTCATAAATGAGATTAAAACATTATCTAAAACTCTTTGTAAAATGGAGAGAAGTAAAAGAAAAGATAATGCAAATTAATTGCTGGGTTTGTGTTAAATCTAATGGGCTGATCAAACCATTGCAAAATTTGTGCTCAGTTCCAGTCTGACATTTGAATAACTTACAGATTTCTGTGGACCATTTGTTGTGAGTTATGTGCCTCTGCACATGTAATCAGATTGTCTTGAGTTTGTGTCTGTTGTGGTTGTGCCTTTCTCTTGATAGTTCCCACAGATAGAATTGTAATATAAGCTTGAAGTGGCTTTGGGTAATGTGTAATTTCATCATCTCTTGTCCATGAAACAGCTTGTTTCACCCATCAACCTACATAAGTTAACTGAAACTATCATCAGACTTTGTGTTTATATGTTCAGCTTGTCTTTTGTTAAAAACAGGCTCTGTACAGACTCTTGTAAGAAATTTGACCTTCTCTACATAATACTGAAAGAGAGAGCTGAGTGTCTTGACTTAATGTTTTCTCTCTTCTGTGACACATCAGCTGTTGAAGTGAAGCATGTGTCTAAGTACTGTTCAGAGTGCAGCATATTGTCAGATATCTTCTGAATATCAGGGGATTGGAAGAAGCAAGTTACTTCACCTAGACATGCTTTTGCAGCTCAGGAGTCTATTTGTTCTGTAGAAATGTATGCAGATTGCGTTGAGGAAATGTAATTATTTTTATTTATAAGATCCACTCACTAAAATTAACACTTATTTACTTGAGCAATGAAGAGAAGGAAAGTTGAGTCACTAAAATATTACAGCTTCTGATTAAACTGTGCTTTCCAAATCAGCTGGTGCTATTAACACTTCTTTGTTTTCCCCCTTAATCCCACTGCTTCTTTCATTCTCTGGTATTTCAGAGCAATAGTTGCACTACAGATTAACATCTTTGTATAGATACCTTGCTCATCTCTATTCTTTGCACACTTCAGAATATAATCCATTTGTTTTAGCTTGAGCAGGACTGGTATTGTGGCTGAAATTTTGCTTAATTTAGATTTTTGTTTCCTTGTTTTTATCAGTGCTGTTTCTTAACTTCTTATCTTCCTTAAAGGCGCATTCTGCTTCTGCTCTGGAGAACTATACAGCTCAGCCTGAAGGTTTTGCTAACTATCCATCAACACCAGGAACACCATTTTCATTGCAGACAAGTCTGCCCCAGAGTGGATGGCAGTAAATACCAGTAAATGCATAAAGACTGCAGTGTTTGCTTGACAGAGCCTGATCCTATTCACTTTGAAGGCTGTCTCTGCGATAGTGGGAGCATGGTCTGAGCTGGGGAAAGAAAGGGAAAACATGAGGGTAAATTGTTTCCAGGAGGCTGTGTCAGATGTCAAATTTAATTTGTGAATTGCATTCAGTTTGATTCAGGGTCTGATCCTGTGAATTGCTGAGCATCCTTGACTCTCCTTAAATTTTGAGAGTTCAATGTTTGGTGTCTTACAGGATCAGGAGCATTCAAACAGATGTTTCTGTAAATAGGGCAATTGACTGTCAAGCTGAGTAGGGAGACCAAGTATACTCAATAGTGTGAATAAGCACCTATCCTTCTGTTATGTTTTGTATGGTATATGTGGTTAATATAGACTGAGATCTAGACTGAAACTAGACAATTCAAGCTGTAGACGACCTTTTGCCTAGAAGCACACTTCTTGTGTGTGTACAAATCAAGGTCAGTTTATGGTTTTTCAGGTGATTTCTTCCTATGTATGAAGATCTCCTGTTAGCATCAGCAGTATGTTAAGGGGAGGGTAGGTCAGAGGTATGTGGGGGGTTTTCTTATGCTTCAAAATACTGTCATGGGCTTGCTGCTGAATTGAGTACTCCTTTGTCTGAACAAGAAAGCTAGGAAATTATGCTGTACTGTATTTGGTAGAAGTGGATTATGTTTTACTGGAGTATGGTTTAGCTAGCTGAGAATATGTCTTTCCAAAATACATAAAAACATTTTAACTTGCCTCTAAAATAATGTTCCATAATATTCTCCTTGCCTCCAGCACCCCTCTGAATGAAATAATTGTACTGCAGATAGGCTGCCTATCTGGCACTTTTGACTGCAGATTTATGTGAATGTTTACAGACATGGGGCAAGTTCTTCTCTCCCTTATACTCACAAACAAACTGCTTCTCTTTATGCTTTTCAGCTATAAACTACAACTTGATGGTGCTTATCATATCCTGTGAATATAAGTGGGAGCAGAATTTGGACCATGGATTTTTTTAGTATTTTTCCTTGGAAAACATACATGATTTTAAAGGCATATAGCTAAATTAATTGTTACAATGCAGCATATAGAAAGGTCTTGCTTTGTTAGTGAAATTGAGTTGTGCACTCTTCTAATAATGTTAGTATCTGGGCAATGTGTAACACGTTATTGAATATCTTCTATTTAAGGTATGCTCTTGATCATGGTCTAGAGACGATAGAGATGAATGATATTCAATCATGTGACTAAATTAAAATGTAGAGATACTACACTGTAGAAATGTTCTGCACCTAGAGTTTTACTTTTTTAAAGATTGATGATGCTGGGAGATGTTGCTAATGTATTTTCTTTCAAGATGTGAACAGACTTTTTTAGAACATTAATGGAAATTACTGTATTGGTTTTTAACATAATTTTTTTAAATAAAAAGTTTACAGTCATGGCAAAAAGCCTTTGCTGACTATTTGCATATTTACCTAAAATATGAATGAATAAACTTGTTTTTACTAAGACACTTCTACTGATCTTGATCTTGCTTTATGCCGTTTCTTTTTGATGCAGAATTCTGTCCAAAATTATAAAATTTACTTCCTAAGGCGTGACATTAGAAATATCCTATTTAATTTTTAGATGAAAAACTTAAATTCTTCGACATCTTAATAATCAAACTTATGTATTATGTTAAATCTAAAAAAAAAAATATTGTGTTCTTACATTTTTTTATTTTGTGAAACCTGTTAAAGTCTCATGATTCTCCACTCTGAACTGCTCCTAAAATTGGTATCTCGGATATTGATATCTTGACTTAAGAAATCTGTGGAAGAGGTCTCTACCATCTTTCATTTTATTCTGCTTGTCATTCTGTCCATAACTTGTTCTTTGTAGATTTGCAGATGAGTTAGAGAAAATAAAGATACAGGTATCTTATTAAGAGCAAATTGGTTTTTCTCCCCTGGATGTGAATGTAAACCAGTTCTAAGTCAGTAAGTGTTTTGTAACCTTACTGAGGTGCTGAGTCCGACATCCTATTTTAATTCTAGTTTCCCTATCAGGCAATCAAAGTTTGAACTAATTCATGTCACCCTGTAGTCAAAAGCAAGTAATACTGTTTTGTCAGGAAGTAAGCACTTTGTGCCTCTGTTTCTAAAAATATCTGTTGAATGGTCATGGGGTGTGGGGTTCCTGTCTGAGCACTGGACAACTCAGAGATGCCGAAGAGACTCAAGCTGTGTTTCACCAAATGAAAACAGGTGAGAAGTAGTGAAATCCACTGTGTTAAATGCTCCTCTCCTGCAATGTAGTTACTGGGTGTTGTCCAGCCCCTTTAGCAGAGAAGAGCATTTGATGCTCCCATCCATCTTAGACAAGTGAATAGGTTGAGAAATGTTTAGTTGTAAAGTTTTTATGTCTGGAATGGGCTCTCTGGTTCTTACTGAACCTTACTGAATCTTACTGTGCTGGATTTGTAAATGAACTCTCCACTGGTTAGGATTAAAATTCAATTTTTGAAATATTTCTCCTGATGTAAAATTGTTTTTTATTAATTTTTTTCCTCTTCAGGAATAGAGTCTGTGTTCTGCATTGCAGCAAACTGCTGTGACCCAGCCTTGGAGTTTCTGAAGGGAGTGATTTGTCCTGAGCTCTTTCATGCTTACTTGAGCACCATTTTTAGACAGCCAAGGAAATGTCTGCTCCTGAGGCAAACAGCCTTAAACTGAGCCTGTGCCAGGAAAGGGCTCTTGCTGTATGATTTTAATTCTGGACTAACTGATTTTTTTCACTGTTCAAGTCGCCTGTTACTGCTCTGTTTCGTGTGTACTGGCGGCCTGCATAGATACAGTGTGGTGAAGCGTTCCTTGAAATAAAACCTTTTTTGCAACAACTTAAGAACATACCGGGATTGTGTTTGCAAACAAGTTTCAATGTTTCTTTCAAGTGCTTTAATTGCAGCTGCAGTGAATAGGAGAGAAGCAAAGTAATTTTCTGTCCTTTCCTCTGCAAATGAGTGTTGGGAGTTTGCCTGGGCCTGAAAGGAAACTTGCCATGGTATGAATGTTCTGACTTTCTTGCAAATTGCCTTCCTTTCTGTATTGCTGGAGGAGCAATACCTTTATTTCTCTCTCATATTTACTCTAGTGGCCAAAGGGGGACCTTCTGTCATCTCCAGATCTTCAGCTGTTGAAAGCTGATACCATTTTCATGAGGAGGAGCAGCAATATGGGGATGCTCCTACAAGCAAGGGGATAGTACTGTTAATCTGCTCTGTCCTGTCCTGTCTCCTTAATTTTGACCTGGGGAAAGGGAATGCTGAGCCTGAAGCAAGTAGCCAGAACTTGGGGCCAGGAAAAGACTAAGCTGAGAATCCATAGGGAGAGGCCAAAGCCCAGTGCATGGGAAAGAAAGTATAGGCCTAAGAAGATCAGAAAAAGGCAAATTTAAACCTACAACTTTGTTTGCAAATCTCATGTGGGGACTGCCTGACAATTCTTTTTTGCATTTTTGGGACTGACACTGTTTACAAATGGCTGTGGATTAAGTCTCTACAACTGGATGATGATGAGGTAAGTGGGAGAAAGTAGACATTGTAGAGACATGGTAAAAGATTGGTGCCATTTGTAAATGTAGCCACTGGTGCAGAGCAATGTTGGAGAATGGTGCGCCTACAGGTAAGCACTTGATCATGCCTGACCTGAGCCCTTGTGCTGCTTTTGGAATAGCAGTTGAAGCCTTTGGCTATATCACAAATATAAAACTCTGCAGAAATAGCTGAACTGCGAGCAGCCTGAAGCACAGTCATCTGATGTGGCTTCTAAGTCAGTAAGTTCTGCTGAAGCAGCTTTGAGCTCAGTCTTTGTGGCTGTGCCCTGTGTCACAGGAGTGCACCAGGCTGTTCAGCACCAGTGAAATTGCAGCTTGTAAACTGCTTTGCCCCAGAGCTCTCATGTGTTTTAATCTCTGAGTGGTCTGTAGTAATCTGGGACATGAGTTATCCACATGCCCCAGTATAGCCCCAAGGAGAAAGCGTTAAGATTGCCCTGACTCATTTCAAAATTTTCAAAAGGGAAAAAAAGTGCAGCTTACAATAAAATGAAAAAAACTAATATTGTGATGTTCCTGAACACAAACAAAAAACACCATCTGCTTTACTCACCTATATTTACAGTCACCTCAGGGGGCTGTCAATAAACAGGGAGCAATTATATCTGTTAACTTTTAGTATGTGTTGCTCATTTATATGGTGGTATGAACAGCTGTTTAAATTGTGGCATTCAAATGGTTCAGCATTAAGCTATTTTCATTAACTTTACTTTTGCTGTAAAATTTAAAAAAAAAAAAAGTTGGAATAGTTTTGCATATTATGTTTTTGCTTCTGTAATAATTAAACCACATTTTTCTTGTCACTGTTCACACATGCTACCCTGCTAGTAAGCATCTGTCCTGAAGATGTGTGATCATATAGCTCAGTGTTTAGAAGTCAAATAATGACGAAAATGCTACAAATGGCCCAAAATTAATATTGTCACATTTTTGGGAGCATATTGCAATAAGCCTGTCAATCCTGATTTTTCAGGCTGTACTTATGGCTTTCAGTGGAATTTAAAATGTCAGTTCAGGGGTGGGTGTAGTTTCTTCTCTGTGAGACTGTAAAAGGATTCTCTGGGGAACAATCAGTTTTAAATGATCCGTCTGGGACCAGGGTGAATACTGGCAGGGATGAAGACTTGGGTGAAATGAAGCTGGAGCCAGATCTTCATAGATATTGTAGATAACAGATGCCCACAAAAATTAGCCCTGTAATTAATGCAGCTATATATCAAACTCATAAATTACATATGAAAAAAACCCCCAATCTCTCATATTTTGTTAAAATAACAAGCAACAGCCTTGTCTTTTGAGAGGGTTGCTCTCTGCTGCTACAGCCTTCAGAAATGGCTTAGTCTGAAATGCTGTGCTTAGTTTGGTTGTCAAAATATTTTATGAACAATGCTCTTACTTGGGGGACAATTTTAGGCCTTGGGAGCTGAAATGCTTCTGCTATGGTTTCTAGGTTATCCAGCTCAACAAGGCTCAGCCTGTACTGATGGACAGTGTGAAGAAAGGTGTGGTGAGCTATTCTACACAGTTTGGAAACCTCACCTGGAGTTTTGTTTACTTATTATGCTGATGTTTGAGATCTGAACAGCAGCTGAGCCCCAAAACAGTAGAGGAGCAGCATGCAATCTCTGCCTTCTGGCTTTGTAACATCATAGGTTGGAAAAGACCTCTTAAGATCCAGTTGAACCATTAACCCAGCACTGCCAAGTCTGCCACTAAACCACATCCTGAAGTGCCACATCTACCACTTCTCTGGGTAGCCTGTTCCAGTGTTTGGCAGCTCTTTTGGTGAAATAAGTTTTTCCTGATATTTAATCTAAGCCCCCCCTGGCACAACTTGAGGCCATTTATTCTTATAATGTTGCTTGTTTCTTTAGAAGAGACCAATCCTCACTTTGCTACAACATCTCTTCAGGCAGGTGTGGAGAGTGTTGAGATATCCCCTGAGCCTCATTTTCTTCAGGCTGTACCTTGGCTGCTCCTCACAGGAATTACTTTTATCTTCTTGTCTTTTTCATGAGTGTTTTAATCTCTGGTGATGGATTCCTAGAAATTATTCCCAGCTTGTATTTTTTGGGGCCTAAGACCAGCTGGGCCAAGTGCACCCCAGACAGAGCGTGGCCAGAGAATACCATCCAGTTACATCAGAGACACAAGACTTGGTGTTTGGGAACATCCTCTCCTCACCAGGGTAACTAACTCCCAGAAGACTCTCATACAGGGGATTTCTCCTTCTCTCATCCTGCCTCTCTCTTCAACACCTTGCACGAGCCCTGCAGTTTCAAGGTTCACTGCTGTCTCATCTGTGAGGGGATCAGAGCTTCCCTCTAAGGGGATGGATCCCCAGACAGAGAGACCCAAGAGAATGAACACAGAACATCTAATTGGTAAGCCTTGTTTTGTGTGTTTTGGGTTTCTTCTCCATAATATTAAAAAGGAGCAGTATTAACCAAACAAAAAAGTTACATTTGATCTACATTTGATGTACAACATAGACTGGAGATGAAAACTCTTCTCAGCTGCTTGAGTGTCAATCTGCTGAGTGCTGGCATTTTTTCCCATCTATTCCCCTGTCTGTGGATTGTGTCATTCTCAGCAGGCACCCTCACAGTGGGCTCGGGTGGATGATGCTACAACCCAAAATTGCAAAGGAGGTTTTTCATAACCAAATTTGTCACTGGAGAAAAAGATCTTCAGATATTTTCTGTAAGCTGTTCATTTATGTGAAATTAGGAGAGAGTAAAAGCATTGAGTTCTGCTGAACAAAACATCCCTTCATGATTAATTTGCTCAGATTTCAGATTAAGAATTGTGAATGATGCCTATTCTATGACTTTGCTTGATCTTTTTTCACTGATTAAAAGACACTTGACTGCTGGTACTTATGTACCTGTTGTAGCCTGCCACACCACTAGTGTAATGTGAAGCACACTGTGTGGAGAACAGATAACAGTGAAAGGGTTAAAGATTTTCACACTAAATCCTAATAATCCTGTTTTTATACAAATGGCCTTAAGGTTTGCACAATGATTTCCTTAGGGAAGCTCCTCAGATCAATTTTGCCACTGATGGCACAGTGCCTGCTGATACCACATAAACAACCAGTGATTTAGAATTGCTGGGTTTTTGGGAAGGGTGAGGAGGAAAGTTGGGCTCCTGGCACACCAGTTCTGTGCCCAGCTCTCTGGGAATCCTGAACCCGGACCCTTCTGAATGCAAATGTGTTCACATGTGATAATTCAGTCTGCATCAAGGGGCCTCAGAAGCAGAATGGGCAGAGCTGGGAGCAGCCAAGGGCTGGATGTCACAGCCGGGTGTGCAGCCACCACTGCAGCAGGCACAGCCCGGCCACGCACAGGGACCCAGGAGGGGCAGGGGCTTCAGCAGGGCTGTGCTGTGTGTCCTTCTCCCGGCTTGCTGGGAATGTTCTGACACACTTGTCAGTCCTGCTCTGCTGGTCTGCCAGCTCCTGCCTTACAGATCAGGGAGCCTCGTGCTCTTTTAGGGTCCTGACAAGCTGGGGATTTTTTTCTTCCAGAGTATAAATTGAATTGGTTCCTGTTTCTCATTTCTGGCCGCATGTGAGTTTTATTTGGTATCAGAAATTTCCAGTGCTGCCCTACACCTTTGAAATAACTTACCTTGCTACTGCCTTCCCTTCAGGCACTAAAATAATGCAATTAGTTTTAGATTTGTTTTATTTTATTAGAACGAAATTTTGAGATGAGATGAGCTGAATGCACTGAGACAGCTGCTTAAAATACATGGGCATGCATTTTGACAAGCAGTAATTTTGAAGTTCTGCTGAACAGTCCAGTGGATGGACTGGTCCATTAATATTCCTAAAAATGTTCATCTAAAGAAAGCAGGACTTCCCCTTATTTACCTTGCTGCTTGTTTCACACAGACAAAATCCTTTGCCCCACCCAGCAGTTTCATACTTGTGGTTACTCCACCCATTCATTTATTTCTCTTTCACATCCCCCATCTTTGGTAATATCTTTCATTTTCCTCATTTTTCCTGTTGCAAAAATGTATTTTCTGAATGTTTTTAAATTTTCTGTGTAGAAGGGCCATAAAGTTTGGTTAGATGTGTTATGGCTTTCTTTGAGTGATGGGAGGGAGGAAGAGGGAGTGAATTTCTGTGGACTTTGTGGTCCCATGTAATTGCCCTAGGCTAGATGTACATCCCTGGGATGACTTCTCAAACTTTTCGTTCTTTCTCCTCTTCCTTTTATTTTTTATAGCTGACAGGCAGGAAGGAATTGGTGTCTGTGGCTGGATCCTGGTTTCCCTTTCATTCCTCCTGGTGCTTATTACCTTTCCTTTTTCCATCTGGGCATGTATCAAGGTAAGCTAGCAGGATTTGAGAATGCCCTATTATCATTGCTGTTGCTTTTTTACTGATGTAGTTAAGACAAGGCACCTCACATTCACATTTTGGGAATCATAAGGGTTTGTAGCAAATATGTGCTCTGGAAATGAGATCCACACAGGTTCTTTCACAAATATTCTGTGTTGCAAAACTTACTCAATTTCTTCCAGTCTCAGCATTCACCATCAGTTAAATTTCCAGTTAAACATCAGTGGAATGCCAGGCCCTCAGTAGTTGTGATGCACTAAGTGAAGTGGGTTAGATTATCTGAGGTTAGAGCCCTTTTGCCTACAACTCTTCTGAGTGTGCTGCTGATGTTGAGAGAGCTCTGGGGTGTCCTTTTTAGATCACTTCATATGTGATCTGTTTTGTTACCTGTTTCCATGAGCTGGGTTTGAGTTCTTACAGCAAATCATGAGTCAAGTAGAAGACATGAAGAAAGTGATTTTCAGCTTTGTTTCTTCCTATATTCTTTGTACTTCACATTTAATATCGGTGCCAAAGATTAAAGGACCAGGGAATGAAAATAGAATTAGTTGTAAAATTCTAAATTTAAAATATTTTCCTAGGTTGTCAGAGAATATGAACGTGCTGTTGTATTTCGTCTGGGACGTATTCTGTCTAAGAAAGCAAAGGGACCAGGTGAATGCATGCAGTTTTTCTCTGCTAAAGTCCTCTGGGTTTGTTTATGTTATTACAGTGCACTCAGGCCACACAGAGAATTGCAGAGATTCCATGAAATCCTTCTTCATAGCATAGAGGGGAATGAGAATGTCCCCTCTGCTGCAGGTCCTTTACCTGCAGACTGTTTACTTTTCTCAAGAGAAGATACAGCCAGCCTCCTGTCATAGCACAGAAGTTTGAGTACCTGAGTACCTTGATACCAGGTGTGACTTTGCTACTGAGCAATCTGGACAGCAAGGATGAGTTCATGCTGCAGACACTGTCAGGGGACTGCAGGGAGGTTTAAGTGCAGTGTTCAGGTCTGCCACGGTCTTTTTTTAGTGACTGTGGCCTCTTTCCCTGTGTGTCACTTCCAACACAGCTTGTTGCTGCCACCTGCTTACTGTCCTCCGCCCTGAAAATGGCAAATGTGTCAGGGCAGGGACACTCAGCAGCTACACCGAGGCTGCTACAGTGCACTAGGACCAGCTTACAAACCACAAACCAAACCCAGCTACATGAGGAGTTTGCATTGGTGCAGTTACCACCTCTGGGCAATAAAAAGGGCAAATTGGAAGTTGAAATAACAAGAAAAAGTCCTTTTCAGGTACTGTCATTCTTCTTGAATAGTAGTCATGTGGTCCAAAGAGCAGCTAGGCCTGGTACAGGGCTCCTCTGTGTGGCTCTGGGCACCAAAGCAAGATGCTGAGATTACAATTGAAGATTGGAAGTTTTGTCCAGTCTCCCTCTCCAGTGAAGGAGAGTGGAGACTCCTTCACAGGATTTGTCACATCTTGGGACAATGTTTCTCATGTGGTGCAGGAATCACCTGGGTGATGTCTTTCCTGAGGATACATACATGGCTTGTGATTTAAAAAGGGAAAATTAAAGGTATGGAAGGAATTTTTGCCAAGCGTCTCATGGCAGACTTCAGACAAGAGCTTCAAAATGCCCATTTCCAGACAAGAGTCCTAGGTCATTAAGCTCTAATGAGTTCACATTATTTGCAGATATCTGCACTTCCCTCTGTTATTTGAAAATGCGAAACATCACTGTTGTCATGTCTTGTAAGCAGAAAAGACAGCTGCAGTGATAAGGCAGGGTGTTATTCCGAATCCTGTGGGTATTTCCATCTGTTTATTTTCCCTACATTACCCAGATCTGAACTTTTGTTTTAGAGGTGTTTCATCTAATAATTTTTATTTTTCAGGAATGATCCTTGTACTTCCATTTACAGATACATTTATCAAGGTTGATCTCAGGACAGTTACCTGTAAGATTCCTCCACAAGAGGTAACTTCTCTAGCAGCCATCTATGACAGGAACAAAAGATGCAGCAGATTCATGGCACAATCAAAAGTAATGCACATTTTGTAATTTTGCCACACTGAGCTACCATATGGAATTTAGCTACCACATGGAGCTTAGCTTTTTTGCTGTATCTTCTGCATTTCAAGCTGCTTACAACACAACTTCTTGCCCAAAGTAATTATGGGTGCCCCATCCCTGGGAGTGCTCAAGGTCAGGTTGGTGTGGGCTCTGAACAACCTGGTCTAGGGGAAGGTGTCTCTGCCCATGGGAGGCAGGTTGGAACTGAGTGATCTTTAAGGTCTCTTCCAACCCAAACCATTCTATGATTCTCCTAATGAAAATCTGAAGATGCATCATTGCAGGTCAAGCTGGTGTTCAGAACTGTGATTTCAAAAATGAGGGAAGGGAGTTACACGTGTAAATGTGAGACAGGGTGGACAAGAGAGGAGCAGGCTACAAAATTCCCAGTTGTAAATTAATGTCCTAATAAAATTGGATCTCACATGTAGCTCACCATTCAAAAGAGCCTTCTACATGTGTCTGGAAAGGCAAATTACCCATGGGTAACAAATCCCATTAAATTAACAGGAATTAGCAGACAACCTTCCACAAAACTCATGTCCAGGAGTTGGAGGATGGAGGAAGCAAGATATACCAAGTAGGATATATCTTCAGGCATTTTGTTGGCAAGTTTTGACTGAAAAATTTAGTCTGAAGGATAAGTTGTTGAGCAATCCTGTCTGAACAAGTTTTGGTTCTGTGTGGACTCAGCCACATGGCAGAAAAATTCTTCTGCTTATGGAGTTTACACTGCTGTCCCCTTCATTAAACAAAGAGCAGAGAGAGAAGAGGCAGCTCCAAGACCCTTTGGGCCCCCAGAATTTCCTACTGTGTTCTCCAGGAGATGTTTTTTGGGCTATTATCTTTTTGTAAACAGAAAGAGCCTTTTCTCAGAGTACAGGGTGCAGGGGTGTGTAGTGTGAAATGAAAAATGGCTCCCCCAAAATATGAGGCTGGAAAGAAGAGATGGCTGCAGAACTTGTATTGTATAAGGCTTAGCAGCTTTTGGCCAGGCTTCTGCAGCATTTGGCAGGGTTTCTGTGAAGCATTCACTTGTAGGCAAAAGATGCTGAGGAGGGAAGTGATAGCGGAGCATCGCCAGTTCTCCACTGAGGCCAGCTGCCTTCTGAGGCACAAGAAGCATGTCTGGCAAAAAATGACAACTCTTCCATGAATGCTTAAATATTTCTTTCCGTTTCTTCTCATAATTCCTTGCACTTTTTGTTTTAATTTGTTGGTGTTTATTACAAATACATTGTTTAGGGGAAGTAGCACAGATCTTCCAAGCTGCATGAAATGTATAAGCTCATTAATGGAACTTTCTACAAGAAAGGAAGAGGATAGCTAGAATTTGTTATTGCAAAAGAAATTAACTCAAATTATGAGATTCACTTACAATTGAAGCAGTTATTTAGAGGGTATGTAAAGCATTTTCCCCCAGTTTAAACTTTGTTGTTGCTGGACAGCTGTCTTGAAATAATTTCTTGGGGGAATAACAAAGAAATCAAAAGAAATTCTTAGTTTCTTTGAATTATCAATGCCTTTTACTCACTAAGGGTTAAAAAAAAATATATTCCTCTTCCTAGGCAAAGGACATGTTGTTGGATCTTTCTGTGACTCTGTGCATTTCTCAAACACAGATTCTCACGAGGGATGCTGTTACTGCTCAGGTGGATGGGGTGGTGCACTACAGGATCCACAGCGCTGTCAGTGCTGTTGCCAATGTCACTGATGTCCACTCTGCGACCTTGCTTCTGGCACAGACAGCCCTGAGAAACTTTCTGGGTACACAGAGCTTGGCTCAGCTGCTGACAGGTCGTGAGGAGATTGCACACAGTATCCAGGTAAATCTGGCACTCAAAATTCATAAGCATGGAGGTGTCTTCTGGGGAGTAGCAAATTAGAAACAATCTCTCTTTCTTTCTTCAACAAGGATAACAAAATCTTCCTTTATGTGTTTTTTTTTTCAATTATACATCTCGTTTCTTAGAGTCAGAAAGAGTTACTCTAAAGGTATTTCCCCAGGCTCTTGTAGCAGAATTGTCTCTATCAAAAAGCAATTAAAATTCTGAAATTATCCAGTGATTTTAAAAAATCAGCTTAGCCCTTGCAAGTTCCAAACATGCAAAACTGGAGAAAGAGATCTCCTGCTCATGGGAAGTTCTGTCTTGAGCAGACCCTTGATTGAGGCAAGACTTGTATCTCCTGTCATTACAAGTAAGAGCACAAAATTGATTTACTGTATGCTTTAAAATGCCATCTGGTTTCTTTTTTGATTTGGCAGCCAGGGGGAGAGCAGAGGAAAAATCCAATACCCAATTTAATAATTTCAGTCAGAGACAAGGAGACAATTTCAGTCAGACCAAAGAGAGACTGTACCCTCTGCAGCCAGGAGAGTGGCCATGCAGAGACAGGGTCATGGTGGTGGTGTGGATTGCAGGAGTGCCCAGGAGCCAGAGCCCACATGAGCGTGCCAGTGCTGCAGGGCTCTCTGGTGTCTCACCCATGGTGTACTTTTACTGTGTTGTGCTGTTTAAGGAACTTGCTGTAGTGTTCCTTTGTAAAAGAAAGAATTTTAGTACCTGCCCGCCTAAGGAATGGGGATGGGGATCATAATTTAGGAAGCAGGAGAGAAGCCACACAGGAGACACTGGTGTTGACCAGCAAGTGTTTCCTGAGGCTGTGGTACCCACTGTGCACACACCACACTGGGTGCTGGTGCCCCTGGAGTGTCCCTCTTTCTGCTGTGCAGGTTTGCCCTGTCCTTCTATCCAAGCAGGGTACACCACGTGGCTTTCCCTCTGCCAGCACTGTGCTTTTCCTGGCGTGTTGTTTGTCCCCAAGGCTGCCCTCGACAGTGCCACGGAGCAGTGGGGAGTCAAAGTGTCCCGTGTGGAGATCAAAGACATCCGGATCCCCATGGCCATGCAGAGGGCAATGGCAGCTGAAGCAGAGGCTGCTCAAGAGAAAAAAGCTAAGGTGAGACCCATGACAGGTGACACCCACCTCTAGGCTTTCATTTCCTTGTCATAGAACCACAGAATTGCTTAGTATGAACAAGACCTCTCAGATCACCAAATTCAGCTCTTAAACTCAGCACCGCCGAGTCCACCACTAAACCACGCCCCTAAGCACCATATCTGCATATCTGTTAAATGACCACCAGGGTTAGTGACTCCACCACATCCCTGGGCATCCTCTTCCAACACTTGACAGCCTAATTTTTTTCCTAATATCTAATGGGAACCTCCCCTGGGGCAACTTGAAGGCCATTTCCTCTTGTCCTGTGGTTCCAGGAATCCAAGCTAGTTGTTTTTTCTCATCATTACAAAGCTGGATTTTCACCACTCTGGGCAACATTTCCATGCCATTTCCATTTCTGTTCCTTTGCAGGTTGTGGCAGCTGAAGGAGAAATGAATGCTTCCAAAGCTCTCCAGAAGGCCTCCATGGTGCTGGCTGAGTCTCCAGCAGGTCTGCCACTGCGTTACCTGCAAACATTAACAGCTGTGGCAGCACAGAATAATTCCACCATTGTCTTCCCTCTCCCTATGAATATGTTTGGGAGTTTGGGGCAAAAACGTACAGGGGGATAGAGACTGTTCTGTGCTAGCTCCTAGGCCAGAGGTATTTAAAGGTTTTCCTAGGAAGCAAAGGGGTCCCAATTGGCAGAGTTAAAGTAGAAGCATGTTTAGGTCCTCTGCCCCCAAAATAAGTTTAATAACCACACATAGCTCCCACATTTAGACTGCATTTGCAAAGTTCAGACACTAAGCAGTTCCAGCTTAGACTCACCTGCAAGTAAAATGAAAGAAAATATGTAAAATATATGTTAGATCTAATATAAAATTTTAATGATGCTTTCACCACTCTTTGCAGAGTCTTGAGTGTTGCAATTATTTGGTGATTTGTCTGCTAGGCAAGAAGCTGTGAGCTGTTGATATACTCCACACAGCAGAAGGGTCAGACATCGGTTTTTAACTCAAGCCTTGTGGAGTGGAAAGGAAGGATTTGGCTCTTAACCTTAGAGGTATTCTTTCATAAATATTGGCAGAAATACTGGATAATGGGTATGTCAGTGAAACAGCCTATTCTTTATCTAATATTAATAGAAATTAGTACTTGCTTTACTGACCACAGCTGTGTTTTGCCATATCACTGACATTTATATAAGCTCTGTAATAAAGTTAAGAGAATGAATGACCAGGCATTACAATGACATTTCATAAATGTGAAAGCTGGGGCAAACCTCGAGGTTCTCTGTCAATTTAAGTGTCTGTCTTACACTTTCAGTAGGTTTCTTATCTTCCTTTACATGAAGCATTAATTGAGGTTTACCAGAAATGAGCCTTCCCTACCCTCCATCCATGCAATGCTTGGCAGCTGAGAGGAAGATGTTGCCGATATCCAGATCCGGCTGATACTAAGTTGGAGTTTGCAGCCTTTAAAGATAGCTGTTCAGTTCTCAGTTCAGGCACACAGCAATGAACTGTTTTCTGTGAATCTGAAATTTCTGGTGATGGAGCTGTTTTGGCAGGTGCTGCTGCAGTATAATGTCTTGGCCACACGAGCATCGCTGTTGCCCTTTCTACCAGTAGAGTCTTTTTGACTCCAAATTAACCACCTCAGCATGTACCTACTAATTATCATGGCAATGATACAGGTCCTTCTTATTTTTACTGCAGTGTAGCAGAAGCAGTCCAGGTGGCAAATGTTTGTGCTCAGTAGCTGCTGACACAGATAGTGGAATAAGCAGCTGAGGATGGTGACCTACACAGTTCTTTTCTGCTTCAGACATGACTGCCAAATGGCATTTTGCTGGCAAGCTAAAGAAGCAGTACCTGTGGTTGAAAGTAATCTGCTTATCAGCATTACCAAAACATTTTCTTATCCTAAGAAAAGAGCAGTTTTGAGTTAAACTCTAGAAAAATAAAAGCTTGAAAGACATGTGGCTAGAGAGTGCAATTAAAAGCAATTCTGTGCCCTTAGTGAGCTACCAGCCCAACAAGCCTGTGGAGGAGTCCAGCACAGGGCATGTTTAGTGTACCACTTCTAGTTCCAGCTGTAGAAGTGTATGGAACCCAGCCATAGGGTCAGCAGGACTCACAATTACAGCCAGAAACCAGCTGCTGCATTGAAGCATGAGTTGGTATCTCTTCTCTTTCAGCAGCAGTGTAACACAGGTAAGCTCAACAAAGCCCAGTTTTCTTTTTGACCCATTAAAATGTCTTGGCCTTTTTAAAAATATTTTTTTCTTGCCCAGGACTGTGGGAATTAATCAGACACTGCAGAATGTGTTTTTCTTTTTGAGTCTCTGCAGGACAATTGCACTGTTGTAGGAAACTCAAGGAGACACAAACTCCTGCTCTCTCTTCCCCACTGTCAGGTACAAGAAACACAGTAACTAGTAGAGGAACTGCATTTTTATTGTATTACCCACACACACCCACAAGAGGATAGCCCAATGAGTGAAATGGCAATGGAAGCAGCCCTGCAATGTTTCAGGCGGCACTGGGATGCATAGGCTTTGCAGGAAAAATTCTGGGAGAAGGTGAGCTGCAGTCCCAGAGAGATGTGGGGGTCAGAGCCATCGTTCAGACGTGGCACAGGCTGTCAGAGGTGCTCAGGAAGTCCTGCAGGCGAGCACAGCTCTGCCGGCGCAGACTGCTGCGGCACTCACTGTCCTCTGGAATTTTCTCCACCCAGGCTTGTGCATCAAGTAAGTATTGCATCCTGAGTGAAAATGGAACAGGTAACGAAGGTTAGTCATTATTCCTGACATGGAGCAATGGGAAAGCGTAATCCCTGAGCATCCCTTCACAGAGGCATCTCTGAAATAAAGACTTATACTAGCTAAGAAACTTGCCTTCACCAGCAGGTTAACTGAGCTTTGAGCAAAGTCTGGGCTGTGTCAGTGCCAAGCTGGGACACACCTGGCTGTACTTGTGTTTTGAGTATGTCAGGTAAGCCTAGGCTAAGTTTCTGTTAGAGTTTCCAGAATGACACAAAAGGCCCAAGTGCACATCAGTGGGACAGTGAGGGGAAGTTTAGTTCCAACAGAGTATGCCAATGAGAAGCTGTGTAACTTCCAGTATTTCATGCCTGAATTGGAGAAGATGTTGGAGATGAAATCTCTGCTGGGACACCCCAGTCTCTATCAGGCTTCTTTCAAAGCAGGCCACGGACCTAGGCACTCACTTTGATGTCATATGGGAATGGGACGTTTTAAGGTTTTAGGAACCTTTAGGAATGGTGCTCACAGCTTCATGGAGATCTCCTCCATAGAAGCTTTCAGAGGCATTACCTTTGTCCAGTTCTGTGCAGGGAGATGAAACATTTAGAATGTCTTCCTCCCTGAATATTTGATAGTGTCATACTAAATTCCCACTCAGATAAATTTCCTTTTTTTCATTGAAGTGTGACAGTGAGAAATGACAACAATATGCTACTTGCATGCATGGTGTAACAGCAACCTTGGGAGCTGCTCTTAGTCATGGTCCCACATGTTTCTTCTGCAAACCCAGGAGTTATTTAAGGCATCTGCAGTAGATGGGCTGGATCTCTTTTCCCATTCTCCTTTTCTAGCTGTGAGTTTTTAACCCAAGGGAACCAGGGACAGATTTGATTCTGAGAAGTCTGGCAACCAGAATTCTGGGAACCAGAGATCCTTGAACCAAAAGATTTGGGTGGCTCAGCTCTTCCCCAGAGCTCCACTTTTGCCTATGGAGTAGAACACTTTGCATTTTAGTAAATTCAGGAGAATCATTCCCATTTGGTGCTGTCTTTACTTTCTGGAGGTATTCTAATAGATTGAGTATCCTCTGGGTTTATGGTCCATGATAGCAGCTGCTGCTGCTGCCCAGAGACCATTTTGCACTTACTTGTTGTTGCAGTCCACTGTTTGCCCATCTCTCCCCATGAGGAGGTAGCGTTTGCCAGGGATGATGTTTAACTTGCACATGGAGCGTGACAGGAACTGTCGGTGCTCACCCACTTGGATGCTTTCATCTGCAGCTGTGGGAAAAGAAGAGGAAACCCCATGAACTTTCCCAACAGAGAGAAGAACTGTAGCCCACAGGACACAACCCCCTGTGATCACTCGCCCCACTGCTAAGCCAAGGTAATATTTCACTTGGGAATTGGCACTTGACAAGTGAATAAGTGGCCCTGCTATGGTAGGGTACATTTCCCTTAGCGTGACCTGACAGAAAGCAAGCCACTTTTGCCTTAGCAGATTGTCTTGGTGTTTGCAGTAATTATTTAAGGAGATGCTTTCTTATAGACCTTAGGACATTTCAGACCTTATGGAGTTTGCTTAAATCTCAGAGACTGAAGAAAAAGCCAAGGAAACTAGAAAACATGCTGTCTTCCATTTCAGAATGCTCATGTTCAGGGTGGTCTTACAATCTAGCAAACTAAATTCAAACATTTTGAGGCCCAAAAATGCAGCAGACAGTATTAAAATCTCCCGCTCCTTAGTACATCTGACCTGAACTTTGCTAATGCAGCCTTTATGCTCTTTCCTCTGAATCTGTTACAGAGCACAATCTCCTGGTGATCTCCATGTTAAACTAACTTAGAAGATTCTCGTCTGGATTCTGGCCCAGAAGTTTATTAATTCAGAATTTCACTGCCTACTACAGAACTGGGCATCCAAGGCAGATGAGGTGGCTGCTCAGATACTGCAATGACATGAGAGCTGAAAAGATGCTTATTCATCTGACCAATCTCAGGTCATGAGGACACTATGTTTTTTAACTAGAACAACAGTTTTCAAAGTCCATAAAAAAAAAAAAAATCTAACAGCAATACCTAATTTCTTACTCTCTTTCTAATTTTCCTGTAAAAATTCAATATTAAATCAGTTTAAATTAAGTGTAAATAACACCATGGTCTTTTTATCAGTTAACAGAATCTTGTGCATCATCTGTTATAATATAGAGTATTGTATTACAAGTATGGACAGGCTAGTCATCAAAATCCTAAAAGCAGAACAAAACTAAAGTAGAATATTCTAACATTAATTAGATTTCAGAGAATTTGGCAGAGACTGCTAATCTGTGAAACCTAGCTTTAAGAGCGTTATTTACCATATTGGTAAAACTTGCATCAGTTTAATATATGTTAATTATGCTTCTGCATTTTTAGAGAGAATATAAGTCCTGTAGGTTTCTCATATAACCCAAGACCTTTTTACTGTTCCTATGCTACATAGTGTTTTCATTTTGTTCACAGAATGCGGAGATGGGTCAGAATTGCTTGAGAAAATGATGATGTTATGCCTCATTTAGCTTAAATTACCAAGGTGTTTCTCAGTTCATATGCTTCACAAATGGCCTAATACAATTCAGACAGTGGGATCATAAGCATTTGAGTCATTACCTTGAGTAGTTATTATGTAATTTCCAATTTTAAATCTCCAATTAAAAAAAAAGTTGAAATTTAACATTTCAAAGCATCCAAGTGGAATTTAAGGTAAACAATTACTTAGACATTTAGAATCTATAATGGGAAATAATGTTTAAAAAGGGGAGCGGGAGGGGGATGAAGAGGTAAAAGAAAGGTTCTGTGCTACTTTGTATGGGCTATACTGTTCCCCTAAACAACTCCTGGAGGGCTAATAGGACAGCACAAGTATTAGCCATCCAAAATATGTACACTAATTCTATCAATAACCAAAGTAATCTGAAAGGCACACACCTGCAATATTCTCTTTTGCTGACTCCCAAACACAAGTAAGTGTTTCCATCTGTCTTCTAAACCAGCCCTTTACTTTGAAGGTTGTTAAGGAAACAATGACGGGGTCCAGAGAATGAGATTTTACCCTCCTAATTCTCATCTAAACTTGATGATGGCAACAGAGGCCAACCTCACTCAAAAGAGCTGCAGATAATGCAAGAGATAATAACACTAGTTCAGCCACAGGCTGATTTGGGTACAACACCTAGCTTTTTCTTCATCCTCATATGTCTTTGTGCCTCCTGCCAGCTTTTCCCAAGCCTGCTGAAAGCCTCCTGATGCTCAGAAGCTGCATCTGACAGCACAAACCAAAAATAATTATCATGTATGTGGGAATAGAAGACATATTTTCCCTTCAACTTCACGTTCAAAGGATATTTCTCTCAGCTACCAAAACCCAAAATCTTTCTACTGCTTTCCTGCAAGTTGTGAGTACAAATACATTTTGACCCAGAGCCCTAAAGCCTTTAAATCCTGTAGGTATTCTCAAGAGATTAATAAAACTTTCCATTGGGATACCATAATCTCCTACAGTCAGTATTTTGACCACTAGGTACATTATCATTTCCCTCTGTATGGAAAGGCCTGGCTATGTCAGATGCTCTCTGTGGACTCAGGAAGCACGGACCTTATTTTACTGAACACTGGGCAGAGATCACAAGTTGTGTGCCATAAAGTACTGTGTGACATTGCCAGGCCCCTGGGCAAAGATTGATGGAGTGAGTTAATTATTCTGTTCCAGAGAGGGAAGATTTCAAGACCTTTGAAGTTCCTTTTTAAAGGCAGTCTCTGGCTGCCAAACTCAAAACTGGTGACCACATGATACCACAGCAGCTGAAGTCTGGTGTGTCACCTGACAGCTTCTCCAGAAATTACTCTGAAGAATATCAGTGCTCTCTGATGCTGCTGATTAAGTTCACATGGGAGCAGCTGGGATGGCAGGCTTGCAAAAGGACATTGTCCAAGAGCTGTGCAAACCTTTATGCTGCACCTAACAACAAAGAAGCCTTTCTATTTTTTTTAGCACAGTTATTAAATTGAAGTTCCAGAAGTTTTCCTGTCTTTATTGACCTCAGGCAAGTCACTGTGGACAACTCTTAGCCTGTTCCACAAGGGTTGCAATTGCTCAATAATTAGTTGAGTAAGAAGCACTTCAAATCATCATTTAGTATCAGAAGAGAGGTCAGTGTCTACACAAGAAAAAACAAGGATCTGTCAACAGTCTATAAATAAAATAGTTGATGCAGAAGACATAGTACCCACACTATGCATGTGTTTGGAGGGGTTTACCTTACACTGGCTCCAGTTTGTAGCCATGGACTCAATGAGTAAGGAATGTGTCTTCTGGTTTATTTTCATCTGAAATGTTTGAAGCTTGTGTGCTCTGGGATTGCACAATGTGAACCAAAAAATCTACCCAGGGCTTAACTGCACAGTGAGGCAGCTGCACCAAACAAGCCTTGCAATAAATAAGCCTTCTTGAAAGCCTACTGTAAAAATATATCTGACCCCACTTTTCCATGGCAGAAGAAGGCATCTGCATGGCTCATGCTGGCTAACATTTAGTAACCTAGTTTTTCTATGGGTGAATGAAAGGAGTAAAACATTTTGATACTTACATGCTTTAAGGATCTTGTGGATTTTGGCCTCATAGTAATCAAAAACATTCTTCTTTGAACTGCTGAGGATCTCCACCTCATATGCTGCAACAGACAACAACTCTGTGATGCCAGATGGCAACATGAAATTGCATCCAAAAATTAAATAATAGGTGTGCTTCTACCAAGTGTCTGAACAGAGGCCAGTGTACCATCTACTCACAAATAATGGAATTATTAATCAAGAGACTAGATTTGTATTCCTTTCTTCATATCTTCTCAAGGACCTTCCTCTGTAGTTAGGTTTTCACTCTTTCCTTTCCTTCTCTTAGCATCTAATTTACCAGTGGTGCACAACCAGTTTTCCTTCAGTAGTTGATCCAACTTTGTATCCAAAGAAGAGGCCAGAAAGGCAAATTAACAAAGGGAAAAATATTCATCTAGCTCTGCAGAAAGAGCTGCTGAACTATGGAAATGCCATGGAAAACCTATTCTTTATTTAGGTCCTGTAACATGAGGGATGTAGTGGACTGTGGTACTGCACCGTGGGTTTTTTCTAAACATAATAACATAATGTAACATAATTCCACCCCTCCTGCCCCCAGCATCCCACTGCATCTTTCCAAGGCTTTTACTTCCCATTTCTCTGCCCTGATGACTACAACTACACATGGTTTCATTTATTTCTCCTTGGCGTCTTGGCCACATATGGAAACCCTACTCAATTCAGGAGAGGTTTGGGCACATAAAACTACAAGTTTATACTTATTAAAATGAATGATGCTGAAATAAACAGTTGTCTTTCATGCCTTACCATAATCTGCAGTAGGTTGGTAGCAGACAAAACTAACACGTGTGGTTTGTGTTAATGATTTACTGAAAGTTGATTTTTGTCTTGGGCAGGGACCTGGAGGGAAGAAAATAAGTGATAATATGGATGTGTAAACTACATCTGTCTGCATATCCATGCCCCTATAGGCATGGATATAGAGACAGATGTAGTTTACACATCCATATTCACAGAACAATACAACAGAGAATAAAAAGGCAGAACAGCTCCCTTAGTGGTGTAATAGAGGGTTTTTATGTACACAAACATGTGCATAAAAAAAATCAGTTTGATACTGAACATCCTAGAGGATGAATGTGTCCTGCATTACACATTAGGATAATTCTAATGGTCCCTTCTGGGCTTAACAATTCCCATGTAAACTGTTCCTAGAAGTAAGTATCTTCTTTCAGAGCAGCTTATGCAGTCATTCCTTACCTTCTGCGCACTGGCAGACGTCGGCGTGGCACAGCTTTGAGAGCATGGCACTGTGCTTGGGAGCGCTGTAGAACACACTGCAGCTCCTGTCTGTGGACAGGGAACAAAGCAGCTTGTATGGGAGAGCTCAGGTGGAAAAGCCTGTACAGTACAGCACAAACTATGTTTGCAGCCCAGCTTTTCCCTGGTCCAGAGAAAGCAGAGCACTGAGGGATCAGATGCACATCAGCAGTTCCCAAAGACCCACAGCTTAGGCACCTGGAGTACAGTGTTGCCTCTCAGCTGGGCAACAGCTTGAGGTTATTTTTGTTCAGTTTAGATAATTTTTGTTTGGGCACTTTGTTGTTGTTGGGGTTTTTATTTGTTTGTATTTGTTTTTTTTTAAGTTGTGCTCTTCCCTCCCTGGACCCCCCTCTTTTTTTTGTTCCCTCTGGAAATCATCCATCTTAAAAGCCTCTTTAGACCATAGAACAACAGTAAACACTGCACTGCTTCAGAAGAAGAAGATAGGATCAGCCAATAGTTAGTTAGTGGTTTAAACTCAATGTAGACTGTCTTGGATCCCTCTGTTAAGGCAAAGTAGAGATTTGACCTAATTTTCAAATATTGTTTGCATAACTTTGGCAAATGGGGATGATTTGCATTTAACCTTTCTGTGAATGAGGAACAAGACTGCTTTCCCTGGCAAGCACACTACAAAAGTCAAACCTCCAAGACTACCTTAGATGTATAAAGACACAGCCTGCAAAACAAAATGTGAGTGAAATGTGCTTAAAAGCACCATGAGAAACAGGAACTCAGAAAATCTGATTTAAAAATCCATGAGTGTAAAAGCTAATATTTACAGTCAATTTGCAATACTAGGCCATTCCTGAGAAGATCTCTGTTTAGATAATCTGAAGTAACTGGAAGACAGTTATGCAAAGCTGTTTTTTTTAATCACTCAACAAAATCACATGGTTTCACACACTACATCAAAGTCAACTTTCTATGGACTGGAGGGGTTTTTTGGGAGTCTCTCAAGCAGTTATGTACCATTTATCTGTGCCCTTACCAGGGTTGTAAAAATCATAAAGGATGGC
This sequence comes from Pyrgilauda ruficollis, assembly GCF_017590135.1. NCBI lineage: Eukaryota > Metazoa > Chordata > Aves > Passeriformes > Passeridae > Pyrgilauda > Pyrgilauda ruficollis. The sequence continues at coordinate 1,126,642 of NW_024519207.1, read as the reverse complement.
ATTTGCTGGCTGAACCAAGCCCATGGGATTGATCTGCTTTGCCCCAAATGATATACAATCTGGCTCTGGTCCACGTGGGAGCTGGAGGAAAAAGGAAGAATAGTTTTGATGAGAAAACTCTCCTCAGTCAATTCCTCAATGTTTGTGCATATGCTAGTTGTTGAATACTTGTTCTGGTGGCATAGATGAGTTAATGCTGATATCTGCTTTGGCTGCAGAGGTGAAGCAATTCAAGTGAGTGTACGGTGGAGTCACAATCCAAAATATTGGGAAATATACACAGGACTAGGGGTCCTGATATTTACATTTGTTAATCACTATTTGGATCTTGGTCTTCACATGCGAGATGTCCATGTGGAATTTACAGGACCACCAGTTAACACTTTTGTTACATATGAAAAGCATCCCTTCTGGCTAAAGAGGGAGAGGATTTCTCTTTTTTCTTGGGTCAAAGGCCAAATCTTGAATATGAACTACATCTCCTTGGATATAGAATGGTGGAAGATGAAGGTGTGTGCTTCCCCTCTTCCCACTGAGCTGTTCAATAATAATAAATGACAAAAAATACAGAAAGGTAATGGAGAGTGAAAAATGCAATGATTAGATTTTTAAAAAGTCTATATGCTATCTGAAATAGGAGGGATTAGAAAATCATTGTGTTTTCTTTACCTCACCAAAGTAGAGCAACACCTTCCCTTCCTTGTACTCAAAGTGCTGAATGTACCTGTCTGAAGCTGTCACCAACTGCAGGAAAACAAAGAAACAAACAAATCAGAACAAACCCCTAGCAGAACAGGAATATTTTTGCTGCCACCTTCCATATGCTAGTTTGCCTTTTTTCAGCCCTCTTTCTTCCTCCCTAAAGGGGACAGTCCCTGAAAGCACAAAACAGAGCAAACTTCCCTCAACCAAGGTGGCTCCAGAACCCCCAAACTCTGTACCCACATTTTCAGAGCACTGTGCCCCATCTCCTTATCACTCTGCCCTGCCACCAAGCACCACTGAAAGACTGCCTGCCTTCTGCTCTGCAAGCACAGGAGGCACTGTCCTGGCGTGTCACAGGACAGCAGTATATGGCAGGGGGAGGTACATTACTGCCCTGCTGAGCCTCACCCTAATTTCTTTTACAAGGGACTAAGAAATCCAAACTCTGTTCACCACAAGCTTTACATTTCTTGTATATATTCAGCAAATACTTTTATTTGAATGAGAATAGTGAAAACCTATCTATGTATCTATCTAAAATATGTTTTCCCAGGTCTCTTCTGTAGATTTTTGGAAAGATTTTGAAATAAAAATTTTCTAAAGGCTCTATAAAAGGTTGCAAAGAAAAGTGTGTGTCTAACCTGTTCGAGCTCCTTTGTGTCAGGCTCCAAGCCACTCAGCAAAGTGAGATCAACCAGGGACATCTTTGGTGCTTTGGGACCTGTGGACCTTTTTAAGGGACATGGTCAGCAGTGAACAGCTGCACTGAACAGCCAGGTTGCTTTGAAGAATCTGGCTTTGCACACTTGCTAAAAGTGAAGCAAAATTTTCCACTCCATTTAACTTTCCTAAATGGATTTTAATTTGAAAATTAGCTGTCTAGCTCATAAGAGTCATGAGGTAAAATGAGTCATCTAAACTAGTCAATTGGTCATCCAAAACCCAGGCACCTGGCCTAAGATTTTCATATAGGCTTTCCTTGGAGCTGATAGGCAGAAAAAAATCACCTGTAAATGACAGTTCATAGCACTTTAAAAGCATTGTTGAAGCCAGGGAGGTAAGCAGCACTGACAAAGTATCTGTTCTCTATTACGTACAAAGTGGAGATAGGAAATTAATTTATCCAAATTTTTCACAGACTAAGTCAAATTTACATCACCTTTTCTGTCTGAGGCAAAAATCCTCATTGCTGTAATTATCCACTAAATAGCTGTATTGGATTTCCAATCTTTCAGCTTTCACCATCTCAAAAATCAGGAAGTGGTGCCATTGCTAGAAAATGAAGTGCTTCTGCACTCACACAGGGTGTCTTGGCATGAGATATTTTACATACACTTTGTGGTACTTCAGAACTTTTTATTTTGGCACTCTCCCTTTCCTGTAAAGGATGCATCACTGTGTAGGGAAGAAGAATGGTGATGTAAATCATGCCTTCAGTTTTTCTCCCATGTCTTAACCATAAGGAATTTCACATTATTGTCTAAGCCTCAGCCTAACACTCAGCAGAATAGTGGATCTGGTAGCTGATAAATGTTAACATAGCAATTAATGGGGAACATGATGTTTTGGCCAGTACACAATTCACTGAATATGTGTTTAATGAGAGAGACTGAAAATTGGGAATTAGGGTAACTTTAGTCCTCCCCTGCTATTGTTCATGCCACTGTTTAAAAGAGGAGATAAAATCACTGTCTTCAAGGCTTTGACAAAAGTCAGTGGAAAACCAAAATTCTACTGGGGAGCAAAACTTGCTTCTTCCATCCTGATCCTCTCTAAAACAGATAGGAGAGACAAATTTGTTCTTCTGAGATCAATGCCAAACTGTAAATGGGAAAAAAAGACAGGTGTTTCAGTGTTATACTGCATAGAAGAGTTTCTTTTTTCCTACCTCAGCCCTTGCCAACTTCTTGTCACAACAGAATATCCCATCTGTCTCCTCTCCTAGATAGTATTAGCCATCCTTTCTTTTTTATGAGCCCAGAGTGTGACCACAAAGGAAGTAACAGTAACACTCCAGAAAGTGATGAAACTCTGTAAACAAGCTACTATCACATTCCAGCTGTATTTACCTTTTAAAATAAAATATTTATTTCAGTTTTTTAGCCTGCCAAGTGCTTTAGAGTCTCCCCAGAATTTGAGGGGGAAGAACCTGCAGTGGACATTTGAAGTCCATGTAAACCATGTAAATAAATCTCATCCATTGTTTGGAAACCTTTTCTCCTGCCATGGGAGAGAGGACATACTTACAGTGTATGCAGACTCACAGGAGATGACTAGGCTGGATACTGAGTTTGTGGGTATGAAGAGGGTGACAAAGGAGAATTACAAGCAAATGAGGACCTGATCTTGCAGACCTACCTGACACAGATTTTGTATTGCAAGGATTCTGTTTTGCTGGGAGTGGTCAGATCCCTTTTTCTTCTGCTGCGGATATCAAACCAATCCATTCTAGACAGTGTCTCAAAAGTGCTGTTTCCTCCTGTAGTCAAGTCCTCATAATCATCATCTTCATCAGAGTATTCAGCTTCTGGTGGTGAGAGACTTGGTCAGCCATGAGGAAGTTTGCCTGCAGTTTGGGTCTTTTTGGTATAATCATAAATTCCAGTGGGCAGTCATGCCATCACTGAGTTTTGTAACAGTTCGCTGTACACTGTCTCAGTGTTTCCAATTCATTCAGAGTTAGAATTCTAGGGATAACTATGGTAAGAACAACTAACAAACCTAGCTAAGAATGGAGTTTAGGCTATGCATAAATATTTAAAGGACAATCTCTCCCTCCAAAAGTTAACAATTCAAACAGAAAAAACTAATGCAGACACAGGCAGAGATGATGATGACTACACACTTCAGGAGATGCAAAACACATTCTTGCTGATATGAAAGACCTATGACAGATGTGCCTCAAAGAGTTTTAAGCCCACGTGGTAGGTCCCTCATTAGCCAGGGAACTGTGCAGGGCTTTCCCCTCCGTGAAGGGAGTTCACCTCCCCTTTCTCAAGAAGAGTTTCTAATGGTATCTGTGTAACTGCTAAGTACCTGCTGCACCTACAGTCACTCATAGCTGTTGTACCATCTAAGAATAAGAATAATAAGCTAAATGAAACAATGACTGGGTAGAGTTCAGGGACTTCTCTTTTTCCTTGTTTCATTCATTTGTTCCCACTTTCCAAGGCTGGAAAGCTATGAAGTAGCATTAGCAGCTGGCCAAATGTGTCCCCTTTGAGACCCAGCCCCTGCCCTTTCACTCACCAGAGTACTTAAGGATCCCTTCCAATTCCACTGTCAAAATCAAATCACTGCAGGTGTTGTTCTTCAGCTCAGGTGACCAGTACATTTTTAATATCTAAGATGAACACACAAACAGCAAGCCACTAAAAATATAATTTGAATGACAAGGAATTTACCCATTCAGGACTCCAACACGTGATGATGGGGCATGGGAGTGTGGAGAGAAAGACCAGACCCTCAGTGGCACATACTAGTCACAGAGGAGTGTCACAGACATAAGCAGGTCCCATGTGCAATTCACAAATGGTGTGGGACTCCTTTGAGATAACTCTCCATTCCCAAACACAAAGAGGTCTTTCAAACTCTAGTCACGTCCATCACCCTTGATATTTTATGGATTTAATAAAGTTAAAGACAGGAAAAATTGACAGTCCATAAGGGCAGGTTTCAGGACCCAAATTTTAGAATTTTGGAGATAGGAACACAAAGTTTGAGGCCATGTCAAGCAAATTTTCATTTTCATTTCAAAAAGAGATTAGAGAAGTCCAGCCAGACCCTGGATTTTGAATTTACAGCTTACGCTCATTGTCCCATTTCCTTTGCCATTCACAGATACTTCAAGTTTTCTCCCAAGTTCAAACTGCAAACCAAGGGAAAAGAAAAGATATTTAGTTTGTGCTCAGAGTTTGGTCAATTGTTTTCCTGACATCTTGATAGTCTTCTATGCCTTTACCCCCCAAACCTGGGTAGGGAAATCTATGGAAGGAATGAAGAGACCTCATGTCTCAAGATTTTAAATGCACTGAGCTAATGAATCTTACTCTGCTGTTTTAGGGCCCAGTAGATGTATTTTACCAATTACAGTCCCTCCTTTGTATCCTGGATTTCACATTTTCACAGTTCCAGGCACAGTGAAGATCAGATTATCCCCCTTCCTCCTCATTCCTTAGAAGGACTTGGTTTCCTGGCTGCTCTTCACTTTTGGGAAAGATTCATGCCACCAATGTCATTAGAGGCAGGCAAACACCTCTAAAGTGTGCTGCCAAGCACCTGATTTTTTTTTTTTTAACTTTAAAAAGATTCTGTTGTCACAGATCAAATTATTTAAAGGTGTAATAAATCAGCTACATCATGGCTGCTTAACATGACAAAACCTAGGCCAGAGGAATTAATTTCTCCTTGAGGGAAAAAACCTTTGAAACAACCAATGGTTGTATACCTCCAGCTGCTTCTGAAATTCTTCCTGGGCATCAGTCAGAACAATGCTGTAGTAATTTTGCCTTCCAGGTGTTCCCAGTCTGACAGTCAGGTCGGTGGAAGAAGTGTCCAGTGTCTGTATGCTGTATGCTGACAGAGCTTCTAAGGCCACCACTGTGTCCTAGGTGAGAAAGAAAAGCAAAAAAAAAATAGCAGCTATGCCAGGTTATATCAACGACATGTGAGATGGCATTACCAGTCACCTTGAATTCAGTTTTATGCTTTTTGCTGCTTTGAAATTCTCCTGCATTTGTCTGTTCCTATTTGCACGGACTATTCATTTAATTTCCCAGCTTCTTCTTATAGCATTAAATTGTAAACACACTGGAGTCCTGACCTCAGATTATCCTACTTCTTCATGGACAAAGAATTTTCTTTGCTGGCTTTTAACTATTTTATTTTGGCCCATTGCTAATTAACGATCCAAAATCTTTACTGCTTCATATACCAAAGAAGTTGAAAATTCACTGTTCAAATCTAAATGAAAAAGTTTTAGGAGGCTTTTACTTCCTTCCCTCCCCTTAAAACTCCCCCTGAAATGGTGGTCAGGCACCTGTGTAGAGCAGAAGCCTCCGCCGTAGTTCCTTCTTTCTGTCAGCCACGTGGCAATAGGCCTTGCATATTCCATGTCGTCCAGGAGCAAGGTTTGAAGCAGGGCATAGGCAGTGGTTTCCACTGAGACTGCGTTGTTGCCATTTCCCCAGTAACGCTGCTGCTTTGCTGCAAGAATAACTCAGTCCTGAATCACCTTGGCAGAGACTTTTGCCAAAAATCACTATTGGTCTACAGTGGATACTTCATGCCATGGCACTGTGGAACCACAAGACACAGAGGCTGTTGTGAGAGCAACAAATCAGCCAGGAAGAATAGGTAATGGAAAAGAAAACTCAGAATTTTCAATTTTAATATCTCCAACCAATGGGTCTAATGATCCCATTGTACAGTGATGTCCATGGATGGAGTGGTAGCATTGTGTCTGGTGGTCCCTCAGACATAATAGTATTAATTACAGACACAAATCCAGCCTTGATTAAGGAGAAGCCTATTCCTATTCCGTATGCTCAAACTGGGGCTGTTGAACTGTACTGTATTTACCAAATGCACTGGAAGGAATAACCAGGATGGTGGTGCAGCCACACAGCTGACTGACTCAGCAGCCACCACTGCCACACCCCGTGGGGGTCAGTGGGAACATCCACGGGGAGCTGGGACAAAGCACTCAGAACTGGTGGGGGACTTTGAAAGCAGGTGGGCTGGAAGAGACCCTTCCTTCTCGACCACAAATCCAGTCTGGACTATTCCTGTATGTTGCTATTTTTTCATATGAAGTTTCTTCTTTCTCATTTGGCTTGGACTTCTTTTTCTTCCCAAGGGAAGCAGAAAGTGTAAATGAATATTTACTGTAGTTTTGTTCCAGTTTCAAAATCAGAGAAGGTTATGATCCAGGCTTCACTAGCTGCCATTTTATAGTGATATTAATTATGAAAATTACATATTAAAATGTCAAATATTGAAATATTTAATTATGCAATATAAATAATTAAATATATTACATATATACATACAGAGTTGTATAAAATTAATTCTTCTTCATTTAATTCAATTTGGTTTGTTCATGTAAGTATGCTCAGAGTGTTTCCATTAGGAAAAGTACTTTCTAAAGGGATTTTTAAGAATGGTTAGCAGTACCTTTATCAAAAGAAGAACAGTCCCTTAATTTTCCTTTCACAAACTGATCTTCTTCACTATCAGACCGTACTAGTGTCAGAGCATAAGCAGTGATGACTATAGAGTAGCAGTCAGAATTTCTTGAAAGTTGGTTCTTCATGTAAGCCACTGCTCCTGTAATCACTCGTGCCTGTGGAAACAGAATAGATCCATTTGTAAAGATCTCTGAGACTTGCTAACTGCTACTTCTGGCACTAGAAAACTAGTACTTGGAAATTAGAATACTTTCTTGTAGTAATTTTTAAGACAATTATAATAATATTTGCTTAGCAATTAAAGCCATTGATGATGGCATGTGTAGCTCAAAACACCTGGTTTTATATTAGACCCCAACTTATTTTCCTATCCACCACAGATGTAAGCAGATTTAAAACTGCACTTGCAGTTCTCCAGGAGATGGTAAGGTGGATAAGCCATGGTGCAACAGACTGCAGACTTAAAGAGCCAGGCTTCCTACCACATCAGGTGACGGGAAGACACGTAGGGTCTGTTGCAGTGCTATGGTTACAAAGGCTGTCATAGCCAAATCATCTTCTGCTGTCTCAATGCCACCCTGAAAGAAGAAATATGAAAAGTTAAATGTGCATGCATACGTTTATGATTAAATCTAGAAAATTACTTTCCATAAGGTCAAGGATCTTCTCTGCAAACCCTCTGGCCATGTACCATGTAGTTGTTGCCTTAAATTTTTCTCAGTAATACGTGTCCATCTAAAGTATATCTTCTATGGTGGCAGCCAGGTTGCATTAAACAGTGTAAAAGATCAGGAGCCCACCACGTCCTTTAGCTGATAGTCAATTATTTAGTTATTTATCTTACAGCTAAAAATCTATAATTTCTACTGAAACATTCATAGTTTAAATTTTCTGTCACGAGGAGGGTGGGGTTGTTTTCATTTCTGTGCTACCTTACAGACATAACTCTCCTGTAAAGGTATTTATACACCAGCACTGGATCATTTCTTATCCCTCTCCTTGATAAAGTAAGCACTGTGGTCTCATTAGCATTTTTCCCCTGAAAGCTCTTGTAGTACATGTAAGACAGAAGATTATCTCAGCTTGAACACAGGTCAAAAAAACCCAAAACCCTTTGACCAGTCCTTGAGCTACTTGTTTCTTTTCCCCAATAGTGTTACATCAACTGTGAAACTAGCTTTGAGGGTGAAAGCCTCACTAGTTATTTGACAGAGATCATTAAAAATATTAATATATGTTTTTTCATATATACATGGTTGCTACATTGCATTTTCAATGAGTTTTGGAAGATGCACATTACTTTCCTAGACTAAATTCATGGACAGTATAACAATTTTGTGTTTCTGAACAGTTATAGAGGCTATGTAGACCAAGATATCCAATTGGAAATTCTGATTAAGTATTAATATTCTCTTTTTTCATCATGGGCATGGTCAAATACTGAAACAGGCTATCTAGATAGACTGGGATGTACTCGAGACACAGCTGGACATGGAGTCTGATCTAACTAGAACTGTTTTGAGCAGCATTTGGACTAGACGAGCTCTGGATGCCCCTTCAAAACAAAGTTACAATTCTACACTCTTGCCTTTAGCAATAAAAGGCTTACATTTTTACCAAACATTTTTTTTTAAGTGCCCTGTAGGTACAGTTGAAAAACATATCTAAGACTCTATAAAAAGATAAATGTGATGAAGTACTAGCTATGCATCTGACATAACAGACATCTTAATTTTACATTACAGATTTTGTACTTACACTACAGATTTATTCTCTTTAGATACATTTCTTGTTATTCAACAACTCACAGCATTCCTTTCAATCCCTAATAGCCTTCAATGCACAACAAATTATTCTAACTATGGATGACCTACCTGCATTTTCCTCTCCCATACAGGGTGGTGGTCATGGAATGAACCATCTGCCTGCTGTTGATTAACCAAGTAGGAAATTGAGTTGGTTATGTGGCTGTCTTGGATACTGAAGTATTCTCTGCTCCTGGTGAGCACTTTAACGATGAATGCAGTTAACCTGCACAAAAGAAAATTTTCCAAACTTGTGCTGACAGATATTTATAGAAGACTACATTGACAGGAAGAAAAGCATAATAATTTTATGCACAGACTCATATTCAATACAGTGCACTCACTGCAACTTAGCAAGTTATTGTTCAACATCAGATTGAATATTTTTACTTTGTGGCAAATACAAAATAATCAGTGGCTCAGTATAAATCTCTTTCACCAAGGACTGAATATGCTCAGAGAATTTGGTGGATGATTATTCATGACAAAAGTACATAGGCTACCTCCAGATTTTCAAAATCCATCACCAAAGAAAAACTTCTGATGCATCAAATGATAATAGAGGTAAATAGAAAAAAAAAAAATCCCAACCAAATAAACAAAAACAAAACCCTAAAAACTAAACCCCAGGAAAAGAAAACCACTTACCATATGCTACTGGGGGTTCTTTGAAATGCTCCATAGGAGCCATCCTCCTTCTGAAACTCAAGCAGCCTAATGTAACCTGCATGAACATGAGAGCACATAACTGTTCAGAGAACACGCATATTTCTTGGGCATTTTCCTACATGACTTGCATTATAATGGACATGTTTTGTTTGACTGGTGGAAGAGTTATGGAGGTGTTCAATGGGGCATTTAGGAGGAAATGACTGGGTCAACAGAATTTGACACAGAAAAATCACCAGGCTTAGAAGGTTCTCTGTCTTGTTTGACTTAATTGAGCCAAGAAAATAACCTGAAAACTGCAGATACCTATGGTTATAAAACATTGTATGTGTAGTGAATATTGGGAAATCATTTCCCATTATTGAAAACTTTTCAAGGTGTTGATTTTATGGTGCATTGAATCAAAAACATCATCTATTGAGTCAGACACAGTCTTAGAAAAATCGTGACTTGTGGCTTCTGATCTCAACTACTATTATTTTGACAAAGTTTGTATTGTAGCCACACAATTAATTTTTTACACTGATGAACTTCAATAAGAATAAATAAAAGCGTAATGTAGGCACTAAATGATGCTGATAATACTAAATACTTATTAGCAGGATCTCATGTCACTTTTGGCAGGCTTGATAAATAGGCAAAGATCTCCAAGCAGCAACAGCTAGCATGCTTTTAATCTGTATTTCTACATTTGTTTTTCATTGATGAAATGAGTTTATCATTTCTGAAGATCACAATGACAAGTGCATTGTACTGCTTTAAGCCATAAGCACACCAGTATATTGTTGTATCGTGCTTTTTGTTTTATCAGTAGGTCTATGGTTTGATTTGTGATTTAGGGGAAAGAGAAGCGGCAGTATATTTAGAAAGATGAGCTGTACCTGCTCCAAGACTGACAATTCCCTTTGTTGGTTCTGTGAGCTGGAACATTTCCACATACTGTGGTCCTGACTTTGCTGTACATTTAATACCAGCTTTGGATCACATCTTGGAGTGGAGTCTTCCAGAAAAAGACTAGCAGGTGTCCTCTCCCTAAGGAAACTCCCTCCCTGGCTTGGCCCAAGACTGCTGAAGTCCTAGCTTACATAATGATGTAAGCTATCATTCACAATGATGTGTTAGCATTCATAATGGTGAATACAGTATTGGGCAAGGGAAGGTGTCAATATCATGATTAGCACTGGGAATTTCCTTTGTCATACTCCTCTTGACAGCCACAGACAGAGATGTCTGCATCCCAGCTGGCTATCCTAAGCAGTGTCTATGAACCACTTTGAGAATAAACATTTTTAGGATGTGATTTACCTTGGTTGATTTTGAACATTTGGAGGCAATGAACAGCTGGCCTTTGCTATCCATTTAGTCTGAAAAGAATTTTTATTGATCAGCTCAGATTTTACTTTCTACTTCTAAATTGGGCAACAGAGAGAATGGACTGTCAGTGTCAATACCATCCAGTGCCAGATGGTAGAAATTAGTGTCCTAAGCCCTCCTCACATCTTTTGTCCCTCATGTCTCACGTCTGTACACTGCCAGGGGCCTTTCTGTGAGGCTGTGGTAAGACAGCGGGTACTCCTTCAGGAGGCAGCTGCAGCCAGTGTGCAGTGCAAATGGATAACGGGATCCCATCCTTTGGTCTCTGGTTGGTTTGCTTTGTTTTGTTCTTTCCTGCCTACCTTTTTCAATCATACTGATGGCTTCCTGCTTCCGTTCGGGGTTAAAGTTCACCCACTGCTCGCTGGCATCCAGGTACTCGATGGCGTAGACTGCAGGGGCCATTTTCACCATCGTTTGCTCTGCACAGCCTGTGGGCACCTGAATCAGCTTCTCAACTCCACTGAGACTCAGACAGTTTTCAACAGACTGATCCATAATGTTCCCTGTTGTAAAAAATACAAGTCATAGTATGTATCTTATTTAAAACGGATTGCTGTAAAATGAAGAAAGGTGATCTTAATTATAGGTTGACATTCCAGCCTGATACTCCTCACTACTCAGCACTGTTCTTAGCTACCTGAGACTTCATAAAGCTCTTTGAAGAAGGGAAAGGATGAGGTGCCAGGCCCTGGGAAAGCTGGAGAAAGGAGGCTGGCACAGTGAAGGAATATGAAGGAGAAAGAGTCCTCAGGCTACTGGAGTCAGGGAAGAAATGGAAGGGGGAAAGACTGGTCTATCAGGTTTGGGCTGGAAAAGTCTTGTCAAACCAGCCCTGATCCTCCCACAGAGGTATAAAAAGGTTGTGATTAATCATGACAAACATTTTATGTGTTTTTTTGTTTTTTCTCTCTGTAATTTTATAACTTTACAAATTCAATGATCCCTTTATTTTAGAACAGGGATTTGAAGTGGAAGCCAATATCCTTTGTGCCACAAATATATTATTTTACATTTTGGGAGGGTGGGGGGGGGAAGTATTTATCACTACTAAAAATACTTGCTTATAGATTTTTAAAATATATATGCATGAGTGTATATATATATATACACACACAACTATATTTGATTAAATGAATATATGAACATATCTCCTCTTCAAAAATACAGAACTCTCCAAAACTTATACATCAGAGTTTGGCATCCTTATTTGTGGAATTCAAAGCAGATTCCTTATAGCCCTGCATGAAGTTATTGGAGAAGAACTCTTGCCTTCATGTCTGGCTTTCCCATAATGTTAGTCCAAGCACAGTAAGGAAGGATGGATCTCATAAAGCTAATACACTCACTACAAGTAAGAAGGAGTAATTAGAAAGAAGAAGAGCTGCTGGTTCAGCCCTGGGGATGTTTTGTTTTATGACCTGTTCATGTAGCACAGAGCATTTGAGTCATAATAGAAAAACCAGGAGAATGGAGATTTGCCATGCAGGAATGAGCAGCACAGAGGGGTTTGTCCCTTGTCACTCATGGAGAAGTTGTTGGCAATAAAATTACATTTACCTTTCAGGCTAACAAACACGTGGCTATCAGAACCCGGTACCATATTAGATGGTCTGCTCAGGTCCACTGTATGGGACTTCACTGTAAATAAATAATAAATAGATATCAACATCCAGACTTTTAAAAAATAAATAACATACTGTAATTTTACAAAAAAAATATACTTGTCTTTCTTATAGTGAGTTAATTTTCAGTCTTTAGCAGTATTTTACACTTGAAAAAAAACCTTGTTTTTAATACTTTTTAAGACCCATTAGTGAATTAAATAGATGCCCAGTTAATATATAAAGAATGATACCTTGAAAAATAAAATTATATAAATAAATTCTAAAAATTCAGAATTCTTTTTTTTTTTCTTTCACCAGTCTTTTGCTATGTATTGGATAGAGAGATTTCTGACAAGTTCTGGTTAACCAAAGGAACATCTGTGCATTAAGGAGTATTTCACTGCACCCATAATTCACTGTTCATTCTTATTCCAAACCTCATCTGTATGTAATCCTTTTGGGTAACTTACAGTCACTGTTAATGCAAATGGTCTCTTCTTCTCTCTGTAAAACACCTTCAGCCTGCACAGTTAAAGAAAGAAAAGTCAAAAGGTTTGCAAGCACTCACACCTGAAATTAAGCTGCAAGAAACCTGTGAGCTCCACCCAAGCACTAGGCCAGCGGGTGGCACAAATACGTGATTTTGAAGGGAGATTTCTCTCTAGGTAAAACTCAGCTTTTAAATCAGAATTTCAGTTTCCCAACTCAAATACTAATAAACGTTGCTGATTTTTTTATGTTACTATTGAAACATTTTCCTGGATGAACTTCCTTTAACCAAAACCAAATCCCAAAAATTAACCTTCAAAGTTTATTCTCAGCTTTGTGACCCATCAAGTCCACAGAGGGACTCATTTTAGTAAACCTCTCATGCATGAAATCCATGAAATTCTGAGTACATCTTGGGTGTAAGACTTAAACATTCTTTCCTTCTGATTCCTCACATCCCTCTTCCTACAGTTTCAATTTTAATAAAAATGTTTTTATAGCTACTTCTAGTGTTTTGGTGTAACACTGAACTCCGAGACTGAGTCTATATTGACAACAGTTATAGCCTTTAACACCAGCAGGTTCCCAGCATCCTGTGCCTTATCCTTACCTACATGCTAATACCTGACACCAGGGGTGCAAGAATTCATATTCTCACTTTTTGTGTGGATGGGAAAAAGCCTTCCATGGATGACTTAGGTATTGTAATGAGTCTGTGTTGGCACTTGAAAAGTAATTTTTTCTAAAAGGCTCCTCCTTTTTATAATTTTGAAAGAGATAAGGTATTAAATATTCAATACAGCATCTCTGTTAGCATGTTTTGTATATGTTTTTACCTATGCAATTGTTAAGAGTGAAGGTTGATCCATTAACCAGAAGGAACAAAATAGGTTTAACTTTATTACTAGCAGAGAGCATTTCCTTCTTAAAAGTTTACTAGATGGAGACCTTCAGTCTTGGCCTCACAAGGAAAAAAGAATTTTCATACAGGTTCACGAAACATGGAGAAGTTAAAGATTCTAAGACAGGCCACAGTGGAAGAATTTGTTGCTGTGTCATGAGTAAAGGATGTTTTTGCCATAGAGAACAAACCTTTCCATATACAATAGACATAGAGGCTTAATTTTTTTCCCTCCTTTCAGTCCTTGCTGAAAAACAGATTTCCTGAATTGCTTCTAGCCTCGAGTTTGTGCCATTTCACTTCCTCCACGAGAGCTCCACACATAGTGAGTGTCATATTTGAGGACAGTTTGTGAAGTGCCTGCCCTCAATTAGTTATACATACCACAACTCTGAGATTCTTCCTAATGCTATCACTGTGCCCAGAATCGTGGTCGAAAGCAATAATGGTGATTGGGATTTCTCCCACAGTCAGAGGCACAACTGAGAAGAAGGCCGGTGTTGCTGAGTTCCCCTTAGCCAGCAGTGACAGCTGCACAGCCTTCGCCGTCGTCTCTGCGGTGCACAGCCCCTTCACTGCCTCCATCTTCACTGTCACCTGCGGGGACAAGGCAATGCCCAAGAGCAGTCCTGGTGCAGCACTGCACAGGAATATACCTCTGGATGCCCCTTCCAATATAAATTGTTCTGTGGCATCATGGTCTGTTAATATTCAGCGATATTGATTAGGGCTCTGAAGGTAAATCAGCTGACATTTCTTCATTACACTGAACTTGAAAGAGTTTTGGCTTATCCCTGAACAAAGTGATGTAAAAAGGATAGTTCATTATTATACATCCCAGCTCTACACAATTCAGTGCAGTTCAGAGGATGCTGGTTGAACAGCTGGCTGGGAGATGGGAAGTGAAAAAAAGAGTATCAGCCTTAGGATGATGGAGGCCCCTAGCCCAGTGACAACTGTGGCCATATGCAGAACCACACAGGAGTCACATAAAGAGAAAAAGTGGCTCTGTGTTGTATGTTCAATGAGTTTTGTGACCAACGTTGGATGGTGGGCTCACACTCATTTACCTCTCTATCTTGTGTACCTTGTGAAGTGTCAGTAAGTGTCAGTGTCAGCATCTGGGAGTTGTCCAGATCAGCAGGCAGCACAAAGGGAACAGATTACTTAAATCAAGGAGAAGCGCCCAAAGACAAAGGATATTGCTATGTAACATGGTGAAAAAAAATCTGCTTTATACAATAAGTTTGATAGGCAAGTAGAACTGGATCCTGTGCTTGGGAAAGAGGTCAAGATAAGAGCATTATGTCTGGGATGTAGGGGGACATTCCCATTAAATTATTACAAAACTATACATCTAGCTAGCTAGGTATGCAAGGTGCAGCAGTTGTTGATAACACTACCTGGAGATCGTTGGGCAGGTAGTTGTAAACCACTGCTTTTATTTCCAGTTGCTCATGTCGTCTGACTGAGTACGGTAATCTCAGGGACACAAAAAAGTCTTTGAAAACTGCAAAGCTGTGGGGGTCAGCCACACAGAACCCTGGGGTGAGAAAAAGAAAACCAGCTAGAATTGAGAATTACGCACTTAACATCAGCTGATAGGAAGTTAAATGTCTAATCAAAATTCAGTGCCTGGGCTCCCCTGAGGTCACGAGCAGGAGAGGAAAACAAACATACTCAGAACTCATTTAAAATTATCTGCACTATGGACCTATCTCTTGTTTGGCCCCTGGAACCATTGCAATGGTTTTTGATAGCTAAAATTCTGCAGAGGTGTTTGTATGTTTTGTGACTGAAATGTGGCCCAGTTTTCCTCCCCTTTCACAGCAGAGCAGGTGGTACAATATAGACCCTTTGTCCATGCTGCATGGTCCTCATCAACTCCTAGGAGCTCCCAGGGGGCAGCACCCGGGAACCTGGGCTCTCTGGTGTCTAGCCCTTGGCTGATCCTTTGATGGCTTCCTGGTGTTCTTTTCTGCCTTAGAGGCCACAGATGTTCATGCTTTGAGACGGCCAGAACCTGGTCCCAGAATTATTCAAAGAAAAGTGGTGTTACTACTGCTACCTTTCTTGTGGCTTCCTGGTCATGTGGAAGCTAAACTGAGGAGGTGAGAAAGAATAAAAGACAGCTTTGATTGTATGATCCATCATCTTTGAGCCCCTACTTCATGTTGTTTTTATAAATATAAATCTATACCTTAACTTCTAGCTGGGCTTTAACATGGCATAAAAGAGATAGGTAAATATTGTGATCAAAACACTTTGTGTTTTTTCAGTATGTACTGTTTTATTCTGTCAAATTAAACTCTCTTTTAAGAAATATACATTCTCTATTCATCCATACAAAGAAACAAAAAAAAAATACCCAGTACTTATACCTTTTTCAGGAGATATACTTATTGCCTGAACTTCCCAGGTAGTTATAGAGTCAGGAGCAAAGTTTTTTACACTAAAAACAGACAAAAAATGTATTAGAAGGTGTGTACAAAATGCAATCATTGTCATGTGATGAAGTTTGAGCATTTTAAGAGAAAAACATATTCCCTCAGTTGTGGAGACAAAGTACTTGCAGACATTCTGAAGTCCTCTGCATCAGATACTACATAAAGCTGATATTTATATACATTTGAGAGTATAAATTTAAACATATTCAGCTAGTCAGGCAACACAGTACCTGTGCTTTCCAGGGCTTTCCACTTCTTCAAAACTCCACCACCAGCTCTCAGGAAAATAACTGCGCAGGCTGACAGAGGTTTCATCAAACAATTCTTCATGTTCACTGTATTCTGCAAAATAGGAGCAAGGTTTCTTTTTGGAAGACTTCAGCTGCTGACCTTACACTGTCTTGCGGAGAGTTTGTAAGAGCACAAAAAATGCTCTGAACGAAAAGATTTCATCTGTGTTTCATCTTGTACATTAAAGAAAAATGTTGAAAAAAGAGAAGCAACCATAGGTTGTCACTGAACAAATAGAGAGTTCCTCTTCCCAAAGTTCAATAACTATATGCTACCAAATGAGAAATCAGACCCCTGCGGCAAGGCTAGTAAAGATGTTCCCAGTGTCCCATACTTGTGACAGACAGGGGAAATCTGTGAGAAATGTAGCAGAAATTACACTCAGAATGAGATCATTTTAGATGCAAAGTAATTTTCTTTTTGGTAATATAATAGCAGCACCAGTAATTAAAGAGTCATAAATCTGAGACCACTTAGAGCCCTAAATGCAGACAACGACCGCCTTCCCTGCTCTGCTGTCTGTGGCCTCTGGAGTGTGGGCAAGGGCCATCAGTTCCTCTGCAAGACTGGAGGGGACAGAAGTGGCTGAAGTGATTCCTGCCTTTTCTCTCCCCAAAAAGTTATCCCGTCCCATTCCCACCTCCCCAGTGCACAGGTGGAAAGACTCAATGCTGTGTGGCTGCTGCACTGTACCGGGGCTCTCTGAAATGATGAAGTGAAAATTTCCCCCCCAGCCCCAGCACTAAAATGCCTCTTGACTCTCCCCAGCCACCACCAGAAGGGTGAAAGTGGCAGAGCTGTGTGCCACTGCCCCTTACGTCGTGCCAAGCCCACTCTGTTCCTCTGCTTCGCCTGCTTCCTGAGGGCTGTGGCTTTCTCACAGCAGTCCTGGAATGCGTCCCTGCACTCCCGGGAACCAGACACCTTTTTCACCCTTTTTGCACAAGGAAACCTCATGGGATTTAATCTCATTCCATCTTGGCAGCATTTTAGTAGAGCAGTGTTTTGGTATTTGCTGGCTGCAATAGAATTAAAGCCCAGAATTAGTGCTGTGTAAGAAGAAATCAGTGTAAAGGTGTTCATTGTGCTCAATCCTGTCATTCTTTGCCATTAGCATCAGTTTCTATTGCAACAGCCAAGCTTCAGCCTGGGACCCTGAAAACAGTCCACAAACACAGGAGGAAAGCATAGGCTCTATGGCACCCTAGACATTCTGTTCTAAGCCCTCTCTTCCCAGTCAGACTGAATTAAAAGTTGAATTCTCTTTGCAGGTTGGAATTCTTAATAGAAATAGCAATTTCGGTGTTCTCTTTCTTGAATAGAGTCTCACTTCAAAAGAAAGGAAGAAACGAACTTAAACCCTTCATATCTTCTGGCAAGAAAATTAGAAAAAAAATTTGCACAAAGTGACATTTTATACCAAATGTTATACTGACTCTTCTCTTAATTGAAGCACAAAGCACCAAAGTTGGTACAGCTTCAAAGCAGAATGTCAAGGAAAAAAAGGATTTATGAAACATCTTCTGACCATACAAATGATTTTGAAAACCTCAAAGTGGTGACTGATGACATGACATGTAATCTACTAGAAGTGCTTTGCATTTGGGATTATAAAGCAGTGAACTAGTTTCCATTTATAGGCGTTATTTGGTTTTATATTTTGAGCTGTGCTGATGAATGATGCATCACGCAGCATAGTACACACATTTGTGCTAGGTTATGCCACGTAATGCAAGAACTGGAAGTAAGAATGGCATCCTTCACTATGCCATCACTTCTTGCCCCCTAGATCCCAGACACATCCCTTTGCCTCCCCCTGCTAAGATTTTCAGACCATCCAGAGGAACAGACATACCAATTCCTGACATTTTTTTCTGAAAGTCCAAAGATCTCTTCTGCCTTCTGTTGCCCTGGTGGCATTTGTATCCTGGGAAGGCAGAACAGAATGCTTGGTCACGATGATATGACAGGAACAGCCTGATCATTCACATAATTCCTGAAGACCTGTCTTAGGACCCATTTCATTGACAGAACACCCACAATTTGAGGGAGAGTCCCACAGATCTTCCAGCCTAGCCAACTTCTGCCTGCCCCAACTGAGGTGGTCACCAAAGGACCAGCACCCACCATCTGGGATATCTGAGCTGCCAGCATCTGGTGGAAGAGCAGAAAAAAAAAAATCCAAAGGCAAAGGAGATTTTACAGCATAAGAGTAAAAATGTTCCTGATTTTTTAAGCAGTCAGTTTCCCCAGATCTATAGTGGTCTCACACAGATTTCTGAAGGGCAAATTGCACTTACCTTCCCGAATGCTGGATTGAATCGTGTCTGATATAAAAGCCAAACCAACATCAGTAAAAACTTGAATGCTATTTGCGCCACCACCCACAGAACAGCCAAGATCATATGAATTCATAGCATTAAATACCTGCCAAATAAAATGGCACAGATGGACTGTACATGCTTGTAAAGGGTTTATACATATATCAGAACAATTCCTGTAGCCTTTGATTCACAGAAACAAGAGAAATTGGTGGTGCAAGCTGCATGGGGAAGCAGATTAAAGCTGAGGGATGTTTTAGTTAGGGAGTGCTTTCAAGCCATGCTTTTTTAAATGTACAAGTTTGCATGACATAGGATGGAAATCCCCATCTTAAATATACCACTCATCTTAAACATGCAATTCATCTTAAATAGATCTCAATTTGCAAAAGAAAAGACATTTTCAAATTTAGCAAAGTGTTGTCTAGGCAATTAATAGTCATTAATTATATTTTGATCCTCTCATTAGTAACAGAAAAATTTGCTTGACTTTGCTTGCTGTGGTATTTTCTTACAAATATCTTACCTTTTTGGCTGTAAGCTTATTTTTCTTATTCAGAATAAAAACTGCCTTATCAACCACAGCTAAGGCAACTTTTCCAGCATGGTCCATTTCAATCTGTAAATTGACCTGGTCTGTTGGTTCATATGTGTCTTGTTCTGTTCTCACTTTAATCTAAATAGAAAAGATTGAAACAAAAATATAATATTTTTTAATAAGAGGTGAAGAATCTTTGGGCCAGGAATACTGTCAGTTGTGACTGTTAGCATTCAATGTCTGGGAGATATTCCTGTTTTTGGAGTTTCTGCCTGTGATCTTGTGTTTTGGAACACGTAGGTGCAGATACTTCACACTGAAGGAAATCATGGGGAGCTGGAAGATGGGGCTTGTAGAATTTTGGATGTTGGCTTTCAATGACATTTAAGCACCAAGGGAAATTAAAAGTTTGTCTTAGGTGTTTGTGCAACTGGGGTCTTCAATATAATTTTGTTATTTTCCAGTGGAAAAAACATTACCATGAAAGGCATGAATACAATGGTTTTGTCATTACATGGTAATGTACAGAATTAACCAAATTAAACCAGTCTGTAATAATATTTCCTGCTTTCTATCACTCAATTGAAATTTTTAGCATAAGTGAGCAAACAAAGATCTGGTTCTGATGTACACACTTCTGTGGTTTAAAGAGCAAGTAGCCATGGTGATTATGAAATATTAGGGAATTATTACTAGAAATTCCTGTGAACATTACTGAATTTTGTCCTTGTATAAATGAAGGATTGGTTTGTCTGTTGGAGATGGATGATTTTTCTTTGAAAACATTTTTCTCCCAATGGACTATCATATTCTTTTTCCAAAACAAACATTTTCAGTGGAACAAATAATTTTAGACAGCTGACAATTTTCAGCAATTGGGTTTCATGCTATTGGGAGAAATAGCATGTGTCTTGTTTTTTTGTCATTTTACCTTATGGTCCCAAAATGAGGAGGAGGAAGAGGAGAAGGAAGATGAAAGAAAGGCTTAGAGGGCCTCCCATTTTGTCTACCCTTCATTTTCTATTGTAAACTGTTCTTTTTAAAAGCTTTTAAAGTGTACCAAAACTCAGAAAATTACTTTTATCAGAAATTAAAAAGCTTGAAAAATTACTTCAAATTCATAACTTTTCCCCAATAAATGCCTTCACTATTGTGCGACACACATCACTACAAAAAGACAAACTTACAAAGAGATTCTTCCCCCTCAACAATTCTATCAGTGTTTTCTTGTGAATTTCTAAAACATAGACACTCAGAGAGGGTGATTTTTTTCTGTAAGAAACTGTATTTTTCATCTCTTCGAGGCACAACCTTTCTGAGATATACCTTTCGGCACGACTCCTGATGGCTCCATTTCAATAAAAATGACATGTCTCAGTTTATAATTCCAGGTCTGCACTTGCTCTGCCAGTACCCCCTTTTAAAAAAAAATTTTGGAATGTAACAACAGAAGCCATGAGTTTTGTTTGAAAGCACCTTTCCTTCGCAGACATCCATGACATCCACCCACACAGAATCAGCGATGATCTCTTGCTGGCCCCCATTCTCAATGAAGTAGTAGGCTAAAAACCGAAAGGCAGGCACCATCTTCTCAGTGATTTTAAGGTTTACTATTTTGTTTGAGGATGGGACCCTTCCCAGAAGCTCAGCTTGTCCCTTTGCCACAACCTGCAAGGCAGAAACAAAGAGAAATAAAATACTGTGACTATGCCCCAGAAAGGGCATTATGCTGCCTAAGTAAAACCAAAAAAAAAAAAAAAAAAACTTCCTTTTTTTTTTTTTTTTTTTTTTTTTTTTTTTTTTTTTTTTTTTTTTTTTTACTGAGGTAATTTCTATATAAAATATATTCTCTTCTAATGGCACTAACAGTTTTGAGTGCCAAGCTGTACACCAGCAGCCTGGAGATGATTTGCACACTGTGGTGGTGGATCTCTGCTACACTGGTCAGGTTTGAACACAAATCTGTCACCCTCCACTCAGTCTTACAACTTGAGAAGGGGTACCCAGAGAGAAGACAAAATTTAGTCTTCTACCATGACTGGTCATCACACCTAGGAAGATATCAGCATTATTGAATCTGTAATCAGTACTGAATCTTTCAGGTGGTGTTGAAAGAGTTGGAGCAGGAGGTTTAAGGATAAAGCCCCACAGACTCATCTTGAACTGATTTCAGCCCATCCTTCCTTATTTAACTCTTTCCTTCCTACATTATTTCAACTGTATTTGTGGGTGGTCAGAGGAATGAAAAACAGGCAGAGGGGCAGGAGTGAGGGTGCTCTTCCCTGAACAAAATATGAAGCTTTCCTAAACATACAGGATTTCAGGAAGTATGCATACTACAGCCTGGTCTGAAATCCTCACTGCCTTTGTTAAGATGACCAGTTTGGGAAAGACCCTCACTGCTGAGCTCCAGCAGTGTCTGCCACCATCCCTCCCACATGTCCTGCCTGCCCAGCACTACACCTTCCCAAAGACTGGCAGCACCAATTCCAGCCCTCTGATACATCATCCATTGAAAACAAACCCCCAAACCTAAATTTAAGGGATACAATTATTTCAATATATCAGAGTCCCTTTAAAAATAAATGGGAACCGTTATCTTGGTACTTATCATCCTGTGAGTTTTAGGCTGCCAAGGGAAATTAGGACAAAGAGAGTGAGAAGAGGATTTTATATTCAATAGATTCACTCCTGGCATGTACCCACAAACACATTTGTCTCATTCAGCAAAATAAATACTCCTCAGAGTCCCTTTAAAAATAAATGGGAACCGTTATCTTGGTACTTATCATCCTGTGAGTTTTAGGCTGCCAAGGGAAATTAGGACAAAGAGAGTGAGGAGAGGATTTTATATTCAATAGATTCACTCCTGGCATGTACCCACAAACAAATTTGTCTCATTCAGCAAAATAAATACATTTTACATGCCCAAAAATATGTGCAAATGTATAAAAACCAGCAGAATCATAGAAATAATTTCTGAAAAGGTCCTGTGGAGATCTCTAGTCCAGCTGCTTGCCCTAAGATGAGACATCACCAGGATAAGACTAGGTGAGACTGGCAAAGTTTTCTCTTCTTGAGTGTTGAATTTTTCTAAGACTGGAAAATCTCAATTCTCTGGGGAACCTCTCCCAATATTGCACTCATCACTAGTGAATAGATTTTCCCAAAATGAATCTTACAGGCCATAATTTTGAACCTTGGTCCCTTGTTAGATTGTGTGGCACCACCTAGGACATCTTGTCCTCACTATACCTTAGTTCCTCTTCAAGTAGTTTTATGTTGCTATTAACTCTTCATCAAAGTGAACAAGCTCAGTTCCCTCAGCCTGTCTTGGTGGGTCAGGAGTGCCAGAACAACAATCATCCCACCTGCCCTTTGATGGACTCCCTTGGCTTTCCCTTGTATCAATAAATGTTCCATGTTGCATAATTTCTGAAAGAAATTACTGGTTTGGTACTATTCTGTTTACCATATAGTAGAAATAGCCAATGTTTCCACTGCCAGGCTGACGAATATCATTCAGGGTGATGGGTAAGGTATCTCCAGGTGCCACAACAGTGTGTGGAATGCTGATGCTGAGGTAGTTTGGAGAAGCAGACTGGTATCTTTCAGCTCTGAGACTGGTTTCAGGTGTTTCCAACCTTTGTTTACCCTCTTCAGCCTTTACCTGTCAGGGAAGAAAAGAACAGTGAGTAAAGTGTTCCACAGGAGACAGTGTATAGTGTCACCAATAGTCATATTGTGCCTGGTTATTTGGAAAATGCTGTGAAGTGAGACGTATAGTTGCTGAGCCCTCATTAGCAGAATGTGGCATCAAACCCCAGGATTCTAACTACTTTATTCTCTTACCCCATCTTGTCCCTTGCTGTATTTGGATTTGATATTTTCACCCTTGGCCATTTCTAAATGAGAACTAATGGATCAAAAATCTCAAAGTGATTTCGTACTCAGACAATTTTTTCCCCCCATTTTATATTGTGGACATAACTGAACCCTCTGAGTGGGCAGATGTAGTTGACTCTCTGCATTGCTCAAGACCTTTTCCTTCACTTTCCTCTTAATTTTCTATCACTTTATGTGGTGATATTCCTTGCAGTTCCATTTCTGTCCTTCATGTCAGGCAAATGCACATCCAAAACACAAAAATGTATCACTATAACCAATGCATGTACTCCCAAGGCTCTGATGGCACTACAGGAGTGTCCTTCACTTGAGACATCCCTCAGACCCCGGCTCTGTCTAACAAATCTTACACAAACTGGACAAGGATCTGCAGGTCATATACGAAATCATGTTCCACGCTCTGTGTAATTCAAATGAAAAATTATAATCTTCACAGTTGTTTATAATTGTCTTATGAGAAATTCTCAGTGGGATCCTTTTAAACATGGATGCTTGCATGTTGTCATAGGACACGAAATGAATGATACGCACAAGCTGGAATTTTTAAGGTAAAAAGAGTATATTTTAGTTTTGAACTCTAATATTTATAGACTTTTAAAAGTGACTAGGATTGGAGAATGAAACTGTTACTTCTTTAAGTACACTGGCTAAGTAAACAGTTTATCAAATTTTTCTTTTTCTAGAAAAGAATGTAAAACAATTATTATTTACATGAAAAGTACGTGAGAACTCTATTACAAAAAAGTAAATATCAGAAGGTTTAGAAGAACAGGGTGACACT
Organism: Pyrgilauda ruficollis; assembly: GCF_017590135.1. Taxonomy (NCBI): domain Eukaryota; kingdom Metazoa; phylum Chordata; class Aves; order Passeriformes; family Passeridae; genus Pyrgilauda; species Pyrgilauda ruficollis. Next base: position 1,102,620 of record NW_024519207.1, on the reverse strand, counting down.
TGGATTTTCTTTACCTTTATTTCAAGCATTTGAGCATCTCTGGGGATGTCAAAAGTAATGGAGACCAGACCCTCTCTATTACAGAAGGCAGTTTTCTTCACTGGGGGTTTTCCAGGCAAGGTGACAGTGGCAGTGACAAACAGGAAGGCAGCAGGAGTACCATCAACAAAAGTGGAAGATGCCTATTGGGAAAAAAAAAAAAAAGTTTTGTTATTTAAAGGAAGTCCTATATTTAAAAAATGGACACAAACAAGAAGCAATTATAATTTCTGATTATAATTTTTCTGAACTGAGAAAAAATATAAAACTGTACAGACCAGCATGCAAAAATCTGAGCTTTGAGAAAAAGGGATAGCAATTGACTCCGTCTGGTCTTCAGTTAAGGCAAAAATCTGTGAATACAGATTACAAAATGCTCCAGATTTTCAATTGGCATCTATTTGGTATAAGCAGGTCCCAGAGATATTTGTCATTGACTATTATAAGGTAATATTCTGACTTCAACTCTTCATAGAAAACTATAGAAAATCAAAGGTGTGAAGTTTCAAGCCACATAAACTCAAGTTTGTTTAAAAAGGCAATACCCTCTTTTACTCTTCAGAATTTTAATTTAATATGGTATTATTTTATTACAATATTCTTGTTTCAATCTTTTGATATGGAAGAGAGGAAGAGACTACTATGTTTTATAAAACTTTGTAGGGCAACATCGATTTCTAGAACAGAAGACCAGCATTTTCTGGCTGTTCAGGCTCTGAATATACTGCAATGGGACAAACCAGACACACAAAGAGTAGCTCTGTATTGGACCTGTTCTTGAGCTCACAGCAAATCAGACAAGAAAGAGGGCAGGTGTAAATTCACTGCTATGAAGGCAGACAGATACAGTCAGCACACTACATACCATAACAGAGAAGGGGGCTCCAGGCACAAAGTACTTTTTGGTGTTAGACAGATCAAGAGCAAAAGGAGATCTCACAAACTTCACACTGCTGAGTTCCTCTTCCCTCATCTCACCACCTGTTAACATCAAACAGTATGTGTTGCTATGGGAGCCCTAACTATGGACTTGCATACTTTGGACATCTAATCTTTTGAAAGATTTTGTTTTCCTTTTCAATTATTGGTGAGAGTTAAAGTTACCTAGTGTCATCTGCAACTTGGAGCTTGAGCAGCCTCTTTCCATCTAAGATTCTTCCAGTTAATTCCCCACAGAATGAACAAGCTTTGCAGCAACGATGGATCCAGTGAGACCAGATTCCCCACATAACAGATTACACCAGAGAAAGATCAATGTGAATCTTCCAGACTGTATCAGCCAAGCCATACTGTACTCACTTGCAGTTTCTACAGTGGTAACAGCGACATATAAATGAAACCCTTCCAGAGTGGAAATACTCTTTCTCAATTTCTCTTCCAAAAGTGGTGTATTTAAAGTAACTCTTCCTTTTCCATTTTGGATCTAAAAAAAAAAAAAAAAAAGGGAAGAGAGAGACAGCCTTACTTGTTTGTTGCCATTAGAAATAAAGCGTTGCTTTTATCACAGCTACAGTATTATGGACTTGTAAGTTCCCAGAATTTCTGACAATATTCAGCTCAGGTAGGATAAATCAAAGTAGTTTCACTGAATACTTACTGATAGCTGTTGCTCCAGGCCTGGAATAAATATTTTGTTCTCACTTTCATCGATTATGCCAAAACGCACGTATGCAGCACCTTGAATCTCTTTCCCATAAGAATGCCTTTGGAAGGAAAAAAAGTGAGGAGAGGGATCATTATTTTAATAAAAAGCAAGCGTAGGGCTGACTAATCATTTTGTGCTGAAAAAATATTGGAATATTTGTACGCATCCTGTTTGTAACTCATAGCTTTAAAACAAAATTTAGTCCCACTCTCTTGCAACTCAAACATGAAAACTTTTATTGATCTTTGTGCCAACTGGTGTTTCAAACGCAAAGATATTTATAGCATAAGTCACACTGGCAGAATTACATGGGGAGACATCAGCTGATAAAATTTCACTAGAGTCAATTTTTCTTTTTTTTTTAACAAATTAATGAGAACTTAAGTTGCACAGAGAGGTCTTACACCGCTCATCCCATTTAGCTTGGATGAGCAGCTAATTCCTTTGTATGAGACACCTCATGAGCAGAGCACAGATAATAAGAGATTAGAGAATCATTTCAGGGACTGATATGAAATACTTGGTACCTCTGAAGATGTACAGCAGGAAGACCCTCCCTGCTGATATTCTAACACCTGCATTGGGTAGAGTGGACATCATCTGCCCCACACCACTCCTACAGATCTAGGCAGTATGGCAGAAAAGTCATCTTGTAAGTGAAATATTTTCCAGATCAGCATCTGGCCAGAACACCCCTGAACATTTAATAATGGTCATGGGGAGAGAGGATAGGGCATGTTGTTGCACCTGGCTCTGTACTCAAGAAAGCCCTGGCAGAGGGCATCTTCCAGCAGCACAGTGTGCGACGTGCTACGTGAGACCCGTCATGGCCAGGGTGTTTTCTTTTACTTGTGGAAATCCTGCTTCACCTCAGTCCTGTAATGGCTTATTTTTGTTTAAACAAGCCTCTTTCGAATTGACGTGATCAGCAGCACTGATCTATACCAATAAAGCCAACGGAGAGACAGGTCTTATGAAAACTGCATTGAATGTCAGAGCTAATAAATGGGAAACAATAGTCAATTACACCAAGTAACTTCATTACATGCATGGCCAGTTTAGAGAAATAAGTTCAATTATCAGGAATTCCATATGCTGATTTTGGTGAAAGTCATGCAGGCCTGTGTAGCACCACTAGGACCTTTTCCAATAAGGAAAGGAATGGTATCCAGTTATTGAATGCCAATTTTTCTTAAATAATTATGATGTTAATGAGGAGTCAAATATACATGAAGTTCATAAACTCAAAATAGAATGCTGCAATAGCACAGAGAAAAATTTAGAAAGGATTAAAATACTGAAGCCAGTGATTTGAAATCACTTCATATCACAATATCAGGCGATCATGATTAAAGTGAGTAATTATTCAATAGAACCAAATAAAAATTTAAGGAGATAGGAAGAGTTGAGTATGTTCAGGCAAGCACAAGGAGGTGGATGCAGGCTCTGTCTGATCTCTCAAGGTGTGCTGGGTAACACGACCAGCACAGTCATGGACAGCAGGCAGTAGTCTAATAGTCCTCACTCCTCTGAAACGGAATAGATTTCTCCCAACTATGAAAGAAGGCCAGCAGCTTCCACCTGCCTGTTCTGAAATGTATTTCATAACATTTATTCCTCTTTAGAAAAAGAAAAAATCCAAAAGTTTCAAGGTATCTAGTTCTAATTTAGTCATTCTCCTGATAAGCCCTTTCTTAGCATTTCTACTCCTATGAAACCTGAAATTTCAACAACCAAAAATATTTTGATGGATTAAATTTTCATTGTCTGCCTTCCTAAGTTGCTCTGTGTTTGTTGTCATTCTAATCTGGCATGGGATCAGGTGTAATTCATTTTCCTTTGAGCCCTGCCCCATGGTCTGGCCAGTCAGAGCTCTGTAGCCGTGGAACATCCAGACCAGTGCACTGCTGCTCAGCAATGGACACATGATGTGGTAGTGATGGTCATGGAAATGCCTCTGATTATTTTATTTATCTGCCTGGAAGCCTTTCTGCATAAATCATTACTCTCAAACAACCATCAGCTCATTATTTACAGAATTCACTGTGCTTTTAGAAAATTCCATACCCAAACTTGAATGCAGCTCTACTTGAATTATGTTACACATAATACATTATGTTACACATAATTCAGTGGAGGCTTTAGAACATTTCTAAATGTTTAAACTAAAAATATACAGAAAACCAGGTGATTGGTTTGCCTGGAATCTTGTTTAGCAACACAGAGGATAATCCTAAATAGGCACCTTTGACAGCAAACTGAAATATTCAGAAAATCTTGCTCCAATATGATCACCATGACCTGGACCCAGGTAGCACTTGCCACTGATTTCTCAAGCCAGTGGTGGAAACAGAGAGTATATAAGATTGATCAGATCCAAGGAAAGTCAGAAGCTACTTAAGTCTTATGACAAGAAAAAGGTAAAAGTCACAAAACTCATAACTGCTCATCTGCCTCTTAACCAGCCTGGCTCTGAGCACACCTACTTTGCCTCGATATCAAACACAAAGCTTTCATTCCAGATGTGGTAGAATGGATGAAGTGGGATGAGTTTAACTTCAAAACTTGGAAGTTCTGCATGAAAAAGAGAAGACAAAAGACATGTGAGTTTCAAACGTACCTTAAACTCCTGTCGTGGCAACACAGGCTGAGACAATGCAGCTACACCGAGGGGATGTTTTAGTTGGAGTTAGCAGTGCTCTTCTGAAGAAAATCTACTGGTCATTTTCAATTTTTCTGCTCTGATTCACATAGTGGAGCAGTCTTCAAGCACACAAAATTTATTCACTTACAATGAAAATAAGATAAACTCTGCCTGCTCATGGGCAGGAAGTGCCCTGCACTAGGAGCAGGCTGAAGTAAATCCACCTGAAATGGGTAGAGTGTGGGTATGAGCTCCTCAGCATCAGCTGTGTCACTCTGAATTTGCTCCTACAAAGGCAACCTGTTTGCTCCTGCAGGTGTATCAGGGTGATTTGCTCCTGCTTGCAGCTGCTTGGGAAGGAGGCAGTAATCTCCACTATTTTGCTGCCTCCACTAGCTAAGGCAAAATAAGTTTTGTTAAAATGAGATTTTCATACAATCTCAAGGTTTTCTTTTGTCTTTGAAGGAAAAAGAATCAAGCAATGAAACAACAAACCCACATTAAATTTACAAGAAGGTATAATTTCAGTATAAATAAATCAATCCACTTCTTATCCCAAATTGTTATGTTTTTACATTTTTACTTTATCCAAAGGGCCCTTATTTTCCTTAAAAAAAGGTTTTTTGAGGATAGGAATAACTTTAATAAACTTCTAGACTGAATTTCACTGAGACAAAATGGGCAGGTTTTTTTTTTTTCTCATTTTTCCATCTCAGTCTTAACTTTAGCCAAAATTTAAATTACTTCAAAATGGAGCTCATCTCATTTTTTTCCCTATGGTAGGAGAGCCCATCCAACGTTTTGTGACAAAATGTCTGAAAAGTGTTTAAAAAGTTACTAAATCTGTATGAAAACAGAGGTGTTTCTTTTTTTTTAATATAAGTGGAAGCCACACAAATCCAGAGCTTTTCTTCTGTGCATCAGAGATAGCAATGATGCACTGAAACACCATTAAAGTTGTCCTTAGTGCCTAACTACAGCCAGATTTAACCACTGCAGTGTATTTTTAACACATTGTGAAAACTCCTTATATTTGTAATGCAAATTTTATAATATCTCACCGTATCTTTTAACTTCAAATTCAGTGGAAACATTAGACATTTCATGTTGATGAAACCAGGCTTTGATTTTCCAAGTTCCAGGCCTAAAGTCCAGATTCAGCAGAAAATAGTTAATTACAATTCCTCAGATATTTTATGATGCCAACATATAAGTCATCACTGAATTATAATATTTTCCTTGCTTTGACCTCATCTCTAACTAATTAATTAATGGTTTTCTTTTCACTGGGAGGAGCCAGCAACATATTTCCAAATGTATGAGGAAACACTCAAAACAAGTACAAGGAAGTGCAAGATAACATATTTGCAAACCACTACCTTTGAAAAGTCCAAAGAAACAGAGAACTCATCAAATATAGCTTATATAAGCTATTCCTATAGCTTATCTTCACTCAGATATCAAAATCAAGCCAGCATGCCAGAAGACCTTGAATGTTAATAAAAAACTTGCCTGTTTGAAATCACAGATAATAAGTGACATTTTGCAGCCTAGCCCTTTTAGAAGTGCTTGAATGCAGCCATACATATGAGCAGATATTTGAGCAGTTTAATTGTTCTTTACCAGGATACATGTTGCTAATTGCAGCCTATTAACAGTAAATCCTTGACTCATCTCTCCAAGATTAGATGCTTAAAGGTAAAAAGATACTGATCATAGGCTCCATATGTGCCCCGTGGTGAAAGAAAGACAAATTTGAAAGGCAATTCAAGAAATTAGCAGTTAAGAATCTTAATCCACAGGTTTTGATGCAGAAGGCACAGCAGCAACATACTCAGCAATGTCAGGTATATCAAAGTGTTCACCAAACACTGTGTTTATTTTCCGGTCTGACTTTTTAACCACCATTCCCTTGGAATTCTGTTGAGACAGAAGAAGCAAACATGAAATTATGCACCAGGTGTCCGACATTTACATTCAAAAGCTCAAGGTCATATCCTAGTCCTATGTAAGAGAAAATGCTTTGCTTACTTTCCTACTTTAGTATTCACATGTCATATATCTCGATGTTTCTGATGTGGGCCAAAAATAACTACAGATATCTCACCATGTGCAAATAAAGATTTCTGGAGAGGAGTCCCAGTTATTGTTGTGTTCTTGGATGTTTTGTACAGGTTTTCTGTAGCTCCTGTGCTGAAGAAGCACTCATCAACAGTGTTTTTGCATACTTACTAGCACAGCAACTGTCACCGTGTCATCTGTCGGCCTCATAGCATTGTCCAGAATGAAGATCCTGTATCTGACTGTTTAACAGAGGAATAAATATGTTCACAAATTTCTTTCTGGCCTTTCTATATGCATATCATTGCAAAATGTAAACTGAGCTACTGAATTTAAGATAAAACACTTTCTTTTAGTGAAAAGAAGTCTGAGAAATTTAAAAAAAATTATTGCATTCTTGCATAGCCTTCGGAAGGATACATTTTTGGAGCAAATTCTGAAAATGACTCAGGGAACTTCACTTGCTTTTTTTATTCCTTCTGCAGTTGAGCCTTGAAACTAAACTCTAACCCTTTTTTTACTTCCCTCTTTTGTTAGCTAAATTGGTAGGTAACAAAGAAATAGTGGTCATAAAGAGCAAAGGTAACATTGCTGGGGCTACAAGCAGAAGCAGTAGGAGTTCGGTGTTTGGCAGATTTCTCATGATTTTTTTTTTTCCAAAGGGAAGTCATCATTAACCTTTTTGAACAAAAAGGAGCAGATTTGGTCTGTCTTCCTTAAAAGTGGCTGGCTCTGGAGACATTTCCACAGGGGTTGCTGCAATGTGCAGAGCAGACCCTGCAGAAGCCCTGGCTGCCAGAATAACCAGTTCATTATTACTTTTTCTAATCCTGCCCTTGTAACATCCATATTCAACATCTTAAGAGAAGCATTTTTATTTTAACCTTGGGAACGTGGTGTGTATATGGGCTTATCCGTCTGGATAAAAATGTAGCCTTTCTTGGAGGAGAGGAGGATGCGAGTGCTCTTGGCAGCCGTAGGGAGCTCCTTGCTCTCAGTGACCAGTAGAACATACGGCAGATTACTCTTCTTGAACAGGCTCTGCTGCAGCCTCCCTGGCTTGACCTGAAGAGAATAAAAGGAAAAACCCGACAGAGTCAGAAATGAACCTGGTAACTTTGGGACCACATAGCTGAGACCCCATAACAGCTGGAGTGCTTAAATAATCTTATTAGCACCATTCAACATAAGATTTGCAATTATATATCTCTTATTGGGTGTTATGTCTTTCTTACTAGGTGAATATTTCTTTTTAAGTAGAAATACTCTCTATCATCCATTTTCCACCACAGAAATACACTTTCTTCTGTTCAGTGTCAATAACTCCAGACAAGAGAACTCAGTCTACATGCCTGTTGATTTCCATTTATCACATATCCTGTAATTGCTATTTATGCTAAAATCTTGGTTATGAGATTGCTGCTTCTAAACATCACCCTTGACAGAAACCCGTTTGGAAAGCTCTGCTGTTAGCTTTGGGAGTAACTAACCAGAGCTAAACTGAATATTGCTGTGTGCTTTTTTTCCCAACCAAATAGCCCAAACTAGCGCTACTGAAATAAATCCTGCCAGACTTCAAAGAATTGTGCCAGGAGCAAATGATGCAACAGAGGACGCAATGAATTAATCAACTTAAAAATCTGCAGAAAGAACAGAGGCTTTTGTCTGAGAGACTACACCTCCTGTATTGTAAAATGGCCAGTAGTAACCCAAAGGCCTGAATGCATAGTTTAAGTGAGGCAGAAAACCCAACAATGATAAAACAATTAAATGTGTTTAAATTAAATTTCATTTATCACCATGTGACAAAATCTTGAGCTTGTTATATGGGCACAAAAGAATATTCACAATCACCACTGAAATTACATTAGGCATTGTTTTATTAGCTGGTTGGGTGAATAGGGTGCTGCTGTCACTGGAATTCGTTTTGTCAGTGTCTCTCAGGATCAGTGTTGTCTCAGTTCCAGCCTATTCCAAGTAGAGACTATGTGCTTTTTATCATAAAATTAAAAAAAAAAAATATTAAATCACTGTGATGGCAGACTCACCATTATTTTTTTCATCTCTTGGTAGCCATTATTTTGATTAAGGTTAAAGTAGATCCTCTCTGATATGAGCTGATTTTTCGTCTCATCTTTGAAGAATGCAGTAACTTGCACAGGGCTCTGTGCCCCGTGGACTTGTACTGTTATTGTCTCATGTGTGCCCAAATGCACCACATTTGGGGCAGTAATAAGAAATCTGAAACAACAGAAGATAAACAGATTGTCCAGTATGTCCAAAGAATGTCCAAACTATATGAATTTTAAAGATAAAACAGGCTCTCACAAAATAGCTGAGCGGGGGACTTATGGAGATCACCTAATCCATTTGCCCTTGTTAGTCAGAGTAGAGGTTAAAAGAAAATAATTTTCTCTAACTGATCTCTGAATTCTGAACTTTCCCATTTAAATCCTGTAAAACATCAATCTTCATACATAGAAGAGAAAACACCCTGCAATATGTCCCAGGGACTACCAGTGCAATTTATAACCTGGCGCCACTCAGAGAAAGCTCTATAAACTCAAATTTCTGAAATAGAACAAGGCCATGCATTAAAAGACAATGAATACATATTAATAAATACACAATTAATGCTACAAAATTATGTATCTTCATGTACTATCACCCACATTATGCCAGTTTATGCTTTAATGCGTCAGGAGGTATAGATTCTCTATATAACCATATGTATGGGGTTACAGGTAGCTGACCTTCCTTGCAATATCACTGTGCAATCTTGGAAATGAGAGATCACAGAAGGTAAGACCACATCTCTGGGAAGGGCTGATTTGGAGGCTGAATTGGTTGGGATTTTTTTCTCCTCTTTATTATTTTCCTTCACTCTTGACCTACTCTGGTGCTTCTTAGTAATTGATTTCATGACCTTTAAAATGTAGATCATTATCCTTGCTCTCCTTTTTTTCAAGTCTATTTTACACAAAACAATTTTACAAAAATCAGAGAACTGTGTGAAGAGCCAAGTCCTGTCTCTTCACCTATGATGTCACACAGACAAAGAACAGTTCAGAGCTCAAGACAGGTGCTTTTGGAAAATCATTATTCTGCAGAAGATTTCTAAAATGAAAGGTGAATGATTTTCTATTATCAGAATTGATTGGATAATTACCTTTTTTATTTTTCAAAAAAAACCAAAACAAAACAACCCTCTTCTTTCTTAAATGCATAAAATGAAAGGTGAGGTATAAAAATCAGGAAATAAAATGGTATTTCATTCTCTTGGAATCGGTTGGCTCTAGCAAAAGGTGACACAAGGCCTGGCTATATGTAAATCGCCACTGAAACAGAGGATAAATACAAAATACTGAAGGTCTCCCAGAAGTTAAAACTTTGCTTTCTGCAATGAATAAATCAATTACAGAGGGTTTTTTTCCCTCAAGATTTTTCAATCCAATAAATGTCACAAATAATAAATGAGCAAACAGCAATAAGAGAGTGAACAATATACTTTAGTTGTACATTTTTAATTATTGGTACTTGAGAGAAGATTTCTTCCTTAAAAGGGTAGTTTTAAGCTTTTTTACTTCTTACCTATTTATGGTTACACACATTTTCAGTGGTCCAAGAACCTGGCTTTTTTGATTCTCTAATGGGAGAGAGAGACTATTTCCTACCTTCACTTTCAAGAGATTTGTTAGGATTGAAAAATTTGTAATAAAATATACTTACGATGGTGCTTGTTCTGTATTGGAAAGCAGCAAACAAAAGCTCACCAACAATACCAGCCTTTCCATTGCAACACTCTACAGCATCTGCAAAACAGAAGCACCAAAGAGCCACCATCAATCCAGGTGCTGGCTGTAGGAAATTGGCTGACAGCACATTGCAGCAAATGATGTTGTCTGTCCTGGTTATTTATTAATAACTTGCAAAGCTGTGCAAGCAATAGCAATGGACATGCTGGTGGTGCACACAGTAATACCCTAGAGAGAAACATTATGGACTAAGTCACAATTTTATACTTTTTTTGTTCATGCATTCTCTTCCCAGCTTCAATGTTTTCACATGATAGCAACTAAAAGTCAAGTGCAGAGAGAAGTTTTCACAAATACTGCAAAGGCATCCCAAAATCAAAGAAGACACTGTGGCTTCAAGAGTGGCTGTAGAGTATTACTAAATGGGGACAAATACAGGTGATAGGTTCCTTCTCTAAGCCTTTATTTAACCCCAGGCTTCTCTGTGGTCCAGCAAAGGTGAGAGGAAGTTCCTTCTGTTTACACAGCACCAAAGGAACTGTGCTGGAAATCTACCTGTACAACTCAGTCTCAGTCTGTGGTGCCTGGAGGCATTCACCTGCTTTAACCTCATTTAAATTCAAATGAAATTGATGCCTCTGTCTGAGCCACTCAGCCCAACTCTCCTTCATGCCCAGGACACTGGGCTCTTCCAGAGGGCAATTAATCTCATCTTACCATAAACATGTAAGATGAGTCATCAACTGAAGTCATTCCAGACTGCATGAAACACATCTTAAAAAGTAGGATACTGATAAGCAGGGGGGGAAAAGCTCATCTGAAGAATAACTGTTTGTACAAGAACCAGTTTTGATCAAAGGTAAATGAAAGAACTGAAACCATCATCAGGTCTCATTTTTGCAAACTTTTACTGGATTGTTGTCTCCCAAACGCAATTTTGTTGACCCATGAAAATGGAAACATGCCCATCTGATTTACAGGCAGGTCAAATCCCAGAAATCACATGGCTGCTCCCAGGCACTGGTGATGAAGTGCCCTTTAACACACCACAGCTAAGTCTGCATCTTTAATCATTAGCAGTGGATGCCTTAAATCAGCACTCCCTTCTTTGCAAGGCAAATTCATGCTCACAGCAAAGGCTCATTGCCCACACTCATGGGACCTTCCCTCACCCCACCACTTGCCTAAGTGACATCTCCTGCCTTGCTTTTCAAGACAAGGAGGTAGGGGAAGGGAAGAAGCTGGATACAAACCTATTCACTATTTTACACTTAGTGCGCTACAAGTTGGTAGCTCCCTCTAAGACAAAATGAGACACAAAGTACTCTCTTGTCCACTGGTGGTCACAGAAAGGGTGGGCAGCAGTAGCTGGCTTCAAACTCATGTCAGGAAAAGCTACATTTTGCCTGCTCTAGGCATCGGTTTTTCTGGGGTTTTTTTGGTTTTTTTTGTTCCCTAGAGACAGTCAGTTTCCTTCACTTCTTCTGGTTTTCTCTCTCACTTCAGCTGTCAGGAGGGAAGAAAAACTTGAGGAAAGATACATGTGGATCTTCAGGGTCAAATCCATGCTCTTTGGGAGATGTTTATAAGAATTCAGACTTGGGAACCATTAAGAACAAAGTTATTTTCTCTCTGCCCTCCTTCCCCGCCTGCTAATTCTCTGCAGTTATGCACTCACAAAATGGATTTATTTCTGTGCCAGAATAATTTTCCTCAGGGCTTCTGGCCTCCCAAGCCCAAGAGAGATGATGAGGAAGAGTGGAGATTTCCACTATAAATCTGGTCTGTGTTCAAGGCAAAGATATATGGAAGAAAAAGTCCTTTTGGGAACTGGGCTTGTGCTCTCCCTAGGGAGCAGAAGAGTCTTGTTACACCTGCAGCTGGTAAAATAAGGATTCTCACTCTTGCACAGATAATGGGGAGAGTTAATTAAGAGCAGCAGTGGCTGTGGAGCATGCTGAGGCTCCTGCCCTCTTCAGAGACTGTTCTGTTGCTCCATCCCGCTCTGCTGCCATCCAGGGCTGGAGCTGATGCAATCACTGAGCAATCCTAGTCACTAAAACAGGACAAGAGACAACTGTGAGTGGGCCCTTTGCTTTTCTCCAGACAAATACAGAATAAGAAAAGAAATAACATTTGCAAAGTCAGTGCTCACTCCTTGAGAAAAAACATAAGGGAGTCCTCCCAGCTGAAAAACCAACAATTTCCAGAAGACTGCAACACAACCAGCAAGGAATTCCTACTCCTGAAGTCACAGGAAAAGCACCTCTGCAGTGTGAAGTCACACCAAAATCTTGCTCTGTGCCCATCTTTGTCAGAGGGGAGGAGATGGGATTTCCATTGCCCAGGCTGGCTTGTTTGCCAGGGACCGAGGTCTGTTTGCACAGCAATACAAACAGCCATGTATGGACTCACAGCTAGACATTTTCACAGATCACTTTCCAAAGGGAACCTCAGAAAACCTATTGTTTTGCTTTATTGGATTTGTACAGTTTTGCTTCCTCAAGTGAAGTATGAATAAAAATGTGAGAATAAACAACGGCTGTCTATAGCAATATGTAGCAAAACTATTTTATATTTGAATTTAAGGATGTGTTCTGACTCTTAATAAAACTATTTTTGTCACCAAAATATAACCCAGTAACTTCAATTAAATACAATTTTTTCTCACTGTATCTCGCAAACACAAAAGAGCAAGCTGATGTATAACCACTTGTATAATGAGAATTAAAATTCCTTGTGCTTAATTGGTCTGTCTCTGTGTTTGTATAAAACAATCATTGCTTTTCTAGTATCACAGATTCTTCACACAGTGATTTGCAGTATAATGTAAAACATTATACTGCAAATAATGTAAACATTATTCCAGTCCAAAGCCACACTAAAATGGAACAAAATTAAACTAAATAAAATAAACCAATCTTGGTTGAAGGTCTCCAGCACATGCATGAGACAGAGAACACAGAAAATTCCCTCTAAAATAACTTAAATCTCTTTTCTTTTTCTAAAGGCAAAGTCCTTTCCTGTTTACTCATCAGCCAGTTTTCACCTATTGATCCTTCAGCTGGCCCGTATGGACTGTGGAAAGCACAGCCTGGGATTGATGTGTGTGTCCCAACCCAAACCTGGGGAGACAGAACTGCTTTATTTTGAGTATGTGCTGTCTCTCCTTTCAGTACCTTCGTTTGAACTTGGTGGGATTTCACAGTGTTTTGAGCACCAGCAGCAGGTTTTTGTTCTTTGGCACGAAGAGCTTCCCAAAGCCTTTTTCCCCTTAATCAGCCTAAATACTAACGAGACCAAACTCTCCTTTCACTTTCGTCCTGCGCTCTTTCACCTCTGCCTGGCGGAGGGGTACAAAGGGCAGCGCCACAAAACCCATTTCACAAATGAGCACTGCAGTGACATCCTCACTGCCTAGTTATGGGGACTTGTGACAAACACAAAAGGCAATACTTCACTTCTGACATTTCAGAAAATTAGATTTTGAAATCCTTTTTTCAACAGCAGACCATGAAGTGTGGGTCTAATTGGAAAAGTTCCTCTTAACAGCAGGATGGCTTCTCTTTAGTGTCAATACAAATTGGAATTGTAAATTAAAACCATACTTTTTTTTCTTACTATAATTGAGGTAATGAAATGAAAAGACTGTAGCTGCTTTTGCCATTAAAAAATTCTTTAAAAGTTCTGCATTTAATGCTTCTAAGTGTATCTACTAAAAAAAAAAATCATATATTTAGAGGAGGAAAAACAGCATTTTCTGCTCTCACTGACAAGTCTGGATTTCTGGGGGATTAAGCCTTAGTTTTTTCTCAGAGGTTTCTTCTTCCCTTCTCTCTGATTCTCTAAATTCTGTGATTTTCTGAATGTCGTGTTGAAAAAAATAAAAATAAGGATTTTTGAAAATACACACAAAACCAGCACTGCTTCTGTAAAATTCTTATCTTGCAAAAGTGATCTATGAGGGATTATTTTAGTTCAAGCAATAATTGCATAACAGCACTGACATAACATTTTACCATATTGTAATAATGCATCCTGTTTTCTTGGTAAACCATGTTTTTCAGGATCTCAGAACTTTTGGCACTTTTAAGAAGCCATTGAACTAGTCAGGAGGAGAGGAGATACCTGAGCATGCAAGTGACTCACTCCAGGTGAAAGCACAGAACTGCTGGAAATGAGGAATAAAATAACTTGGCCTAAATAATACAGAATATTGGAGTACTGCCCTTGTACTCAAACATCCTGATACTCTGCCTAAAGGCTTGTTCTCAAATCCATCCTTTGTGGTTTTCTTTTTTTTTTTCCTTTCAATTTCATTATAAACCCCAAAGTAACCCAAATTCTTCCTTGTTACCAACTGTAAATTACATAGAAAAATTAATGTATTTCAAATAATTTCGTCTTTCCCAACTTCTCCATTCCTCTGGATCGTAATGAGCACAATTGTCTCTCTAGGGAATTCTTTTCTTCTCCTTTTCATGGGAGCAAAAGGTAAGAATAAGTCTAAAGAAGCAAAAGGTGTATTGAGCATATCAGTGGAAAAAGCTAAAATTTTAAGTAGCTGAGAAGAGTAATAACAAAGGTTACATATCTAGTTCTGTGGATTTGGAGGCATATTGTGAAATCAAGTAAAGCCAGTAGTAAGAAGTAGAGAAGTAATTTATAATTGACCCTCATTCTTAGGATTTCCTGACTTGCTGCATGGAGACACTCTAAGGTTTCAGACAATTGCACAATTTTACCAGAAACCATTTTACAGGGACAGCAAAGGAGAAAATAAATCCCATACCATACAACCATACAACCACAGCTAGCCTTGTGCCTACCTGCCACTGGCAGCCTGCCCTGCTCTGAAAATTAAATCTAAAAATCCACTTCAGCCAGTAACTCATGGGACACCAGAAAGGAGAAAGCATCTCCTCCCCCAAGCTGGGAGAAGGCTCAGCTCCCACTTCCATCACAGGCAAGTTTAGGTCAGCTCCACTGGCAGATGGGAAGCTGCCCTACTTTTTTGATCCCTTGGTTTTAATGTTCAAGGATGAAACACAAAGACAAAGGAGGAAAGGGGACAGGATATAAGGGTGAGGAGAATTTTGTTTTCATTGTAAAGGAGAAGCTGCTCAGTGACAGCAGTTTCAGTGTCAGGAGCTGCAGCACCTCCCCATGTGGCAGGCCTGGCATCTGCTATCCTGATGGAGAGGGGAAAAGTCTGGATGACTTTTGTAGCAGCTCAGTGGGACGATTGTTCAGGTAATGTATGCTGATCTCTTCTTTCTCAGAAATTTAGCCATGGAGCTCTGGCTCTTTGTGACACTCAGCTTTTTTAGGCTCTTTGGATGAACAATGTGCCTCTTTGTCCTGTGAGGCACAGGTACTGTATCCAACCTAGACACAGCAATCATAGGAGGAATCTTTCCCCACAGACCCAGTTTTACAGAAAACCACCTCCAGCAAAATAATGCAAAAGCAGTCAGCTCTGCTGCCCTCTCAGTGGCTTAGATGCAGAGGGGAATATTGATGCCTTCAAAAGGGGACTGACTGGATGTCCCCAAGGCCCTTCTGGTGGTACTTGGGTCAGACACATCCTGCCCAGATTATACAGTTGACTTCACATTGTACCCACAGAAAAAAGGGTGAAGCTATCACAAAAATGTGAACAAAAAGAATATTTTTATGCATTTAATCAACACACCTTGGAAGGCACATGGACCTGCTCTTGCTAATATGTGACTACATGTCTCACTACTTTGTGCTGGTTTCGGCAGGGGTAGAGTTAATTTTTTCAGAGTAGCTGGTGTGGGGCTGTGTTTTGGACTTGACCTGAAAGCAGTGGTGATAACGTGGATGTTTTTGTTACTGCTGAGCTCTGCTGACACAGAGCCAAGGCCTTTTCTGGTTCTCACCCACAGCAGGCTGTGGGTGCACCAGGAGCTGCGAGGGGACACAGCCAGGACAGCTGACACCGGCTGGCCAGAAGGACATTCCAGATCATACCATGCCAGCTGGGGAAGGAAGGGAGGAAGCCAGGGACATTTGGAATGATGGTCGTTGTGCTCCCACTCTCCCATTTTTACTCTTACAATTTTTACTATTATAATTCTCTCCTCATCCTGATGCAAGGCCAATGAGTGAGCAGTTGTCTGTGCTTAGTTGTTGCATGGGGTTAAATGACACATATTTATATTTTTATGACCTGGGATACATTTCCAGGCTGTTCATCCTTGATTTTTACCTGACCTCTGAATAAGGAGATGAATTTTCAGTCACACCAGGATATGGTCTGAAAACACACCTGCACCATTCTGCTTCAGGTTGTGGTCCCAGCAGGATCCTGCTAAAGCCTCTGACAGCAGTGCAGCCTGCAGCTCTGCTGTGAAAGCAAGGCTGGGGCTGTACCTCTGCTCTCTCTTCATCAGGGTGGGGGGACAGAGAGGTTTGGCAGCTGGTGCCATCCACATCTGGGCATCCCTCTTAGCTTTCCTTCTTCTCCCTGCACTGGGTGTGATTGTGGGATCTCTCTCTGGATCGGTGAAGAAATAAAGAGCAGCTTTGAAAAAGCCAGTGCCCGTGGCACTCTTAAGACTCAGGTAGAAGCCCAGATCTCTGATCTAATTCCCTGGCTGTTTATGTTGTTCCTGGGCTTGGACACTGTCTAGCCCTGCACCTGAAGCCCAGTGGCCTCTGTCACCTGAATGGGGAAGCAGGTTCCTCCTCAAGGCTACGCACAGCTTGGGGCTGCCAAGGCTGGCCCTTACCAAGCAGCTTAGCCTTGGGCTGCAGTGTTCTTCTGCCTTGCATGGTTTTCTCATTCCTTGCTGCCACCAGTGATGCCTTTTTCATCATTTCCCCCTTCTTTTCTGGAGTGCCCCCCCTCTTGGTACTATCTGTACTTTGTTGATGAAAATGTGTCCCGAAGAGCTGGTTTTCAGCCTTGGTTCTTGAGATAGGATGGGCCTTGGAATATGTTTTGTCTTTCTGCCTAGAGAAAGGTCATGGAAAACTACTGGGAAAACTAGCCACTAATACAATAGGCTACAAATATATGTGTGAAAAATTACAGAGAATATACAAAAGAAAAAGGCAAAAATCAGCACGGCCTCACCAGCAGCAGTTTCTTTATATCTGGGGCTGGCTCCTATTTCACGGGCTTTTACACTTCTGCCTAAGAAGTGATAAATAAATAAAGATGCAGTCATGAGAGATCATTAAGAATTGCAACATAATGTAATGGATCCCTAAATCCAAACAGCTCCCTTTTCTTTGATCACTTCTGTAAAGCTTTTTGGCTTCAGTGAGTATGCTGCAGATGCACATTTAGGCAGCAAGCCCAGCTCTAGTGGCCCTGGAGAAGAGTATTAACTTGTACATTATTCTATAAATATCTGCCATAAGTTTGCTGCAGGCATTCTCCACTGAGGGAACAAAAAGTGTTGACTCACAGTGGCAGCATTAATGCCTCTGACCTGGCTCACATGTGGGATGTCAATATACTTTAGGACCTGGAATCTTGCAGCCACAACCTGCACAGCCTGCAGCATTTATATACTGCTGTTGCTGTAGCCTGTAGCAGCAAGAATGAAGATTTGTAACAACATAGTAAAAAAAAAAAGGATAGTGCTTTTCCCTCTATCCTATAGTTACAGAAGTGTATTCCACACCTGTGATGATTCTCTATGTGATTATTTGAAAATAGCAGCTTGTTTGGATAGGAAAATAAAGTACTCTGCAGAACATTCCCATTTCAGTTACACACCATGAAAGATCATTTGCCCCTTTAAAAATACTAGCCGTGACAGCATCATGCACAGCTTTCACATCTGGAATTTCCCCCATCATCTCGCTTCCAGAGTCTTGCTGTGCCTGTTTGCAAAGCATCCCTTCTCCCAGCGATGGATGGGATGGCTCAGGGAGGCTGCAGGGGAGCGTGCACTCACCTACGGAGTCCTGGTGCCATCCAGCGGCAGCTGTGCTCTGCACCGTGCAGCAGCTTTCGTGAAGGACTCTGCAATTGCCAGCCCTGCTTTCTGAGACCCCCGATTTCCACCTCCCAGACTGGTACATGGAGAAACGGGGAGTCAGCTCCCGATTACCACATCCTCAGGTGGCTCTCCACAGCGCAGGATGCTCGTGCATGAGCTGTGGATCTGAGCCCTGTGACAGTCAACACAGCTAAGTGGCTTTTAAAAAACAATTTGGGTAACTGAAAGGAGGGTTTCCACCTGCTTTGTTCCAAGGAGTGCATAAACGCTTATATGTAAAAAAAAAAAAAAAAAAAAAAAAAAAAAAAAAGAGAGAAAATAGAGTAATACTCCCCAAACAAGTCCCAAGTCCCAGGGAACCCACAAGCAGTTCAGAATCAAATGTTATCTTTTGAGGCACCACTGGTGGGATTCACTTTGAAACACTGAGAGTTGTCCACCTCTAGGCATCACAACCTTTACTGTAACAACATAGTAACAAACCTGTCTCCAAAACAAACCTGTCTCTGCCTTGTCTAGATACAAGTCCAGGTTTCTATCTAGCTTGCTTGATCTATCATTTTGCAAAGAAATGAACCAGCAAAAACAGTGCTGTTCAAATCAAATTTTCAGGGTAAGTTTTAATAAAACTTATAAAAGTTTTATAAAAACCTATAAAAGTCAGTGCTCTCAGTTGGCTGCACAGTTCAGGGCCAGTCATGAACACCTTGCTCTGCCCAGGTGCATCAGCCTCATGGCATTACACCTTGCAAGGCAAGATGAAAATGTTTGTGCTGACCACCACAGTTTACTGCCAAGTTCAGGGCTTATCTCATTTGAGTCCTTTCTGGGGTGATTAGTGCACTCAGAATTTGACCCCACTGCACACCTTATGGAGTTTCTGATTTACTGCAGCACACTCTTCACTCCCTGAGAGTCAAGAGTTTATCTGGGAAAACAGATGCCTTGAAAATGTGAGGCCCCTATTCTCTGTTCCAGCTAAATTCCACTTATAACTAGAAGGGAGGGTAAAAGATTACTTTAAACCACCTTTAAGATGCCTCTATTTCACAGCAGGCAGAGGACTAACTTCACTTCTAATAGGAATTAAAGTGCCTTAAGGTATTGTGATAAAAGACCAGCTGTTTAGGAATGCTAACACCTTTCTGGCAAAAAAGAATAGGCAGAGAGGGTCTTTGGCTTCTCAGACATAACATATCTCTGAAGTTAAGAAAACAGAAAAAAAATATCCTTTTAGAGGATATTTATTTTACTGCTTATTCCTCTTTACAGTCTGCAGATAGCCCTTCTGATGTGGGAGTTACAGCATAAGTAAAGACTGTGTTAATTATATTTACCATGCTCTTAAAGAATAAATAACCCTATCTGTGACTGAGATATCTGAAAGTGCCCTCTCTAAGGAGTCAGACAGGCAGGATCCACTACATGGAGCAGTGCAGCACTGTATAAAAGCAAGGTAATAGGTATAAGGTAGATACAGAAGAATGCAGCTATGCACTTAGGAAAACAGTTCTCATACAAATTCTGATAAAGCAGAAGACATTCCTTCCTTTTCTGCAGCCTTGGGAGAGGTACTCTGACTACCTCCCCATCTGCCTGCTGGTGGCCCACAAACACCATTTATGCTGCTGTGTGCATCGCCCTGCCCTCACCCACAGGGGCTACTCTTCACCTCTACCACCTAACACAGAATTATCTCCTGCTTTTCCACTGCAGAGTCCAGAGTGAAAAGAATCTAGGACCTCAGAATGCAGCCCTAGCTGCTTAGAAAGAAGCATACTCCCTAGTGATTAAAGAAAATAAAGCATTTCTCATACCTTGGAATCTGGAGAGTCAGCCTGGCCTTGTTAAAGTCCAAGTTTATCTCTAGTTATGGAGACTCCTTAAATGGCAATAGAGGAAACATGGCAAGAAAAGTCTATGCAGAGGAATAATCTGCTCGTACCCATAATGCTGAGCTGTATTTGAAATAACAGAAGATTAAGTGAATGGGATAAACTTGTGGAAGAGGTGTGGCATAGAAAATTCCCTTGTGGTGTTTTTTGTTGGGATTTTTTGAGGGTTTGTTTTTTTTTTGGGAAAAGGAATAATCAGCCATACAAAAATTTGTGTTGAAAGTCAAGAAGAACAAAAGCAGAACTGTGGGGCTGGAGCAGTGTTTCCATCCCCCCACAGCACTGTTTTTTTGTTATGGTGTGCAAGTGAGGATACCCAGGGTGCCCTAGCAGAAGCTCTTCAGCATTCCTGCATCAGTGAAGTGAGAGGAGGGAGATTTTCACAGAGCAGCTTTGAAGGGAAATATTTACATGTGGGCATATACCTGGAGGTAAAGGAGATAAAATTAAGAATTTAAAAAAGCAGATAGAGATCTTCATTCATTGCAGTCATTAAAGGGACTGGATGAAGTCTTACCTTCCTCATATCCCTTTACTTTCCACTGACAGTGGTCAGAATTGGCCTAATTTCTGGCTTCCTTGAAAACCCTTCAGTGAGCACATTTATTCCAACAGCTGGAGTGCAAACCTTGTAATTAAAGAAAAGGCTGTGAGTAAAGAGATTTAGATAGTTCAGAGGAATTTCAGAGATGCATACGCAGGTTTACATGGGTCTGTGTGTGCCTGCCTGTATCTGTGCACAGATGTGCACATTTTACACAAGTGTCCTGGGTTTATAAATTTTCTTTGGGCTGTGCAATAGCTGAAAAGAACGGAAGGTGGCATTTTTTCAACATTTTCATCCAGCAAGTAAGTGCAGTAAAGGAAATGAAAGGAGCTACAGTAAAGGGAAAAAAGGATAGAGGAGAAAAAAGAAAAGAGAAAGCTAAACCCAGACCACACCCAATTTGATAATTCCCTGCTGTTAATGATTGTATTGATACTGAAGGCTATTTCTGTTCCTCATTTTAGTAGTGTGATTCATAGGTACCATAAGGGCTGCTTTTACTAGACTTTGGAAAATACGTGGTTACTTCACTACTGTAATATTTTCATAAAAATTGCAAAATGCAGGTGTGCATTTTTATTTGTTGTTCTTTTATTTGGTTGGGTTTTTGTTCATAATTTTTTTTTTAAGTGATAAAATTCACACAGTATGACCAGTTAATCAAGAACCACATAAGGAAGATAAAAGTAGCCCTGTCAGTTTCCCTTTAAAGTGCAGGTACGTGGGAGATAGTACCAACCAAAAAAGTGAATTAATTTAAATTTCCCAAAAAGTTATGATGCAAAAACCCAAAAGAAATAAATTAGAAATTACAGAACTGTGTGTTCACAGGTCATTAAATTAAGGCCTCTTTCAATATTTAATCAGGTTTTGTGCAACTCTTACCACAAGCAGATGCCTTTTAGTCTGCGGGGGCACCCTCTTGGCCTGCCTGTTTTTCTTTAAAGCACAGATTTCACTCTCTTTTCTGACCCACCACTCTATGAGAAGCAACAGGTTCCCCACGCCCTGAGTGGCAGCAGCAGGAAAAGCCCCGTTTACAGCCAGTACTGGGGACTCACCAGGTAGGAAGCTCCTCTTCTTGAGCTCTCCTTTCACTTTCTTCCACAACTAATTGCCACAGCTCATTTAATGAGAATTAAACGACTCCAGAGGGGTGGTGAGGGCTGGTCTGAGCAGGACCAAAGTGACCCCTCCTGCCAGGAGCCAGGGGGTGCCAGGAACCACCAAGGAGCTGAGGCTCACATCCCGTGGGAATAAAGTGGCACTTTTGTTGCCCCTTTGAGAAATCTTGGACAGAGTCTGACAGCAGACAGCCCTTCTTTGTTTAGCAGCCAAGCACCCTCATTCCCTGGGCAGTTGATTTGCTTTTAACTGCATACCTTCACCAGATGAGAAAGACTCCCTTAGAATGTCTGGGGACCAGGGAGAGAGGTCTCAGGTGGCCAGAGACTGGCAGCATCCCCTGCCACGGGCTGCTGGAGACACATGCTCACTGAGGGAGCCTGCTGCATTCCCCCCTTTGGGAGCACTTCCAGGCCACTCTGGTAATGAGGGACCAAAAGCAGCTCACAGCAGTCACAGAAGAGGAGCCAAAGCCCACAGCTCAAGGGGAAGCTGCTGCCACGCCTTATAGGTCTCCTGCCCCACACTGCAGGTTCTTGGGATGCAGAAATTCTGGTGCTGCAGAATCTTGACACGAAATAAATAGAGGAAGCATGGACTTTGGAAAACTTCTGTCATTTAACTTCTGTTTTTCTCAATACATTTACTTTCTGATCTCCAAACATGAGGTATTTTGAAGGAATGGTTGTGCTTCTCCTTGGCATCCTGCAGCAGACCAGGACTGAGAAGCTCAAAAGCTGAGGGATGCAGCTGCTGGTCCCAGCTACAACTGCTGGTCCCCATCAGGGAGACAGTCCAGAAGGCCACCTGTTTGCTTATTTTGGACTCCAGGAGAGTGTATCAAATCAGTCTCCCTGACCCCAAGGCTCTGGGAGGTGCATTCTCTGGTTTTGACTGTGGGTCTGGCTGCTGTGATTCCTTCCAGGCAAATATACCCTGAATTCTGCTTCCCACCTTGTAACGCTTCATCCTTGTGATCTTATCTGAGGAATTACACATACATAACAATTTTTGTATTATATAATACAAAAAATATAGTCATACTCGTAAAATATCCACAATTTACCTATATCAGTATCTATTACATACTATATATATTAAATGCACAGATACTACTCTATGTACATGTATGTTTAAAACACATGATAAAATCTATATAAAATTTATACATTAATAAAAACATATTGTATGTCTGTGTGTGTTTGTGTGCAACAGGTGTTGCAATCATGCTTTGAAAATAAAGATTTTCCTAGAGAATAGAACTTCCCAAACAGTACTTGAGAAGACTGGGGAAATGCATATTACCACAGCCGACACTTCCAGATGTGAACTACAGGCAATGCCAAAATGCTGCAAGAATTGTTTGAATTGTTGGCCTCACATTTACCATTCAGAGTGATGTTACAGATAACAAATGCAGTTCCTGAGGAAACTGAAGTTTCCTGGGGGTGAAATATTTCCCTGGCACCTTCATTTTGAGAGCCAAAGAAAAATCCAAGCAGCAGTGTACCACGTCAAATAGCTCGGAGAGAAGCTCTGGGTGGTCCTGTTCTGAGGGTAGGGTTGCAGGGTAGAGAAATCACCACAGCTGAGGAAAGAGTAATAAATGAGTGTCCCAACTGTTGTAGGAGGTGTGCACACAAATATTTTCAATCTAACGTCTGACAACAGAATGTGAACTTCTCAGAAAATCTATCTAAATACTCAACAAGTTCAAGAAAAAACCCTCTGCTAGAGAAAGCAGGTATTGAGCCACTCACATGTAGCCTGGCTACATGCAAACAAGAAGTGGGCTCTGCCTCTGATATTCACCTTTTTTGACGGGCCAGCCAGGTTAATAACAAGTTAGTGACAAAAGAGCTTCAGGCATGCACCCCTCCGGGTTACTTCCTGCAGCTGGGTTAGGTCTCAGTGCACAGCGTGCTGTGTTGACAATCACTGCTGACAAACCAAACTTCTCCAATAACCAAGATCCTTAATCAGCAGTAAGAACTGCACTTCTATGTCACACTTGTGTTCAGAAAATCTTAGGTGTCTGTGACCAACATGATACTGTCCATAAAGGGGTTTTTTTTGGACCTTGGTACTAAAGTTCACCTGAGTTAGGGTGTGAAAGGAGTATAGGTGAAGTGAACATGCTCTGCTAAGCCTTTTGCTACTGATGTCCTGGAAGATATGAGATACATGAGCACATCTCCTGTGCAGCATGACAGTGTTGTGTTTGACATTACAATCTGTGATGGAAGAAGTCTCCTTGCAAAGGTGCAAAGGAGCCCTCAGAGTCCCTGTGCTGTAATGCACACTCTGATGCCTTAGGGTTGCCTGGCATATTAAGGGCATCATGTGGTGCCTTTGCTAAACCCTGGGCAGAGGAAAGTTGCTGAGTGTGTGATGCATGGGCAGCTGCTGATGTCCATAAAGCCATTACAAGTCTCTCCATCTTTTTGAGAGTGGATCCAAATCTTTCCTTTCCTCCTACTAGGAGAGAGTGTTTCAAAATCCTGACAACAGCAGACCAGGAATCCCATCTCCAGAAGACTGCGGAAGGCACACCACTGAGGAGGTGGTCTGTGGCACAGCTGTGTCATGAGATGTGGGCATTGGATGACAAGAAGCCAACCTCCTGATACAGCAACATAATTTTGTCCCCAAAGACAGAGGCTTTTTAAATTCTGAACAATTAGCCAGATTCTCCCTTGCTTTCACAGGACTGACAATACTGGGGACCAGTCCCTGTAGGGCACAGTGCAGATTGCTGCACTGAAATCCAGGTATCTTGCCAAGAAATGGGAGCAGAGCCCAGCCACATTCCCATGACCTATTACTTTTAAAGAATTAGGTATTTATGTTTCTTTCTTACCACGATCGTTCTAGTGCCACCAGAAACATAAGAAAAAAATATACATCAGTGAAAGAGACACTTGAAAGCCCAGGAAATATTATTTTAACCTTTTGGTACAAACAGCAGAGAATAAATGGAGCATGTTTATAAGGTAAATAAAATCATCAACAGTATCTTTTACCTTGGCCCCCAAGTTCCTCACTCCAGATGCTTTACCTCATTCTGCCCAGATCATATGCCTTCACAGGATATGCACCAGGAAAAGGCTACTGGATCCTGCTACCATTTCAAGCAGTCCCCAGCAGGAGGTTTAAGCAGATGTCAGGTGCAGGTAAATCAGCGGTTAGAGGCCTAGGGTGCTGAAAAGTGAAAATTCTCATTCCTCTTTTATTCCAAGAAAAATAAAATCAGTAAGGCACATTATGGTACTTGTACTTTAAATTACAAATTCCAAGTCTGGGGCTGGTGGCTCTTTGTACAACTGTTAGGGCTTAGAGTGGCTCTTCTGGGTCGGTTTGTCTGCCTCTGGTAGTGCCCAGGAGTGGAGTTGTAGGGAACAGAAATGAAAGAGAAGATCCTTCTCCTAAATCCTACTGGCTTTTCCTAGTCCAATTCTGAACCAGCTGTTGATACAAACCAGCTGATTGCAATTGACTTTTCTTCAATGAATTTGCCTTCTGGTTTTTGGTATGGTATGCATGTCATCCTTTAAGTAAAAACTTGCAAGTTTAATTTCAGGTTGTATTTAGGTTAGGTGTTGACTACTTTCATTCTTGTACCCAGCAAATTTTATTGTGTGGAACCTCTCTAAAATATTACAAGAAACAGTGAATTACTGCTCTCTACTCACAGTCTCTCTAACATTCAGGATTTAATGTACCCCCATCATAATCTGCCTTGGGTAATTCTCTCCAGGGCTGAAGAATAGAAAAGAGTTTTATCTATTTAGTATCTCCTCACAGAGAAGGAGATTCCTTACCTTTTATCATCCTGTTTGTCATTTGCTGTGTCATTTAGTTCCACTGTATGCTATTTTTTTTTTTTTTTTGTGGGGGAGAGGAGGTCATGAAAGTAGGAGAAAAGTAGAAAGTAATACATTAAAGAGGAGGTACAACACACACTTACCCAGACTGCCTCCTCTTGCCTTCCATGCTGAGTAAGAAGTTTTGCTGCAAAAGTGGTCAAAAACACGCTCAAGATGACAATTGTTACACATGATCTTATGGTTGCAATGGTTTAACCTGAGCACTTTTATTTGGATAGCTAGAGATTTATGCTCTACATGTAAACTTACACTCAGGAAAATTTGTGTCATGAAATTGCAGGTAACAGGGGGTAAGAGGAATCCAGCACATGCTGGAGTATTGGCCAGGAAATGAAACAAGAAGTATCATTTAAGAATCTTCCAGCTGTCTGCTTCAGTTTCAGTGGAAGTCAGTGATTACTTACCAAAGCAAGGTGGTGCAAGATAAATTCTGAATGAATTATTGCTTGAGGTAAATATTAAACCCCCCCAAACTCAAAAAGGCAACCTCAAGATTTACTGAATGGCTTTCAAAGCTAAAGCACTCCAAGGGATGAGCTGAATTCCTTCAGGGTAAGAGCTGAGTCATTCTTCCAAAAGACAGTGAGGAGACACTAAAAAACCCTGACTCACAGAGATGCTGAAATGGGACTATGCTTGGACTTTGAAATGAAAGTCATCCAGGACCTGCTGAGACATGCTTGAACGCCTCAGGAGTACCAAAATTCTTCCACTAAGTGCCAAAATGAGTGTGATCACGAATATGTGTGGATATGACTTGGTTGCTGCAGATGATCATGGAGTGGGAAATTAATGCCCTTTGATTTATTGATAATGCCATACTTCTGGGACTAGACTCTATTCATTTACATCATATGTAGCTATTTATGTTGGAGCAGGATAGAAACTCTTTCAGTCTGATTATCCCTGGAAGAAACCACAACCCAAAGCTCACAGATATGACACAGGGCTTTTCAGATTAAATAACTGCTAAACATGATCCACATAAGCAGGTTCAGGTAGCAGAAGGGAATACATGTAGCAAATCAGGAATCATTGCCTGCAGGCTTGTCCTTCCTTATTGCAACTAAATTGCTAAGTATATTGTATCACTCATGTAAGTAGCCATGAAATATGGCCTTTCTGACAGTGAAGGAGGTAAGTGACTGCTTAAATTCACACAGAAGTCAGAGGTCAGTGCTTACAAAGGGTGGGTGAGAAAGGAAAAGGTCAGAGGTTCAGAGCGGCTTTTTCTTTCTGCATCACAGTTCTTCATGTGTGTCTACATCTATCAGTGATACATTTGCCAGTAGGAAAAAAAATCTGATGACCTGGCACAAGAAGGAACACCAGCCCTACAGGAAAAAGGGAACCGCTCCCTGCAGAGTCACTTTCTCTTGTCAGTGAGATGAGTAAAGTAAAGCCTGCCAGCAGCACACAGGAACATGGCAGTCCAGCCTACAAAGGACCTGCAGGTATCTAGACATTTCTGATGTTCTGGAATTGAAAGAGAAATCCCTCTCTGAGCCATGAGTGCAACCACAAAGATTAAAGAACAACCCCTGTGCTGAACCCTTCATGACCAGAAAACCATAAATTGAGGAACAAAGCAGTGAGATTTACTGCAAACACAGGAACTTTGTGTTCCACTGATGTGGCAAATTAAGTTTTTCGTAACACTCCATTACTGACCTCTCTCCAGAGCATGATAATTATATACAAACTTTAGATCAGTAACCAAACAGAAGTAGTTTTATTTTTTCCAGATACAAATGCCAAATATCACAGCCATAGACATCAGCAAAAAGTTGTTCCAAATAAATATAACAGCTTGATAACAAATTTAAACACAGTAATTATTGTATAAATGATTAAACAAATTGTATTATTGCTAGCAGAATAAGCATCTTCAGGGAAAAGAGGATTGAATACATAATCTGGAAATAGATTAAATATATATATATATATATATAAAATATACTCAGTTTATTGCTTGGATAGATAAATATTAAAATATTTGTGCACATCACTGGGAATGAGGCACTTATTCAAGTTAGTATAAACAAGGCCACTTGTTAAGTAAAAGGAAAAATGTTAATAAGCTTCCAAAACCTCTTGCTGAAATCTGAAACCTTGAAGCCATAAAAAAAAAAAAAAAAAAAAAGCATGCTGTTACAAATGTATTTATAGTTCACTGAATTGTAAAAAATCCAATTTCTTAAGAATGGGAAAAATCCAGCATGCCTTATTGAAA
This sequence comes from Pyrgilauda ruficollis, assembly GCF_017590135.1. Taxonomy (NCBI): domain Eukaryota; kingdom Metazoa; phylum Chordata; class Aves; order Passeriformes; family Passeridae; genus Pyrgilauda; species Pyrgilauda ruficollis. The sequence continues at coordinate 1,074,807 of NW_024519207.1, read as the reverse complement.
ACATTGCGATTTTTTTTCCCAGGAAGAGACTTTGGCATCTGACTCACGAATCTTACTCATGCTTGTCCAATTTTTCAGTGTTTGCTTTGTCCTTTTCTTTGTTATATCATTTTGCACTATTATTTTATATATTGTTACAAAAACATTAGTCTGATTATCCCCATCAACCTAAATATCTCACAAAGTTTTAATCAGACACTGTTCAAAGCAGTGATCAAGTTGTTTACTGGGCTAAATATTTGGCTTGTAGAACATTTGGGTTTTGATATGATTTTATAAAAACAAGTAAGAATTAAAAAAAACATTTTGCCTGCAAGCACCTTTAATGATATTTTGGTCTGGTAAAATTCAAAAGCAGAAAAATAGCTCTACTGATAAACACCTAATTCCAGTATTTTATATATATTTTTTTAAAAAAGATCATCTCTGCTTATACAAAACAGGCATTTCATAAATATTAGAATGTTCTATTATTTACATGTGTCCCATTCTACCACTGAATCATTGGCTGCTATTATATAAACATGCAGGTTCTAGGAGAGAAATTCTGCATTTCTCATAGTGATGTCACACATAGGCACAAAGGCAAATTTGATCTTAGTGGGCATTTGCAATGTAGTGGTGAACTTACTAAATACAAAAGTTATCTGTGGATTAAGCCTTTGATCAATCTTGAACACATAATACATGGATCACAAAACCAGAAACTTCATTACAAGAGCAAATTGATGTCAGGTGACTGGGGTAAAGGTCTAAAGCATTGGGCATGGCTTATGGATAATTGTTTCAGGCTAGAACTTGGATTAATTGAAATAAAAGATGACTGCAAGAGTTTAGTAATGGAGTTTGACCCTTCAGGTGCTGCAAACATCCTTCAATTAAGTTGTCTAATCACCAGAAAACCTAGAAAAGGTAGGACAGATCCTGACCTGACTCATTTTGTGAAAAGCTGATGAAATCCTATTAAATGAGTGAAGTCATAACAACACAAATCCAGTGCAAGAGATACCAGCACGAGTCTCTCTGTGGGCATATTCACACTGTATCATGAATCACAGCACAGACATCCCTAGGCTAGTAGAGCTTCATGAACCTGAGTCTTGATGGCTTACAGGACAACCACGCAGAATTACTAGGTCAGGTCTACCTGTGTTGACTGACCCTCACAACCAGGCCAGGAAGACTTCTGGCCTTCTGGATGGATTTTTTTTTTTTTTTAAGTTCAGAAGCAGCATTGTGTGCTTACAGGCTGCTTTCAAATTGCATCCTGCTCTGCTAACTGATCTCTGCAGCATGATCCCTGGAACACCAAATGCCAAGTGTACTGCGGACTGCCTCTATCCCCCACCACAAGATGGTAGTGGTGGAAAGGAAGAGACATTTTAGCAAGGTCTCAACATCCTTATGCAGATTTTATGTAGTTCAACTCTATTGAGAACTCCATTGACTCCAGTGCTGTTTGACAGTCTCATGGACAGTGGGATCAAGTGCACCTTCAGCAAGATGACACCCAGCCGCGGTGTGGTGTGGCTGACATGCTGGAGGGAAGGTATTCCATCCAGAGGAACCTGGGCAGGCTTGAGAGGTGAGCCAACCTCATGAAGTTCAACAAGGCCAAGTGCAAGGTCCTACACCTGGGCCAGGGTAATCCCAAGCACAAATACAGACTGGGCAGAGAATGGATTAGGAGCAGCCCTGCTGAGAAAGACTTGGGAATGGTGGTGGATGAGAGGCTGGACATAACAGGCAACATGCACTCCCAGTCCCAAAAGTCAACATATCCTGGGCTGCAGCCAAAGCAGTGGGGCCAGCAGGATGAGGGAGACGGTTCTGCCACTCTACCCTGCTCTTGTGAGAGCCCATCTGGAGTGCTGCATCCAGCTCTGGGGCCTCCAACATAGGAAGGACATGGACATGATGGAGCGAGTCCAAAGGAGTGCCACAAAGATGGTCAGAGGTTTGTGGCACCTCCCCTACGAAAACAGGCTGAGAAAGTTGGGGTTGTTTATTCTGGCCAAGAGAAGGCTCTTAGAGCATCTTCCAGTCCCTGAAAGGGGCTTACAAGAGAGCTGTGGAGGAAGTTTTCCCAAGAGGATGTAGCAATAAGACAAGGAGTAATGACTTCCCTCTGAAAGACAGCAGGTTTACATATTACGAGGAAATTTACTATGAGGGTGGTGAGACACTGGCACAGGTTGTGCAGGGAAGTCCTGGATGCCTCATTCCTGGAAGTGTTCAAGGTCAGGTTGGATGGGGCTGTGAGTAACCTGGTGTGGTGGAAGGTCTCCCTGCCCATGGCTGTGGGGTTGGACCTAGATGATCTTAGGAGTCCCTTCTGGCCCAGGCCATTCCACAATTGTATGACTTAAAGGACTTACCTACATAAAATGCTAGTGTGACAAAAGGGACAGTTTCCTGAAGGTTACATAGCTTTCACAGCCAAGGATTTGACATGGACGGAACAGATTGTGTCTGGATAAAAACTGACACAGGACACTGCTGATCCAAACTTGTCATGTTACCTAAATCAAGAATGCTGAGAGAAAATTAGAATTACTCCTGCAGAAGTAGTCACTTGTTAAATGCCCAACAATGACCCAGCATGTTTGTCAAAATGTGCTATGATTATACAGCAATAAATACTACTTGATTCAATCAAAGGTGAATTTTTTCTTCTCTTTTTATTATTTAGTATGACAACTAACTATGCTGGATTCAATATCATGATTCCTAGGCTCAGTTCAGCAGAACCTTGTCCTCTGCATTTTGAATCTAACTATCATCTTCTCTAGGTACTGAAATACTAATGCTTGCATTTCTCAACAGTGGATGTGCACTAAGAAATAAAATTTACCTTACAACACTTCCATGATCCATTATACTTAGGAGGACATAAGCATTCAGTTTTAGTGAAAACCAAAATTTTTTTCCAGATTTGTTGCATTCTTCATCTTTACAGAAACATAAATTTAAAAAAAAACCATTCAGATTAAATAGATGAATAGGAATTTGCAGGAAAGAGTATGTATTGAATCTTGTGACATGCAACTGTTTATAATGCTATGCTGTATAATCTAGCTGTCTTTTGAAAAAGTTCAATTACAAGTAAAAAAAATAAAAAATAAAATACTGGTACAGATTAAGTGAAGTAAAAAACTTACAGGACGGAGGATCCATGCCTAAGACATTCCATCACCTTTCAAACTATTTGTAGACATTGAGTACTTTGTGAGAAACAGTACAAAATTTTACAGAAGAGTGTGAGGATCCCTCCTCTCAAGTATTATGTGTTTCTGAAGAAAGAGATCTCTCTTATTGCAGACAGGATATGTAGCACCTTTGTTCAGCTTTTATTCTTTTGACATGTCAGAAAATACAAAACCACAACAATAATCTCTCCCTGACAATGGAGTCCCTTGAATTGCTGCTTAAAATTAGTGCATGGTATAGGGACATCAGGGACATTTCCTTTCATGCAAAGTGGGAGGTTTCGTTCAACTTCTTCTGTTGTTGATAATGGCAGTAAGAGCTCAGTATAACAAATTTCAAGTATACCTAGAAACACACTCATCATGAGTCACCATTATCTGCTGCTAAAAATGTGCAGTTCAAGAGTTTTTACGAGGCACTCTGGACACTCTGGCTTGAATACTGTGGTCTTGGAATCAAACCTCTGAGCTGTCATGGCTGTAATTATTTGGTAGCATCATTGGTTCGTTGCTGCCTGACTCGTTTGTGCTTTCCTTCTTGTCAGAATTTCGTTTCCATTTTAGCAGCAAAATGATAATTGCAATTAAGCAGATGGCAAGGAAAATGGCAGCAGCCCCACCAATGATTGTGACTAAGCTGGTTCCTGCACTTTGGTTATTCAGTTCCCTGGGGAGAACACCATTGAGTGCAACCTCCCTTTGAGGCACCTGTTTCTTGCTGGTGCGATCCAGGGCTATGTGCTGTATGTTCGTTCCTCGGTTGCTCTCCACTCCAATGTCTCTTGCAAGTTCCGGGGCCTGCTCCACTCCCCTCTTCTGCCTTCTCTGTGCGGATGCTCCTGGGCTCCCAGCACTGAGGAGTGAGTGGTACTGGTGCTCCACGCTTCTTTTGCCGATTCCGCGGTTAGCGTTCTCCTTGGAACGCACGGTGTAGATTGTATGCACATACCACTCCCTACCCAAAGACACCTGGAAAGAAACATTTTTTGTATTTAAACACACACATACTACATCTGGGCAGTGTTAAATGCAGAGGAAATCAGTCTCTATTCTGAACTGAATGCCTGGACAAGCACTTTTAAAATCTTAAAAAGATAACTCCTGTCTATGTGCCAGTGTGCACCAGAAGAGTTGTATTTTCTGCCAAAATTTCCAGAGGGTTTAGTCTCCATTCCTCTCCACAGACAGACTCTGTGGCTACCAAGTGCAGAAGAAGAAGGCTACGGCCTTGGCATGGTTTTGGTGCTATTAGTAGCAAAAGCCATACAAAGTATCTTTAGCTGTGGATGGGCCACAGAAAAGGCACTTCCAAGCCCAACCTACCAAGTGATTAAGCCCTGGCTGTAATTCCATCTAAACATATGAAAGCAATTGTTTACTGCAGTGATGATTGAACATTGGAACAGGGAGCCTGTGGAGCCTCCTTCCACAGAGATGTTCAAAAGACAACTGGTCATGGTCCAGGGCAACCTGCTGTAGGTGACCCTGCTTTAAGCAGGGTGTTGGAACAGTCAATTTCCACAGGTCCCTGAAAATTATATCCACTCTGGATTGTGTGGGTCCCTGCAATCTGTGTGAGATGATACTACTTTCCTTCAATTTCTCTCATCTTTCCTGGATACGTACAAGATTTGGCATCCACAAGGTCCAGTAGGCTTGTCTGAATACTGTCTTAAAGCTACTGCCTGTTAATTTGAACAGTTGCAGCCCAGTTTTGTTATTTTGAGAAATAACACATTTTCTAATTTACTCTTTGTTTTCCAAGTATTTTTCAGGATATACTTTTGTTTCTTCATATTCTCATTTTTTTGACAGGAAGAGGACCAAAAATCATGGCATTGGTATCCACAGAAATGGATTCTTCACGTAAAAAATGAGATTCCATTTTCCTGGGGGCAGATTTGAAACTCTTTTTATACTTTTAAGTAGGCCTTTTTGTTAAGTACTGTACTGCTTACAATGGGACCTTTAATACCGAAGTGGCCAGGAGTAGAATCGAAGTCTCCTTCATATTTTTCCTACTAATTTATACACTTGAGTTGTGCTGCAGTTTTGCAAATACTAGAGACAAATACCAAAGAGAGAACTTTTTGGTTGGGTTATATAGATGAAAGAGCTGAATGCACACTGCTGAAGGTTTATACATAATTAAGAAGTAGTTGCATCCTTTAGTTGTCAATTTTTTAGGCTCTCCAGTGCTTCACACTGTGCAAGTTTGCAAGGAAAGAATTGTACAGAAAACCCTGAGTATCAACTTGATTTTGATGAAGCTTACTATAAATGCTTATGATTTTTAATTATTTGTCTTTGAGAAGTGAGATGGGAAGCGATAAAACAATGTTGAGCAACAAGAATCTTAAAAGAAATGTACAAGAACAATTTTCATAACTCCTGGTTAGCCTGTGGAATTAATTATACAAAAGAAAAGCAAGGTTATCCCAACAGAAACACTTTAATAAGTGTTCCAGATTTTGTATGTATAAGTTTCTAAGCATCTATAATTGTGTTTGATTGTCACTGGAATCAGAATAAATCGTTCTGTTGGTTTCAATTTGACTTACAGTTAACAACAACACCTGTGCAAGTGTTTCTTCCTTGGTTCAGTACTCTTGCCACTAAGCTACAGAAATCATACCTGAAATAGAGGAGTTGAGTCTACTTTGAATCCATCAGAGCCTGGCTGTTTAACTAATGGAATTGCTTCAGGATCATCTATTGCAAGTTTTGCATTAAAAAGTACATTGCCAAAGCTTGTGGCTTGTGTCTCTGGCTGAGCTTTGTCCTGCAGGGAGGGGAAAAAAAGTTTGTAAAACACAGATTTATTTCAATGAGGAAAAACAGTTTTAGCATTTACTTGCAATGTACAAATTGTGTAGTTTGAACATGTTATTTTATGTAGTCTAGGGAAATACTACTACAAGAGAAAAGACATGGGAAGCAGTTGTGGTCCCATCTGGCTTGTACTAACTTCTATCTAATCTCTTGTCTTTCTGGAATAAAAGGGGAAAGCACTAGAGAGCAACCATAGTACAATTCTTAAATAAAAGAAGATATATAAATGTGGTCTGAAATGAAAGTAAGAAGTCTATTTCCCAGACTAAAAAAGCTACATTTCATTTCATTAACAGACAGTCACATAAATTTGTTTAGATTACTATATAATCATCTTACTTAAAATTAACTATAAATGTTGGGCATCAGGTCTGCAGTCACCTCGGGTTACTCTACAGTTATGTTCAGGAAGGAAATTAGATCATCCAAGCCAACTTTAGAGGTATTTCTCTTTACCTGTGGACTACAGAGGCAACCTGGATGACTAACTTTGCAGTATACACTAGATTTCAGATGGCTAAACATGAAACAAATTACAATCCCTCACTTGCATGTCTCCTGAAATTCTCTCTATGGTCCATAGATACAGACAATGCAGAGAAAAAGCCTATCTTGGAATTCTGACTTGGGTCCAACTCTTACTGAAGGTAGCTCCCAGAAAGATAAAGAACAGAACCAGGAGGGAAAAGGCAAGATACTGCCTCCATCAGTTCATGTTAGCCTGGTGCTACTGAGAACATAATTTGGTGCTGTTGAGAATATTTTAAAGAACAGTTGGGTTTTGGATAAAAGACAAGTTAGAAAAAAAATTAAAATACATATCTCTGCATCCTCACAGAATTAGAGCACTTACCACAATCTTAAACCTGTACAGAAGGGATGGAGAATCAGCAAGGCATCCATATTCAGTGTTGGATGGATTGTATTTGGGCACATATCCATCAGCTCCTGTGCACAGGAAAACCTTCTCGATGCTACAGTAGAAGGAATCACCCAAATTCTGCACTGGATCCACCATCACCCGACCGTATATGATATCACCTGTAAACAGTGCACACAGTTCACATCTGCTTAGACTGAACATTTAGCACAGCTCTGGGGCTGAGCTAATAAAGCCTTGTCAAAAAGCTTAGTGCAACAAGCACAAACCCTTACTACTAGACAGCAACAGGATCCTGATAGTGTGGAACACAAATTAAATGTGCATGATCTATGCACAATTATACCTTCTGAGAAAGCAACGTCACTTTCTTGCCCAAAGCCCATCGAGCCATCAGACAGCCACAGTGTCTTTTTGGAGAGGAGGAACATCTGGGTGTTCAAGCTGAACTCAGCCGCCACTGGGTCACTGACCTAAAACCACAAAAGCATAAGGCTCTTCAACAAGACTTTTTAATTAACAAAACATAGCATGATCTTAAACTCTTAAAATAAAGCATGATCTTCTCCGAAGGTGCATTACTTATCAGCTCTGCACATCTACATGCAATAATACAGTTTAATAAAAAGATCTCCTGGTATTAGATATATATTGCTATGTATTTCATATGCAAACAACCTTTGGATTATCTGTCTCTCTGATATTTGATAGTATTCTAGGTTAGTTTCTTCCCACCATATTTTTCAACGTCCCAGCTAAGGAGGTGTCCAGAGCAACTTATATATGGGGGCAACATGATGAAAACTTTTCCCTCAAAAACTTGTCTCTGACTCATCACAGCCTGTTTTTTCTATCCCATTTTCATTCTTACATACAAGTCTCGCCTCTGTTTCTGACCCTCTGTCAATATTTGAAAGAACACATTGCTGAAGATTTATTTGCAAGTATCAGTTCTTCTAATGTGCTGCAGGATATATCAGATAACACATGTGAAAATGCACCAAATCATTTGAACATCTTTTTATGATAGTATTTATATATTTGACACACTTATCTATGGTTCTTCCTTGATTACATGAAAAGTATAAAATTAATCAATATTTTCAGCAGCAGTTTTACATGGGACCATAAAACAAGAAAGAAGGCTGTGGTGGTTTTGAGGCAAGACAAAGGCAAACTATAAAGCAACATGGCATAATAAAAGGGAAATTATACAGTGAATCGAAGAACTGGGGGAGCCTAAAGTTCAAAAGGATGCAAGTACCTGAGGAAATAACGTGGAAGACACATATATCCAAAAAAAACCAAAACCAAAACCAAAAACAAAAAACCAAAAACCCACCAAGAAGGCACTAAACAAATAAAAAAAAGCTCACATATATATGTATAAAAAAAAAAAAAAAAAACCACCACCAAGAAGACACTAAACAAATAAAAAAAAGCTCACATATATATGTATATTTATGTATATATATGTATAAGTGTGTGGACAGGAAGGAAAGAAAACAACAAAGAAAGCATTCTTTCTGGCTCATGGACAAGGGTCCATTTCACAATAGAGTCCCAAAACTATCAAAGCAACAGGATCTGGCAAGAAGAATGTACAGCTCAAACCTTTTTATAAATGGAGTGCTACTCTTTAGGAAAAGGAGCCTGAATATCCCAGCCTTTACAAAGAAAGAAAAAAAAAATTTCCTTCCCTTGGAATGCTTCTTTCTAAATGCCTGAAAAACAGGCCATTGGGTTGTAATTCCACAAATACTTGCTTAGCACAACTGTTTTCCAGCTGTGTTATTTAGGACAGTAGTTTAAGTGTAATTACTTTTATGGGCATTTGAGACATTTTACATGAGAGTTCTTACAAAACAATCTGTGAGGATCTCCTGGGTGAGAAGAGCAACTGTCAGTTTATTCTGCCTATTTACCATGGTCATCAATTCTGCATATGGATGATGTGGGGACACTGCAGATCACCCATGGGATCAAAGCCCATGTAATACTCAGTACCTCAAGGAACAGAGCACTCTTGAGATTGGTCCATCCCAGGGCAACAAGCATCCTGAGTATGGAAGGGCTTCTGTCAGGAAATAGGTATACACATTGAAAGAAAGGAGATGCGGAAAGAATTGGGATAAAGCAAAGCTTGGTGGTTGAATATTGTTCTTTTTCAGGGAATTCAAGAGTGAGATGGTGTTAATACAATCCTCACTAGAGTTCCAAGCTACCTGCTTGACTCCTCAGGGGCCACAGAGAGAGGAAAAAGGAGATATGCAGGTGATACATGTCAAAAAAGGAAATGCTGAACCAGTGGGGAAACACCAAATAATTTTTCTTCTTGAGTCTTAAAATGGTTTCTCACTTTTGACCAGTGAAAACAATTATGAAGGAATTTAGAAGGAAAAGTTTCCAAGGAAATGAAAAGCCTCATACAAAAAAACCCAAGAAGGTAATTCAGTACAGGAGATGGAGCATTAGACAAAGAATTTGGGGACACAACTGTTGTCCTGCCTTATAATTGTATCATTAGACTTTGCAGTCAAAAGCAATTTTTGGTCCAGTTGTGACACATACACTCGCTGATTTCAGGGAGTGGTTTGGGTTGCAGAGCACACTTAAAGATCATCTCACCCAACCTCTGTGCCGTGGGCATGGACACCTTCCACTCGACCAGGTTGCTTAGAACCCCATCCAACCTGGCCTTGAACACTGTCAGGGATGAGGCATTCACAGCTTCTCTGGGTAACCTGTGACAGTACCTCACCACCCTCATTGTGAAAAGTGTCTTCATTCAATCTAAACACACCCTCTTTCAGTTGCCCCTTATCCTGTCACTGCAGCTCTTGGTAAAGAGTCTGTCTTTCTTACAAGCCCTGTTTATATGTTGGAAGGCCAAAATTAAGGTCTCCTTAGCTCTTTCTCTTCTTCAGGCTGAACAACCACAAATCAGCCTTTCTTCACAGGGCAGTGTTGCAGCCCTTTGACCAATTTTCTGGTCCTCCTCTGACCCCCTCTAACAGGTCCATGTCTTTCTAGCACGGGTCACCAGACCTTGCACAGGCAGATGTTCCCTAGTGTAAGGACTAGCATCCTTCAATCTGATCCTTCAGTATTTATTTTCTTATTTGTAAAAGTATGGATACCAATGCTTATTCAGTTTTGCAGAATGACTAAAAAGTCTTACAGGTAAAGTGCTCAATACTGCTTACTGAACTTATGCTATTGTACTGCTGCTTTTTTGGGACTTGCTTTGGGACATGTGTTTCCATCTGTGATCAGATGGAAAAACTATCATGGGCCACAGAAAGCCCAAGCCTGTTTTACTATGAGTATCTCAAGAAAGAGAGCTGGTCTTGGTTTGAAAATTGTTTATGATGGGGGTTTAGCTGGCCACAGTCTGTGACATTGTTGCAACTTTGCACCTTATGCCTATTTTGAATTGATGCACCTGAAACTTCCATATACTGTATTATTAAGGCCTTATCTAATGTAATAACCCCTACAGCATCCATTTATTTATTCCAAGGCAATTCTAATTCTTAGCCATAGCTTTTACTTGTAGGCTACTTCCAGGTAAGAGTTAGGTCTCTTCCTAGGCTACTCTGCCCATTTTGCAATGATTTTTGCACATTTTTTGCACTTTCTTTGAAATACCAACATCTTATTGTTCATACTAGGATCAGGAACAAGTTGGGGTTTAGCATTGCTATGAATTGCTTTAGAGTCCTTAGAAGTAGATTAGAAGTGCCAGACAAAAGCTGAAGTGCTGAACTAGTATTAATTCCCCTCACCCATTCCATTCAAACTTCTCCAAAATGTTGAAATGTGGTTAACTCTGAGAAGGCAGGTTTCACATCAGATCATGTATCATCTCTCTTCCTTGCCAGGACTTAATGCCCTATCAGGAATCATCTGTTCTCCCACAGGTGGCATAATGCCAAACGAAAGCATAAAGAGTGCATACATTCCCTTGTGTGCTCTGGCTAAGTCAACAGAAAAGTGATTGTGTACCCCTGTCTGATATGGATTTATTCTGTAAGATGATTTAATAGCATAATCTATACTATTAATGAGCATGAAACCACAGCCACACTGTTCCAGGACTGGCTGTACTGGCTCCAAATAGCAGAAATGATATAACTTCCTCCTTACACATCCCAAGGTCACAGTAGCCCTTTTGATAACCTGGAAAGCTGGCAGTTTATGTTCTCTTAACTATTCAACATGACCCCCAGATGTTTTTTTTTTAAACCGATGTTTTCTACAGAAGAATCCACTTCTCCATATTTTTTTCCCAGCTATAGAGCTTCACAGCTGGGCTTTGTGAAAGGTATGCTGTTTGCCTGTTACCATATGTTTCCATATGATCCATATTGCTATGGCTCAGATTCGTTTTGGTCACTTTTGCGAGTTTTAAAGCTAAGGAGTGTTGCCTATCTACACATCCCTCTACAGTCAGTGAGACAAGTTCTATCTTAAGACTGAATAAATTTTCCTCTGGAGGTTCCATTTTTAATACTAGAGACCTAACTCTGATTTGGTGTCAGATGAAAACCTTCTGATAATAGTTTTATACTTTCCTAATTATCTGATAAAACTATTTACTACCAAATCTAACAGAGAAAAAAAGAATTCCCAAATGTTACTATTGCATCACAGTAACTTTCCCCTAAACCAATGGTTATTTAGCAGGAGAGGAGTATGTGCTCTCCCACCAATTCAGGAATGCCTTATTGGCAAGAAATTCAGTTTCTAGCACTATTATTACAAGACCAACAAATGGGAATCAAATTAGAAAGGAAACATGACAAAGATGTCCTTGGAATGGTACCTGCTGGAATCGGATGTCCAGATCAAAAGTGATGGGCTCTCTAGGATTGCAGATCACGGGAAGGCTGTACTCCTGATGTGGGGCAGTGGTGCAGGCTATCAGCTTCACTGTGTACGTTCCAGAATAGTCTCGAACCTGGACACAGAAAGAGAGGGAGCTGTACCACCAGCATCCCAAATAACAGGCTGGGGCAGTCGAGGACTTAGTGAGGGCTGAGGTTTTACCGCGAAGTCTGAAAGGAAGCTCCACTGCTGGACTGGCAGGTTGTAGGTTGGCTCGCTTCGGATCAGGCTGAGGCTGAAAGTGAGGCCCGGGTGGTCAGCTGACATGACCATGGAAGTGAGAGATGAAGCTAGAAACATGCCAAAGAGACAGATTTGTCACCTTTAGTGCTTCATTGCAAACTCTCAGAGCCTGAGAAACATTCTCAATGATTCATAAACCATAATGCCATAGCTGATGTTAACACCTTCACAGGGCACTGGGTTTTATTAACTGAAAATAAAATAAATTACAGTCAGCTCAGCTGGGCCTCCTTGATTCTTGTTCAAGTGTCTATTCAGCAGCTGCTTTTGTACACAATGAGAACTGCATGAAGAATAAATTTAAGAGACAGTCGAAACAGTGAGAGTGGAATGGCAGAGATCTATAATCCCTCCTCTTTTAAACTTGTCTCTGCCTGTAGGCAAAAAAACCAAACACACTAGAGGACAGCTAAGAAAAAGTAGAAGCACCATAAAGGAGTTTTATGCATTAAAACCTCCTGAGTTAAACTAGATTTCCTAATTTTTTTCTCTTCTCACTGTTGTTCAGCAAATTTAATTTAGTTAGATATTCTTTTCCATGGCTGGCATTCATGCTCAGATTTATGTCTGTAGACCGAGTCTTACACCTGTAATTACTCTGAATAAAGGCAGTGGGGTGTAAATAGATTAAATTGCAGGAACAGGTCCTCAGCAATGACTAACTGAATGTCAGTGAGAGTGTTATATTAACAGACTGATACAATGCCCACACAAGACTTTTTCTTGCTTTCTGAAAAAGGTCTAAATATCTTAGAAAAGCTTCAGAAAAATGTCTAAATATCCTAGAAAAGCTTCAGGTTAGAAAAGAAATTTTAATGCTAAATTTCTACGTCAATGTAAGTAAATAGTAATTATAACTATAGGGTTAAAAACATATATCTATAGATCCCTAATGGACACAATGGCCTAGATCTTCATCCTTCATAAATCAGGCTCTTGATCAAGTGGAACTATTTGCCTTCCATCGGATTAATGTATATTTCAACAAGTTTGACAACCTGAATACAGTTGTAAAGAAATCTCAAGCAGAAGAAAAATCTATATCTGAACAGCATAGTAAATAAAAAAAAAAAATCAGCCATCAGAAGCAGAAATACTAAAAAAAAAAAGAATAATATCGTAAATAAAAAAAATAAAAATCAGCCATCAGAAGCAGAAATACTAAAAAAAAAAAAAAAGAATAATATAAAATTTGGGGAGGATGGCTTTATTTCTGAAGTGCTGCTAAAGGGTAGGTTACACTTACCAGGATGGGACATAACAAAGAGACCATGAAACCGGGCTTCAGTCTTGAAGTTGACAACCAAGCGTCCCTCTTCACTGATGCGCATGCTGGTTGGGAACAGGGAACCTGCCAGCAGAAACCAATTAACAGGCATGTTCCACTTGCAGGTGACAAAGAAATCACACTCCTGTGAAACACCAGACCCACTCTTTCATCTACCCTTGCCATGTCACGTGTTTGGGGGACCCACCGGTACTTTTTGGGTTGACTCCAGATTCTTCTCAAACAACAACTTACACAGTGAGGCCTTGAGTTTTCAGGACGTGATGTAGCTTTCAAAGCATACAGGGAACTTCCCTGCAAAGCCATGCTTTTACATGTTACCATGGTCCCACACAGCTGCTCTAGTATGCTCAGGAAAATCCACAAAACACTCTGTGCGGAGGTTCAGGAAGCATGGTCAGCTGCCAGGGGGATTTGCAGAATGAAGACTTTTATTTTCACCAAGTATTCAAGCTGACTCCTATCAATGAAAGCTGCTTCAGAGATGCCCTTTATCAGTGCCTCCCTGCCTACTGTGCCAAGGCAGCAACCATCAGCATCAGCTGGAGCAGCTGGTAGTGACTTCCACAGCAATCTGCTCTAGGGTGCTGAAATCTGTGAAAACTCCTTCTGACAGGCTTTGCATTGCTGGCAATTTTTGGCATGAATTTAGCACAAAACACAGGCCTTACGTATTCTAATTTCAGATTACAAGATCTTGTAACTAGAAGTGGTTTACTTCTGTAGCTTGCAGCCAAGACCCTTTTCTTCTGGAGTTCTGCAAAGCTTTAGAGTTTAGGCATTTCCTCCAACGCTCCCTCACAAACAGCCAGTGATGTATCACCATTCTGTTTGCCAGGAAAAATAAGGAAACAGGAATGTTCCCCCATTAATGTGCTGGAAATCGAACACACCAGTGTCAATGTATACCACCTGTACAAAACCATCTGTACCAACCATATTTCTTGGTACAATAGAAATAACTATATATTCAAGTATGAGTTAGGACTTTAGAAGACCTTGACTGCTTTACAGACTTACTTAGAATTTATGTAAGAAAATTATATTAATTAAGGGGTAAGAAAAGAAACCGGAAACTAATTAACCCCTTCCTGCCCAGAAAACAACTGCTGAAAAAATACTACCCAAGTGAGACTGGGATATGTTGAGGGTTGTTTTGTACTGGTTGTTTTCAAAGGGAACTGAAAATGCTTAGAATCTCCAAAGATGCAGTCATCAGCTTCTTAAACAGAGAAATAAAAAAATTAAAGATGGTAAATGGTGGCATAGGTGCACCACATAACTGCTGAGACAGAGGATTAGATCTGGTTGTTATTTGGTGACAAGCACATCACATGATCTGTGGCATGTGGCTTATTCTTTAAGCATGGCATGACACGTGCTTCATTCTTCATGCACTGCAGATTCCCTTGCTGCTCCTCATTTCCTGCTCTTAACATAAGGACAGACATGGCATAGCAAAGATTTCTGTAGCTCATATACAGAGTTAGCAGAAGCAAAAAGTGATTTTACGTTTCCAGGAGTCCTGAAATTGTGTATGTACATAATTACAGCTGGTACCTATATTCTACCTTAGCTGGAGAGAGATAGGAAACACCTGAAGTGTAATGCTGGGAAATATTAAGTAAATTTGCATAAAAAGAACAATGCAGCACACAGGTGTAACTATATATTTTAATCTTGCACATACATCTGTATGTCACTATTTGTAAAAAGTAAATGAACTTTTTTAAAAGATAAATTCTGCAATAATAGATTTTTATTTGTTGACTAGTTATACTCACAAACATTTACTGACAGTATTTAACATATTGTAGACCGTCTCAGAGTTTACTACTCTCACACAGAGGACAGGCCCCCATTATATAGGTCTGTTTCTTTTTAATGTTTCATAACATTTTCAAAATATCAGAAGTTTCTGAAACTGGCCATTCATAGTGAGAAAAAAATGGTATCTCAGAAAAGCTTCAATTATTTTCATTAAAGTGTAAACATCTTGTGTTCTAACAGAAGTTGGTTACATAATATACCCTGAAGTTCTGAGTAGATACAAAGGTTTTAAATTTTGCACATGTACTTCAAATATACAATAAAATTGTCTTTCTTTGCAGTAAAAGAGCTGAGCTCAACTTTACATGATTTTCATAAAAACTCCAGCAGACACCTGTGAGTGCTAGGAAATGACAGATTGCAATTGATAATAAATGAAATTATTAAATTTGTTTTTAGTGTTGGACTCATTGAAAAACCATCCTACTGTGTGCAAACTACACTCCTAGCAACAGAGCATGAGTTCTATGGCAAGAAACGCAACACCCACCTTGGAGCTCAGCTTCAGGCGGGCTACCGACGCCATCCTTCCACAGGATGGCAGTGTCATACACAAAGGTCAGCCGCAGCTCGGACTGCAGGTCGAAATGCTGCCAGCCCCCGACACCCACTGGAGAGTGGAAGACATAAGAGACGTACAAAGGGACTCTCAGCGTGACATAGGACTGCACTAGGTTGAGAACCTATAAAAACCAGAATTGTGTATCGGGGTTAGTGATCATGAATGGCAGCATTGAACAGGCAAGCTAAATGCAGGAGAAAGGGAAGACAGAACTTGAAATAAATACTGTGACTCAAGCAAATTCTCTCTTTTTGTAAATTACAGATGAAATGCAAAACCATGTTTCACTGGTTTTCAGCTGAGCTTACATCCCTTCAAGCTTCATCTTTGTACTTCAAACTGATAAAACATAAACCCCCTGAATTTTGACTCATCACTTTTTTTCAGGTTTTTTTAGTACACAAACAGCACAGCTACAAATGAAGGCTTTAGAAATTTTTCAAATATGCTTTTGCATTTGCTCTATGGTTGTGCCTTAACCAACTCTTTTTTACATTCTTGTTACTATCAACTAAGAAACTCTTCTGGAAGATGCTGGAATTGCTCAGATGTCATAGCAAGACTGAGTCCTTGGACTCTACTTAGCCACCTCTGGAACTCTTTCTTCCTCTGTGCACGGATAATAGCTAACACGCTGCATGCAAACACAGAAATCATACTGTTCTTTACTGTCTGGAAGAGCTAAAAATAATACGCAAGCTGATATGGATTTAAAAATAGAGCCTTTCTTTATGCATTGTACCAAACAATTGTGCTGTAATTATGAAAGAATTACATATTCCTTATGTATACTTTTAATGAAAAAAGACAGAAGAATAGTGTCAGTAAACTGTCACCTCTAAAGATAGCCCTTCATGATACATGGATCTAAGCCTGTCTGAAGAGACTTTATGTTTGGTGACAAATACTTTGTCACTCACACATCTCTGAATGAAACGTGCAATTCAGATCCTTTTAGACCATTATGGATTTTCTTAGAAATACATGGGAAGAAAGACATTGAGATCATCTCCCAGTGGGAAACTTTTCAAAGTCATAAAAGCTGTTGAATTCTGATTGAGTTCCAACAGAAATTCCATATATAAATTTGCACATCTGAACATTTCCCTGATTACCTTACATCTTTCTAAAGAGTGTTTTACACTATCAAGAATCTCCAGTAGTCAAGGAAGTTTACAAGGAGGTTGGGTTCAACCAGCAAGTCATGGGGCTGAATGACCATCACCTTATAGCTGCTTTACACTTTGAAATGCCTGACAGAACCTTTACTAATATAATGTGATCACAAATTTGCTGTGTGCACTCACTAAATACTTTGACCTAATTAAGGACTTCATTAAGGCAAATGTTCATAGTTGCCATAACTCACTTTCATGTGTGACTCTCCTTGATCTGCACTCTGTGCTAACAAAATGTTTTTGACTTATATTGTTTGACTCATTCCATAATACGAGCTAGCATTTAGATAGCAATCATTTGGAAACACACAGTATCACAGAATCAAAGAATTTTAGGGGTGGAAGGAACCTCAGGAGATCACCCAGTCCAGGCCACCTGCCACGCAAGGGCACCTAGAGCAGGTTACACAGGAACATTTCAAAACAGGTGGGTTTTGAATGTCTCCAGAAAGGGAGACTCCATGACCTCACTGGGCAGCCTGTTCCAGTGCTCTGCCACCCTCTCATGGTCTTTCCCATGTTGTGGTGGAATATTTTTTGTTTTAGCTTATGGCCATTGCTCCTTGTCCTGTCACTGGGCACCACTGAAAAGAATCTGGCATTACTGAAAAATAAAATACTAACACAGACTGGTAGATGAGATGCTACAGTTGTAGATTATATTAATGCTTTGTTTGTTTTACATAAAATCAAGAACTTCTATTTGGAACAGAAAAAAAAGCTGTCCCTTTATATTGGATGACCAAATAAAGTTAGACAAAAAATGTTATTGTTTAGTACCCTTTACGTTGCAAGTTTATCTTTAGAATACCTGCATGAGTATCTGAGCAATTATTTTGGATACAGATTCACTAAATTGTTCCAAGCAACAACATGATATTCTTACTTCTATTAAACAAAAATATATAGCAGTGATGCAGCTTTTGAGTGTCTTATGGCTTGCCTTTGATTCAGGAGTAACCTCAAAAATTTCCTGGACCAGTATTAAGAACTGAATGAATATATTTAATTGTATAAAAAATGTATCACTATTGTAAGGTCATCCCAGACAAACTGTGTTGGCTTTTCTCTCTCCCTTTTTGTTCTATATCTGGATGCTGTACAGTAAGAATTAGACACTGAAGTCAGAGATCTGAAATTTAGTTTGCTTATAAGGAAGAGACAAAAGTATGTGGAACAGGATTTAATATATGCCCATTATTTTCTTAAATAGAAGCATACATAATGCTTAATGACAAAGTAGAGGACTGGAATATCAAAGTGAGAATTTAATGACCTTGAGGATTAGAATAATAGCAGTGAGATGAAATCTTATAGCTTAAAGTATAAGGTAATAGAAACCAGTCATAAGGATTTCTGTAGAAATGAAAGACTTTCATTAGACATAACAGAGGGGAAAGAAATTTTGTTATGTGAGTTGATCACATCATAACTATGACCTTCCTACCCTTTCCATGTGCTATGATCCTAAGATAAACTGAGGAATGGGGTGGAAATTAGAAGCATGCATGCCATTATACAGAGCACTAGTGAGAGCTTATCTGGAACAGCTTTGATCATCCATGCTTGAACAAGTCTAATTTGCATTGTAGACTGCAGAAAAAGAAATCAACATAATCAGAGGAATGGCAAAACTATCTGATGAGAAGGATCTAAAATAGCAGTGTTGTTGAGCCCAGTACAACAAAGGCTGAGAGGGAGTAAGAATGCTGTCTATATACATCAGGACACTAAGCGCAGAGGAGGGCCACTGATGATGAAAGATAGTGCTGACACAGGAACAAATGGCCATAAGATGGCCATGACAAACACAGCCTAGAAACCAGAAGAGTTTCCAGCCCTCAGTGTGGTGGCACTCCGCAGGAATAGTGAGGCCATGAAATCCTATTAGGTTTTAGATTAAGTTTACTAGTGTTGGAATGACATTATATAGACTTAAGGCAGAGGCCTGGATCCACAAAACTCCTTCTAGCACCGTTCCTTATGACACATCAAGCTAAAAAACCACCCCTCATTACAAAGCTTTTCTTGGCTTTCAATGTATCACTGGCTCTTCATGTGTACTCTACATAAAGCAATCCACTAATGAGGTTTCTAAGCCACATTTTAGGGTTTTCTTGCCTCCATTTGATGGGACCATAGTGTTAGAGACCTCAGCTTATTTGCACTGGTCAAAATCTAGCAGTAGAATCCCTTCTGGGTCAAGTCTGCTAGGAATACTGCTCCTTTGACATATTACCCCTGCTCTGGGGAGAAATCTGAAATCTCTCCACTTCTAGGACTGTACAATTTAAAAGGTTGTTCCCTTTTAGTAAAACCTGAAAGAGGTATCTGGGCAGCAGAACTGCTTGCCTCAGCCTAGGAATTTATTTGTGCACTCATGTTCTTCCATCAGTGTTGTTGCCCTTATGCGTGATTCATGGCATGGATGGGGAAGGAAGAATTTGTTGCTAAAAGTTCCTTGAGTTTTTATGTTTTTATGCACACAAATCCTTCTACAGGCACTAATGGACTTGCAGGTCTGGAGGCAAACCTACAACACTGATAGTCAGAGAATTACTGAATAAATAATTATCTCTAACAGTAAATGAAAACTTTTAAGAGCCTCTCAATCCTACAAGGGGGAATCTACTCTTTTGTAGGCAGCAGAGAAAAATCTCAAGACACAGTATATGAAAGGATCTTTTTGATATAGTAAAAATAAAACAAAGAGGAAGTCAACTGCAGAGGAAAGCTGTGTCAATGTGAGCAGACATCACCCACCCCACTCCCCAAAATGAATCGATGGAATGTGCTACACAGATGGAGGAGTTTGACTTCTCCAGCCCTCCTAATAATGCTGTTTAGACCAACATGAGAAAACATTCTTTCCATTGAGTTATCTTTCTTTTCCAGCACTTCATGCAAAGCCTCTTGGGAGTAGCCAGCTGTTCATTTTATATCTCAGTGTGACACTGATGAAACCAAAAGGGTGACTTAGAGCTGTGTAAGTGTCAGGTCAGCTTAACTGCTGTGGAGAGACAGAACAGGTGCATTATGTACCCATGCATCCTCTGCACAGGAGATTTTACCAGTTACACTGACAAAATTACATTCAGTAACACTGATTTTAAACAAAAATAGGTCGGTGTGAATTTTAGTTTTCTGATCTCAGGAGAGAAATACAGACTACAGCTACATCCCAGGTGAACTGGGGAAATTGTGTCTCATACTCCATGACAATGCCAGCTCTGGAGAACCTGAGAAGACAGAAGAAAAAAATTGTTCCAAGGAGGGAACAGACTCTTACTGATAATATCTGGAAAAATTTAGATAAAAAATAATCAAACAGTGCACCTCAAAATTCATGTGTGTAAGAGCAGAACATGATATATATATTGATCTAAGAAATAGAATGTCATACTATTTTTTTGTGAGATAAATTATCACAGATCATAAGGTCTGGTTTAGAATAGTGACAATTCCCATTTAAGATTTAGAAAGTATTAACGGGAGTTTCTATATGTGCTTTTCTTTTCTTCCCCTTTCAGATGCAATCTGTCAAACTTCATTAGGTAAAATACACAATTATTTTGAGAATCTGTCACATAACAATTTAGAATATTTACAATAAAGATATTTTCAATAAAGGATTTGTGACATGGACTCTATTCTACATTTATAGAATGCTTTATTTAGCTGGCTTACATTTCCAGAGGGCAGAGCTTGTCAGTGTATGTGTCTGTGTACATCTATAGTACTGATAAAATTAGACATTAGAAATAACAGAAGTTTGTGTTTTATTTTGTGTATCTCAGTGAAACAGGCTTTACATGCAAATTGTATTTTTATTCTCCAAATTACCTTAAGTCTCATTTTCTATTGCATTTACTTGTGATGTCTGTGAATTTGAGTCACGCAAGTTTAACAATGTTATCAATTAACTGTTTACACAATGTCAGTAAGGCAAAACTAAGATTTGGCCCTAAGAAGACACCCAGACAGGTAGGTCACAGGTGAAATGCAAAGCAGGTTTGTTTAAAGAAGTCTGAATGGAAAAGAGAATGCAATACAGCCTTGAAATGCCAGTCTCTTGAAAAAATGTAACCTCTGACTTTGTTACACAGCTGGTGCATTCACTTTATAGTTTTTTTCTTTACAGCATACTAAATGCACGTTTGCAGCTAGAGAAAAAAATGTTTGTCTTTTAGTGAGGTTCCATGTCAAGGGAACATGAGTTGCAGAGCTTTCTTAAACTTGACTGGGGTCGCTAAAGCGAATATAAAAATCTGAAAACAGACATTTCTGTCTGTTTGCATTTTACAACATCTAGTAAGATTTTCAGAAGAGGTGAGTTTTCATCTTATAGTACAATTTTGGTAAAACTAGTTCCAATAAAGCTGGAAATATACTGTTTCTGTGTAATAAAAATCCTCTGCAGGCTGCCTCATATAAGGTGCAGCAGTACATTAGTGATTTTAAAACCTGCTTGCAGAGGGGATTTTGAAATGCTCAGTGCCATAAAATGTATAGCATAAATGTGACCCGAACATATTGGAAGAAAGACATTTTCAGTTTGGGCCAAAAATAACTGGTTTTGGAAGAGAGAAAAGTGAACTGTTCAGCCGTACTCAATTACCATAGTTTCAAGGCATAAAGTTATACATTCAAGTATTTTACTACATGTTCTTCACCTTCTTGCTCCTATAAAAGACCTGATTAATGAGCTG
Source organism: Pyrgilauda ruficollis (assembly GCF_017590135.1). Classification (NCBI taxonomy): domain Eukaryota; kingdom Metazoa; phylum Chordata; class Aves; order Passeriformes; family Passeridae; genus Pyrgilauda; species Pyrgilauda ruficollis. The sequence goes on along the minus strand of NW_024519207.1, from coordinate 1,053,186 downwards.
TCATTAATAAAATTAGTTTGAATGGTAATTTCCTTGCTTCCCAATTCCAAGTCTGGCAATGGACTGAGACTACAGAAAGAAACATCCATATATAAATACTTGGCCAGAACCACACAGAAGCCTTCAGATGCCAAACTGCCTGGCTACAGCAAACAGGTATAACAGTAGGAAACAGGATCAAATGACACTTCACACTCCATGAAATAAGTGTAGGTCAGTACTTCAGTGTACACTTCATTAAAGTACGGTCACTTGCTTGGTTTTCACTGTCTCATTTTTTCACTTCCTTTCATGAATATCTGTCATTGTTTTAGAACTTGTGTTGGGAGAATGTGAGATGTCTGTAATACTTGACTCTCACAATGTCCCCATGAAGTAAAACCCAACCTTTGTTAGCTACTTGAAAATACCGGAACACTGCCCTCAAATAGGTGAGTTCCCCTTTTCTAAGGCCTGTACATATCCAAATGCAGACACTGAATTTTAGACTGTGACTGCAGGTTGTCCTAAAGAAAACTGTTAATCATCATAGCTGAACTTAACAAGGACAGAACTCTAATCCAAATTAATTAGCTCAATTTAAAGAGGAGCAGGTCTTCAATTTTAGGTAGAAGTTCTTTAAACTGCACATCCAAGTCCATGTTTAGATACAATAAATGCCTGTTTTTTCAGTTTTGGGCAGACCCCAGGAACAAACCGTCACTCTGTATACTGAAAGGAGTGCTGCATCTAGCTCACACAGGGTTTGCTCATGCACAGAATAATTGAGAAAGAGAGTGGGTCACAATCAAAAGGCCTCAAAGAAAAGAAAAAAAAAAGAGAAAACTAAGACCTTCTCTGTATGTATTATGACAGTTCATGAGTTCATGGGAACTGGCCAAGACAGCTGCAGCCTTCAGCAAACACTAGGAGCTGTGCCAGAAGAACTGCACCAGCTGCAGGTCTCCTACCTTACTGCTTGCTTACTAAAGTTCATCTTCATCCCCTACCATAGCAGGAGCTCCCATTAAGTGAAGGTCCTTATCATTTAAGATATTGCCAGCTCATAGTGTGAAATCTTACTGTCTGAATCAACATGGCTGTCTTTGACCACACAGGTACTGGAGAACTAGAATCAAGAAACAATATTTTGAACCTAAAGTTCTAGCCAAAGTATCTGGTAAATTCAAGATATTAAATTTGCAGTGGTAGCAGGATATGGTAAGAGTGTTATTGTTATTTATCTGTTCTGTTTGTGTAATAGAATTTAAGCTTCCTTTGTCTGCTTAAAAAAATGGTGAAAACCATAGCTGCCAGTTTTCCGCTCACAGAAGAGGATTATTAATTGTTCACTGAAGGAGAAAAAAACAACAATGGTGACAACCACAGAGATAGGGCACTGACTGCCTCCCCTCTCAGCTGGAGAGGTCATGTGAAGATAAAGACCAAACCTGGAGAAGAATTAAATGGAGGTGGGGAAAACAGGGAGGGCAGTGAAGCGCGTACTGGCTGCGGAGAAATGCTTCACTGCTAGAAGTAATTCAGCTTGATATTTCACTTAACATACTGTAACCTTTTTTCCATAACCTAGAAGGCAGTAAAGGATGACCTCAGCTGCAGTTTCATGGCTCTCACAGTTCATGTTGATCCCTCTCTGCTTGTAAATGAGAGAACTTACATAAAGTACGTAATACTTCTGAAGCCTCAGGAAAGTACAACTCACTTCTCTGGCCACATTGCCACTTATGCATGTCCTCCAAAACTGAATACACGGATTCTTTCTATTCACTAAAATATTGCAATGGCACTTATTTCCTCCTCTGTTTATATGAACATAGACATAAATAGGTTTTATTTAGATACATATTTGTCTAAAGCAGCTATTCAGCCTTTTGTCTAAAGGACACAGAAGTATTTAAAATGGATTCATACCATGTCTTCCTTCCTTTTCACTGAGGGAAAAGTGGCTTGCATAGCTTCATATGCAAGCTTCATACAGATGTTTCAAGTTGTGTGTGCTTATGGTTGTTTTGCATGGGAAATAAGAATTTGCAGTTGCACATTGCCTGCGCATAAGGAGATAGTCAAAGGAAGGATGAGTCTAAGAAACGAAGAAATGAAATCATTCTAAGAACACTGAAGACTAGTGCAATTTTTATCTTGTGGGAATGTGTAAGGTTTACATCCCACACTTGGATGCCTTCCCTTTCCCTCTGACAGCTTCAAAGACCTCGTGGAATGCACCTGTAGGAGGATCTGCTTTCAGCAGAGGTGAAGCCCAAGCAGAGCATGGACAGTGAGCTTCCAACATGAAGGCACAGACCTTGAAATGGTCTCTGTAACAGACAAGGAACCAGAACTGATGACAAAGCAGTGAGATGACATGTCCATCAAGGCCTTTCTATCTGAGACAGGCAGAGGCTCCATTTTATTCTCGTCTTCTGGTTTAGAGTATATAATCTCTAGTTAAGAGGGGTAGAATATTAAGAAGTTAACCAAGTGCTAAAGAGATCCTGGTGCAGTTTCTTGTCCAGCAAACTGACTGTATGATTACTATGAACACCCATGGAGTAAGGTGGACTTTAGGCATGTAATTATAAAGAAATCAAAACAAAAAAGAAAACAGTTTATCTGATTAGATATCTGTATGTCCATCGATGACTACACTTTTAGTAGTAAATTAGCTCTGTTGTTGCACATGCTTATATATTTCTGTGGGCAATGACACACTTTCCATATCTGCTTTATGCCATTTGGGACTAAAAAAAGAAGAATTTGGCAAGTAAGTCTACTGAGGTCTCATAGCAGGTGGATCCCTGGCAAAATGTCAGAAGAGCACAGAAATTATGGCCATTTCACAAAGCAGGCTCATTCTTTTCACAGTAGTTCAACAAGGAACGCTAGTGTACCAGGACAGTGAGTTAGCTGTGGATAGACTTCTGTGATATGAGTCCTCCTTCCAGCCTGTAGGATTATTCCCCAAATATATTTTTCTGTACATAAACTTCATAGTTATAGCCACTGTACTCCAGAGCCAGAGTGGGATCAGACAGGCTTATGTAGTAATTATACAGGGAAGATCGAGGGATTAATTTGACTGTCACTGCTCCAGAAGAAAGCCTGCACCCTTTTCTTTCCACATTACTATGGATTTCTAGAAATAATTTTCCAAAGTACACCTCAAGTTCTCTCTAATCTCTTGCTTTTAACTCCCCAACCAGTTTCACAGCTCTGTTCTTCAACCATTCCATACTGGCAGCTTTTTTTACTTCCTCTACTAGTAATTTTTGGCTGCACTGATGGATCATCTTACCCAGGGAACAAGAGATCAGCAAAGCCAAGCTGCTGGTAGGACACTGCAGTCCATTGTTACTAGCAAAAAATCTCTCCACAATGTTTTAAAATTGCTTTTTAAGATATACTACAATTAATATTAAATACCCCAGTACTATCTATGTGCTAAAAACAATTCTTCAGAAGGCTTTAATTTTAAGAAAAGACTAAGTTGGCTCACTATACAGTAAAAGGGGGATTGTTTTGCCCCAAAATACTCCAGAACTGTATTGGGAGAAAATCATAGCAAATTTCTTTCAGAACAAATGATTCTCTTATTTCTACTAGCACAGATATATCATAAGTGAAATATTTTATTACAAGAATACAGTGCAAAATCAAGTCCCATACCTGTCCATCTGTGCCAATGGTGCCTCCACAATCTGTGAGGAGCTCGGACATGTCATAGTAGCTGATGAACTCCCACAAGCAGGCTTCCAGGTTCAGGTTGCGGTAGAAGCGCAAGGTATTGAAGCCTCTAATTGTTGGGCTGTACTGATAGGGAATGGTCTCTCCAATCACATCTGGATTCTTGGTAGCGTCAGTTAAAAAACCATGGTGGGTCTTTACTTCTGTGTAATCCAACAGGTTGGAGCACTTATGGTTTCCAACTCTAGTTCCATCAGGGCTAAGTGTCAGCTCAAAGTTGGAGAGCTCTCTTGTAGAAATAACAGGCAGCATGCCTAAAAACATTAATTTATAGCACTATCACTACATGTCAGTTGTCAGACCTCCTTAATTTAGCCAGACTTTTTCAAACACCAAGCATGTTAATGCAGTGCTCTTGCATTTTGTACTTACACCAATTACTGTACTTCAAAATTCAAAGACAGTTGATATGCTAAGTATGAATGAGAATTTTACCCACAATAACTGTCTGTATACTATGAAGGACAAATAAAATATTTCTAAGCATATTAATATTTAGATATATTATTATACAACATATTATTAAATAAAAAATAGTGTGAATAGTAATTAAAGGGTATATTTCTATGCACTTCAAAGGAGCTTTACAAGGCTTAGGTCTAGCCCAATTTATGTAAATTATGCAGTTAATCTGAAAATGCTATTCTTCACATCAGAGACTATGTACCAATACAGTATCTTATGGATCTTGTAACATTTTTCTTTGGTCCTACTGTTAAAAGATTACATTATTAACCTGTCTGTTTAAAATAACCTGACCAGTAAAATAGCTCAAATAACAGCATATTGTATAAGTTCTCCTAACTCCACAGCTGATTTTCTCATACCATCAATATGTGGCATTGTGACTGTCAGCTTGATGAGGTTGGCATAGTCAGGATCTTCTGGGCCAGTGTAGCGCAGTTTGGCAGAGAATGGCTCTGCTCCAACCACTCCTGATATACGAGGCTGACAAAGACCTAGTGAAAAAAAAGAAAGCAACCTTACTTTATGTCCATAGGAAACAATCTATACTTTTCTTTCCACTATTTAAGATGTATGTTTCTTCCATAGTACAGGTATCGAAAACAACAAAGATTTTCTTCAATTACAGGTAAATACTTTGAGAAGTGTTTTCCAGAGGTTTCAACAGGAATTTATGCAAAAGAGGATTCAAACAGAAATGATCATTTGATCAACAGGATCACATTTTCAGAATAAGGTGATGACATTGAATCGGTGTCTTTTCAGTTGCATGCGTCAACCTTACTTGCAAAGCCAGTCCCAAGTGCCATTCTTTCTTACAGAGGTCTTCAGAGGCATATGTTTTAAATTCTCCCACCAGCCTAAATGTTATGGAAGATACCTGACCAGTGTTCAGTTGGTTTTGGCACTGGATTGGAGTATGCAGTGATATGCCCTCCCAGAAATTCACGAGTCTCCTGATCCACCAGTAACAAAAGTGTAGTTAGAAAGATTGTGTCACAGGACATGTAGAAATATTCTGCTTAGAATAGAGCCAGCTTCAAAGCTGGATCAAGTTGTTTAAAGCCTCGTTAATTTGAATTTTGAATTTTTCCAAGAAAGGGGAACGTGTAACTTACTTTGGAAATCCTTTCCAGTGTTAGTTCCATGTGTTGCAGTACTAGTCCAAGTTTGTAGGACTAGAAAATTAGGTTTGTAATCATATGATCTGAGATGTATGCAACTTCTAGTTGCATAGTTCAATGCAGTAGTGTCTGCATTCTGGTTGCTTTGTAATGTGATGGCCAAAGGATTACAAGGTACTCTAAGTAAGAAACAAGCAGACGTGGAAAATCAAAACAATTCTCTTTGCCCATTTCTGAGGGATTTCAAGAAAAGAGGAGGCAGGGCCCTCCTCTTGGAGAGCTCATTGGCTCTGGAGGAGCCAATGTTGCTCAACATCTCCAAGCAGGAAACTTTTGTCAGGACAAAACAAATTTCTTTTCTGCACATGGCAGCTTCTTGGTTGGTTGGTTTGGTTGGTGGTCTTAGGGTTTTTTTTTCCTCAAATGTAAATAACATTGCTAAAGAGAAAAAAACTTTTTTTTTTCACTATTTGAATTCCTTTTGAGAGTTTGGTTTATACACTGGAGGTCAGGCATCATCAAAATGGAAAATATTCAGGATTTTTGTAGGTTGCTTTGATCATTGCACTTCTTTCCTTCCACATCACAAGTTAGCTCAGGTACTGGAATTAAATTATGCATGACAACTCAGTCCTGAGCCTGAGCTAATTAGCTCTGCTAATTTGTTAAGTGCAATCCAAATAATGCATTATTACAACAACAAAGCCACTCTGTTTCATACAATGAGAAGGATGAATAATTATGAGTGCTTTGACCAGGGAAACATTTTGTCCATGATCTGTTATTGGGCCTAGTTGCTTTGGTCTTCAGTCAAGGAAGAAATCAATTCTCAGGTGTCCAGTGAGGCCTGAATGCCAAATGAATTTTGTCTTCTGGCTAGGCTTTCCTATGCCACTCCCATGTGGATTCTCCAGTGTCTAACAGGAGCTGAGGCTGTACTGCATCATTACTGCAGCTGAATTCAAGAGTCAACAGAAACCAGGTTTCATTAATTCCACTGCCTGTTATATACTGTTCTCATGAACATACAAATTTGCTATGTGGATTGTTATTTAAAGACATGGAGAATTAGGAGAGAGGAAAAATTTTTCTTTACACAATGCTGTACTGTGTCAAGAGAGTTTTTGCACCACCTCTATGAACAACAGAAGAAAAGATGATGCGGTAATGTAAAAAAACCTGGTCATGTAACCAGCTTTTGTTAGGACTGAATTTGGGATTCAAAAGAGACCTGTGAATCTTGCAGTAGGTGATGATGCCTTACCTTCTGATGTGCTTATAGTGACAATAGGGCTCATAAGCTCAAGACCCTCATTCCCATCTGAATTCACAGCCCGAGCTGCACATTGGACACGAGAACCGGCTTGAAAGTAAATGGAGTCGAGTGTGATCATCTTAGAGGACGTGAAGAAGGTGTCAAAGTCAACCTCCTTCATGGGGCTGGTCACACCATCGGGGCCAGTGGGGGCACTTACAAGCCACCTGTACCGTGTCAGAGTATTGTTGATGCTCTCACTGGCACATATAGAACCAGTCTTGTCGAAGTCTTCGTACTTAGGATTACAGGCCTGCAGAACAAGGCAGATGTGTTAAGAATTTATTTGCTTCACAGCAAAGGAACTGCAAGTCATCAAGCGTCATGAAGTTCAACAACATGGAACTGACAATCCCACTAAATCTCATAAGAAATCAACTTATTTTGACAGTGATGTATTTAGCACTGCTAGGGTAGATTAAAGGGCATATCTAAGTACACTTACTGAAATAAAATATTTTAAATTCATTTATAGGTGAAAATGTGGCATAGGTATGAAGGCAAAAACTACACTCCCATGTACTACTTTAATTTTAACTTCTCCCTTTGATCTAATTCTGCAAATACACTTTGCATTTAAAGATTTATTTTCTTTGATTCTTTTTTTATTTGGAAGAACCATTCAACTTGTGACATTCCTGTGCAAAAGGAATGTGTGAGAAAAAAATTGAAGATGGACAAAACATTCTTCAAGGTATATGAATATTTATGTAAACTTTTCAGTAGCAAAACTACTAGTGAAAAAAAATGAAAGAAGCCTGTATTTCTTCAGCACTTATTTTTACAGTCCATGGCACTCATTGAAAACAATGGCTCATCTGTTATCTCCAGTGATATTAACTCTACAAATTAAGGCAGGATAAAGCAGGAAATACTAAGGTCATGCTATCACAGATACAGTGTGAGTATCAATATCAAACTGTTCTTAGTGAGGAACAAGTGAAACATCTTTTTTTCTATGCTTTTTCTCCTCCTGAAAAAGAATTCATTATCCAGACAAATTAGTTTAGCTCTAAGGATAATTCTAGCTTGAACTAATAAGTGTGACTAATATGTGTGACTCATCACCATATGGATTGATACTGGGTGTGTAAAATCCACTGAAAAAAATCCATATGCTGATTTTGTTCCATTTTCTCACAGAGATACTCACTGTGATACAGATGACAGGATAGCCAGCAATGGGACTGCTTCTGTCTTTGGCTTTAGAAGTATCATCATATATCAACAGAGATGCAACTTGAGGGACAGAGGGAAAGGTGACATCTGCCATGCTGTTCATTTCTTCGATGTAAACAATGGCCTTGGCTGTCTGACAATGAAAAATACAGAAACAGTTCTCTGTGAAAACTTAAATAAACAAGCTGGAGCTCTGGAGCTTGATCAGAATATATCTAGCCTTCGAAACATTGTTCCAAAAGAAGTTCTAAAACCTCAACTGGATGAGCTATTGAGAAAGGGTTCAAGCACTGAAAGTACACTGCAGAGTGCAAAAGGAAGAGCTAAAATGAAATTTTTATTTTCAGAAGAGTGAAGATCCCAGACCCTTAACCTTGTCTCCAAGATGTTTTGTTATCACTTCAGTATTCTGGTAGAACATCCTATATGCAGTGTATGCTTTAATGCCTGGTGGAAATGGCATGTTTGTCATCAGCAAAGGCTATGTCTCTTCTGTCTGGCTGTCTGGAGTCAGACTATGTATGGTGTGACACTGATGAAGCAGACAGGGAGTTTCAAGCACATTTTATGCCAAATCAGAGGAGTATACTGTTTGAATTAAACGTATGCAAGATACAGTACTAAATAACAAGAATGTGAGGTTATTTCATCTTACACAATAAGAATAATATTAACATGATTTTGACAGCAGAAGTCATATTTCACCTGAAATTACTCTTTTTACAACATAGAGGTTGTATTCCCAGAGAGTGTTTCCGAGAGGACATCAGTTTCTAAGACTGATTATATGAGCAGAATATGTCTGGAACAACACCCTGAAGACTTCAGTCTCTCATTGACTCTGTGGCCCCATCAATATCACTGCCTTGACAACTGTTTTGTTTAGGTGTTACTGTGACAGCTGTAAAAAGGATGGCCTTTTTGTCTTTTAATATACAAGCCAAGATGATGTGAATAAACCTTAAAAGAAGAGTAAAATGATGAGCCAGAAAGTAAGTAAGAGGTCTGTTTACCAGATTTTGCTGTTCAGGACTTTGCATGAACTTACCTGTATTTCTGCAACCATGTTCTCATCAGGCTTCAGGTGGACAGTGAAGGCTTCTCTCATCTCCCTTACTCCATCAAAGAGAACTTCAATCTCCACAAAGTGCTGTGTTTCACCCTCCTTGAACTCAATTTCTGAAAACATGAGAGACTTAAAAATAAATCTGTTGTTCATAACAACCTGTGATTCTAGTCCCAGACATGAGAGATGGCAGCTAATACTCACTTTTCAAATTACAGGTGTTTGCAAATTTATTTTAACCTATTTGATGCTACAAATAATAATAATGAATAGCAGTGGACACATGTAGAAATCACTGAAAATAAGACATAAATCAAGAGATTTGCAAAGCTCAAGATTCAATCTAATGGATTTTAATGTTTTGAAAATTATCTGTGACTAATTACATAAATGTTGGAAACCTATGTGAATGACCAAAAGACTGAAGAATTCTAAATAAATGGTATCCAACAAAATGTAATAAATACAATGGTATATACCAAAAATAAGGAACAAAGCTGTAGCTCCACAAGAATATTGTATTTTGAAAATCATTGTCTCTGAAAAAACTTCGTAAGTCATGGTGATAAAAAGTTCTATTTTAGCTGACTGTATTTGGTTTGCGTGGCAAGTCTTTGGTAGTGGGGAGCTACAGGGGTGGATTCTGCAAGCAGCTGCCAGAAGCATCCTCCAAATCTGACAATGCCAGCTGGCTCCAAGATGGACCACTGCTGGTCAAGGCCGAGCCCAGCAGTGTCAGTGGCAGTACCTCTGGGATAACAGATTAAAGGAGGGAAAAAACTGCTGAACCACAGCAGCTGGGAAAGAGGAGTGAGAATATGTGAGAAATCACTCTGCAGGCACCCAGCTCAGTGGAGAGGGAGGGGCAGGAGATGCTCTAGAAGCCAGAGCAGAGATTCCCCTGCAGCAGCCCCTAGTGATGCAGGATGTGCCCCTGCAGCCCATGGAGGCCCATGGTGGAGCAGAGATCCACCTGCAGCCTGTGGAGGACCCACAATCAAACAGGTGGATGCCCAAAGGAGGCTGGGACTCTGGGGGAAGCCTGCAGTGGAGCAGGCTCCTGGCAGGACCTGTGGCCCCATGGAAAGAAGAGCCCACAGTGGAGCAGGTCTGCTGGCAGCCCTTGTGACCTCGTGAGGACCCTCACTGGAGCAGCTCATGAAGAATTGCAGACCACAGGAAGGACCCATGGTGTAGTTTTTGGAAAACTGTTTCTGGTGGGTGTGATCTCATGCTGGAGCAGGGAAGAGTGTGAGGAGGAAGAAGCATCAGAAATAATGTGTGATAACTAGATTGCAACCCCCATTCTCTCGAGCCAGTCAGAGCTAAGGAATTTGGGAGTGAAGCTACCCCAAGAAGAAGGGAGGGGTGGGAGGAATATCTTATTTCTCACCACTGTGCTCTGGTTTGATTAGTAAAAAAAAATGAAATTAATTTTCCCAAGTTGAGTCATTTTTCCCCATGCTGATAATAGGTGAGTGATATCTCCCTCTTCTTATCTCAACCCATGAGCCTTCTGTCATATTTTCTCCTCTGTAGCTGAGGAGGGGGAGTCATAGAACAGATTTGGTGGGCGCTTACTATCCAGCCAAGATCAACTCACCACACTGACTGAGTTAGGGAGTACTATGATCCTTGACTGTATTAACTACTAAAGAAATAAAAAGTACAGAAACCATTTAACATTTGTGCCTGGAAAAAGTGAGAGTGATAATAACCAAAATAGTAAGTGCACTTCTAATACTTTTATTTTTAAAGGATGTCAAATTCACTTTGAAGATACACAGAAATAACCAAGAGAAAGTTAGGACAGGAAAAACTTGCAGACAGTGATGTTCTCACTGGTATACAGAAACATCACCATAATAAAAATATACCAGGTGATAAAGACCTCTATACTCTAAAGGGACAGGCACAAAAAGCAGTAGTGCATTAAAGCTGAATTGTATATGGGAAATACGGCACAGTTACATGATAGAGACTGATCAGTGAAGCAAAATGCTAAGAAACACTCTTCCTCTCCAAAGTCTTCAAACCAGGACCAGATGCCCTTTCTAAAGGATATATTTTCTCCAATCAAAGTTACTTGGATCAATACAGAAATAACTTGGGAAAACTGGGAGAAGTTTGCAATCCACAGTGAGTGTGATTAAGTGATCTAATGATCCTTCCAATCCCAAGGGTTATTAAGCCAGGGAAATACTCTTTGTGGTAACAAACATATGGACTCCCAGCTGTGTGACAGCTAAGAGTTTGCTACACTTCCTTCAGAGAACGCAATGAAGCACGTGGGTTTTGCACTTACGGCTGAATATGCAGGTTCCCTAAACCCACAGGTATTCTGAAACCCGTGGTGAAATTCTGCACATCACAGACCTTTCTCAAAGACCTGGGGGCAGAGGCCGAGAGTCTCTTGTTCTGCAGTAGTAGGTTTCTCCTGAAAACCTTGTTCCCATGTGCTGTTGGTGCACAGCAGGGAGAATGTAAGCATGACAATGCCTACAGGTAATGTGCATAGAGGATAAGTTTCAGCTGACACTGGAAGTTCCTGTAGTTTTCAGGGGGAAAGAGCAAAACTCTAAAATGCAGGAGCAAAGTGACTGGAATTAGCAAGCTCTGGCTTGATGATTTTCTTGTGGCTAACAAATTGCCTCTTCAGATATCACTAGTGGGAAATGCCACTCTTACGGAATTTGAACATACAGGGCAATGTTGTTGCTGGATGTTCAAAGGTACGTCATATATTCCAGCTGGACCAGATGCCAAAATAGTTTATCCAAAACTATGAAAACACTCCAGCAATGAATGATTAATATTAAAAGACAGAGTACTATCATGCATTATCATAAACTTTAAAAGAAAAAAAAATCATAATGCTACAAACTCCATTAGTCATTGCCTAAAGCAGGTAGGTGGGCTGTTAATGGAAAGAAACTTATCAGCTAAGATATTTCTCATTCTGTTGTACAACTTCTTTCCTCATTAATTAGTGTGGAGCAGCAGGCAGTGAGTTCAGAAATATAGAAGGAAAGCTTTATTATTACAAAGACAGAAAAATAAAAAGAATTATACATTAATTCCTACATACAGCAAATCCTATCATCTTAATGAATTGCTCAAGAAACATAATCATACCCTATAAGCAGATGTTTCTTCAGAGTAATATTATTACACTCTGCAAATATAACTAAGGTTTAAGTCACGTATCTTCCACAACTTCTTGAGCTATGGATGTTTTCAAAGGAGTCACAATCCTTTTGTAAATATCTTCACTGATAATTAGCATACCAACAGCAATTGGCTGTTGTATACCACAGGGGATGTGGTATTCCTGTTCAAATGTAGTTTGTCCACACTGAATAGGAAAATGCATTTTGGAATGTGGTTGCAAAGTATTCTAATCACATAGTTATTTCATTTTTCAAAAATTATGTTACAGTCATGAATGAAAACAAATAGCTGGATGTGATAAGTATGATCCTACCTTCTGATATAGGGTGATAGTCTTCTCCAGAAGTAGCAGATCCATCCTTTGTATGAACTCTTACAACAGAAACTTTGGAAGTGTCTCCCAGACGAAGCACCGGGATTTTCACAATTGCTACTTGCCTTGTGTCCTTCGGTTCACTCACACTAAATTTGGTCTCACCAAACTTGATGATAGCCTCTGTCATTCGGAGAATAAAAAGGGGTTTTAGAGCGTGCAGACGGGCTTCCAAAAGCCAGTAACAATAAGCTATTCTCTTACTGTCTGCGTCATCCCGAATCTTTATCAGCGTCTCATTTTGCTCGCCAATAGAGGCACCAAAGGAAGAATCACTTCTTGGAGTGCCAAGAACCAGGCGTAGCTCTTCCTCCTCCTCATGGAAAGTATCATCCGTAAGCACCAGCGTGCAAGGCTTCTCAGTTTCACCTGCAATCATTCTGAAGGTAGTTATCAGGCAGAACTTAGGTGTTCTTTGCTCTAACACAGCACTTCTCTCCAAGCTCAGGGCACCATAGGCTGCTCTTGCTGGCTAAGGCATCCACCTGACACCATACAAGTTAATGAGCAATGACAGCAGTGAAAGCAGAATTAGCAATCTAACGGAAATTCATTAAAGTGGAATCTCCCATTTTGGGACTTCTGTAAGACAAGTTTCTGTTTGGTATTAGTTCTTTTGTTTTACCCAAAAAGAAAATGCTCCTTCTCAGTGACCTCTTCTACAGAATGCACTTAAAAAAGTAAATATTTGCACAAGGAAACAGAATAATAAAACCTTTCTAATGGTAATACTAATTACTAATTACCATTACTAATACTAATGGCAATTTTGTCCTGAAGTTTTATATTTCAAGTCTCTTTTGATTGGACGCCCTCCAACTGTGTGGACCTTCACTTATATTATTCCATTTGACTTTAAAGTCTTTTGAACTCCCACTGATTCTAAGTGACAGTGAATATTGCCTTAAACATGCTTTGGAGTATCAAACCTCTCAATTTTGCACTCACAAATTAATGTGCCCTGACTTACTAGGTGTTCAGAAACTTGAACATCTTTTCTTATGTCTTTTACACAAATAGCAAGACCTATGAATGGCGTTTAGTGTCTGGAACCCAGCATGACTAGGTGGGCTCTCCCTCACAGGACTGACTCCTACGCCCCAGACAAAAGGAACAGCACAGCAGGAGAGAGATGATGTCAATTTACTGTATTTTTTCATCATCACACATGCAAATAAGATCAAGGCTCTTCAAGATGAAGAACCAGACCAGGATGCTGACTGTGTTCATTTTCTGAGTTTGCCTTTTCCCCTCATTATAGAAAATAAATTATTCCTTAAGGAGAAAAAAATGCAAAATACTCATCCTGCTTATTGTTACATGGAAAATATGAAAACTGGAATGAAACTGCTGCATATTAAACATGCCTAAGAAGCTTATGGAGTCAAAATATAATTCCAGTAGACCTCTTTGTTACTTGTCTTTACAGAGAAGTGGTAGGGCAACACTCAAGAAAAGAGAAAAGTCACTTCTAAGTGGCCCAGATCCACTTACTAATTCTTACTAGCTGGACTCTCTCCTGGTTGTACAGAAGCAAAGGTCTAGAGTACAAGACGGCACTAAAAGCTGAGGCCAGCCTTAAATAAAGACAGAGTGAACAACTCACTTATTCAAGAGAACTATGATACATGTCTACAGAAATACAAAGGTTGTAATTTCTGTGATAAGGATATACCAAGGATTTCATGCTGATGACATAACTTGTTTAAGACTTGTAAAAAATATCACGTGTGTGTAAACTTCAAAGGCTAGAAGACCAAACTGCCTTCTGCACATGTAGAAAGAATTAGCCAATATTCTTTCAACATAGTAGCATTTGATTTATTTGCATTTCATCTCTGATATTAAGTACCTGATATTCGTGGGCGGTCTTAAGAAAGCCTTGGTGGGAGAAAAAAAATTCAAACAGGAATTAGGAAGCTATATACCTGTTGAAAGATCTATTACTCATTTCAGTGCAAGTCAAATGTATTTACCAGAAATCTTCTTAACAAAGAGCAGAACTTCTGAAGTTTCCTTTCTGATAGCAGATCTGTTCTTCTACTGTGCTATGCCAAACCTGCTTTTGCTATCAAAAAGATTCTGGCACTCAGGCTGAACTTAAATGAAGATATACTCTTTTGGTTTGTACTGTTTATTGCTCTAAGTCAGAAGTGAAGAAAACAAAGGCAACATCATCCAACTGTGCATGAAAAAACCCCAAATCTTTGTTTTCCAGAGTGATCTTTTTGGCACTACTTTATGAGAAGACACAATTAAAACACAACAAAACAAAACAAACAAAGCAAAGGAAAGCAAAGGAAAAGAAAACACAGTAGACTAAAGGCTTGTAAAATAAGATCAAGAACTTACCAGGAAGGAATGTGATGATGGAACTGTCAGTATTAGGTCGTTCTTCGAAGTCCATCATAACCTGAGCTGAACCTTGCCTTGTATAGCATCTCACAGTGGATGTGTATCGGATATCCCCACTCCTATATATCATGGCAGAAACCTGCCCATCGTTTTCATTGGCTACATACACAGATTCTTTAAACTGCATCTTTGGCACTGAGCAGAAAAACATAGAAAGCACATGTAAAGTATAACTGCAGAGGTTACCATATCTTCCCTCCACCATTTCACATTTACTTATGCCACACTGCACCAGATATAGAACACAAGCAGCCAGACAGCAAATGACTTAATTTCCAAAATATGACATAAAAAACAAAAAAAAATTACTCACAATCAGATACTGAGTCATTAATGAAGATGGTGGTCTTGCTGGGTTCTCCAAGGGCAGCATTCATGGGCATCCTTAGCACAAGCTCAAACTTCTCTGTTCCTTCTAACACCGGCTGTCCAAGATCATCCAGAATTATCACACGAAACGTCTGCATATTGACTCCAGGGGAAAAATCCAAATTACGACTGATGCCTACATAATCTACTCCAGCTACCAAAGGAAAAGAGATAAAAATAGCATTACATGTAATTAAAATTAAAAATATCTATCATTAGGCAGTTAATTGTAGATAAATATTTTTCCTTTATAACTTTAGTATTTGCCAAATTCTGGCATTCAGGTAAAGCAAAACTATCTTTTGGTATTTAAGTTGGAGTACACAATAAAATAAGTCAATATTAATTAATTTTTTGTTTAATGATGATTTGAGTCACAAAATGAGGCTGATTCTGTTCTGTTGCAAACCAACAGTTTTTCCAGAAAAACTAATGAAATTTGCTTGAAGTGAGAAATGAAAGTAAGCAAAAAGCTTTGAGAGAGACTCTGGAGATGAAGCAAAGTCTTTTGGAAAGAAATTTCATATTATTTTGTAACAAAGATGAAAGTTTTAAGATTAATGTAAAAAGGAAAGGAGACAAGGCCAGCGAGCTGACTGGGGGAAGAACTGTTGTTCAGAGGTGTTGTGTAAAACAGAATGAATGGAACACAAATCAAATTCTTATCAGAGTATATCAGGTGAGGTCTGCCACCTTACTCTT
The DNA here is from genome assembly GCF_017590135.1 of Pyrgilauda ruficollis. Taxonomy (NCBI): domain Eukaryota; kingdom Metazoa; phylum Chordata; class Aves; order Passeriformes; family Passeridae; genus Pyrgilauda; species Pyrgilauda ruficollis. The sequence continues at coordinate 1,037,266 of NW_024519207.1, read as the reverse complement.
AAAGGAAGATTGATCTGGGTTTGTTTTCATTTAAGCAAATCAAACCAATCCATAACATGTCAATAAGAAGGCAAACAAAACAAGATAATGACTAAAACATGACACCGTCTTGGAACCAAGGCATTAAATGTATCCAGGACTTTAGGGAAGGACTCAGTTTTAACATTAATTTTTGGGGAGAATAAACAGCAGGGCTCTTGAAACAAAGCTTTTGGGGAAACACTTAAATTGAAATGGAAATCAGGTTTGGAATTCTGTGAATTTGATAAAATTTAGCCAGATTAAAGGCCACCATCAGATGGGCACTTGCCTAAAAGCTCTACTGCTGTACTCCCCTAGAGCTAAGCCTCTAAGGCAGGACTCCAGGACCGACAGCTCAGAGCAACAGATCCACTGCTGCACTGTGTAAGGCAAAGAACCAGGTTCATGGTTTTACAGGCAGCCAGCCATGTCAGAGCTTTCATGCTGTGACCAACAGACTAGAGAGCTCAAGAGCTGAGCCATTCCCAGCTTTTAATCCTAGAGGTCCTGGCACAATGAAAGAAGATCCTTACTGTAAGGAAAAAAAAAATTTTACTAGAAATAAAATAACTTAAATATTCAAGATTTCATAAGTACATCAGATTATAAAAGCAAGTTCACAACTGAAAAAATCACGTATTTTTTCAGACTTAATAATTTTATTTTTCAGAGAAAAATACATCTATGTTATGTATATTGTATTATGCATACACCATGCATATATATATTATGTTTAGATATTCCTGAAATAACAGTAAAGTTACACTGCATATATATATTATTATACATGCATATATATATTATGTTTAGATATTCCTGAAATAACAGTAAAGTTACACTGAGGATAAGCATCTAAGGAAGATAATTTTTATGCTGTCTCTATATGAATATCCTAGTTTAAACATTATGATATGTTTTGTGAAAAAAATAGCATGCTAACACTTGATCTACCAACAAAGGTTCTGCCAAAGCATCCAAGAACCACACAACTGAAGCAATTCTGTTCCTGAACAGGATACTAGGTAATAATTTCTCATTGCCTACAGTAAAAATGAGAGAAGCAAACTCAGCACGCTGCCAGTGATCATAACTGTGCCCAGAGCATGCTCTTGAGGCAGCAATCAACTGCCTTTGCAGCAGTCTGTATATGAGGATTTAAAGGCATTTCTCTTTGTGCTATACTTCATAGCAGCTCTCACTCCTGTTTCTCTGAAATTCTGTAACCACTTACTTTGCTCTAAGAAGAAGACGTCTGCTAAGAGCAAGACACGTGCAATTTTCATTTTATGTGGTTGAAACCGTACCAAGACCCACTGAAGGAGCACTTGTGACGTGCAGCAGCACGTGCCAGCCGTGTGCAGCAGCACGAGCAGAGCAGCAGCAGTGTGAAAGCAATAACTCACCCTCCGCAGTCACTGGCTCAGACTTGCGCGACCTCACCGTCACAGAGGCGGCTTTGGACAGATCCGTGCCACTCCTCCAGACACCGACCTCAATGTAGCCAGCACTCTCATCAACATAGTATTCATCATTGCCAAAGTAGAATGCTGGTTCTGGTGAAAGAGGAATAATGTCCATAAATGCTTCTTTAGCTTACACTGAAGTCAACAAGAGACCACAAAATTCACATTAAACAGTAGAGAGCACTTTGCTCATGTCAGTAAGTAAAATAAGGCTTCTTTTTTCAAGGTTTAGAATTCTTCTAGCTATTTTTGTCTTCTTTTCAAGAATTGGTTAGTATGGTTTTAGACAGCAATTGTTGTATCAGCACTGTGCTCTTTTTCTTGCCTCCTAAATTTTCAACTTTTTGTGTCAGCATATATGAATCTGTGTACAAAACCAAATGTGGTATCTCATTAAACTTGTTTTAGCTGAGTCCTGTGCACAAGCCAGAAAATTCCTTGCATTTTTCACTTTGGTGCAAACATATGAAGGTGAATACAGATAACGAAACTTTAACTTGAATGTTCTCACAGATTCCTGTTGCTAAAACCAGACTGGAACATGACATGTAACTGGAGCTACCCTTGGTAACGTTTTCCAGCTAACTAAAGACTCAAATACTTAATTTTAGTTCTCCCACATCTAGCATTTAAAACAAAATCAATCTTATTTCATGTAAAGTGAAATGTGAACAGTCTTTATCTTAATATTAAAGCTCCACAGTTCATAAGAAAGAAGAGCAAAAAGCAAAGGAGATTAAGAGCTATTCCATTTAACAGACACATTGTTTAGCTTAATTTTTCCTCCCTTTTCCAGTTTTCCTACCCACAGTAATTTCACAAAGTAAACAGCCTTAAAAACATATCACAGCTTCATCCTGGATGTATATCATCTCCTCTTTTCTATCCTTTCCATTCCTGTTTCAAACATGCAGGATTAATCATGCACAGCCAGTGCCTCAGCTTTCCCACTGCACAGTAGAAATCACAGCTACCTCCCACAAGCACAGAAAGACCTACCCGAGCTCTCCTTGCACTTCATCACAAGTTTCTTATGCTGTTTTGCGAGAATTTATTAGCATCATGAGGCTACAGTATCACAAACGTGTTTGAAATACCATGCAGCATACAGCCAACATGAATTCAGTCGGCAAAGATCACAGCAATTGCTCAGTGCTCTATGAGCAGCGAAAAAAAAGGAATCCTTTAATAATCCTCATCAATGAAAAACTGCAGCTGCCTCCCTACTTATCTGCTAAAACTGAAATCATGCAACAAATTAATGGAACTAAATTACTGAAAATAGTGCAGATTCATAGACCTGTTTGAGCATTATCAAAGTCATCAGCCTTTGCAGGGTGAAGGACAAACTTGGCAGAAATCTAACCTTGGAAGACAAAAGTGTTGTTGGTTCCAATTTAACTTTTTTATTTTTATTAATTCAAGAGTATGTGTATTTAAAGGTGTGCGTGTTTGTGTGCGCAGACAGACACACATTGATTTTATTTTATTTGCCCATAGAGCCTGGCTTGTCAGTAGCTGTTTTTATACTGGGAACTGCAAAGCTCTTATCTGAAACATTTTTAATGGGTGAACAGGATACACCTTCTGTACCTTTTGTGCAACTACTATTAACTTTGATGAGAGTTCTTCTTGCAGGGGTACTGAAGCACTGGATATTAGATCTGCAAAGCAATGTGTCATTTTGACATAAAATGTTCTAAATTCTTAAGACGGACAAAGACTTCTTCAGCCTCTAGAAAATAAAAATACAGAATACCTACTAAGACCAAATGGTTATTAATGTGCCAGTAGTTAGATAAAGGCAGTTAAAAAAATTATCAGTTCTAATACACGTGATTTCTTAAACAGGTATGCTTAGGGTTCAGCACACTTCCCAAGCCTAATCTTGTTCTTACGTCCCAATGGTTCCGGAACTTGATCTGGACTTGGCTGCACCTCATTTTAAGCACTTTACTGAGAGGTACTCACATGGAGCCTGCTTGCTCTCAGTTTGCAAGGACAAAGATAGGCCATTGCAGGTTTCCCAGCACAACGAGCATACAGGGGGACAGGTGGAATGGCTCACTCACTGCACTCTGAAAAATCTGAGGAGGTGTGGAAGCATTCCTTTCTACTTACTGGCTACATAGGGAACTTACATGATATGCCTTAAAACTAGATGGAAGGCATAAAACAAAATATTGTTTTTCTTACAGCATTATCATAACACTTGTTTCACTGCTGCTGAAGAAAAATCCTCACATACTATTTATTCCTGTAGTCACAGCCAAACAAAAAATATCTGCACCCTCAGCCAGCTTGCCTTATACTTCAGAGTGAGTTTTTCACACTTGTTGAGGTATGTATGTTCAATGAAAGGCACATTCTGCATGGTTACCCATCCTAGGAAACAAATCCTTACAAATGTTTTCTAAATTCATTTCCTGTAAGCTGTGTTAGTAGCTCCCCAGGGGAAGGAGCAAAGCCAAGTTCCTAACAGGGAAAGCATTGTCTTTCTCAGGTCATGTCTGGAAAACACTCTGCTCAATGACTGCAGGCTCACTTACAGCAGACCTTTAATCTAGTAATCACTCTGAAGAGAGACTACTGCAAATTTAATGGTTCCTCTTAGAGAAATAAGAGGAAGTTTTCTAAGGTTTTTTTTTGTTCAGACGCACAGATTTTGCTGGCATGAAGTTACAATAATCAGACGAGAAAGGTTAGGAGCTTTAGTCCCAGGTTTCCTGGCACAGAAATGAAAACTTTGCCCCATCCTTGTACTTATAGAGAGTCAGAGGCATATCTCAACTACAGCACTTGTCAGTCATCAAGCAGGAAAACAAACACACTTCTCATGTTGTTAGGAACACGTCTAACTTTGAAGGTTCATCGTCAAATCAGTGTGATAGCACAAAAATATTTATTTCCAAAGAGGCTTTACCTTTTAAAATTATATCCTTACAAACTGCTTTAGGGAGACATTGCAAAAGAGTAGGTTGTTTATGAAAAAATCCTTTTGGCAGGATATTTAGGACAAACACAAAAGAACAGACTCTTTCATGCTGACACCTTGGTAAGGCTTAAAACTAAAGTGAACTTCAGTGATACATGCTGCTACACACATACACACACACACACATATATATATATTATATATATATATATATATATATATATATATACACACACACTCTCAGGTGGCAAGAGATAATAGATGAAAACATACATGGCACTCCAACATATTCAGATACAGGAACCAGGAGAAGCAGTCTTTACAAATGAACTTATGGCTCATCTTTTCTAGGGTTAAGACTATTTATTCCTAAAAGATTCTGCCTTCCTTCTTTCCATGAACAGTACAAACAAGGCTATGATGTGAACATTATGAGTTGCCAGAGCTAGCAGTAGTCTGCTGTGGTAATGCAGAAGGTGCAAATCAGGCTTTGCAAGCCTACAAGCCTGTTCTGGTACAGTCTGGACATGCCAGGGCCATGCTGAATCCGAAGTAAGGAGCCCTGATGGCTGGCACAGGTAATTAACTTGGACACAAAGCCAGACAAACATGGCCAGATTTGGCTGGACCTCATATGGCTCATACTCAGGCAAAAAGTACATCCCTACATAATGGCTACTTGCATTTCAGGATCAAAGCTGGCATTAAAGGACTATGTGATGAGTCCCTAACATAACAGATTCCAATGTTACAAACATGATGTGTGTGAATTGTAGATAGACCAGTTAAGAATGAGACTTCATTAAATGTAAGAAGGCATGAGTGTTTATTTACTGTTTCATAGCAGCAAAGGTCACCTTCTGAAATCTCTCTCATATATGCATTTTAATAGCAGCAAAAGAAAACCAGAGAAACTATCCATTACAAAAGCTTTATATTAAAACAATATCAAAGAGGACTTTAAAATATGAAATTAGGTAGCACCATTCTGCAGCTATTTACACACACTTGAAACTATGCAAGCAACTGAGCTTGCATTTAGCACAATGAATTTAATTTGCCAAGTCATTTATTTTCACTGAATGCTGTAGAAGCTGGGGTCAAGATTACAGTCAAAGCTCAATTCTGTAGCAGGTACTATTGTGCAAGTGCCAACAGCTTTTTATTTGATATGGTCAAAACAGATTATTTTCAAATTCATATGTTGCAATCTTAACAGCTTTACAATCTTCTTAGTAGTGTTGTCATAACTTTTGAAATCAAAAAGTAAATTCCCCTCAGAGTCAAAATTGCTAGTTTCAGCCAAATTGCCACAGACATTATCTTAAGCAAATAATGTTTGCTTTTCCATTTGTCTCAACAGATCATTTCTGTCTACTGAGTTAAAAAGGGTTTTTAAAACAATTCTGCAAACACTGTAACAGGTAATAGGATGGATTCAAATTAATGCAATCTTTACCAAACACATTTCGATTCTGTAAGGAAATTGGTGTTTCTTTTTTAATCCACAATGGCAGTGCCATGCATTGATTACACTGGCTCATCCCTTAATTACTCTCATTTTCTGCAACTTAACCTAGTAATTTCAGTAGAGTAACATGGTGTGAAGCAGCAACTGCTATGAACAACATTATATATGATTCACATTTAATTAATTTATGATACACACTAATTTAACATAACAATTCACATTTTAACTCACCCTTTATGTTAAAGTGCAGCCATGCTTCAGTTTCTCTAGACATAGTACCATCACAAGCAGCACCTGCCTGGCAGGCTTGGAGTCCGTATCTAAACTCTCTGCTACATCAATAAGCAAAACTCAAATGCAAGCAAAGCACCATGCTAAAGGAAGCAGACTACAGTTGTAGCTGCAAGAGTGAGGATGGCAGTGAGATGGCTACAGTGACACCCCATCTCTGGTCACCTGCACCTTCCTTCTTGACAGCCTGCAGTGTTCTTTGTAGCCTGGAGAACAGAGCTAATTCTGATTTTATTTAATGTCAGGCTGCTGATCATAAATGGTGCAGTAAAAGCTTGATGAGCTACAGAGTACTCCTGAACAATGGAGAATAAAGACATTTGAGTGTATGAGGACAAGCTGTGGCTCAACTCATTGAAGATGTGTGCCTTTAAAGTAAAAATTAATTTTTCAAAAATTAGTTAATTATTATCTACAAGATAGTAATGAGCACTCTTAAATTTTTTCCCAGCTACAAATGGCATGTTAGTAGAAAGGCTAATGTGTGCAGTTCACTCTAATAAGTGACCTCCCCTTGAAGCAATTAATTTACCTTTGTTGGTTTGCTAAGACACATTGGTATCTTTCTGAAACACCAAATTCATACATCGGTGAACTAACATATACCTGAAAATATTTATTAGTAGGGTAGTATTGTTATGATTCTTCCACACCTGTCAGAGTATAACCTACAGACGTTGATATCACTGGAACTACTACACATGTTGGAGGAGTTTTTCCTATTTTCAGTCTGACAACAGGGTCAGAAGATTTTTCCTGCTGTAAGTACATCAAGCTCCAACCACTTGCCTAAACCATTCCATAATGCAGATAATTGCCTCATTCACCAATGGAAATAAAAATATAAAGACTAACAGATGAAGAAACAGACACTGGAATCTGGGGACACACCCAACCATGATTATATTGCCTGCAGCAATAATTTCACATACCTTTTTTCTACTGGTATACCTCCCACAGAGCATGAAACCAGCTCAGAATCTTCTACATGCTCTATTTTTAAAATTAATTAGATTACTTTTATATAACAAGCCTAGGAAATGGAATTGGTAACATTCTCAACAAACTGATGAAACAGAGGCAGACAGATAAATGGAAAGTCTTGGCAGTAGCACTTAAATATACCACACACAAGGTTTTTCACAAAGAGGTAAAGCTTGAAGGTGCTTACAGTCAGTGATTCAAACATCATGTAAAAAAATGAGGGCTACAAACAGAAATGGTATGAGAAGTTCAGCAGCATTTTAGGAATCAGGTAAAGATACAGTAGCAGCCAGGTAAAGATATAGTATGCAGCCAGGTAAAGGTATAGAATGCAGCTGTTTCTGGCTGATTCGACTTTAGATTTTTGCACTTTTACTATTCAGTCACAATGCTGGTCACATTGTTTGCTTAGCCAGTGGAAACAATTTCTTATAGGCTTTTCTGCCCACATACAATCAGAACATATTTAGCTCACAGAGGCTGTAGAAGAAAATCATGCAAGATATCCCTTAACCAGAGCTACTGTTGAGGATGGGACTTTGCAGTGAAGACAGAGCAGAAGCGAAAAGAGAGCAACAGCCAGACTTATCAGACCACAAAAGCAGAGCTCTAATGAAAGAAAATATGCTTTGCTGTATGTTAAAACTTGCTGCATTCTGTGTCTTGGACTTTTGATCCCATTTGTGTGAGAGAGAAAACAGTGTCCTGACAGTGAAGCGAGATAGTAACTGAGTTAATCTTTTGAGGATTTACACGTTCGAAAGGAGAATTAATGGCATTAAAGCCCAATGGGCTACCGTGGTTACAGTGCTCAGTATCTTTTGGGTCTTTATGAGCAAAGTCTCAGTATGAGGAGATTCAAAGTAAGGAAGATGATTGAAGAAGCCTTAGGAAAACTGAATGCAACAAGATATCCTACTCAACTTGATTATCCAAATCTTAAACGTGCAAAGCACTCAGTCACTAAATTCACTTCCTACAATCATATCCAACAATGAACAGATGAATAATTTAGAATGGTTTGCTAGGCATTCATTCATTTCTAAACAGTGTATAATAAATGCAAGATCTACAGTACAAAGACCAATGCCATCAAAAATATAGTACGCTAGAGCAAGACACAAGAGAGAAAGCAGCTCAATGTACTCTTGAGTGAACTCTCATAAACCAATAATGCATTAGGCTCTGGGATGCAATACCAGTTCACATAAGAACACCACTTCATTAAACTAATTCTAAATTTAACAGAAGGCATAATTTTTTCTACAGTTCATGTAATCTTGTGCCTTCTGCTTATCGACTATTTTGTGTGCTTTGAGTACAAAATAAAAGTTTTCTGCATTTCAACACTTTCCTCAAAATATTACTGCAATTCACATAGAAGTGTAAAACGGGATGTGTAAGCAACCCATAAAAAACAACAGCAGTGAAGGCTGAAGAGCTTTGTGCTCACCAGCTGCATCCCCTACTGAAAAAGAGCCATCTGAAACAGATGTGACAAAGTACTGCCTGGGGATCATGTTCTGTCCTCCTCACCTATCAAAGGAGCCCAGATCACAAGGTTGGACTATATTTCTAGCAATTAATCAGATGAATAAAAGTAAGATTAATCCAATATCTGCAGTTCACACACACATATATACACACACCCCCCTATAAAATGGGACACACATACATAATAAACTGTAAGCAACAAATAATGCTAAGAAAGCAAATAATAAATGTGCCTGGTTACTCTATAGAATGTCCTACTGCAAGGTATGACAATTTATTTCTGTGATAGGCAGCAAACAGGCAGTTTCCAAAATCTTTAAAGCTACCATCATGGATTGAACATTTTTCCCTCTGTTGAACTGGTGATAATAAGAAGCTATTAGTAAAGAAAACTGGGAGTATAACTTGTCATAAACTGGCTGTCATCCACTTTTTCCCTTAGATAAGTTGCCAACCTGGCCACCTGCCATAGGCTAGGGAAAGGGGAGGGGTCATATAGAGATTTTACTTAACGGGAGAACAAAAGAAGTTAAAAGCTGCTCAGAAGTCTCAGAGGCATCAGACTCACAAGCAGGATAAAAACATAAAAGGGAGAAAGCAATCAGAGGAAGGAAAAAAGAACTAGTTCACTATTTTAGGCATCTCCAGAGAGTGGTGATGGATAGTTGGCCAAATCATGACTCCAGTCTGTAACATAGCAGTGGGCATGCTCTGCCTGTATTGTTCAGATTGTAATTAAAATTGGACAAATTCACTAGCAGATGTTAACTACCAAGATTAATCAACCACCTGTTCAGTTTGAGATCTGACAGATCTACTGGCAAACAGAAAAAGGCACATTTGACTGCCTGCCTTGGAGACCAATGGAAATAAGGAGATTCCAACTTGCCTTGTGAGATAGGGACATTCCTCCAATAAACAATGTTACTAACAAAACACTTATTTATCATAAACTGTAAATTTGGCTCAGTACACACTCTGAGAGTTAGTTCATAGTGCCTGCTTGCTAGAAGCCAATGCAAAGCATATATTTATAGTGTAGCATTGCAGTGCTGACTTTTCAGGCCATTGATAGTAAATATTAATAGGTATGTACTTTACTACTCCAAGGAAGCTGGAAAAGTGTTAGTGGGTACCAATTTCCAGAATGTGGTCTAAGGATTTGCAAAATTTAATTAAGTGTAAGAAAAGTGACAGCAAATGTTTCAATGAAATCTCCAGAAGACTAAATAATTAATCTGTTCAGTTTGATGTCTAACATTCCCTTTCTACATTAGGATACCATCATCCAGTTTACTCATCTGTAAAATATTCCCAGACAGTGCCATCCTCTGTCATGTGGATGGTATGAGTGATTCTGTTGAGCAGGTGTAAAGATAGTGGTCAGCAAATCTCTGACATAAACCTGAGTCCTTTGCTTTCCCAGCCTTGGTGTAGAAATGTCAAAAAGAAGGTTGAGCAGCTTCTTGCCTATCTAATGTGAATGAAGTGGAAGAAATGTATTTAATGTACTTCCTGCTGTGAACAGCATGAGTCTTCAACAATTCCACTATGGCAGGAAGACTGTCAGCCTGGCTGTAAGGCTGCGTGCTCTCACGGCAACACTAAACACAGCAGCATGGAATAAAAAATCACATGGGGGGACAGGCACTTAAAAAAATGTGTAGTACACAAAATTACTGAAAGTATTTTCCCCTTAGGTGCAATCTTCCAGCTCTGCATTCACCACACCTCTTCTCTTCTGGTTTCCAAATGTGATTACAAACTGAGTTTTAAATTTGCCCACAATAAAAAACCAAGTACGTAAAAGAGAGTCTAAATTAGCACAGCAGTCAAAATATTGGGACTATGAAAAAGCAGAGCTTTGACTCAAACCTTGTTAAAGCATTTTGTATCAGACTTGTGGCATACAACACAGTAACATTGTTAGTGCTGGAACCAAATTACAGGCTCTTCATTCCCATATGAATACTAACACCTTAGATCTCATTTTCTCTCTCTCTCTCTCTCCGAAATGATTTCAGAGTCACCACTTCAGCTGGTAAAACAGAGAGCACTTCCAGGCTGATCTAGCTTAGTTGCTAAGTGCCTGAGGATTAAGACATTTCCATGGAAGAGCAGGGTCTGAGTGTTTTCATGAGTCTTATACTGAATTCCAGGATTCCTCTGTCTACAGAGAATGAAAAGTGCACATTAACCTCATCTTCCTTTTCTAAGATGCATATTTATGTGTTATGTAAAGTGCTTTCTTTAAATGAGCTTTATGCTGAACTCTGGGCTCTCCATGCACTATAGGTATGTCCTTCATGCCCAGTAGTGCTTAAAACTTTGTATTCACAAATTAAATTTCTGAAGTAGGGTTTCATAAATCAATGTATTCAGATGCACCGGGTATCCCTGGTGACTGGGCTCAACAATTTAGATAATTGTCCTAGCATGGAATGTTTCCTGGGAGTACATCTCTCTTTTCAATAACTATAGAAGAATCCTGTAATAGCCTATTTGAATGAGATGACTAAAGTTATAGAGGCTAATACCAAGTGAGATTAGAAACCCTCCAGAAGTGGATGATTCACACAGGTTTTTTCCCTATGCATGCTTTTCTTCCATGGTTCACAGTGAATAACTATCACATCTGACTCAAACAAACCATGTTTTTACTTTTTAGTGCCTTAACTGTAGTGGCATGTATAACTTTGAATCCAGGATTTCCATGTGAACTTTTTTCTGCTACTTACTTCATTAACTTAATAATTTTCTTTTTTTCTATCTAACTTTAGTACCTACCAGGAAAAGTCCCTTCCAAATTAGCAGATGTCCCAATAGCAGCACCAATCTGAAAATTCACCATTCACAATATATAAATATACCAGTGCATGTTCTACGTACTACAATATTTTTCCCTCAGATTTGGCTTTGGCAGAACATCACAACTGTATAATCCCCAATTAAGCTTTTCAGTTGCCCAGAATTTAGTTCACCAGAGCATGCTTTTTACTTTTTTTATTGTCAGGATTACATAGCAACTACAGCATTTTAGTTAGACCCGAAGGGCATTCTCTAAAAATAAAAGACTTGGATGGTAGGTGCTGAAGGTGAGTGTTTCCTAATTAACTCACATTGAATGCCAGAGGAGATAAGACAATGCTGCTAGTGCTGACTTGAGTTCCATAGGAAAGATCTCATGCAGTATTATTAAACTTTGACCTTTGCTATTTCTGTTGTTTGGCCTGAAGAAGTCAACACATAATGTTAATCCAGTCACAGTTCTTGGAGACATCACTTAATGACACAATGTGACATTTGTCCAAAGAAACTCTGTTGAGTAGAAGATTAATTTAAACAAACAATGAGAAATATGTATCAGTAGGTGTGAAGTTGGGACTAAAGTGGACCACAGAATTTAGCATTACAGCATTACTACAGCTGATAGGCTATTACAAATGCGCTGAAGCTTCTACCAACCTCTGTCTTAGACATCTTCTGAATTAAATCTTACTGTTAAAAGCTAAAGAAATTTTTTTTTCACATACCACGCTGGTTTAACTTAGTAAAATTAATTTTGTGCACTGCAAACAATAATAACCAGTGCTGTTAAAAATCCTCTGTTTATTTATACAGAATTTCAATCATGACTGCCAGGGTGCTAAAGCCTTACAAAAATATGTGCAGGTAAACATATATTTATATGTATGTTTGAATACATTAAAAAATATATGCAAAGTGTAATCTATAATTTATCTACTCTGTAGTCTGCTCTCTGCTTTTTATAGGTATGGCAGAACAACAGATGTTAGTTGAAACAAATACAAACTTTGCATGCTTTATATTTTTATGCAAACTAAAAAGAATGTCGTAAAAATTTTACTGGTAACTGAACTGTTTTTGCATGCCCTGGGATTCTTTGTGGGAGTCCTTTCACTGTAAAAAGTTCTGCCACATAATTTCAAATACCACATACATAACATTTTAGGTGTAAAAAGCAAAGTGAATGTTTGCAATAAAGTGTTCCAAACTTATCCTTCAAAAACCCCTTATCTTTCAATATCCCAAATATTCTTTACTCCTGCCAACAAACATAGATATTTCAGTTGCTACATAATGAAAATATTCTATTTTCATTTCCCAAACACTTCCAGCTTTTTAAAGAAATCCCATAAAGTTATTCTTTGCTAATTAATTTGTGCAGAAAAGTTTGTAGCTCTGAGGCAGCTTGTGCTCATAAATGCAGAAACTTAAAACTGAACAGTGGCACACAAACTAAGTTACTTCTCCTGCTTTCTAATGACAGTGTTAAAGGAGATTTCTCATTAACTTACCTAATATTTTGTGTGAGTTTCATAAAATATTAAGTTTTATACCCTGTTGTGACTGGGAGTCACTGAGATTCCCACTGAAGAGTTAGATGCTCTAATTTCAGCTCATGTCTGATATTAATTAATGTCTTGGAGAATCATTCTTTCCATCCCAAACTCTCCATGTATATATTTAAGCAGCCAGAACACCTTCAATTTTTGGGTAATCAGCGTCTGCATGAATACATATTTTTAATAGTTACTCTCTAAATATTCTATACTCTGCTATATACAACTTTGAAGTTTTTGAATTCATCAAAATTATCCATACTGTTGTAGAAGCTCCTAAATGAATAAATTAGTGTTTGCTATAATAGCAGACTCAGAAAAAGATTTCTGTTTTGGCTTGCATTTGCTATATGATCTCCTACTTTACAAGACCTGTTTTTTCAACCTGTTGTAGTCATTAACGCTATATGATTCCACAAGTGCTCCACAGAGAAAACAAAGTCACCTCTGTCACAGGATTACAGGTGAGAAATTTCAGGCAGGCTGAGTATTTATGAGGCAATTAGCTGGTGCAGACTTCCTGCTTTGAAGAGCTGCCTTTTGTATCCTTACCTAGAGAGAAATCACTTTGCTGATAATAATGGTCTGCTTTGGCATCAGACTTTCAAAGAGTACTGTGCTATGTAATTGCTCCCTTTAGTCTTTAGGAAATATGATGGTGTCACAATAGATGGTTTATGGCCTCACAGAGAGGACTCAAACAGCTTATCAGTAGTCTTATCTCAGAATTTACAGTTGAGATGTCAGTCTCCAAACTCCACACATAAATGGGGCAATTGTACCAGGAAGATTTCATGCTATTTCTCCTAGAAAAAGAGCTGTCACACCAATGCTGAAGCATTAAAGGAGAGGCTTGAGGCAGAATTAATACACGTATTTTTGAAAGCGGTTGCTGATACAGTGTACTGATTCTATACTGTCTTAGTCACACCCATTTTTCTAATCACCACCAGAGGTGTCCCTTTCAAAGCAATATCTTAAATCTATTAACCAGTTGAACAAATGACATGATTCTGTCAGCGTTTCCTTACTGAGACAATTTCTAAAGCAACATTACTCTTATCTGAATATTTGCTTCATTAAAAAGACAAAGAGAGCACTAATGGACACTTTTACACAGAAGTTCAAATGCAGCATCAATTCAGAAGAAATACAGCTTTCCTCTTGGGAGCTGCTAGATGGCTTCTGTCCCATCAGGGCCTCCAACAGGGCCCTTTCAGCATGATTGAATGGGCCCAAAGGCTTTGCAGACACAGCCTCAGAATCACAGAAACAAGGCTGCCCATGCAATGTGACATCTTGGATTATGTCTGTTAACGTGAGAGAATAGAAAGGTGCAGCTCCTTGCTCTGAAGAGCTCCTTGCTTGATTTTCTCAAACAATAAAATAGCAACACTAAACACTTTCAAAAACCCGCATAGCTTTCCAACAATATTTTCTAATCTCAAGATGGAAGCAGCATGTGTTTTAACCAGCGGGAAGAAAAACAAAACCCACATACTGATTTGAATGTGAGGTTCTTTGTAGTTTCTGTCCCACACTGGGGGTATCACTTCAATTATAAGGTATCTTACCATCATCCTTGTCAGGTACAATGGTAATGCGAGTGCTTGGGAATTCTGCACCAATTCTTCCACCCATGGGCATGCTCAGCAAAACATCAAAGGTCTCAGCCTCTTCATACAAGGAATCATCTATGATGACGATCCGACACGTTTTTTCTCGTTCGTCTTTGTCAAAACGTAGAACGCTGTTGTGATCCTCTGGCCTGGATATGTAGTCAGAGTAGGAAAGTACAGAGGTTGGGGCAGTGCCAGATGCTGTTCCTGTGGCACAAAAGGAAAAAAGTCACTACACATACCATAGTTACAATGATCTCCTCACAGAGGTGGAATTTTCTTTTCATTGTCTTTGAATTTCTTTGGTGGTAATATGGGCTGTGGACAAGGTCAGAGGTCTACAGACCCACTTCTGAGGTCTCTTCTACTTCTGCATACGGCACAATGGAAAAGCGTGGCTCTTCAAATCATTTGCACCTTTCCAGTCAGAAGGAATATTGCCTATCACAAGGGACAGACTGACAAAATAGCCCCTGTGAAGATAATCAGTTAACTATCTTAGTATATTGTACCCATATTGAAGAGACAAGTGGATTTGAACAGACAGAATGTCATGAAAACAAGTTATTTGGACCCCAGATCACTTTACACAAAATATTGCTTCAGCTCCCCAGATAAAAAATATTAATAAAACCAAAGGTGTAGAAATCCCATGCCCTGCACATGTATTATTAGTAAGAGACTGAAAGTCAGAGGAACAACAAGTATGACAATTAAGCAATATTATTTTGTATAATTTTTTCCAAGATGCAAACAAATGAAGGATAGCCAGGGCCATCACTGCAGTGCTTTCAGTTCTCATCACTTTCAGGTATAAGGGGCTGCATATAAAAATCTTGCAGAAATATAAAGAACACAGGTCCTCTTCACCTCTCCATGATGCTTTTTAAACTGCATTCAGTAATACTCTTAGACAGATTGCAGTGACGAATGCATTTCCAGTTGAGACTGAAGATATTTAGATATTTAGATATTTAGAAAAAGTAATTAATAGAGTTATAAACAATTTTATTATAAAATAGATGGAATAAATATTTTAAAATTTCTCTTTTCCACTCTTGCCATTTTTTCATTCTATAGTAGATTCTACTACCTTGTTGTGTGTAGCAGATGACCATCAGTTCCTGACTCACATCTCCACTTCTTCTGACTGGAATAAAAAACTCACCAATATCTTCTTCAATAGTATAGGTGGACTGAGGAATAAAGACTGTTGATTCTGCAAAGACAAGAACCTCATAAAGTCACGTGTACATTAGCTAAGAGCATTTTTGAATATTCTAAACTGCAGCAAATAACTTGCATTTATTGGCAATGCCACTAAATTGTCAGAAAAACTTGAAGGGTGAGAGAAGTAGAGTTCCATAGTGTTTCAGAAATGGAAAACCAAATCAGATCATTAGGTCTGAATTCACAAGCCCTTATTAAGTGGTCTGTAATGTGACTGATTTGTTTATCTAGGGTAAATGGTGCAAGACAGTGTTTGGAGAATTTGTCCTCAAAGTCTGTCTTTTTATTATTTCCAAGGTATTTAATTATTAACTGTTAACTGCAGAAGTATCAATAGCATAGCTCACACAGAGTCTGTGGTTCCTCAAGGCCATTATTTCATTTACTGCACCAAGATAACCAGGAAAATCATTTGGCATTGAGAAGCAAGGCTGAGCACCTGACATCTTACTCTGACTTGGACATTTGATTTTAGTTGGTTACATGTCTACACTACTTTTTTACTAGGACACCCAGCTAATACAGCCAGTGTCATAAAAAAGGATACCAGATCTTTTTTCAGGGGAAAAATCCACTAAGATGCATTCTGAACTCCTTCATTATTTTATGCTCATATAATCAGATTGATGGGTTTATGCTGTTACTGGGATTCAGGATCAATTTTGCTCTCATTCTCTCAAAAACTCAAGAACAAAAGGTGCATACACATATAGTTACAAAGCACCTTTACAGTTTCATTAGTGTGACTACAACCCAAACAGAATATAATTCTGTATAATATCAAAATAAGTGATATCAGCTGACTGCACAAAGCAAATTTTTAATAATTTCAGAGTACTTTGGCAAACTGTGTTCTGAAAATCATCAGGTGACTTCTTTGAAAACATGTTCCAGGTTTTATTTCTCCAACTACTACTAGCATGACTTGAGGTCAAAAGCCTGCCTTAAAAATGCTGTAATTCAGGTTTGATAAGTCCAAGACTACTCACTATTCTGGCAAGACAAAAATTCAGCATGATGAAAAATATCAAATCCTTACTTTTTTGTTTTAAAGTAAAGCAAAAGGCAGCACTAAAAAAAACCAACCCATTTAATCCCTTCTATTTCTCCTTTTAGAATTTAGTTGGCAAAATAAAAAACTCTAACCTTCTAAAACATGCAGGAATCTGATTTATTTGGTTTCCTCTCTCTCTCTCTCATAATTATTGAACTAGGAGTAAAATGGCACTATAAAAGTTTAACAGACATCATGAACAATATAAAAGTTTGGAGGAGAATGAGCTACACCACCACAGCTAGTACAAAAAGCCCATATCCCTATGCAATCTATATTTCTAATAAAACATTAACAAATGTCCCATACCTCAAGAGGCTGGAACAGCTTTCTGAACAAACTCACAGTCTTGATCCTAAAGCTACACAATTTAAATCAATGATTTTTTCACTGGAAGCAGACTAAAACTTTTGATGGTTCTTATTCAGTGAGCTTGGTAAACCCTGAGCTTCAAAATGTTAGGAAACACAGTCCTTCCCTCAAAGTTCTCTCTGTAGTTTTCCTCTAGATATTCCTTGATTTGCAGCTTTGCATTTCATTTTGCCCTCTGCAACTTCTCTTTACGTATAATCAATACAAATTCTCTGGGACTGTAAAAAATTTATCTTAATGTAAGAAATACAAAATACTGTTGGTGGCATAAAGAAGACTCAGCCAATTACCTTTAACTGTGCTATCTTACTGATCATAGAAAAGATAAAGAGATTTAACACATTTTCAAGTTATTTCTTTGTCTCATACATGCTGCTTTCCAAGTTAAGCACTATTTTTCTCAGTTATTAAAAATGGATGTGAGATAAGCTCTGGTTTAACTTGCATTTGTAACTAAGAACTAAGACACTTCTGATAATTACCATGCCCAACACTCTTCAAATATAATTAAGGAAGACCATTCAAGTTGTATGGTTGTCCAGCACTTACAAGATTTCTTAAGGACAGTTCTGTGTGACTACAGCCCAAGGGTTCAAGTGTCGGGACGCAGCGGAAAAGATGCAAAGCAACCAGAGCATGAAGAAAGGAGAATTAAAAATTCTTATTTTTTAGAATTTTTAAAATTCAGCATATTTCTTGATTTATATTTAAACATAATTTTATTTGTTCTTGACACAGCATGTGCTACACTTTGTCTAATGAACTTTACAATTACTGAGCTTCTCAGGTTGGTATCAAGGCCTAACTGATAAAACTCCAAGACCAAACTTCTTGTGATCAACCAGCCTAGAATTTCTTGTACCATCCTCTCCAACATGAATTACCATGGCAGAGTAAATCTCAAGTAAATCTCAGAGTAAATCTCAAAAAGTCAGCCTCCAACCAGCTCTTCAGACACATTCAGTCTGCAATCACATTTAATGGAAAACCTGTTACACCTAAAATGAAAACAAAGCTCCTAGAAACAACATATAAAAAAATGCAGGTATTTCGTAAAAAACATGCTACCTGGGTAATCCCTTCATCAAGCACTTAAAGTGATAGAGGACAAATGGCTACCTGATGCCCAAGCCTGTCTTCAGAACTATTTTGAGGACAGTAAACATTTAGTACCCACTGTTACTCACAGCATTTACCCTCCAGTTTATCTTTTGCTATATGCACATTTTAGCAGTACAGTTCTGGAAAGGTTCTCACCATCTCCTGGGTCAATAATTTCCACTGTGGATACAGCAGGAAATTCCAGAATTGCCATGACAGGCTCAGAAAGAACAATTTGAAAGGACTCAGAATGCTCATGTTCTCCATCACTCAAAATCCGTACTCGCCATGTAGCTAAGGTTTGACCAGGATTAAACTGCACTTGCTTCTGGGCTTTTCCTCTGAAGTCTTTATCTTTCTTGGCAGTACCATCTTTGGTGCTAATACCTGTTAAAATCAGAAATTCAGGTCATTATAAACATCACTGGCAATTTTTCTCCCATTGTGCCACATTTAAAAGACATGTAGAAAAATATACTTTTCACAACCTGAGAACATTCAAACTAAGTCCATTACTCTTGATCAATTTTATAATGGGTGTCACAAAAAGAGGTGGAAAAACCCCACATCTCTGAAGTTTCCATTTCCCCATAATTCAATTATGGATGCCCAAAAAGGACAACAGACTTTTCTCTCTCCTTTTAGCCCTCTGGATTCTCTTCTTTTCCAGAACATCCAAATAGCATCCTGACTGAAACCCTAGAAAATATTTATTTTTCTTAGAAAAAATAAAAACACTCCTGGAAAGTTCAGACTTTAAAGGGAAAGCTAAGGAAAACACAAAGACACAAAGGAAAATATACTAAATAAAAAATAAAAGAAGATGCAAAACCTGAACCGTTGCCCACATTGCCATTGCAAAAAGAATTTTTAAAAATTATTATCCTCTTATTTCAGTGTTTGCAGAATGACAATCATTACGTTAAAGTGAAGTTGAAGCTGAAAGTCCATGGGAAAAAATTCAAACAATTCAATCCAAAGAGATGGCACAGGTCTTCCAGCCTCAGATTCAGACTGCTATGAAACAGGTTTTCACAGGCATTTCACTCCCACTTTAAGGCAGTCTGAAAGACCCTTGTGGAAATTAGACAGTATTTCAGAACTGTCTCCAATTCATGCATTTGGCCTTGTTTAAATCCCACAGTACAATTGAAATCTTAAAGGCTTTTTCTAGGTTTTCAGAAAAAAAAAGCCTTAAAACTTCTCCCTTCTCTGATTGTTTCTTCCAGCTGCATTATTTCATGCATTGGAACACATGACCTTTCCCTACAAACCTTGCCTTTCTTTCTTCAACCTTGTGCCTCATCCTAAGTCATAGCCAATTTTATATAACCTATAAACCTATATAACCTATAAGCTTCAGCTACTTTGGCACTGCATATGGACCAGAAAGGCCAGAGTAAGCATCTTGACCAGTATGTTTTATGCTCTTTCCAATTCTGTAATTCCATTTGCTGTATTAAGGTAGTTGGAGGCAAGTTACTCAGACTGGTTTTGCTGATTTTTCAGTCAGCTGAATACTGAAACTGACCTTGAATCCATAGGTAGAAAATTTTGTAAACACTCTACCTGAAGGATCAGAAGTCACATCAGTATCTGTTATTCAGTACCAGTAATTAATTTAAACCACACATCCTTAACTATATATATTTATCTCTTCCATTCCTTTTCTTTTTTTAAAAGAAATATATTATCAAAGTTTGTTCACTCTTAAAAACAGAGTCTTTTAAGTAAGATCCTGTTGGTTAAGGTCTATATCCCCTAAATCTCATGCCAAAATAGGTATCCCTACTACATCTTGCTACCTGAAACTTCGGGTTTTAATCAGAAAAAGCCCTAAACAGAAACTTGCCAGGTAAATACTTACATATCTCTGTAAAAACAGCTTTAAATTGAGTGTTTTCTCTGAGCAGTGTAAGCTCATCATAGGTTTCAGCGTGAAATTGTACAAGGATAATGCTCCCTGCTGCAAATGCATCAGAGGACGAAACAGATCCAGAAGCCAGAAACAGATGTGAGGTTGCAGAATGTGATAACACAACCTTTTTTTTTCACCTTTCCACTCCCCAGACACTGCAAACAGTTTTCAACACCTCCTGTATCAGCCTCAGTTGACTGCCAACACTGAGTGAAGAAAATGAGCCTAATGCTGGTGTCTGCTGGTCAGACCAGCTCACAAGAGCCTTCCTGGAAAATGATATATGTTCATTGTTGCCTTTTCAATTGCTACAACTGTATTTTTTCATTATAGGGAAAAGAAGATCTGGATAGGAACTGTATTCTGTGACACAAATAAACAGTGGTATCAACCAAATCAAAGAAAGAAGGACCATGTCTTGGGTTGTTTATTCAGAAATTAATTGCAGAAGACAAAAAAAAAACACACACACAAAAGGAAAAATTTCATTATTTAACTATAGAAATAATATGCATAGCATATAAAAGATACACAAATAAACATATTCCTTTGAATGTAGTTTGCTTGTCGGGAAACAGCAGCAATAGGATATAGTTGCATTGATACATTAAATCAACTGCCTGGGCAGTGATTTATAGAAGCAACTGATAAGGTTAGAATTGAACTTACTTATGAAAGAGGTTTCTCCCAGGTATCCTCTCCGTTTAAGAACAACATCAAGATACTTGGTGTCCTCATTTACTAAGTAATACTCCTTTTCTAAGGAGATCCATGCCCAGTTTAAGCGAAAATGTTGATTCTTCAGCTTATTGCCTCCTGCAAAACAAAATTAAAAAGATACAATTAAAACATTTCATTTTTGTTAAAGATTACTTTGTCTTTTGAGGTTAATGCAACCTTGTATCCTGGGTAAGATATGTATCAATCTGGACATCACAATCCAAAGGTTTTAAAAATTTAAAACTAAGAAATTACAAGTAAAGAACTCAACCACAACACATTTGCTACACATAGGAGTAAATATTTTCTTAGATGCTTACAAACATAGCACACTATTTTTTTTATTTCTCAAGACAATAAATAAGCATTAATAAAAATGTATTTGGGGTGCCTTCTGTATATCATCCTAATGGACGTGCTTGTTATTACTCTAGAATCCTGTAAGTTCTCTGGCAGTAATAAAATGAGCTGCTCAGCTCACTGATGGCAGATGCTCACTTGGCAACTGTCCTCTGGGAATTCTGGGCTGTGTGTCTGTAGACTGTAGTCTGATTTCCTTCCCACAAGGTGCTGCTACAGAACAAGGTTTGCTCAGGTAGCAACTGTCTTAAATATGCAAGAAATTTCCTTTAGAAATCAACACTTCTGTACCCAAGCCGGTGAAAAAAGTGAACAGCAGAGAGACATATCTAAGCATTTAAATTAATTCACGGCTTAATTACTGGAGGAAGAGACAAATGAAGGTTGGTTTATCCCTTCCAGTTTCTTCCATGAGGAAGAAACTCCACATACTTTCATTCTGCTTCAAAGATAAGCCTCTATGCTTTTTATTGACCTGCCTACTAGAAAAACCGGGAACTGAAGTTGTGCAATCTCACACAGAGGCAAAGGTACTGTGTAAATGAAAGGAGGGAAATGGTTATTGAAGTATCTCCCTGCACTCCTCACCCTGCTCCTTCTGCTCTTTTGATCTCTGTTGTTTCTGACAAAGGGGAAGGCTACAAACACATGTATCAGAAACTAATGGGCAGCAGAGAGAACCAGCAGCTGTAGTGTTACAGCAGTAACTACAACAGCACTTACATTAGGTTAGCTGGATGTTATGTCTTCCCATTGGTTTATGGGGACAAACGTAACAGAATACTTCTTGTTCTCTAATCCAGCGAGAAAAGCCATTTGCGTGCCACCCTTGAACACACTGACCAATTTTACCATAAATTTAACAGAAGGAAAAAAAGTTTCTGACATATAAAAAGGATGGAAATTTACTGTCTTTTAGAGGAGAGAGAACTTATTTGTACCACTAGTGACAAGAAATACTGCTGCATGAGCTTACTACAAATGAGAATGTCAGATATTTGAAACTGCCAAGGTAAAGGAAAATTTTCTAGCAGAGTTTGCATCCATTTAAACAAAAGATATTCTAACCAGAGGATAGAAACAAAAGAAAATCTGGCATAAATTGTTCTCTTATCCAAAGAACTCAAGGTTAAATGTGCTGTGGATAAAGGATCTTACATACATCTTTTATGAATGAAATTTAGGAAGAAAAAAAAGCACAAGACAGGCAACAAAAAAGATCTAGTATTGTCTTCATTCCACCTATTTCTTGCTTTCAGCTGTTTCTCTCAATTTTTTTCATATAATAAAAAACCCCGAACAAACAAACAAAAAAGTTTATTTCTTACGGGTGTTACAGCAAGCCTCGATTTTTACAGACCTACTTCTGTCCCTGAAATATATAATGTTCACCTTTTTGAATGTGCAATACCAAATCCAACAGCTTTAAAATTTTAAGAAAAGAATATAGGAATTTTAAACCTTTATGTCCTCACTTTGTGCTTTTTTTCTTGTTCAGAAGACATGTTTTCTGATTTATACAAGCTTTTTCACAGTCCAGTGTCTCATAGAATAAAACCACTGTTCTTATTATTAGCTGCTGCTACTACTACTACTACTATTGTTATTACTATTACTACAGACCTCTAACAAAACAGAGCAAGAAGCATATGATACACCTTACCTTATTTCAGTTATTTATTTTGGGGCTAGAAATCCTAAACTTTATAGTCAAACCCAGGAAAGAGGCATTTTATAAAGCTTTGACTTAATTTAGGCATTTATTTTTGAATAAGATTAGCTTTGCCTTGAAATATACAAAAATACATGTGTTTTTCCTCAGCAGTGTTTTAAAACTCCTGTTGTGACCCTTTACATTGTAGACACTTTTATTACAGCCATCTAATGCTGGGTAAGATGAATTCCCCCTGCCTAATCTGGGTGCTACAACATAGTAGAGCTAAGCACCACACAAACACAGCACCTGTGAAGAATATCAAGAGTATAGCTTTTAGAAGTCATAAAATGTCAGAAATAAAACAGCACATGCCACTTTAATTGGGTTCACTATTAAAATAAGTACCAGCCCTACAATAATATTTCTATCAGCAGATGGATTGTGCACTGCTCATAAGCACTGCCCTTGGGCACAGTCAGACATTTAGCTGCTGGGCAAAGCATTAAGCTACTATACTCCAGTGACAGTTTTGCTTTTACTCCTCTTCCAGACAAGTGTTGGCAGTACAAGTACATCAGAAGTCTGCAGAGGGAAGCCATTACTTTTAAAACTACAAAAAAGGAAGGAGGGCAGTGTTAGAACATGGTAAATCCAAAGGAACTTTGCATCAATGAGACGTGGTTGGCAAGATGCTGCTAAAGCGAGGCATGAAAACTTGTTTCCTGAATTTTGCCAGAGATCAGAGTGCAGCAGTGCTAAATCAGAAGATGCTAGATGGGAAGTGGTGCAATGAGATATTCACGAGAAATGAGATGGCAAGAGTTGTGAGACACATTTAGAAACTTTGTAAGGCGCTGGAAGTAAGGATCTAGAGTAAGGTTAGTCACAAAGTGACTTCACGACTGAGGCTTTAAGGACAAAACCCTCTGAAAAGGTTTGCCTGTATATGACAAGTCAAAGATAGATATAACATGGACTTGGTCTTTATAGAAATCCTGTCAGCAAATTGTTTGCCTGTCAGAAAACAGGTGATGTATTATTTTTGCATAAGTCATCAAACAAGAAATTCCTAAAAACATCAAGTCATCTGGAAAAAACAGATTCGGTTACACAACATGAATACAAGAAGAGGGGGAGGAGGACTTGGTCAATCAACTGCTTGAAGGGAAAAATATTTAAATTAATATTCCCATTCAAGCATTCATCTTTCAAGCCATGCTGCTCAGATATCTTAAAGTTATAAATCCTTTATTTTTTGCATGAAAAAATACATATCAGATTGTCAGAATTTTCTATCATGGTGCAAAGAGCTTAAAGAAGGAAAGAATCAGTTCCAGTTTACTCCATAGATCACAGAGCTATGTAAAGACAGTATAAAAAAATAATTCTAACACTAAATTGCGCATCTTGAGCACTGTTGACCAGGGGGGCCAAAAAAAATGGCCATTCTGTAAGGAAAGTCTGACTGCAGTTTTGCTGTCCCTACAGAAACCGATGCATCTTGATGCAGATATTGACTTCCCTGCTGAGTATCCATGGCATAAATCAGAGATGAATTAGCAAAAGTGTGCCTACCCTGCATACCCACAGCCACACACACTCATTGTGTGCACAAGATATGTCTGTACAAACACAGCTATCTGGGACCTGTAGAGCTTCAAGGCACGATGTATCTGCTCTCTTTAGTCATTAGCTAGGGTTGCTTAATGGGGAAAAAAGCCCAACCTGTAAATTCCTCCTGGACAAAGAACATATATCAAAAACATGAAAGAATGGAAAAAGAGTTTTAACAAATCTGATTCTATGATCAAATGCTATTCCCTCTGCTATGACCATCAGAAAGGGTAGATCCTGTAAAACTGCCTTAATTTCATATGGAAATTGCAGTAGTGAAATGCCTAAGTTAACCCAGCACACAACACATGCCGCTACAAAGTTTTGAATTGACTTTAACAATGCATAAGAAAACCTAATGGTATTACTTGATTAGAAAAGCTTTAAAATACTTCACCTTTGTAAGTTAAGCAAGTATACTGAAATAGACCCCAATCACTAAAACAACTTGCTGAACTCTGCACTCTCCTGCACTCTATCTGCGACTGTAACTCAATATATTTGCAGAACAGTCAAAATGAACCCCCTAAACTAGCCCCAAGTGATTAGGGACTAAAACAATGCTTTCTCTGAACTACTCATGAGAAAACACACACTTCCCAGCATTATGGACTTAGCTTGCCTGGAGTATAATTGCTGGTATCCAATGAACTGCAGACAGTTTCCATCTTTCAGTACTTTCTGTAACTCTTTTTTCTGTTTTATATCTACCCCCAAGAAACAAGTTGGAAGGGCCACATTTGCCAAGGCTTAGAATAAGCCTGAAGCCATGCAGCAGAAGAAATATCTGAAGAATACCATGTAGCTGCTTTGTTACAAAAGGGATGGGGAAGTGAGAAACAAGACATGAATGTCAAGGTTATCTAGTGCACACTGAATTTGGATCCTCATAAAATTCAACTAAGCATCACTAAGGATGTCTCCAAGTGCAGTCTGGAGATTCACGCTGGGTAATTCAAGGAATTCCCAATTCAAGTCTATGTCCTGTTCTGCAGGAGATTAACTGGGTTCTCATTAAGAGGTTAACTTGATTTTCATTGACAAAAACTGTGCAAGCAAATATGCACTGGCTTTTCAGCCAATTGTCTCATAGCTCTAAATTAATTTCACTATAAATCAGCTCTGTAGAAATTCATCGAGAGCCAGGATATTGTCACTCTATTGGCTGCACCAAAAGATTATGAGTTTTCAAAGGAAAGAGCAAAGTGGATACAGAGCAACCCAATCTGAACCACCAAAAAAGATGCTGGAGCACTGTGTGTGTTTGAAAGCCTTTATGCATATTAAGTTCTTAGTTTGTAACTGACTTCTAGGGAACCCAAAGGATCCACTTGCTGATTTTGGATTCTGTGCTGTAAGCGAGGGACTGGCTCTGCAGGATGACCACTGCTTCTGAGCAGAAAAGAACTCCGAGCAAAAAAATTCAGTATCACCTGTGAATAACCACTCCTGGCAAAACACAGTATGTTTTGCTCAGGTTCTAGACCACAGGAACATAATCAACTGGCTCCTGTTCCACAAAAGTTGAAGACAAGAGATCTCTCTCAGAGATCCTTACAAGAGATCTTTCCTAGATGTAGGATTCATATAATCTAATGCTATCCTATAAAAGATGTATGTTTAATTAAACCTAGCTGTCTAGGCACAAGGAATGGAAAGAACTACATCTTCAGGAACTGCAGGCACATCTTATATGAACAGCTGGATCACCTTCTGGAAAGGTTTGACCCACTCCATTGAATGTAACGGGAGTGTGTTCAACCCACCAGTCTATATGGGTAACTAAAGCCCAGTTAAGTCATCTTCTTGACAAAGGAGGGTCCTGAGAAAACTCAAAGACACAACTGGCCCTGAACTGTAATATGGTAAACTTGTAAATTTAAATACTTTAGAAATAATCTTTGGAATATTTAAACATGGCAACAACAACAAAAAAATCTATTTGGTTTAGAAGAACTGTTCTGCTACTATAAAGTTATTTCCATGCTGTCATTAAACTAATTAGCATTTTGTGTAGTCACTAACTAACTTTGCATGAGAAAATTAATTTAAATTGCCCTGTGAGTATTAACAGAGAAAACCCAAACACACCACTCAAGCTGTCATGTCTATCATTAAACAATGCCCACATTACCTACAGCACAATACTTTTTCCTAAAGATCCACACCCTGCACTTCCCTCTGAGGGAAAAAAAACCCACCAGCTGGATTAGTTAAGGCTTCATACATGCACGGCCTGCAGCAACAAGTAAATTTATTAGATCTCTGACAACATATTCTTAAAATAAACTTAGTTTTCAGTCTCTGCTCACTAATTTGTTTTGTGGCGCCAGACAACTTCTCCCAAGAGGCTCCAGCTAAATTGAAGCAAGGTTCATTTCCTTAGCTCACAGAATAACGGGTTTAGCTCAACCATCTTAGCTACTGTCACATAGGGGACTTCTTTTCTGGTTTATGCCTTTAAAGTACACATGTATTAGCCCACAGGAAAACTACTATCATTTAAAGCCTACTCGGACAAAGTATTAAATTTGAGGGTCATGGCACATCCTAAGCCCCAGTCAGTTCATAAGTAATAACAGAAAAGTGTACAGCAACCTCACAAATGCAAGACATTACAATAGAACAGTAGTCAGGAGAAATATAATTAAAATCAAAATATTCTCTTGTCACCCTGTTCTTGTGAATTCTTCTAAGCTTTCTAATGTTTACACAGTCTGTTTTCTCACAGACTTTATGTAAATAATTAATTGTTTTACATTCTTTTCTAGAGGAGGAGATATTTGATAGACTGTTGGTTTGTCCAGTGTCATTGGAGAGGTAGCACTTTCACCCTCCAATCCACTGTCACTTTTGAAAATCTATGAATGTTAGAGTCAGAATTAAACTTCCCTCTTTTTTACCGAGGCATTCCAGTGTCTGTGTCTATTTCATGTCCTAAAGTGACATTATCTCACATCACATTGGAATAAGAAATTCCTCTATTCTGGGAAAAGAAGAGACCAATTTCCCCTTCATTAGATTACATTTTCATTTAGAACCCACTACTGCAAACTCCTACATATGTGCCTAATATTTCAATGCTTGCAAAATCATTCTCATGCTTAAAACCAGGGTGCATGAAGGGGTATCATCTGAAACTGAGACCACTAATTTTTCACAATGAATTTTAAATTGGTTTTTTTTGTGTCAAATTGGCAAATTTCCTTTAAAGAAGCAATTGAACTTTCCAACTTTCCAACTTTTTTTTTTTTTTTTTTTTTTTTTTTTTTTTTTTTTTTTTTTCTAGCTGTTGAACACTGTCTTGGCAGAAAATTCTCCTCCATTTCAGATCACAATCCAAACTCATAAATCTCAAATTTTACAGACTTAAAAGGAAAATGTATGCAAGAGGAATTAAAGAGGTTGTTATTATTTGCAAAACCTACTCTAAACAAGTTGGAATAGTGTTTCCATTTTATCAACTGGACTTCCTATAGCTCACTGAGCACTGACACAGAAAGCATTCTTTTAACTCTGTGTTAAAGTGATTGAACCACTTTTTGTTATTAAGTATTTACTTCCAGAGACATGAATTTTGGTTCCTTTTCTGTTCTGGCAATGCAACAAATAAAATGCCTGACTGACTGGAGGAGAACAAATGTCAGGCAGGTTCATATACTTTTTAATTGCTTTCAGAGTAATTGTACCAGGTAATATCAAATATTTGACTTTTAATATTATTTGACCAGAGAAACTCCTTTGTGGTGCCTTTCATCCTTTTTAAGCTATGTCAAACCTATAACCTTTTGCAGGTGATTTAGTCCTGCTCAGCAAGGGCAGATTAAAAATCAGAAAACATATAAAATTGTTGATATGAACAGGAACAGAAAAGGATTCCCTTTGAAGTCACTTACTTTGACTTGAGAAAAGCCTTGAAGAGTAGTCAAAGATATTAGCTCTGCTGAGAAAAGAAATATTTTTGCAATAATGTGTTATTTTTTTATGCCATGAGAAAATTTGTAGTGTTACTTGAAGTCTATCCTAAGGGGCAAAATTGTATATTCCTATGGCAGTAATTATAATATATTCCTGTATTATTTAATCTGAAAATCCTATGTTGTCGTCATAACATATACTACAAGAAGGAAAAAAACCCAAAAAACAACCCTGGAAGAAGCCAAAGATTCCTTAAAATATTCAAGCCCAAGAGGTCAAAAATCTGTTTAAATATTAAAAATAAGTGCACAAAAGTACTTCAGAAATGAAGAGTAGAGTTGAGAGCACTGTGAGTTTTCCAAGAGGATCTCAACAGACATAAAGCAGGACAGGGGACAGACGTGACTGTGAAATTATGACAATTCAATCTTGATAGTATGTTGCTTCCAACACATAATTTCTTTCTTTCTCTTCTCTCCATGAAATCTTCATTTACACTTCAAGATAAGTAGCAATTAAATTAAAATCAGCAGTAGAAAAATTGCATCTTTACCATCAAATTTGTTTTTATTATACAACAGACTTTAACAACTTACTTATGTATGGTTCACATTTTATTTGGCTTGAAAAGAGATTACTGTTTAAGCTATTTAAGTTGATTTGGCATTCCTCAAGCTTCTGAAAAATCTTTGATGAAGATTTCCACCACAGCTCTCCCACATGCATTGAGAAATTAAAATCCTTCAGCTTTTTCCCAAAATTCAGGGAGGCAATGTTTTTTCTCAAGTCAAGTCTGGCTCCCACCAAATCTGCAGGCTATAGCATACAGGCAGGTGAAGGCCTGGGTATCTCTGGTCTCAAGTTTACATTTTTTGCCTTAGACTTTGTATAGAAATGTGCAGAGGTGCGACCACAGCAGTTTGAACTTGCCAGCCAGCACAAATGTTTATTGCTTTTAAAGAAAGCTGTCTCCCACCCTTTCTTGAAAGGGAGCTGCATAGCACTCACCTGTTGAGACATGACCTCAGCCTCCCACATGTCACCTGCTGCAGCTGCTGAGGTTGCTGAGACACAAACCAGGGCAGTTCCCTGGGCTGCAGCGCTATGGGGGGCACTTGGGAAGTCACTGGGAAAACTCTTGCCTACAGCAATATGAACAAAGTTGATGACACAGCGCTAAGCTGTCATCACCTACCTCCTCCTTTTGGCTGGGGGTGTTAAACTTGTTATTTTAAACTGATTTCATGGCTGCTCAAAATATTAATTTTCTTTCCCCCACTAAATGTGACAGTGCCCTTGCTACCTGTTAGGATTTCTGCTTCTTGTAGGATGCAACAACATGCTAGTGAGGCCCATGGAAGCACATTCCAGGAATGTCACAGAAGCCCAATGGACCACAGGGCCATGAAGAATAGAGGATACAGCAGAGGCTGGAGAACAGAGAAGAGGTGAGAAGATGACAAAGCTCACTGGTTGCTCAGTGAGATTAACATGACATCTCAGATGGAATCAGCCTGGGCAGCCCTCTGGCTGCGCAAGTACAGATGGCTACAGAAACCCTTCTAGTCACTGATTGCCATAGCGCTACCTGTGAAAGCCTCTCCCCTGGATATCTTTTAAGAATACTTCTTTCTCTTCTTACCCTAATTCTAGAAGAAAACTGATGTCTTAATTAGCAGGATTGATTAATGAGAGGTACATGAGAGGTACATAACTTACAGGACTTTTTTCTCTGTTCTATAGGATCAAACAGGTGTGGATATGAATTAACAGCAGAAAATGAGATGGTAAAGGTATTAATCTTCACACGGACCACTGTGCAGTATATGAAATGTCACTGATTGCTGGTTCTCTGTTTGATATTTCCAGAAATATGCACATTTCAGCCCATCTATGAAAGCTGAGCGACCAGTTGGTCAGCTTGAAAGCAATACACTGCTGATCCGCCTGTGCAAAACAATCTATGCCACACATTCTAAAGAAAAATATGGCAGTGAGTTCTTAGTTAGAGATAGATCTGAAAAGTAATGTGATCCATAATAAAGTTTCAATCATTCTAACATATGCATATGTAACTTTACTCATGCCCACACCCTTGCTAAATCAGATCCTTGACTGGTTTCTCTGTGCCAGAGAAATTTTCCTGCTTTAACTCTAGTTAGTCGTATCTTGTCACATGAAAGGGTGAGCTCTAGCCTTAAGCTTTCTAAAGGAGTACCTGCTACATTGCCTATTTAAAAAAAAATCACTTGTCTACCTAGGTCGCTTTCTTGTTCCTTTTCAAAGAGGGCAAATATTACTAATATTATTTATAAGGTTGCATTGGGTGTGGCTGAGTGGAGTTCATTTTCCCCACAGCAGCGCTCGCAGTAGTGTGCTTTGCACTGGTGTTGGTAACCAGTGTTTTTTGCTTCTGCTGAGCAGTGCTCGCACAGTATCAGAACTGTCTCTCCAACTTTCCACCACCCTTCAGTTGGCTGGGGGATGGCAAGATCTTGGCAGGGGACACAAATAGGACAGCTAATCCAAACTGACCAATGGGATATACTCACTAATCACCTACAAAAGCAGGAGCTTCTTGCCTTTGTCTCCACTTCCTATGGTGGAACACTCCGAAATTTTTGAACAGATGAAACTAGATGTTTTTTGACTAAATGGAATAAAATGTTTAAAATCAGATGAACTTTCAGATCATTTCAAACCAAAATCATTCTATGATTCTAAAACTGGGTGCTGTAGTCCAAAGGAGGTCTCACAATAAGTTGTTTTTATACACTTTAACTAAAATATCTCAAGAGAACATATTAAGACCTTGAAATATCTTTGTCCAAACATATTTCTGATCCTTTGGACATGATTCTTACCTTATGTTAATAAATCAGTATATCTTTTAGATTTCTTAGCTGCTGAGACACAAGCAATACCTCTGTTCTTCACCACTTCACATACTCCCTGAGTAAGTTCTTGAGAGGACAATGAGGGTAATACTGTCTAACATAACCATGGGAAAGCACTTTCTTTTCACTTCCTAGTTAATGAGCAACTTTCAGGATAAGTTTGATAAAGGTCCTTATGTTAAAGAACATTGGAGCAAAAAGTGAAAAGAAATGTGTGTATACTGTCTCAAAAACTACTTGTTCAATGCAGACACATTTGCTCTAGTATGTGCTTACATCAAGAGCCTTAGGTTGTAGTTCTTTTATTAAACAGGTATTTCAATCTACAGCCACCAAGATACCTTAACGTGCTTTTGCACATGAATATGGGGGCAAGACACAGTATGTGCATCCTGTTAGAGCAGCACAAACAAGCTCTAGTTAAGTAGCTACCTCTTCATGGCACAAAGGATAGTGCCACATGACTCAGCCCTGCCAGAGGCAAAGCTTTACCAGATGGATGCTCTGCTGAGCCTTCTCAACCCTGCCGATTCCTGAGATAGCTCATTAAGCTCTGTCTTAAGTAGCTCACTAAGGGACTATGTTACTCCATAGACAGAAAATGTTCAGTTTTGGCTAGAAAGAAATAAATGAGGGTAGATTTGATCTTGGGTTCTCTCAGTGTTTTTTGACAGTGCACTCTACAGGTTGTTGGACACACTTGTCTCTCTCTTTCCTACTCATGTGTGGCTGCAAAAACCATTTGCTCCCCAGTCTGTCATCACATGCCCTTCTTGGGGTAAATACAGTAGCTGCTTACATGAACATACAATACAGGCCAAATCTTCCAAGCTTTTTTCTTATGCTTTCCTTTAACATCACTCAACAACTACAGATGTGCCAGCCATATGTGTCAGACAAATTTCACAGCCAGTTTTTGCACCAGTGTCCTCAAAGGGCACTGCTTTCTCTGAGTCACATTCTGATAAGCAGAACACTTATTTAAATCTACTGGAGAACAGGCTGGCAAAGCCCATGGCATGAAAGTGGGCCTGGAATTTCATTCAGACTATGGTTAAACATTTTCTTACTAAGAGATCTTGAGAATGAGATTTGGACAGTGCATTTTATGGGAAAGTTATAACCTTTCAGGTTAACTCTTTGCTCCCTTAGCAAGTATGCAACAAGATCTGAATAAAAAAATGCTATGCAGAAGTGCATGGAAGCTCAAAATAAAAGCATATTTATGATTTGTGCTACATGTAAGTATACTTACATATACATATAATGATGAAAAGATTCCATATTAACAGTTGAAATTTGAGCATATCCCAGTATGGCTATAAGTCCATTTCAACTTTAAAAAGTTGAAAGAACTACATGCATTCTCTTATATCGTGCAGTATTGAGTGCAGCTGGCCTTATAATATCTAAATTTCTCCTCACACCAAATCAAATTTGATGATTAAATATGCCCTGTCACTTAGTGTTCCTGCACACCCACTGAAAAAAAACCCAAAAAAAACAAAAAATCCCCCCCCAAAAAAAAAACCAACAAAAAACCCCCACAAATCCATATTATGACAAATAGTGCAAAACTTACTGCGAATTATTCCTGCGAATTCCTGAATTCTCTCTGCAATCTACTACTTAATATTTTGTGCAATTTTTTT
The DNA here is from genome assembly GCF_017590135.1 of Pyrgilauda ruficollis. Taxonomy (NCBI): domain Eukaryota; kingdom Metazoa; phylum Chordata; class Aves; order Passeriformes; family Passeridae; genus Pyrgilauda; species Pyrgilauda ruficollis. The sequence goes on along the minus strand of NW_024519207.1, from coordinate 1,004,131 downwards.
GTCTATGGTTGACACACAAGTGAACTCCTATGAATATACATAAAGTCAGCAGTAACCAAGTATTGTGTAGAATTTTGTAAAATGTTTCAAAGAATCATAATGTAGCATGATGGAAAGACAACTAAGTCTGATATGATGCAGCAGATTGCTGCAGATCTGCTTGAGGTAGGAAGGCTCTGTAGGGGGATTTGGCCAGGCTCAATCAATGCGCTGATGCCGGCGGTGTGAGATTCAACAAGGTCAAGTTCCAGGTCTTGCACTTGGGTCACAACAGCCCCATGCAGCACTGCAGGCTGGGGGCAGAGTAGCTGGAAAGTGACCCAGCAGAAAAGGACCTGGGGGTGCTGGGTGCTGCTCAACAGCAGCTGAACATGAGTGTGCCCAGGTGGCCAAGAAGGCCAGTGGCATCCTGGCCTGTGTCAGCAATAGTGTGGCCAGCAGGACCAGGGCAGGGATTGTGCCCCTGTACTCAGCACTGGTGAGGGCACACCTCAAATCCCACATCAGGTTCTGGGCCCCTCACTACAGGAAAGACACCGAGGTGCTGCAGGGTGTCCAGAGAAGGCCAATGGGGCTGGGGAAGGGTCTAGAGAATAAATCATATAAGGACTGGTTGAGGGAGCTGTGGGTGTTTAGCCTGAAAAAGAGGAGGCTCAGGGGTGACCTTATCACTCTAAAACTGCTTGAAAGGAGGTTGTAGCAAGATGGGGCTCAGTCTCTTCTTGCAAGCAGTAGTGACAGGACAAGACGAAATGGCCTCAAACTGTACCAAGGAAAGTTCAGGTATGACAACAGGAAATTTTTTTTTCCAATGAAAGAGTGATCAGGTATAGGCTGCCTGAGGTGCTGGTGGAGTGACCATCCCTAGAAGTGTTCAAGAAATGACTGGACACAGAACTTGACATGGTGATGTTCAGTCAAAAGTTGGATTATATAATCATGGAGGTGCTTTCCAACCTTAATGATTCTGTGATTTTACGGTTTTATATTTGAGTCAATACACAAAATGTTCTGACACTTAGTAGTCAAGAAAAGTAGCCAAGAAATGGGCATTATCTGGATTAGTAATAGAACAGTGAAAACTTTCATTACTTTCCTATGAAAACTAAATAGTTTTTCAAGCAAATAGCTTAGAGTGCTTAGAGTTCTTTATACTTTTAAACAAGTATTTAAGTCAAGATATAAGGTACAGTCTCTTGACTGCAGTAAGTATAATATTTATGTGTTCTAACCTATGCCAGAATATTATTATTAATATGGGAAAAGAAAAATTATAAACATGCATGTTTTAGAGAATAATATTTCTACAATTCCCTCCATTCCTAGCATTTCAGCACTGTACTGCAAACACCAGCAGTGAACTCAAGGCCAGCATTCATTTCTGTGGTTTGAATCTGCCCAACAGCCTGTGTGAAGTGCAATCATCACCAAACAATGCAGTATGAATATTAATTTATAAGTTAACAGGAGTTAACACCAATGTATTTGTGTGGTAATTTGTGTGGAATATGGAGAATATAATTAATGCTAAAGAATTTTACACCTGATTTGCTCAAATGATTGACATCACATTTTTCAATCATGGAGATTTGCATTTTTCACATAAGTTTTGGGAAGAATCTAAATTTCTTCCCAGCAGCTATATATATCCTATATTTTAAGAGACCATGTGCATTTCAACTGATGAACTTAAGGCAGCTTTCTTTGTACATTGTTAGATTAATAAAGAAAATTGAGATGCACTACTTTCATGGAATACTCTTTAATATGTTCCTACACTGCAAGTCTCTCTCTTTCTCTTTCTCTCTGTATATATTAATCAATATAATTATATATATATATATAAGTTCCTATGGATACATATGACCTATGCAAGAATGAACTCAGTTAAACTTCATTGAGTACAGTGCCTTCACCCTGTATTCAAAATCAGTCTCATTCTGCAGCTCAGCTGAAGCAAACAAAACAACAATTAAGATAAAGACCTGGTCCACAGTTTTTGTGTTTCTCTGCCATCACAGAATCTGTAGTAGCTGCTTACCAGTGATATTCACTTCATATCACCAACATAAATGGGAATAAATGTGCTCACACACCATATCCACAAAAATTTACCATTTTTTAAAAGCTGAATTTATGTATTGGGATATGTTTTTCATCTTACAGAGAATTTGAGTCTTCATTAAGCACTGGAAGAACTTAATGAAGTAACAGGGTGAGGATTAATTGTTTTGGCTGTTTAAAATAAATCAGTAACATGGATAATAATATTACAGTTATGGATAGTAATAGTATTTTGCTGGATGAAGTGAAATAAAATATCCTGTTGATCTTCAGAGTAATTTTTAATGTATTAGTGGTTCCGTTCTAGCTGACTCACACTCCATTCCCTGTAAAAAACAATTCCAAGAACACTTCTTCATTAATCTAGTCCAGGATTGCAGCAGGCTCCCACAAAACACACAAGAGAAATCAGTTCATACATTTTCCCACAACACGTAACTAAAACTTCACATTCTGTCAGTAAACCAAGACTTAGCAGTATGTTCTGAAGGGAAAAATTCATTCTGTGAAAACAGCACAGTAATGTCAGGCATTCTCTCCTACCTTTAATACTGCAGTCTAAGTTGGTATAACTCACTGACCTTTCTTCTCCCATTAGTCAGATTTTGACCTGCAGTCCATTGAGCCTTTGGCCTGGACACTACCCTGGCTGTGGACACTGCTGGTTCCACTGAGCCTGACTCAATAGAAATATCCCAGTAAGTAAAGACACTGTAAAGAGCAATGGTCTGGGGAAAAAAAAATAAAAAAAAGAAGAAAAGAAAAAGGTGATGGCTATCCTGAGTGGAAAACTATATGAAACTGTATGTAACTCATAATTTTAATCACAACCCAAATCCTTGCCCTTTTAGGAGTGCTCCAGGCTGTAGACCTGTTGGTTCTAGTAACTTCAGTTCCTTCACTGTTCCTGCCAGCAGCAGCTGGAAGCCTTTGTCCATTTTCTCTCCAGAACTCTCTATGAAGAGAGACATTCCTGCATTGAATTACACTCATGCTATGTCAGACAGGTTTTTTTGAAAAGCACTTATTGAGATTTGTTTCACCTAACTTTGGATGAGGTAGATGTCTGCATCCTAAGATAGTTATCCTAAGCATCCTTTATATCCAGGGCAGACTAGTCAGTGGATTTGTATCCTACTGTTTAAAGATAGGTATTCAGGGTCATTTGAGACCCTCTAAGGTATCTGAGACATCTGCAGACAGATGGAAAATATAACACATGATTAACAGGAAACCCATGCCCTTTGGCAGGGTTGGACAGAGGTCAGGCAGGTTGGCTGGAGCCCTCACAGTACACTTGGTGCTATGCTGAGGGAACCGAAACATGCCCAACAGTGTCTGGAGAGATATTCAGCTCATCATAAAGAAGACACTTGCATTGGCTGAATAGTTTTGTAATTCCAAACTGTACAATCTAGTTATTCATGGACCACAGTGGGACAACTAGACACATTCAGAAACCTGTATTTAGTCATCTAACTTCATCTGTCTTCAATCTAGCACAAGCTACACTTAAAAACTTCCCTCAGAGAGGGGAGGATGCAGATTGAAAAACTAACATGTTACATGACCTCAGACTCTACTACTAAAAGGGAAATTTGCAAGCCCTACCGAGTAAATCCTTACTTCAGTACAAGTTGATTTGTACTGAACATTAATCCGGTTATAAATAAGAAACATCCTACCTCTTGGCACCACATCTTTGAGATGAATGTGTGGATGTTTGCCTGCATCAAACAAGCAGCCTGAAACAACAGGCAAACAGGGTGGGTCAGGAACACAGAGCAGGACAAGTTCTGAGGGAGGCAGTATTCATTTAAGTGTTGGTCTCAGATGGGGCTAAACTGACTGAAAATGCACCCCTGAGCCAAAGCTTCCTGTATGCATTTAGCAAATGCAGACTAAGCACTGCCTAAGAAATCCAGGACTCCCTGTTCCCCCACAGGCTCTCAGTCCCAGCTCCTGCTCTGTTTCCTCCCTGGAGCTGGCACAAGTGTTTGCATGGCCATTTAAGGAACCGCTGTAGGGAAATGATCTCTAGTAGAACTAAATGTGGAAAGAAACCATTTAATTTTAATCTGGGTGTTTCCCCTGACCCAGAGTTCATGGCGCAAGGGTAACAGTGCTTGTGTGTGGAAGGGAGGCATCAGCACAGTGATAAATACCAGGGGTGGAGAGAAAGTGGGACTGCTGTGCTTGGCAGCAGCGCTGTCTCTTGATGCTGGAACCAAGCCCTCACCCTGACATTCCTTGCTGGTATAAATCAGTGTTAGAAGTAAATCTGGCCCTTAACCTGAAAAGCCAGTTTTTCATGTTATTTCCACTTCAAAACCACTTCATCCCTATGTCTGATTCCTAACAGAGAGTGAAACCAAGCAACACATGCTTTGATGGTGACACAAATCGCATCACTTTTAACAAGAAGAAAATGATTCCTGATAGAAGGCAGGAGTTGTGGCAACTATTTAAAGAGGTCATAAAAGTTCCTGCCTTACAATGCTTCCCAAGGTTATTCCTATAGATAACCAGCTTTCTGTTAAGGCCCATTTCCATCAGACCCACAAATGTGACTGAAGAACAGAGTTTTCTGAAATACTGCAACTTGCTCCTTTTGATAATTTTTGAGGCACTACCTTGCATATAACTGCCCACCAGCCACACCTTTTAAATGTAAGAAGTCACTCCACAAAATGAAGATTTGATGTCCCAACAGAAAAAAAAATACATTAAAAAATCTAACCCTCTACAAAAATTAATTCTCTTAAACTTGTGCTTTATATGCACACTGACAGATACCTACCTAAAACATGTACCTAAACCTACAAACATGCAGCTTATAAAGCACCCACCAGAATGAATTCTAAAGTGAATGTATAATTTAAGAAAGAAACTAAAGGGACAGATGCCTGGTTTGTTTGACTCACTTGTACTAACATGTTAAATATGAAAACCTAGATAAGTATAAGAAAATTGAAAATATACTTTGTTTTCACAGACTTCATTATCTTGAGAAATGTATTACTGGAGTCACTTCTGAATCTACCCACAATTGTATCCTATTTACTAAACCATTCAACATCTTGAGCTTACAATAGAACAAAGGAAAGGAATACAGGTCTCATCTGAAAATCAAGATCTGTGTATTATTTCTCCTTTCAGTAATGCTTCAGTTGAGTGCCCCTTTCCTATGTACTATATGTACATGAAAACTGAAGAGGGAGTTTTTACAAGGGCATGTAGTGATAGACAAGGGGGAATGGCTTTAAACTGTAAAACAGTGGGCTGAGATTTGACATCAGGAAGAAATTCTTTACTGTGAGGGTGGTGAGACTGGCACAGGTTGCTCAGAGAAGCTGTTGATGCCCCATCCCTGGAAGTGGTCAAGGCCATGGCAGGGGGGGTTGGAACTAGGTGACCATTAGGGTCCCTTCTAACCCAAATCATTCAACAATTCTGTGATTCTATGACACTAGCCCTGCAAAAACACAAGTGACCTTTTCCAGTGTAGTACTCCTGTACATATTGAAGTATTCCTATAGATAAGTTATATGAATTATATGAATGATACAGAAACAGATATTTGCTGGAAAATCCTTTTTTCCATTACTTTTTTTCATTTATTTTATATTTGAGAATAAACAGATCTGCCTGACAGTGACAGACACCAGGGCAAACACAGGGAATAAAATGTACTGAGAGCAGGATGAATATGAACAATGTGTTCTTCAGTTTTCTTTGTTCCTCTTGACTGTGCTACAGTAAATGTAACTAAGACACATGCGAAATAAATTTCACATTAACCTCCTTAACAATTAAACTCTCACATAATTTTATGCTTGTTCAAATTAGTTTTTAATGCAGAGATGGTTTAACAGTATCTGACATGGCAAGAGAATCACCATATTCTCTAGCACAAAAATCATGGAGAGTATGGAAAGAATCTCATATCTGATTCAATGGCACTGTTTTTAGATTAATCTGAGCCTACAACAAAGCAAGGCTTGCTTCCTGTTTAGTAACGTCAGGAGAATATAAGAATCCATCTTTAAAACATGTACAATCCACACACAAAAGGTGGTGGCAATCATTCCAGACACACAGAAGATAGGTCCATGAATGAAAACAAAAAACCCAGGAATAAAATCTGAAGGACAAGGGGCACCAGCATGACTTTTCTTTGCCTCATCGTAAGAAACAATCATCAACACCAAGACCAACTGGCTTTATTATATTATTATCTCACTGGCTGTTTAGATGAAAAAAAACTTTATCCGGTATTTATCAGTTTCTCTAATTGCTAATTATAAATAAATGCTACAAACCTGCAGAGTACCATTTTTTGCTTTTGTTTTCTTTCATACATAGTTTAACTATTTTGTATTTTTATATACAAGAAACCCTGTGAAATATTTTCTGGCTTATACTGAAAAACCCAAATATTAAATACAAAACACAACTAGCTAACAAACACATTAAAAAAGGGCTTCTTCTTGTTGCCTTTGTACTTAAAAAAGGAAGTTTTCTAGCTTTGTTTTGCAAACCTTGGAGCACATAAGACCTTGTCTTATAAAACAGCATTGTGGTGAGAGTACAACCATAGGAATCTCAAATGTTCCCTGAACACAGATGGAGAGGAGAAGGAAAAAACCTTAATTCCAGAAGCCCAAGTGCTGTAGTCCCATGTAATTAACCTCATATCTATCAAGTGGGTAGGATCTCATTATAAAACTGTATACAAAATAGAGCTTTCGAATTACACATCAGTAACAGGAGTGTTAAAGGCACAAAGATGTTCTGAGAGTTTTTTCACAGAATGGTTTGGGGTTGGGTTGGAAGGAACCATAAAAATCACCTAGTTTCAACGCTGCTGCCACGGCCAGGGATGCCACTCACCAGAATATAAATCCAGATATGCAAACTTCACATTTTCTCACCATTTTTTTTCATCCCATGGAAGCAAAATACCATTTAAAAAAACCCCCAAAACAAAACAGTTTCCTTTTTCTGTAAGTAGAATTTTAGGCCAATAAGTTGCTAATGGTTTTTATCTGTATATTCATACTAAGAATAAATTCATCAGAAAGAAGTTGATTGCAGATTATTCCTATAGTAGAGTTTGGAAACACATATAAAGAGTTTTCATTTTCATTAGGGAAATGCATGTCCTATCTTTATTTCAGTCTTTCCAACTACTGTTCTGCATACTTAGAGGACGGAATACATTTTCTGAACCCATGGGGAGCAAAGAATTAACAATTATTTTATATTCCCAAATATTGGTAGCACATGATCTTTTGAAAAATGAGGGAAGAAAGGTTAACTGTGGCTGTAATCATTCAGTCAAGTAAGGAAGTACAAAACAGCTCTAACATTTATTTTTTTTTTAGGCATTAACTGACTAAACATGTAAAAGCATTGTAGGTGACATGTCAATTCTGGGATAAATGGGCACCTAGCCCACACTTTTGTGCTTTCACACTCTGGAGATACAACATTTTCTCTCCAGTAACATCTCCACAACCACCAGATACCAACAGAGAACAAAAGAAAATATTTTTTTTCTGCAGAGATTGTCACCACTAAAGCAGACACTGTCGCTGCACAATGCAATAGATTTCTCTCAAAACAGTAATCAGCTATTAGAAGTGAAGTAGCTGAAATGACCTTGAGTATACTTTCAAATAAAACTGAAATGAGCTCTGTTGGTTAGAGCATGGTGCTAATAACAGCAGAATTGTCAGTTCAATCCCTGTATGGGCCATTTGCTTAAGAGCTGGACTTGATGATCCTTATGGTGCCTTCCAACTCAGAATATTCTGTGAATCTGTGAAATCAGGTTTATGTTTCCTGTATGTCTGCTTTTTAAGAATGGATTACATGTACAAAATAGCTATGCTGTCATGATCATGGGTAGAAGGAAATCTCATGTCTTCTTTTTCAACATTACTGAAGCCCAAAAATTTGGCCCTTTACAATAATAAAAGAAAGTTTATTATATATAACTGTGAAAGCATAAATAGGAATCTCCTCACCTGATTCAGAGGTAAAAACCCTCTACACTAACCAGCTTCCCTTCAGAGACAGATGTATCTGGTATGTGATTCAGCAACATATCAGTCTTAAACCTTCCTCTTAATTGGGTGATATTTTATCATGCTGAAGAAAGGGAAGAGGGCAAGCTTCTGAGCAAAGAGATGGCCAGAAGCACTGTTTGTAGATATCACTGCATGAGAGGTGGCATCTCTAAAGAAAGTGTAAGGAAGCACATATTGGATTGAATATTTGACATGAAGTGTTTTTACCACAGAGCTGTATTGTGCTTGTAAGCTTTACATCAGGTTTTGTGGTAGGACAGGAGTGAAACTAAATTACACCACGTCCAAGATACTAATTTTGAAAAATTAATGTGTATTTGGCCTATTTCTGATTTTGATGATGGTAGTTTAGGCTTAATTCTGGTTGTAATAATGTATCAAGGATAGGTTTCTTCAGAAACAACTCAGATTGTTTTATGTTTCATGACAAAAAGAAGGATTATATCACAGGGCAAGGCTTTGCTTTCATCATTAACCACAGGAAAAAAAAGTCTATACTTATTTTTATCACTCTTCTCATGGTCACAGTGATGTGATATATCTTTAACATGTGTCCTTCAGTCAACAGAGAATGCTAAATGATAACCAAACACTCCCATTCATCTGACCAACAGAGACTTTAAAGGGTGTGTCCAATCTTTTTGTTAAACAGTTTTTGATGACTTCACAGTGAACTTTGACTTAAGTTTAAACCAAAAAAACCCATTCTTTCAAGGGGCTCATTATTGTGGGCTGAGTATATTTAAAACACTGCTTAAAGCTCCAGTTCAACTGGCTAGTTAATACTCCTCAGGCATAATGGATTTTGCTTTTCTCCTGAAGGTAAAGCCTGTCTGTGCAGGAAACACACCTTGCTTGAGAGCTGGTCTGAGTTTGTAAAATGAACTTCCCCAGGAATAAAGCATGAATCTTCTAATTTGAGTCAGAGTGTACACCTTTGATTTCTTTTTAACAAACATAATAATAATGTAACAAATACATAAAAAAAAAAAAAAGTGCTAGGTTACACTGCACACACAATTCTGCCTCAAGGAAAGGATGAAAGAAAGAACATTTTGTGACAGATGCTAATCATGTTTGCTCATGTACTAATGAAAGGTGTTTGGATACTATAGGAAGGGGTGGGGGGAGTGCAGCAAGAACCAACACAGAAGAGAACAGCCACACCATCAGTCATGCCCCGACATGTTCTGTAACGCTGCTTCCCTCTCCCAGTGAAATGCTCTGTGCTTTATCAGGAACACATTCTCTTTGCCATCTCCACAGGCTCACATCTTAAATGAACCCGACAGTTTATCCATCAAGCCAGTTTCATAAACAGAAAAACATCACAAAACATTACATTACAATGAATCCTGTAGATGTTAACTATGATTATCAGCAAACAAAAAATTGGAATGTAAAGTAATACTGACAGTACAGGGAGCTATCAATAAACTCAGTCAGTAATATAAATGTCCACAAATTTATGCAGGTGCTATTAAGCAACTATGGTTTTCAAGCTCTATTTCCCAGTTCCCAAAATATTTCTGAAGTTTTTTACTTTATCTATTCTTATTTCAAGACAGATGAATACCATATTGGACATCTGTTCAGATGTAAATCCTGTTAATGCCCTTTTGATGGGTTTTCAAAACCATGTAATTCGTAAAACTTTCAGATATCCATTTCTATTTCATAGTAGATTAGTAATCCTCTGCCAGAAAACTGCTGCTAAAATGCAGTCTCCATTCTCCACTCCGACTTACTGTGTGCTGACAGTTGCATTATTTTACCACAAGCAACATCTGTGTACCCCTCATCCAACTGCAGGCATAACATAGCAGAAGGAAAGAGACCAGGTGATTTTATTTGATTAATAAGTGAAACTAAAGAGAGCATGAAAATATTGTGTATCTTGCAAAATGTCCATGAAGCAGTTTTACAAATTTAATAAACTGACAATGAAACTTTATGCTGGATGCTTTATTGTGTCACACATGTTTTCATTTATCAAAGCTTCTGTCATGATTGATTTTGTAATCTTATAATATTTCTCAAACTGACAGTTTCAGTAGCAATAACCTGCATTTTAAAAAGATTTGTTGGTGTTATTTGTACATTTATGACTTAAGTCTTTACCAAACAGTCAATTCAGGCACTGAAATAAATGTGAAACTGCAAAACTTCAAAATGTCAAAATTGGTCTCTAGTAATAAAAATGAGGTTCCTATAAAAAATAACTGAGAGACTATGACACAAGACATTTCATTCAATACAAGAATTATCACGAGTAGGTTATTATCAGGTAGCCTAAAAGATTTGGAAGAAAGAGCACCATGAAAGCAATTTGTGGCAAGTAAGCAGTAAGTCTGTTTTGTTGCAGCCTTTGCACAAGCAGTACTCTCTACTACTACAACGAGTTCCCCTTTGGAGCTGATACTTTCCTCCTACCATACTTTGCTTCCTTTCGTTAAGTTGTCCTTAGTGCAACACCAGACTGAGCCTGTTCTCAGACTGCCTCAGACAACAAAAGTGGCACACAAGCAGTCATCTCACTGCTGTGGACTGGGTACCCTTAAGACCCTGTCCTCCTCTCGTGATGGGAAGGACTGGCACTATGGAATAGAGGGATACATAATGAAGATGGGGAGATGGTTCTTCCCACCTGTCCTCCCCAGTCCTGGCAAAGCTGGCCAGACAAGCATTCATGCCAGAAAACTCTCAGAGGGGCTTCTCTCTGAGTCAGAATCTCCCTGGCAGCTCTCCATGGGCCCTGCTGCTTTCTATGGAACTTGCCATGGACAAATTGCAGTAAACAAAATGCTGCACACTCCAAGAAAAACTTAGATGCTATAGGCAGATTATGAATTACTACAGACAGGTGGAAATTCCACAGCAGATGCATCTACGTGTCCAAAGTCTAACAGGATTCTTGAGTTCAAGTAAACTCTCATGAGAATCAATACAATTCCCGTTTTATAAAGCTATGATGCAAAATGCAGAGCATTTCATGTCGTGTCTTCATTTCTGGTTTCAGGGCACTCAAGTCACACTCCAGTATACATGTATTTATTGGACAGGGGCAGCTGGGAATCCTGAGAGATGAGCAAATGGCAAGCCAGAGATTTTGGTGTCCAGTTAGTCTTGGATAGGGGCAATACTGTAAAACACTGCAGTGAGTGAGCATATGAAGAAGATTAGCTATACCACTGCAGCTGTTTAAACTGTTATATTTAGTTTTAGGCTGCAGCCAGACATTCATTAAAGAAATGAATGAGATTGTATTAGAAGCTGATATACCTTGGCTACTTGTTTCTGCTCCTTTGCTGAAGGCTTCCCCTACCAATACAAATCAACAGATCTTGGACCCTCTCTCATCTACTCCAGCACAATTTAACCAGCTTAACTTAAAGCCTCTCCATCAACAAGTTAAGGTAACTGAGGTAAGCATTATGCTGAACCAGAGAAAGACAGAGTTCTGTTGTCTCCCCTCATCCTGTTTGGGATGCAGCCTCTAGCAGCAATTTAGTACTGAACAGCTGAAGGACAGGGACATCTTAAACCAACCCAGCTGCCTCTGTGATGATTGTCTGAGAGGGTCTCAGTGTTAACTTACAGAGATTATTACACAGGGCAGGTCATACATATGCTACCACAAAACAGCATGCTTACAAATTTCAGAATAAAAAGAATACTGTATTGGTGTGCTTTAGATGCCAAAGTGCTGACAACTAGTGCAATTTAAGGTTATGGAAACCAGACAGCAATGCAGGCTGACTTTGGGGCCTATGGAAAACCTGGATTGTTGTGAAGGGACAGCTAGAGACCAGAAAGCTACCTCTTGGTTCCATGGCACTTGGATTACTGCAAGATATGTATATTTAGGCAATTAATTCTTACAGCAATTAGCTTGATCATGAGGACTGGGAATGCATTTTTAAAATTAAAATTCAGGAGAGAACTTTTTTTTAAATCCTTCTTTTCCTCTCATAAAATCAATGGTAATTTTCCTATTATTACTCAGCAAGGACAGAATAAGATTAACACTGAACACTTTTTCAGATTATACCCTTTCATTCTGAAACACAGTATAAAAAGGCAATATTCTGCAGCTAAATAAGTGTAAATATATCTAGGATCTTGTCTATGAGACACTAGTGAGCACTTATGCTAGTGAGTTTACTGTCATTGCTATTTCCTAATTCCCACAGGCATCACTGTTACCTTCCTCTACTGAAAAAAAGTCTTTTAAACATCTCACACAATACCAGCAGAGCTCAAGGAGAATCAGTTTGCTGCAAAGGTGTAGATGACTGTAGATGACTTATACTTTGAACCGATCTATTAGCCCACAGCTGCTGCAGGCCAGAAAATACACACTCAAGTGCTGCAAGGAGGTTTCTGCCAGTCATGAGCTGGCAAGTGTGTGCAGGATTAGGGAAGGGTGCTGCACAGCTCCTGGACAAAGATGCTCAGTCTTGGGATGACATCTACTGGCTAACCTCAAAGGCACTAACCCACCTGTAGGGAAGCTCATTCCAGCATTTTCTACTCTTGAACATTTTAGATACATGATCTTACCTCAGAAAGGGCAGGCTAAAACTGAAAGGAAAATAAGGACCCATTGAGAAACTCTGTCTCTGCTTTGATACCTATTCTGACTGTGTATCTTGTCATCTCCCATAGAAGAGAAATGCAAAACAGACATGTGATGGTATGCATTTGGAATGTTTTGTAGGTACAAGTTTTCCCTTACTGTAGCAGTTTTTCAGCTTTGCAAGTAGCTGAGGAGCTGCACTAAAGAGACTTGCAATGGATTGCCTGGCCATGGCAGCCAGCTCAAGGCAAAAGTGTTAATCTGACAGAGTTAGCAGATTTTGTACATAGACATGACACAATCTAAAGACAACGCTAAAATCTTGACTTGCAGAAAAAAAATTAAGTAATTTAACTAAAAAGCAAAGTTTGCTACTAGGGGTCTGTTGTACCTGTAGATAATGAAGTTCAGAAAATTATTTCTCACACACACCCACATTTTCACTTATTGAAAGGCCTTTTCACATTTTTTGATCACAACATAAGCACTAAGATTAAAAATTCAGCCCACTAACTAATCAATATTCCTGCTTTGTAACAATGACCTTTTAAAAGCTTAAGGTAGAAGATACCCCTGGGTAACAAGAAAGGTATTTCAAACTATGTCACATGAACGGGAGCATTGCCAGAAGCCAGCTATTACTCTGGAAGCACCCTTCAGTGGTCATTCAGTCAGTTTGTGTAGTTTCTTTTTTTCTTTTCTTCCCCCTAGGTAGGACCAATTATTGGACACAGATCTGAGAGCACACAGGCAGCTCTCTCTGAGGTCAGGAAACAACTACTTAATGTATCCTGCTTTCAACTCTGCTAATGAATGGGTAACTCCTAGGTTAAAAATTATCTTCCAAGGTTTATGTACTTTATGCTAGAAAGGGCAGGGGAAAAAAAAAAAAAGAGGTGAATTGAACCCCTTCTTGATGTATGTTTAACCTATGTGTGTGAAATGAAATGGCAGTAATCACAAGATATCTGTCAGGTTGCTAACAAATTTTTTTTTTTAATGTGCATGCTAATGCCACCACCAAGGAAAAAAAGAGTATTGATGTTAATGTAGCTCCTGAGAGAATTTAAGCATAACTTTTTCTAAAAAGACAAAAGCTTTAATCAATTTTCGGTTTCAATACTTTACAAGATTTATTCCATATTTCCCACTCTGAGAGATAAAAATGGTGGAAATGATCAGTTTTTTGTTTTTTGGTTTTTTTAAAATCAGGTTATTATCTCTTCATTTTACAAAGTTGCCTAAAAATCTGCCCCAAATATAGCAAACATCCCATACTTGATTCTGAAGAAAGCACAGTGCCATAAGCTGAAGCTCCCTTTTCCAGTGGCCACAGATGAACATACGAAACAAAATAAAATATGGGGAGAGGGAGAGACAATAAAAGAAGTGTATTATTAATGTGTCAGATCTGGGGCAAAACCAACACAATGTCTCATAACGTAGCCTCACTTCAGGATTTACAGAGGGGTTGGTTAATTTTGAGCACAGAACTCATCAAGTGAGCAGGAAATACAATACAGATACATCCAATTCCATGATGCCCATGGCTGAGCCTGTACCTTGAACACCTGCAGAACCTTACACCAGCTCTTTTTCTGCTTCACAACACCCATGTCCCAGAATTTTGCTTATTTTGTCAGAGAAAGAGAGAGGTTGGTTGATATTTTACATAAAAGGATGCAATAATGTATGTACAATGATGTACAAGTGATCCATGATCAACAGTCCTGCTAAAATATATATTCTCTAACCACAAGGATGCAATAATGTATGTACAATGATGTACAAGTGATCCATGATCAGTCCTGCTAAAATATATGTTCTCCATCAATAGCTTAGTGTCACAGCCCAGCTTATATCCTAGGACTTGGCATGTCCCACCAAGTGACATGACACAGCCATTTGCAAACAGTATATTAGGCTGCGAGCAGGCACCTTGAGCACTTCACATACCTTGGAGCTTTGCAGATATTAACCCCCTGCCAGCTCCCCAAACCACTCCTGGATTCCAAATAAAATGAAAATTCCTTTGCAAGGTCTGCCAATAATAAACAGCACAAACGTGTTCATCGCAGCCCTTAAGAGCTCCACTGAACACATCAAACGCCTATTTCCGACACATTTCCTTGGGGCAGTCCTGTGCAGGAGTACAAAGGTGAGGTTTGCCTGGCTCTCTACCATGTGTGCTCCAGTAAAACCACTGTTCTGCACATTTTCTGCACACTGCTCACCCCATCTTGGCCATCCTCTCTGAACCCCTCTGTGTAGCCCATCTCTTTGTAGTGGTCACTGCTGTTTCACCTGCTGGCTAACAAACTGAGGCTTTGCAGTCTTCAGCCCATCATAACAGCTCTCTTCCGTTTTTATTTCTATAGCCCATGTCCACATTTGCAACTCCATATTTGTTATGTATGCAAATTTTTAATAAAATTCCATGACACTGAAAACGTAGTACAGCAGCTCAGTAAGTATAAACATCGCACTTCAGCTCCTTCAAAGTGTGTCTTTTGTCAACAGAGGGAAAAGGTGGGATTCATCTCATCCCAAAACATACATCTAAACTAAACCTAAGTTAGATGAAATACATCTTTTCCTTTAAAGGCAGTTTAAAGATGTTGTAGGCTAAACAAAGACAATGAAAAGGAGATTTCCTACCAATGGGGACTGCAAAAAAGGAACACTACTCAAGATTACCAGCCAGGTGAAACATGACTGAAAAACTGAACAGAGATTTCAATTTCAGCCTGGTCTGGTGACTTTCTCCAACCCCCTATTTTCTCCTCAAGCACAATAGATAAAGATCTTCTGAAGTGAAGACAGAGGGAGATGGAAAGATAGGTTTAGGAAAAAATATTTGTAAATGTGTCTCTGTGATCACACTGAAAGGAATCAGCTTGAGTTATTTTTCTTTCAATTATTTAAAGTAGGATCAGTTTTCTATTAAAATGAAAAATGCATTTTTAAAAGCCTCCTTAATCAGGTCACTGAAAAAATCCTATCACACAAAGGACACATGTAACTGTATACACTCTTGTGACAAAAGAGCAGTCTGCTGACATTTCTCTCACCACAAGAAAAATCAGATGGCATAAAATTTTAAGACTTAGGAGTGGGTATAACCAACATTCTATTCTTTGTTGCAAATTCTGAAGTGCTGTTCCAGTAATACAGAATTACACTTAAATCTGTATTATTCAAGGTTCAGGTTAAGGGGCCTGGGAAAGCCCAGAAAATTGAAAAAATAATAACAAGGGAATTATGAGACATGCTGGGGAGGATGATGTGCAGATAGGCAAGCAACTCTGTAGGGCAACAGGTCAAGTTTAGCCCAGGGTGGAAGCAATTAGTTGAGCTCATAAAAAAACTGTGAGACTGCTTATATAATTATTCCTGAATTCCTCTCTGAAGTTCTTCTTTACCAGGTAAAATTTTCAAAAAACATCTGAGTGACTCATAAACCACTAACTTTTGGTGAAATTTCATACTCATCTCCAGTACAAAGGGACTAGTAAAACAGCACCAAGATCACGAGTTATACATCAAGGTGTCAATTCCTTTTCTCAAGGCTTAGAAGTGACAAGCCCAGCAGATTTGACTGCTTCAGTGGCAGAATTTAATCATCATGAAGACAATAAAATTATTTATCTTTCTGGGATAATGAAAAACTCTACCTGTCTTGCAAGGGGTTGCACTATTTCCAGGCTTTAGGTCTAATTTCTAATTTTAACACTTTATTTGCTGGCAAAACTTGCTGAGTGATTTCTTCCCTTGAACTGCTCCCCATAAGAACATGGGAAAGAAAAGTAAGAATATTTCCTTCTAAATGCTCATGAATGAACATTATTTTTCTCATAAACCCAAAAGCACCTAAGTGGACAAGTGTTTATTAGCATCACAAATTTCCATTGAAATGGCTTCCCTTCCTCCTGCCACGCAGGGATGTGAAAACACAGAAAGTATTCCTTATGTTGGTTGCTCCCTTGGAAGCAGCCTACCTGATGACACCAGTACTTTCCTGACCCTCTGTAATGGCCATAGAAAACAGTGTGAATTGCCTTGCAGAAATTGCAATTGCAACTGCCTAACAAAAGCTCTAGGCCTCATGCTCAGTGCCTGCAGCATATGCCAAAGAATATGGCAGCCCAAAAGAGAAAACACCTCCTAAGCCTCCAACTCCGCACAGAACATCTCTGTTTTACTTGATGATAACAATCTGATCAGCCACGGCCACAGCTCTTGGCAGCCTAATGCAAACCAGCATTCAGGGCCGATTATCAAAAAGCTTCAGTGAGCTCTACATCCATATGTACAATTTCTAATTATCATGCTTCATTTGTTCCAGGGATACCTAAAACTGTAATCACTTGGTAGAACACAAACAAAAAGTCTGGGGGAACTACTCTGGTTAAGTAGTCATCCAATTGATTGCTTATAAAGTTAAAATCTCTTCAAAAAGAGGCATGTGGCTGAACAAGAAGAGTCATGAACTCAGAAGAGAACATGGTAGTGTGAGATTGGTCAGAATACTAATATTGCAATTTGCACGAGAAGCTCAGCTCCTCATTGTAGAGAGCCTGCAGCCACTGCTTCATCCAGTGTCTGTCTCCAACTTGCTACATCTGCACCCAAACTATGCAATCATCTTGCTGAAACTTATCCCACCTTCTGAGGCTCCTGTACCACTGAATTTCTAGATCTTCCTGGCTAAAGCAGCCACTGGACTGGATATTGGAGCAGATGGAATCGACAGAGTTGGACACTTCCATGTGTCCTACTTCTCATCTTCCATAAGCCAAGAACACCACTTCAACACCAATATGTCCAGAGACTCTCAAAACTTTGGAAAACAAACATCCCAGAGCAGCTCAGCTCAGTGAGGCCATCCATAAGAGCCCATTCTTGTGCTTCAACAAGCTCAGCACTGGAAGTCTTGGCAGGGATAGATGGTTACATGCTGTGGATTGACTCCAGTCCTGCAACATGAACACTCACAAGCAGACCTGGATCGCTTGCAGGCTGCTATTTCCTCTAGGACCCAGGTGACAGTGCAGAGAAACACACCTTCAGGGAGTTCTAATGGCCAGTCTCCACTCAGGTAAATCTTCCAACCTTCTTCATGGAAACCCCACCAGTTTCATCTAATAAAGCACTTGATGACTAAACACATACATAATTCTAGATTCTTGTAATATGTCTTAAAAACTGTGATATATTTCTGAAGATGAAAGTAGAAGGCAAAGAATATTCTCAGTCACACATTAAAAAAATCTGCTTCAAAGATCCCAAAGAAAGACCTTTTCCCTTATAAAGAAAAACCATCAAGAACACATTTCTGCCTGGTATGATAGGTCTCTCGTTAAAACACATAAGGAGAAACAAAAGACATATAAAAAGTAACCAAATTGTATTAAAAAAAAAAAAAAAAAAAAAAAAAAAGATTCTCAGTTTAGCTTACATTTTAAGTTACGGAAGCGAAATGTGTACGTATAGCTTAAAGCTCCAGCTGGCAAAGAAAGGGCAGCACAGAAAGAACAATTACATAGAAATCACGGTTTGATTACTGTAATTCTGCAGGCTCCATAAATCATTACCTTTTTCTTCTGCAGTACCGCAAAAAGCACCTTAATTTCATATTACTTTAGGGAAAATTCCTTCTATTACTTAAATTAATTTTGTAACAAATTAAAACCCCATTTTTTTTCCTAAGTTGTTGCTGGATGTATAGCACTTGTTTTCAGTCTCTCTTTATTTCTCTGCTAACAACATTCTCTTTGTTCTTTCCCTATAACTGTTGAAACCTGAAAGCCAATCTTTTTTTCATGTAGTTGCATCTATAGCAACACATCTGCCCATTTCTTCCAAATCCTGGTTTTCTAACTCTTATTCTTATTTTTCTTATTTTATGCAGCATGTTACTCCCTATTATACTTGATATTCATATTCACAATTCTATGTGACAATCATTATGTCCAAACTTCAAATCCCTTTCAACAAAGCATTCCACCATTAAGTACATGTTAGCTTATGAGATATAAATACATTCTAATATATCCTTCATTTGATATGACAGACACAAGCAGTACAAATATCTCTGTAGTAAAAAAAAAAAAATTGCTGGCATTATAATGCTAATGATATTGTCCTATATCTTTAAATACGAAGCACTATTTATAAGAACTATTTCTTTAAAGTGTGAAAGTCTGACTACATCTATGTCACACCCAGACACCAAAGATTGCTGACTTGAAAACAACTCCTTCACAGGTGAACCTGAACTTATTTTACATTGCTAAAATGACATTTTTAAATCAAATTTTGAGATTGAATTTGCCTGTATATGCTCATTAAAAAACAGGATTACTCCTGTTTTTTTATGTCCTGTATCATACCAATATTCAAGTGTCCATAACTGCAATGAAAAATACAGAAACAGTATAATTAAGAGGGTGGTGGATTCAATGATAACTAGACTGTGGTGTTTTAAATCTCTGTGAAGTCAGGATAGGTTTCTAGGCAGCTTATACTAACTTGGACAGGCCATACAAACAAACATATACTTCAAATGAGTGGTAAATAAAATCTCTTAATGAATTGCATGATACTGTACATTCTGATGCAAATCTTGATCTCGTGACCATATTGGACAGGAAAGACCTGATAAATTTTACCAAAGCATCTCTAAGACATTACCCTCCCAGCTGTTCAACCCCTCCTATATCACTGGCAAACTTCTAGCAGCATTGGTGAAGCGAGTGTGCATCCCTGCCCTAAAACACCCAGAGTTCAGCATCTTAATCTTGCACTACTACAGAGCAGGACTAACTCTGGACTTACTAACACATGCATACCACTCTGCTGACTTTGTAAAGAGGCAGCTACCTCTGGCAAAAGAGGATTTAGTAACATATTAAACCAACACACCTGTTTCCTCAGTAAATGACAGTCAGAACTTGTTTTTTCAAATATGGTCATTACTACATTACTGCTATCTCCAAGAAGAGCTTAGGGACAAAACTTGTGACAAGCAGAGTCAACAAGCTTAGATACATTAATTTGAAGGAAAAAATGTCATGCTTTTCCACTGGAAAAGAGGGTATGTTCAGACCCTTGTCCTCACATGGGCTACTTTGCTTTGCCAATGTCCCAGTGAGTACACTGGAGCAGAACACTCCCATACTGTGGAGGAACAGCAGTATCTGCATCACACCCTGCCCTCAGCACAGAAAAAGGGAGCTCTAACCATCAACAGCTCCCAGTTTTTGTTACCACACATTGCCACTGTGCATCCAAATAATCAATTGCAGCACATACAGATACAAGGCACCTAGCTTTTAACTGGTTAGTTTAAAAACTTATCTAGCAGTGGCAATGCAGAACTCGGTACGAACACCTGCAGTGTTTCAGCAGATCAATCTGAATCCCAAGCTGCTGGAGCTACAGTCTTATTGGTACCTTGTTGAGATGGTAAATTCAGCTCAGGTACCTCTCTACAGTCATTATTCTGTCTTAGAATGCTCTAAGTCTGCTCTGATTGACATAGTCTGTCTAGTCTGCTCTGATTGACATAAAACACCCGTTTTAAGAAGAATAGAGGACTTTGGTGTGCTTTGACGCAGACCAGAATCATTATGAATATTCAAAATAGTTTCAGAAGTCAGCTTACCAGATCACTTTCTCTAGAAGTACAAAAAGATTACATTTTATTTTCAGGCAAAACCAACCTGGTTACCTGGAACACTAATAGAATATTTTTGGATACTCTGTTCAAACCAAATCATGTCTATTAAGCAGTAAAATAGCTTCTTATTACACGGTATGGAAAATTTGAAACAATTCATCATGGCTGCAAATGAAAATATAAAGAACAGTGATTTGATGTACAGTATGACATTATGTTAGATTTAAAAAAATGCAACCAGGCACAAACACAAAAAGGAAATATGGCGTGCACGTGCATGCACTGTCTGTAAACAGAGATGCCTTCAGAAAGAAATCTCCGGAGGCAGCCTTGCCTTTGTTACGCAAAGGGGATAGCTGGCATCTCTACAGACACTGCATGTCTGAACAAACAGGCTGCAATTTCTTGTTTTATTAGAGCAGTATCTCTGGCTATTGTCTGGACCTGCCTCCCCAGCTCCCCTGAAATCCTTAAAGGAGAGAAAGGCCTCTTCAGTGCAAACTCACTGCAAAAGCTGAGTCCTCTGAGCTGATTTCTGAAGAAGCCTTTCTCTCCTGGGTATAGGCCTGCGAGCATCCTGCCCTCGTCTCCAGCACCACAAAGCCACTGACTCCGTGGGAGATCACCTTGTCTTGACATGCACACCACCAATAACTACTCACACAAAGCAATAGAGAACATGTATGAATTCTGGAAAGTGCATGGTCTTTTCCCTTAAAATTAAGAGGATGCATTTTGTGGGGGTCTTGTTTGTTTGTTTGATTTTGTTTTTTTAAAAAGATAGAAAAACAACTTCTGAAAAATCCTGTGGTTCTCCACTAGCTTTTACTCAGTTCTTGGTGATAGGGTTTAGTAGTTTAGGGGTTTCAGTGGTACTGCTGGGTTGATAGGTGGACTTAATGATCTTAAAATTCTCTTCCAACCTTGATGGTTCTATGATTCTATGAAACACTCAAGCATTTGCCTAATGATTTGGTTCACCACTCCTTGCATGTTTTGCCATCTCAAAAGAAGATTGTTTTGGTGGTGTAATCATTGCATGAATGCTACATTTAACTTGTTAATCAAATATTTGATGTAAGGGATGCCATTTACTATGGTAAAACATGAGATGTAGCCAGCTGGACTTCTCTGCTGCATAAATTTTATGGGATTGTAATCCCAATACATAAAGGTACACAACCCATTATTCAATGATCTAAATGCACATCTCCTACCACACGCAAACCGCCATTATGTGTAAGGTACCTAAAATGTTTAACCCACTTTTGATCTAGTGATAATCAACTTGCAGCACAATTTTCCTTCCACAAGAGCAATTAAGCTATGTTTTCATCACTTGTTACGTCAATTTCAAGGTAAATCAAACACTAACACTAGTGCTACATTCTAAATTAAAGGGGAGAACTTCCCTTATTAAACAATTTAAATTATTTAAACATTTAATAAAAATATTAGAATACTGTTAAGTAGAAGACCTAAAACTTTCTCTGTTTTATAATGTGCGTAATGCTATACCTATGGTTCTCTTCTCATGTACAGATTTAATCTTTTTCTCCTAAATAGCACAGAGATGCATATAAATTTTCACCTTATTTTTTTATTATTTTCTTTTTTTTTAATGTTTAGATGATTATCACAAAATGCAGTCCCTTTCAGCATATTCAAACCTCCAAGAAAAATTTGCCTAAGGGCTAATGGAGATGTCATGCTGGAATGTCATTGTACAAACTAAATGGGCTTGTTTTATAAACTGTTTTTTCTCTGCTGCTAAGCCACTAGTCAGCAAAATATTTGTTATTGTTATTATTTTTAAAACAGTAGCTGGAAAGCTGTTTGTTCATTCACTGATCAAATCTTCTTAGCCTGAGGAGCTCAAGAATGTAGTTCTAAGATGGCTTCAGGGTGTTTAATTATGGGACGCTGTAGATAGGGAGAACACATGTTTTTGCACGTGGTCACACCACCACCTGTGCTTGCACAGAGAGAATGGGCACAGCAGATGAAATGAAGAGGTGGGACTTCCCCTGTGGTGGGCAGCACAGCTTCCTGTTTTCTCAAGCAGCCAGAGAAGGTCCATCTAAACTGAGTGGGAAGCTGTTCAACTCACCTGAACCAATACAGCACCTCAAGCTCTCAACTGGAGAGACTCCACTTCTCTCCCACCTCCTCCAGTCCTTGCATTCCTAAATGCCTGGTCTCCCTGCTGCTCATCCCTGGTAAACCAGTTCAGCACCCTAGCACCCACTTAGCCTAAAACCCCACTGGCTTTCTGCCAGAACAGTTAGTTGAATCAACCTAACATTCTATAAACTGGGGTGAGATGAGATAGGAAAGGATGAGGGAGGGAGAGGGGCGTCTTGCTTGCTTGGCAGTACTAAGTCATCAAGTCAAATTTGTCCGTATCATTGAACCACATTTTAAGGGAGGAACCCAACCACTGTAAACTCTCTAAACAGATGTTGGAGAGAATTAACAAACTCCAGACAGCTAATTGGCCTGCATATGAGCTAAAATGTCCTCTAGAGGTACCTATATTGACTCAGTAAAACTCTGGAAGCATCACATTTAGTTTTAAGAACCAGGTGACCAGGTGGCAAGGATTTTGGATTCCCTCTCTTCCTCCTACTTCTCTCACCCAAACAGAATCTCATTCATTAATCTAAATTAAAAATTAGGGATGGATTTAGCTCCAGCTATAAAGTGGTACACCTTTATCATAGTCCAGGCACTTTAAGGTCCTTTCATACCTTTTTCTTACATTATTCTTTTAAAGTACTCTAATTCTAGATAGTTAAATTGAAAGAAAAAATTTAAAATTTTGAGTTTGCCTTCCAGCTCTGATTCTTCTAATTTTACCAGCCATTATGGATATTAATCTCTATGTTCCAGCCTATAATAGTCATACAGAGCAGGAAGAGAGAAAGCAACAGCTTGCACCTGTTTTGCCATGAGCCAATGTAATAAATGGTAATAGATTTTGTGAGCAGCTGATAAAGCCGTCTATGAGATTTCCCCAGAATCCTACTATGAGACAGACTTACAGTTCTGCTTACAGCTGGTGGTTCCTAACCATGCTTCATTTCCATGTGGAACATGGAAAACAGTCTGTAGCCCTCAGCTATAAGTGATTCACACTAATTTGGAAATGCTCCTTGCATATAAAATTTGTTAGGCACTCACATTTGTGGTAGTTTGTATGCTTGAATACTAGAGTTTTGCTTCTCCATATGAATGAAGTAACAGAGAATAGATTTTTTTTTCTTACTGCCACAATATGAACCCTGGACTTACCTAGTTTGATCCATGACAGTATGAACATAATCAGCATTCTGGGCTGAATTAGGGTAACCTGCCAGCAAGCTGAAGTACGTGATCCTTCCTTTGTACTCATGAAGAGACACACATGCAGTGTTGGGCCCAGTACTGAGACCAACACACAAGGGACAAGGACATGCTGGAGCAAGAAAGGCCACAAAGGTGATCAAGGAACTGGAGCACCTAACTTTTGAGGAGAAATTGAGAGAGTTCAGCCTGGGGAAGAGAAGGCTCGGGTGGGAAACTTAACAGTGCTTATAAGTACCTGATGGGTAGGTGTAGTGAGAGAGAGTCAGGGTCTTCTCAGAGGTGCCCAGAGACAGGACAAGAAACACTGGGGACAAACTGAATTAAAAGATGCATTCAAACGTGACAATAACACTTCTTTATTGTAAGGGTGTCCAAGCTTTTCATCGGATTGTTCAGAGAGGGTGTGGAAGTCTCCAGCCCTGGAGATCCTTCCAACATGACTGGACTCATTCCTGGACAATCCGCTCTAATTGATGCTGCTCTGCACAGGGGTGGGTATCAGACTAAACAATCTTCAGAAATGGGCCCAGCACTTCGTTATTCCATGAGTCTGTGGCTTGCATGAAGTCACATACCAAGTGTGAAAAATTAGGAATAAAATCCATTTTAGCAACTTCATTTCAAAGCCATCCTTTCTCCACTTAGAGACACATACAGAACTGGAAAGTAACAGCTTCTTTTCTATTTATATAATTTATTATACTCCTAAAAACTGAGAATATCCAGAATATTCAATATGTCTTTCTTTAACTTCACAGCTAATATTTTCATTGCATTTTGTGTATGGACATGCATATAAACATGTGTGATCAGGACACCCTATGCCCACATAAGTATTTAGAAAAATGTAGATAAAGGTTCATAAAGAAGTGTTTGCAGTATTTTGCTTTCAATTTTGTAGTCCAGTGCTCAACTCCCTATTTGGTCTAATCATTTAATGTATTAAAGGATTATATATATAAGATAAAATTTTTCCTTGCACTTCTAAGCATTTTTTTATCTGAATCACAACTTCTTGGCATTTCATTTAATCAAAAATTATCTCTGTATTCTTTACCAACTATTTAGATAAAGGGAATGGCCACTGCAAATGAAAGGGGCTTGCCAAATTTACACTGAAGCAAAAGATAACACAGCCTTACTTTTATTAATTTCCTTAACTCATTAAAGCTGTTCTCAGTATCTACTGCATATTTTGCAGTAATTAAGCTTATAAAGAAATAAAGTAAAACCATGAACCATCACCAAGCTCCGGGAAACGCGAAATACAGAACTTGAATTTACGTTTTCTGAGCAATACACAGGTAAACATTAAATAAATGCACTGAGATTACTGCATAAATGTTTTTAATATGATTCGTAACTATGTTTTTCCACAACTTTCATTTCAGCAAATAGAATCATATGTGGGAGCTACAGAACTATGTACGTAGATGAAACTTTTTTTTTTCTGAGTTCCACTAATAGCCAAGATGTACCATGACATAAATGGAGAAATGAGCACCTCAGGAGAGCAATTCAACTCATCTATTATCTTGTTTCTTAGACTGAGATCAATCACCCTTATTTAACTTCCATTAACTACAAAGGGATCCCAAAATTACCATTAGATTTGCAACCATATATTTGGACATTTTTGTTAAAACATGTGACTCCCATCCTTTCTATTTTCCTTCTGAAATTTAAAAGAGCGACATTTGTCTGGACATTGAGAATATGTTTTATTATAAAGTAATAAATGAGCAGACTGCAAAAACATATGACTCTTCAGATCGTGCATTTAAAACCTCAAAAACTAAAAGTTCACAGGAAAGTATGCTACAAGCTCCCCCCAAGGCTAGTTAAATCTTCAGAAAAATTAAGGAACTAATAAGAGTACAGGACAGTGTACCCGTGCTAGCTTGATCTAGCTAGCACCCAAACATTAGCAATTAAGGGATTGAAATGTGGGTTTTAGCAATGCTTGTTATTTATTTAGCATGTATAAGCTCAATGCACAGAAAGTTTGTGCCTGGACAAACGTATGTTAGAATTCATGCCGTGGCTTCTGCTGCTCTAAGAAATGCAGCTAGATTGAAGTAAAACAAATATACTAGCACAGGCAATTAATCATGCCTTTGTTCCTCCTGTGTATCCTATTCTATGTCATTTAGCACACAACCTTGTATTTTGGAATGAAGCTGAACAACACTGCCCAAAGGGGAATTCTCGGAGGTAATGTGTTTGTGGAGGGGAAAATAATTTTTTTCTTTTTTTAGCAAGGAATAAGACAAGGACTACTAAACTGGGTAAGTAAGAGAAGAATTTTAAAAGAAGCCCAGAGAAAGAGATATTAAAACAAAAAAGGAAGAAAATCTGCATTTGCTCATGGACACCACATTGCACTGAAAGCCCACCCCATACACTTTATTTTACCATTAATCCTTAAGCTTGTCTTTATCAGCTTCTTGACAATCTCTTATCAGTGTTACACTGGAAAGGTGGGTTGGGCCTGAAAGCTGTAGTTTCAAGTACTGTGATCAGTGAGAACTAAAAGTTGACCTAAAAAGCATTCTGAAGAAATGTGGAAATATTTCTTGGTCATCTTTTCCCTCCAAATAACTATTTTTCTTCAAAAATGTGAGTCTTTCTGATGCAGAAGAAAATATATTTTTATATTTTATATTAATATAAAAATATATTTAAATATATTTTTATACTTTTAATATATCTTTAATATATTAAACTATTTTTGTATTAATAAAATTAATATATTTATTTTTGATGTATTTTTATATATTAAAAATCTTTTTAATATTTTTTTAAACTGACTGCTGCTTGAAACATACTCTCAGTCTCCCCTCGATGTAGCTGACTAGATAACAGTGTCCATGAGCACTGGTCAGGGTAAGGAACTATTTATGCAAAGCTAAGCACTGAAGGAGGAATACCTGCTTTTCTTCAGGTGGAAAGCCAGTTCAGGCATGTCAAGAATCCAAAAGTTAAGTCTTAACTGTGAGCCATGCTACTCACCAAAGCAACCTCAGCGTTATATGAGGGGAAAAAACAGATGTGAAGCAGGAAAGACAGACATCTCATAATCAAAGCAGAAAGTCACCCATTTCCCCACATTTGGTGTCATGGGACAGCACATCCACAGAGAAGCCAGCAGTGTGGTGGACATGACATCTCCCTCTGGTCTGCTGAACTCCTCCAAGCAAGACACTAACCAGGCAGGACACATGTTGGATAACCTCTGTGGGAATAATTTTGTTGAAAAGGGGGTAGAAATCTGCCTAGTCTGGCTCCACATTGGGATGGAGATATTTCACTTGATTATGTCAGAATAACCCTGATCTAGGTAATAACAACACAATAAACAATGGAATTCTATAAAAATATTGTCACCTACATTTATATAAAGTATATAAAGTATTATTTTAAGAGTATCTGGCATATTATGGGGTTTTGAACATAAAAATATATAATTTGGCAAATTTAAGGGTTTTTTAACTGTTAAATACAAAAGCTTTTGAAAACAAATTTTGTCAAATTTGTTAGGTTTCTGTGTTCTTTTTGGTTGGTTTTTTCCAAGTGCTGCTTACTTATAGAATTCTTTGTAAAAACTTCCCTGAGGTGAAAAATGTTAAGATAACATTAAGATTAGAAAGATATACTTTACAAGAATGTGTGTAGGTGGGAGAGGGATAAGATTGTATGTTGAAATACTAAACAAATAATAACTACTGACTATATAAAAAGCTATAACAATCCACAGGTTTTGAATTCTGTACCATTCAGGTTTTATTTTATCTTTGAATTCTTGGCTTCTCAGCTATGTGATTTAAAGGTCCTTCTATGACTTTCACAATAGCACTTCTTAACTTCCTTAAGGATCTTAGAGGAGGGTCAGGGAGGAGTAAGGACTGTTTCTTAAATATACAATTTGGAAGAAGATAACTGATAAGAATTTTCGCAAATGATATATTCTCTTTTCATTTTTTTCTCACTAAGTTTCCAGGACAGATTTGCTGCTGTCTCTAGATGCAGGCAAAATCAGTAATAGTTGAGAGTTTCTACAAATTCCTGCTCTATTGATTTCAAGGCCAAAAAAGGCATTTGTAATGATTTAGCTTGATCTTCTGTATTGAGAGAACCTAGTAGTCCATTCAGCAACTTTGTGTTGGATGCAGTTTCACAGGTGGGGTTTTTTTTCTGTAACATATGTGTTCTTGAAGACATCAGAATTCACCACTTGCCTTGGAAATCTGTTACCAATTAAGATCACCTGCTCTTAAAAACTAAATTCCTATCCCTAAGCTGAATTGTTCTGCATTCAAATTCCAACCACTGATCCTTGTGATGCCACTTCCTAACATGGGTGGAACATGGAAATCAAGCATCCAAAAATTGCCAGCACACCAGAAGCAGCTTACCCTCTTTGTTTAGCAAAAATCACCATTACTGTTACTTTTCATGAAACAAGGCTTCTCAGGAAATTATACTTCCCAGCTTTTGTGAAACTTGACAAGTTCCACAATCCTTCAGACAAAACATTATAAACTGTCCAAACTGTCAACTTCATGAAACTCAGTGTTTGCTATATGTATAAGATCATTTTGTGATGCATTGCTATGTCAAATGCTGTAGAAAAAAAAGCCTATATTAACTCTTTACAGTTATCTGCATACCTTATACTCAATCTTACTACTCAGTGTTTTTGGAGTCATCAAACATAACCAAAAAAACCCAAAAACCAAAAAACTAACCCCCCCCCCCCCAAAAAAAAAAAAAAAAACAAAAAAACCCAAACAAAAAAGCCCCCAAACAAACAAAAAAAAAAACAACCCAACCAAAAACAAACAAAAAACCCCTTCACAAGTCAAAAGTAATACTTGAAAGAAAAAACCTACACAAAAATTATTACGTTTCAAAAGTACTCAAAAGGTATGAAAACCACAAGATTTAAACAAAGAATATATAGATGCTTTACAAGATATTTTTGCTCCAATGTCCATATATTCCATTCAAAGTACAAAATTGAATAAGAGTTGGAAAAAACAGTATAGAAGCTATTTTTTTACCTAAATAACAGTCCCTCCTGTTGATGAGGGACTAATGAAGCAAAGCCATGTACAGTCAAATCAGGTTCCATCTGCATTTGCAGAAGTCTGTCCCAGCTAGGAAAAGCAGCTCCATCCCAAAGACCTTGCAGACAGTCTTACTCAAAATAGAAGTCAAGTCCACAGAGGATTTAGATTAATTCTCTTTTGGCTGTGGAAGCCAAGGGACGTCTGCTCAACAACAAACAGATTCATCACACATAAGAGGAATCTCTGAGGTGCCTCAGTTAAATGAAGTTTTGCTAGAAGCTGACAGCATCAGAAAGTAAGGCAGTCACTGGAGATCTCAGTAACTCGGTAACCAGATATTGATCCAGGAATGTCTCCTCCTCAGAGGTTTAGATTAATCTGGGACCTCAAAACAATGAATAAGGCCTGGTTATTGTGTGCAATTAAGGGAAGTTTAAAGAACCATGAAAAATCAGAAGTCGCATACTTATTTGCTTTAATAGGTGGTTACAGTAGCAATCGAGGGAAGGACATAGTTTTATCATATGATTTCAAGCAGAGTTCCTATGACTGATGATTATCAAACTACTTGAAATAACAGCAGTAACTACAAAGAGACTAACAATCTAAAAATACATTTGTTTATTACTCAATATGTTGAAATTTTTACAACTTTAAGACTAACATTTCATTCAATGGGTTTGCATTTCTCAGGTCTAGATTCTTTTAAGGCTTCTTTCAATTTTCTAGCATGCTAAGAGTGGCAAAATGCATTTTCTCAGAAACAGCTCTCTTGAATGACAAAAAAAGAGAATTAGTTGAAGGCTATTTTGGGGGATACAGTGAGGAAACTCAATAAAGAGAAAAAAAGACTGACCTCATAAAAAATATTTCTCTGTCTCATCCTCTTTCCTAAAGATTTAGTAAACATTTGCAGGGCATTAACTGGAATGTGGTGCCAATATATTTTCATCGGCTGATCAAAATAAATCATATAATCTTGAATTTACTTGTGCTATAAACCTAACAATTCAGTAAAGGAGTTTAAATAGCAGCATAATTTGGGTTGGTAGAGACATGATACAGGAATCACTGCAGGCTTACACCTTGGTGTAGAGATGTGGGTGGTTGGGTTGTGTATGTTGAATGGGGAATAGGAACACAAAAAATAAAGATACTTTACATGTCAGAAGTGCATTAGTACTTCTTCTTTTAAAGAGTTATTTTCCCTTAAATAAACAAGTGACTGAATAAACATTTTTCTATTGTGATCCATTCCTCCACACTTCATAATCTGAAACTCAATTATGCATTTTATGGTACAGGGCAGAAATTTTATGATTTCAGGGCAGAAAAATTTCCCAATTTTTCACTGGGAAAATGATCCTGCTTATTTGAATCTAGCCCAGTTGTGATCCTTCAACAAGTCAGTTGTAGTACAACTTAAAATAAGAACCAAGCATATAGTACCTGTGCAGCTTAAAAAGACCCACAGGACTCTGCTATACTATTGCTACTATACTTGCAGGAGTACTACTAAATTACCTTCTGCCTGTCTTTAAGTGCGGGGAGGGGAGGAGAAAGGAGAGCTAGATGAAAGTATTTGAGCTCCTGGGCTGGCTGATGAATCCCAGTGAAATACTTTGTTTTTAGGCCCCTTCAACCACTGCAGTCACAAAACTTTGGTTTAATGCATAAAGTCTGCCCATTCCAGCTACTCTTTCCTCTTCTTGCCTGTGTTTTTTCAGTTTTCCCAGTTTTTTTACTGTGGCAAAACAGTAACAAAAGCAGTACTTCACTTTGTCTCATTCCCACTTGCCACTGGTGTACCAACAACAGGATTCTGCAGGAGACCAGGCTAAGTCACATTTCCTGCAGCCTAAAGGTAACAGCAGTTTTATAGGAAGTGTCTATTTAAGATTCCTCAAGTAGCACAGGACACTGAGCACAGGTCTCAAATATCTGCAACACATACAATAGGCAATGATTTAATAAGTAAAAGCAAGAAACTGGCAATTCCATGTCCTTTCCCATGTTTAGTGTAATACTCAAATCAGCCAACAAGCTTGAAAATGTCCACTTCACTGACTAAAATGGACACCTTGCCAGTGCAGAACACTGCTCTGTTTAATACTTACATGATTTATGCAATTCTAAGCACATACTAAACAGAAATTATTGGCAAAAATGGATTAGAATTCAGAGCATTTGTTACTATGCCCCTTCTAAATCTACTCATCCTCAAGATTATGAACAAAACCTAAATTCATTATGGCTATTAATACATTGCTTTAAGGACCTCTACTTGATTAGGATTAATCCAGGACAAAATCCCAGCCAAAATGTCCACTAGAGAAGCTCTGTCCTTTGGATCTTAAATGTACAACACTGCATCATCTATCTGTCCTAAAGAAGAAGCTGAGCGTGATGCACTGTGCATCTGACAGGAGAAGAAAAAGGTATTGATGAGTTTCCTTTCCACTAGAATCTTGTATCTCTTCCCAAAGCACTCAGTGCAATTCTCTCAGCAGGGATGTATCTGAGCACACCGTACTACCAGTGCTCTACAGTCATGATGAGCCAGTTTAATGGTATAGACATTGACTGAATTCAGCAAAAAGCCCAGCAAAGTCTTGAAATAATATACGGAGTACCTCAGTGGTTTCTTTACTGGCTACAGTGTCTCAGGCTCTTGAGTTCACAAGTTCTGCCTGAAAACCAGACATTAGACTAAGAAATCAAATATTTTGAAGGCCATAAATTAAAAACTTCTAGGGCAAAATAGTTTCAGAGAGAGCTGAATAACATTTTCAGTTATGACAACTGAACTTGCACAACGTGCTCTTGAACACCACAGTAGTCAGTAAAACTAATTTCTCACCAATTTCAGTGATGGAGGCTCAAACCAAAAACCCTGAGGCACAAAGAGCCTCAGTGGAGGCACTGGGTTTTGAATTAGGCTTCAAATGTTTCTTTAAAGGCATCCATACAATTCCCTCTCTAATTATTATGTTATTCCCTAAGTACAAAGCTTTAGAGAGGCAGCAAAGTGTGTGGTAACAGCATTCCTACAGTCTTGAAGAAAATGTGCATTATACAGCAGTGACAGAAGTGCAACGCTGGTACTTAACTTAAGAGTTACTGAGATTGGAATCCTGGCAAACATTCAGGGCAATGGTGTATCAAGCTGACTGAATTAATGTTTTACTAATGACTTGAACTTAAACAAGTCAAAATCCTTTTTCAGGAAGGGGAAATTTTTTTTTGTCTTTTCAAAGAGCTTCCTAAGGGCCTACTGCTAAATGAAATATTTTCTAGTAGTTAAACCAAAAACTAATTAGTTGAATCTGTTAAAGAAAAATTAACTAAAGGAAACCCCAGAGAAAACAAGCCACACTATAACAGTCTAAGATATTCTGACCTAGACCAAACCCAAACAATCAACACAAGTCTAATTAATTCATTTACTCTAATAGGAGTTTAACTCTACTTGATATCATTCCTGACTTTTAATTTCATAGAATCATATAATCATCTAGGTTGGAAAAGACCTTTAAGATCATTGAGTCCAACCACAAACCCAGCACTGCCAAGTTCACCACTAAATCATGACATCCACATGTCTTTTAAATACCTCCAGGGATGGGGATTCAACCACTTTCCTAAGCAGCCTGTTTCAATCCCTGATGAGATTTTCCATGAAAAATTTTTGGAATATCTGATCTAAACCTTCCCTAGTGCAACTTGAGTCCATTTCCCCTTGTCCTGTCACTTGTCACCTGAGAGAAGACACCAACCCCCATCTCACTACGCCTTCCTTTCAGGCAGTAGGTAGAAAGCAGTGGGGTCTCCCCTGAGCCTCCTTTTCTCCAGGGTAAAAACCCCCAGCTGCCTCAGACACTCCTCACAGGACTTGTGCTCCAGGCACTTCACAGCTCCATTGCCCTTCTGCGGACATTCCAGCAGCTCAGTGTCCTTCTTGTAGGGAGGGGCCCAAAACTGAACACAGGATTCCCTCACCAGTGCTGACTACAAGGGGAAAATCACTGCCCTAATCCTGCTGGCCACGCTATTACCAGTACAGGCCAGGATGCCATTACCCTTCTTGGCCACCTGGGCACACACTGGCTCATGTCCAGCTCTTGTCAACCAGCACCCCCAGATCCTTTTCTCCCAGCCTGTAGCACTGCATGGGATTACTTTGACACAAGAATGGGAGCCAGCACTTTGCCTTGTTGAACTTCTTCCAGCTGTCCTTGGCCCATCAATCCAGCCTGCCCAGATCCCTCCTACACTCAAGAAGATCAGTACTCCCACCTGACTTGTTGTCACTAGCAAACTTACTGAGGGTCAACTTGGTCCCTCATCCTTTGTCATTATTTTTCTCCCCACATCCAATTCAGGACAGAGATTTTCCTTACTCCTTTTCTTCTCACTAATGTATTAATAGAAACTTGTTTGATTGTTTTTCATGGCAGTAGCTAGATTAAGCTCTACTTGGGATCTGGCTCTTCTAATTTTCTCCCCACATAATTTCATGTTATTCCTGTACTCCTCCCGAGTTGCCTGTCCCTTCTTCAAGAGGTGATAAGCTTTTTTGTTCCCCAAATTCCAGCCAAAACTCTCTGTTCAGGCAAGCTGATCTTCTTCCCTACTTCTCGCACATGGACACATCCTAATTCTGCACTTTTAAGATTTCCTACTTGAAGAATGTGTGGCTTTCCTGGCTCCCTCTGCCTTTCCACACTGCCTCCCAAGAGACTCTGTCAGCCAGGCTCCTAAACAGGCCAAGGTCTGCCCTTCAGAAGTCCAAGGTGGCAGCTCTGGTGATCCCCTTCCTTTAAACTCATTAGTTTTGTGATAGCTGTGCCCAAAACAGCCTCCAACCACCACATCTCCCATCAGTCCTTCCCTGCTCACAAAAGCAGGTCCAACTGGACCCCTGACTGACTCACTGACCAGCTGTGTCAGTAAGTTGTCTTCCATACATTCCAGGAGCCTCCTTAGACTGCCTCCTCCTTGCTGTCCTGGACCTACAGCTGACATGCTACAAGCTGAGGGCCCCCAGGAGAACAAGAGCTAGTGAATGTGAGACTTCTCACAGCTGCTTATAGAATATTTAGTCTGCCTTTTCATCCTGGTTGGGTGCTCTATAACAGACTCTCACCACGAGATCTACCTTGCTGGCCTTTCCTTGATTCAACTCTACTGCCTCCATTGTTAAGCTCTAGCCAATCAAAACACTCCCTAACTTACTTTAATACCAATTATAAAAAACAAGTAATGTAATTTCAGGAAAAATTTGAACAGTATCCAAGCAAAATTTGGGCTTATGAAACAAAAATAATTGTCTTCATTTTTCCAAAAAAACCACAGAGGGTAACGAGGCAAGAATTGCCCTTATAATATCTAGCAAGGCAAATAGAAACTTGCACCACTGAGAATGCTGAAAATTAAGATGCACAAATTGTGAAACTGATGACAAAATATGCCATCATTATATTTTCTCCATTTTTAATTTAATTAATTTCTTAGCATCTTTCCATAGATTAATACTCACTAACTTTCATTGTTGGAATGCTTTTTTTCACATATCTGTTGTTTGTTTCAGATATACTTATCACTCTTTGAATAAATATCAACCTAATTTTTAATGAAATCCAGAAACTTCCTGCATACATTTTTTTATTACTCAAACGGACCTGTATGGGAACTCTAGAGGACTACACATTAACTGGCCACTGAAGTGATAAAAGCTAAACTTATCTTGAGGGCTGTTTAGAATCCCTTGATTAAAACTAGTTGGGAAATTAAACAAGCTGTTAGCAGGATTTCTTGACAGCAGCCAGTGTCCCTTCTCTAGAGCTCTTCAGAATATCCAAATCAAAAATATTTCCAACTGACTACCAAGATAATTTCACAAGCTTATTATAGTTCACTTTAGGAATTAGCGTCTTTCTGCAAGTTCTCATGTCACTGGCAATCAGTGTTACTGCTGAGAATTCTCAATTCTTCTACTTAAGCCTAGTGTGTCTTCTTAATCCCTTTAATTCTTGCATTTTGACCTAATTTTACTGCTCATTGTCATGCTTCTTTTGCTGCTATCTGGGCTTTATTCTTTATCACAAGAATATAGAAGCTAAATTGTGGATTATTTTTAAGCAAAAAGTATGTTAAGTACTTATAGGGCTACCTTATACCTTCCTTGTCTCTCATCTGACCAGGTCAAATGAAATCAATGGTACTATTCAGCTCAGGAAAACAAGCGTGATTGAGCTTCAAGCACTAAACTGGTAAACTTTGTTGCAACTGTATCTGTTCTTTGAAAATGTGATTACTCAGAGTGATCTCAGGTGGAAACTAGAAAAATACTACCAGCAGGTATTGGTGTTTGAGACATTTCCTTTCTATTCAACCAGCCCAACAGTCCAGGCACCCATTCTATGCAGAAGAAAAGACCATTGGCCCTGACTCAAGGAGAACTGGAACAGAATCAGTATCTGCCTTCTCTAAACCCTCATCTAAACCACCAGCCTAAGGGGTATTCTGGAAGGCACTGATCCTAACTGGCCTGTTTAAGCCATTTTATTCTGTGGAACATAGTTATCACCAGCAAAGGAGAAATATAGAAATATAGGGGGAAAGGAGAAGAGGAATGAACAAAAAAAAAAAAAAAAGAGAATTTGTTGGCTTCATGGTAACAATACTTAGTTGAAAGTGGAACATCAAAGTGCAGGCAATATTCAAAAGAGCAATTAAGAACTCATACTTGGGCAGCAAACAGAAAATCAGTACAAAACAGGCCAAAATGTAAGTGAAGGCACATTAGTGGAAGTATGGGTTAAAAAACCTCTCAAATGAAGGAAGGAATTGCATCTGAGACTTCCATGTTTGGACAAAGTGCCCTAAGTTCTGTATAAAAGACAATTAAAATCACGATTGACTCTCCTTTACCCAGGCAATATCTAAACCCACACCTTCAATTATACTGCTTGCTTTTTTAAGAAAATTATTAAAAATCCAGGATGGAGAGCAAAGGGAAAGCTTTGGTTTTAGATAAAATCACCATTTGAACTCAAATAATCAAAACCAAACAAAAATTCTCTTGCTAAATCACACAGCTACCTTAATTTGTCTCAAACAAACATCTTGTTTCAAGTAGACAAAGCAGGTCTTTTCTATGTTTATATTTGGAGGATAAGGTGATATTCAAGTTAGAAATGGAAAATTCAGTAACTCCCATGATTCAGTCTAAAATGCCAGGACAAGGAGACCAATATAATAACTAGTACAGAAGGCAATGAAAATTTTTCACTAAGATTAGTAAGGCTTGTACCAGACTTTCTATACGCTCCATATAAGCTTCTCTTACTCCTGTATATTTTCACAGATACTTAATTTTGCTGAGACCTTGAAATCACATTCACAATAACATTCCCATGAATTTATTTTTTATTTACAGTAAAGTTTATTTTGGTTATTTTTTATATAAGCTGTAGTGTCAAAATAACTATTTAAATCCCCTGGTAATACTTACAGTAAGAAGTGTGACATGTGGAAAATTGTTTGGGCACCATCCTAGAGTATATTAAAACAGCAGCAACAAGCCTGGCAATGGACCAGAATCCAATATAGTACTTGGCAAATGATGGCAAACAAACCACCAACATGCAATGTCCTCATTTTTAAGCCAAAGATAAATGTAGTTGATGTGTCTTGCCAAGACTAGTATGCCCAAATGCCATAAGTGAGGTCAAGCAAGGATGCTGCAAATAATTCCCAGTTGCATTTTACCCAGCTGTATTTTGCTACTTTAGGAACTATGAAATATTCAGTCCAAAAGGTCTGATATGACATTATTATTATTACAGCTCACCCAGGAAAACACATTGGCATTTTGCTTTTGAAAAACAGCACTGACAACTGTTATAGTTTAATAATTAAAGTCGGGGTGAAATATTATTCCCTGACAAATCAATAAAGCATATCAGAATGGTGAAGTTCCTAACAAAAAATTATTTGTCTAGCAAAACAAAGGATGACAGATGCAATAATTGTATTTCACAAACTTAATGGAGAGTTTTCTCTAGCCAGTGGAACGTGACCCTTTATTTCTTGCATAAACATATTTGGGAAAAGTTTATGAAATTTTCCTATGAATTTGGCTTAAAAGCTAATTTCAGGGAATTTTTTTAAAAGATTCTTGCTTCAGTGGGGATTTAGCCAAATGTTAGTACAGCAAAATGCAGAGCTGTGTTAAGGCATTTAGGGATCTGTAAAGAAAAGTTTAAGTAAGATTTAGCTAATGATGTAAATCACCAGTTTTAGTGAGCTGTGGCTTTGCGATACTTTGGCTTTAAGTCAGAAAAGCTGCCCAAAGAGCCTGAAATAAAACAATTCTTGTTTCCCTAGTGATCCTTACATTCCTAAACCAGCTATGAGAATCTGTCATTACTTCCCCTTTGAAACCATTCTACCCTTGAGGCAAGGTGTTGCAAGATATCATAGCAGTCCTAAAGAAGCAATTTGGAGGACTCAAGCACTGACCAGAGAATGAAGTTAGGTAAGGGACAGGCAGATTATGGTCCAAATTAAAGCTGAACAGGAAATGGGTTTTCCCCTCACACAATCAGGGGATTTTTTTAGAATGCTCCAGACCCAAAAAGCCCACATCAGGTTTATGTTGTTTTGTTACTCAAAACAGGAAAATGTAACGGAACTGACTAATGCCACACTAATAATATTTTGCATTATTTCTAGTGTAGCACTGGCCTCTTGCAACAAAAAATACTAAGGCTGAACACAGAAATTTCTTCCGTGGTTGCTGCAATCCTGGTTGACAGCTTCCCAAGCTTCAGAAGACAGACAGGGGAGGAGGGAGAACAAACATGGCAAACTACTGTGATGAGAGCACCAGTCAAGTAACAAGCAGGCCAAGAACAAGGTCTTCTTTTAAAAATATCTGGGATCAGACCACTATTTAAACGAGATGAACATTCCTTCACTGACTTTACATGACCTGATCTTGAACATTTCAGTTATCTACAAAACCTAAATAGAATAAAGAATTTTTCTTATGGGACTCAAAAGAAGAATACAATAGCTGCTCTCTAACAGGCAGTCCACATGCTGCCACCCCAGACACCCACTGCTGAGCAGGGGCATGTATTTAATCTTGATACTGCCTCTGGAGGCATGGACGTTCTGCTGGTTTTTTGGGTTTTTTACTGCCAGTTTTGGGGTATGTTTGTTTTACACTATACAGTCAGCAGAATCCGGCAAAAAAAAACTGCCGTTTGTTTTACACTATACAGTCAGCAGAATCCGGCAAAAAAAAAAACTGCCTTAAACCAGTTCAACCAGTTTCAGATTATTTAAAACAGTACCTTTCATGAGAAAATATCTTCTACAGAATGGATAGCTGGGTATTAAATCCAGATTCTTAGTCAATTATTATGACTTACTGCAGTGACAATAATGAATCTCAGATGAGCAAAGAATAAAGAGAAGGTAAACAACAGACTTCAGTTTTAACTGCATTTTCCATGCCCAGTTCACATAAGGAGTAAAAATGCCTCAGACAATTCCTAAGAGATGCAGCGTAAAATTGCAGTGTGCAGTTTTCTGAAACAGGCATTAGAGCACAACACACTGGAGCTAATTTCTGTGTCAACTTTCATTCCATACAGATTAATGCCATTTTGCACAGCTGAAGCACCAACTCAGTGCAGTGCCCTACACACATAATTTTCCCAAGATTCCAGTAATATGAACTTGCTGCAGAAACTGCAGCTTCTCCTTAAAATGATCAGATATAAGCTGGCCCATGAGTGTGTTTTTCACTTATTAAAAGGCTGAAGCTTTTTCAAGTGGATCTTTTTTTTTCAGTCTAGTGAGTCTTTCAATAGTTTTGAAACTTACATACCAGAAATACATGCAGGAGTTCAACTATCAGTCTAGATATGCATTTTACCTCCCCATGAGAAATAAAAATCCTGCTTCCCCTGTGTTCTGGTAGCACTCATTCCTTTATTAATCATTGAATTAAGAATTTTATAATGTAAACATCAGGATTCACCACTGTCACATGCTTGCACTTGCTAAGAAGGGTTTTTTCTCCACCTTCTTAATGGAATGTAGAGGCCACTCTTGAGGAATGTGATTTAACTGAGACTATTTTGCAACCTTTGTGAAAAAGAAAATTCCACACTTCTTTCAAAGTTTCACAGAAATGGACTCATAACACTTTCAGCATCAAAAGATCTCCACATTATTATTTTAAGATTAGAATTCAAAACAAAATGGAAAGTAAATTCTTAATATGAACCACAGTAGTTTCTTCCAAAATGTCACACAGCTAACTCAGCAGCATCTGATACACTACAGAGTCTTCTCATTTTAAGTAC
The DNA here is from genome assembly GCF_017590135.1 of Pyrgilauda ruficollis. Lineage (NCBI taxonomy): Eukaryota > Metazoa > Chordata > Aves > Passeriformes > Passeridae > Pyrgilauda > Pyrgilauda ruficollis. The sequence goes on along the minus strand of NW_024519207.1, from coordinate 964,907 downwards.
AACAGAAATGCATGGGCTCACCCACTTTATAGCAGATCATCTTGAGGTTAAATCCCTATATAGGAAGCATAAAAACACTTTCTACCTTTAAAAAACATTAGCGTTGATAAATAGGTGAATTGTGTCCAGTTTATTTTACTTTTTAATTACTCTTATTAAAAATGCCATGTAAAGTCAGAAAATCCCTACAGCCACACATTTGTAGGTAATTGATGCTGACAATAAAACTCCTTCAGAGCTTTAAAGCTGAACCAGTTCTTCCTGGTGAAACCTCTAATTTTGGTTTGAATACAGCGGGCTATGCTCTTGCTTGTTAATTGTAGTCCTAAGGACTTACTTTCCTTTTAAGTGGATTTCCTTTCTCTTCATTTTGAGCCTATTTCTGTTCTCTTTAGTTATCATGGCTATGAGCCAGCCATAATTCCCAAGCTACTCTTCATTTGTCTGTATTTCAGTTTTCTCTGCTGGCCACTATGCAAACAGCCTTGTTCCAGTACCACATTTCATGCTTTCAGGTCCCAAGTTATGCTTTGGGATGCACCTTACTCCCACTGAGAGAAGCAGGGCAGGAAAGGGGCCAAGAGCTGGCAGAGAGCTGACTTGGCCCTTTCCCCCTCACCTACCCACCCAGTCTGCTGTTGCCCTAACTTGCTTACCATAAATACTACTGCATGTGAGAAGATAAACAAAATTCCAAATCCACAACAAAGCTCACACCAGAGCAGTTTGATGACTCCTTTTACTTGGTCTCCAGGCAATTGCGTGAAATAACAGCTTCGAGCCCCAGTTTTAATTTAGTCATTTAAGAGGCTGACAAAAGAGCTTCTGCATTTGTTTTCATAAGTTATGGTATAATGAGCATGGCAGATCAGTCACCAAAAGACAGACCTAGAGGAAGTCATGCTTTTCTCCTATTTGCAGTTCAGAGACTACAAACAAATATCACAGGACATGCGGAAAAGTATTTTACAGGCAACACTACAGGTCTGGGGCAAAAATAACTTTCATATCACATGAAAAGATCGGGAAGTTCTGTTGTATGTTCCCCTTGCTGAGGCATGAAAGCCTAGAAGATACAAAATACTTGGGTTGCAACATGTGACTTATTTTAGCGTTTATAAGTTATTTGAAATTGCATTAGCTAAATTATATGAACGCATATTCATTAATTGAATCATGTTTTGAAATGCTTCTTGATTTGAACCAAATCACTCAGGGACTATCACACGATTCAGTTTAAGTGAAGTCCCACTTATTTAATTTATAGCATTAGGCAGCGCAGGGTAGCATAAACCTGTTACTACTGCAAAAATCTTGACACAGGAGATGGAAGTCTTAAGTGTGGCTTTCTACAATGGATGTTGATCACCTGTGCTCCATCTTTCACTCAGCTCTTGTGTGGAGTCTCTTAATATGATTTGGCTTAAAATCAAAAAAAATCCTAAACAATAGCCTTGGTACAACTGAAAGTCTGCCAAAATACATCTGAGTTGCAAAACACCGGCTTTGAAGTCTTTCTGAGGAGGGTGGAAATAGAAGTAGATTAAATTGCTGGATTTTTCATCTGTTACAGATTCTAAAGACGTTGCTAATAAATCTGAGGTATTTCAGACAGACAACTACAAATGTTTTGATCACAACTTCATCAACTTGAAATGTGTCTTTACCATCTTCAAAATCAGAAATACTCTGAAATGCAACACAGCTCATTTCTCTGTCAACAAATAGCCTCAGGACAGAAAAAACCATCTTACCATCTAGCTAAGTAGTGTCTATGACAGTAATGTCACAACTTCCAAAGGCTCTAAAAAATCAGCAAGCACCTTGTTATCATGATTCTTTGTATACTGAAAAATAGCATGCTGTTACAATTGATAGGCTGTTACAGCTCTGCCAAATAGAAGCAGACGTGACAGGTAAGCTTTCCAATTTAAAAAAATCATATATTAAGTGCAATTTACTTTGACTACGTATTTGCCACTATGAAGAGTTAAATAGCACAGAGACAAGTCCCACCATGTTGGTCTCTCGAGGGGCAACTCAGTTTTAAGAACTGATGCTAAACAGGTCACTGGGAGCAAACTTTCATCAGCTTTAATTACTCCCATCACACAAAACCTTGAAACAATCTCAAGATTGAATATTTGTTCACCTACTAAAAGAATAACTCAAAAATCATGAAAAATGTCACCTTGTGGTGACACCTGTTATAAAAAAGTATTGCTATGAAAAGACAGAATCCCATGTTCCATTTTAGTACCTTTAAGCTTCTCTAACCTATATCTCAGTGAAAAGAAAACAATTATGGAAAATAAGTTGAGTGTTGCAAACCCTTATGTCACTACCTGATCTCTAATGTCACAAAGATTTGCAAAGACATTTCCAAAAGTCTCAAATGATAGTGTTCCCTCTGTGCTTGTCCAGCACAATAAACAGTAAAACATGTTTTAATATCCCACTCCAGCAATGGCAGATAGTGATAAAACTGTCCAGTCTGTGACAGACAGGACAAATCCCTGTTCACCGATCTCAATACCCTTAATTGGCTATGCTTCTTGAAGCAGTAACACAAGCTGTGCACATGATCTGACAATCAGCTAACTTGAAGCATTCTTTCTAAGAAGTATATTATTAAATCAACTAATAAAATTCATTGCCAATTACTCAGAGAGCTATGCATCACCTATTTAAAAAGGCCTTAAAGTAACATAATCTAGCCACCTGTTATCACACAGAGGAATATCTACATTTAGTAATATCCACATTAAGTCAGACTTTGGAAGGGGGAAAAAAAAACAACTTTGATTTATTTTGCTTACCTTTTAAACTGTTCTTTCTTTGTGCTTTTAAAACAAACAAAAAACCCCAACATAGTTCTCCCTCCAATGAGTACATGCCAGTAGTCTCAATTTTTAAAAATAATTTTCTATTGCATCCCCCACAATCCCAGAAAATAGTATCAGCCAGGAGAATTCACACCAGTCGCCTGACAAAGGTCTTTGACAAGCCATGAAGGATTCTGTTAAGTACACAGAATAAAAACTTGATCTCTACACAACAGGTACATGCTTTGATATGAAGAGTCTTAGAATTGGAACCTTTAAAAAGATAGACAATAACCATAAATGAAAAGATAGCTCTATCTTTCTCAAGAAAAAGACTTAGGAGAATGTATGTGTGAAGAGCCTGAATAGGGAATACAAAGGTAAAACTACAGAAAGTAGTATCTGAGTATAGAAGGTATCTGAGCAGACTTACAGAATTTCACTTTCTTGCTAGAGTAGGTTGAGATTTTTCCTTCAGGTGCAATTACCATTTTATCGACACCTCTCTTCATAATCATCGGAAATATTTCAAAATATAGGACCGCCATAAAATCAATCACATTCCAGGATATAACACAGACTTCCCTCAATTCAATTCGATGTTCTTTAACTCCCAAAGCATACTTAAATTCTTTGTCTTTAAATAACAAGAAAAACTGAGATTTTAGAAGTACTCACCACTGTCTTCAACCAAAAAATGAAAAATGTCACTGGTGGCATTGTCACTCCCTCGTAAAACATAGCATATCTTCATATCATCAATATCAGCTGGAAAGAGGAAAAATAGACTTTATTTTAAATTATGAAGATAGGAAACTGTTTTTAGAAAAATCTGACATGTATTAAATAGTTTAGCTTCAACAAGAGGGAGGTCAAGGTCCCACAGCAGAACTGAGGAATTTCAGTATTAACAGTGTTGAAGTTTTACAGATATCATTCTTTCTCTCTCCCTTTACTTCCTCCTCCCCAGGGCTCTTTTTCTTTTAAGCTGAATTTACAAAAATAACTGAAATGAAATTGAAAAACATGGGCTTGACAGTCAGAGCTACTTCATATTTTTAGTGATTCCTTTTCTTAAACAGAGGTGTATCTCCACAAGGATTCTGTCATTCTTCAACCTGCAAAGTACTGTAGAGGACAGTTACAGTGACTGACTGTTTTAAAAACCCAAATAGATGCAATTAAATTAAACAGGAATTACTTCAGTAAGGAAAAAACCTGATGTAGAATTTTGAACCAGCAGTTACCATAAAGTATGTAAAAGATAAACAAATATTTGTCAATATTGGTTTTATTCTGGTTTCCTTGAGTAGTGATGAGAAACATGTATATACATAAAAACTCTTTTTTGTCACTTTCTTTGAAGGACTGCTGTTGGTAAAAACCCAAGTCTGATACTTTTTTCAAGAAAATGTTAGAAATTAATCACATTAAAGTGGAGCTCAAGTACCACCCAAGTTCTCCTCTGGAGTTAGAGTAGATGCATGAGTTAAAAAAAAACCAAAAGCACTTTTGTTAGAGCTTCACAAAATCTTCAGTTCCAAAAGTAACCAGATATCTTTGAGCGCAAACAAGCTAAGAGCATTATTGGCAAATATATGTAACTGAAGAATCTCTTCCATAAATGTTTGAAAGTTAAAGATCAAAAATTCATGGAGCTAAAGAGGATGCAAACAAACACTTCTTCATGCCAGTGGAGCATATAAATCTTTCATCCAGCAAACATACAAGTACTCAGCTCTGCTTATACGGGTAGCTTTATGAAAATCCATGGTTCCAGCATACATAAAGATAAGCACCTGAACTGGTGTTTGCAGGACCAGGACCACCTCATAAGAAAAAAAGGCCACTTGCCATCTAAGGATCTTAATTTTGTCAAAATAATTGCAAATAATGACCTGTTTTCTGTTCCTTAACAACATGTTTGGAGTCACTTGAGGAAGTCTATGCTCTCCTTCCATAGCTGATTAGGTTGTGCTAGCTATAACAAAACTTGCCTAGTTATAAGCACAATTCATAATTGTGTAACTACAGTGCCTGAAAAAATTAATTTTATACTGGAATTCTGCAACATAATTTTCTATTTCAAAAAATATCATTATCCCCACTAGCACAAAGTTGTGTTCTAAGCAATTGCTCTGCCCTCTCTTTCAGCTACAGGAATCTGAAAAACCAGGCTGTTCCTGCTGCTTGCACACAATGAATCTTGTTACCCCATTTAAAGTGCTCAGGCTCCTGTTCCTACAACCACAGGAACAAATCCAAGAAATGAGAGTTTGAGTACGGACTACACAAACTAGCAAGCAGCTTTCAAAATTTTTGCATGACACCCTGAAGAGCTTCATTTGACTTCAAAGTTGTCCCAGTTTTGAGTAAAGATAGGATCAAATGACCTCGAGAAGTCCCTTCCAACATAAACTGGAAGACTAATGAATTTTTACAAGCCCCATAAGAACCCACATATGTTGATGAAACTGGAACTATTCAGCATTTTGAAAGAGGTGGCACATGAGAGGATAAGAGGCGAAAAGAGAGGAGAAGATCAAAACAGAAAAAGAAAGCATGTAATAACAGGTCCAATAGTCAATGCAGAAGCTTCCTAAAGTCCTTTGCAAAATCTGCACTTACACTGGGATCATAACAAATATGACAAGAGGGTCTTGTTTATTTCTGCCCTGAACATTAGACAATTATCTGTCTCAGTGTAGCATAAGCATGACTGTCACAAAGGCCAATATTATTGAAGAAATGTGTATTTCTTAAAAACACTCTTTAATCCAACACAAAATAAGAGTGCTTGTGCTGTGTGTGAAACTGAAGTTATACCACTTTCTGGGGATTCTCACTAGCTTTAAAACCAACCTTTCATAAGGGTTGCATGCTTCTTACTCAGCTTGGGCAGCCCCAGGATATTAAGACAGCCTTCAAGCCCTATGGTCATCAGGTGATCAGACAAATGTACGCCTGGCCACATGGCACAGGAGGAATTGGAATATGTACTTCTCCTAAGTGCTACACATCCTCAAAATAAAAAAGGGATATCACTGTTCCTCTGCTTTCAAAGAACACCTGTTCAATAATTACACATTCTTCAGTGTAAGAGAAAACCCACTAAAATAAGTGATAATCTGTTTATTTTCTCACTCCCTTTCTCTTTTGTTTCTCACTTATTCCGACAACACTCTCAATATTACTTGCAGTTCACTACTGAAGCCTTACATTTAAGGAACTGTGGTGGCCCCCAAAGCTTGGACAGTTTGGTCTCTCTCATCCTCTTTCTTGCACTAGCACTGCAAAACTTAAGACACTTCAGCCAATGGAAAGTTCGTCAGGCTTATTTGAAAGATTTGGTATATCTGACAAGAACATTGCTACAGCCAAGACTGTAACATGGATATGTATCAGTATGGGCTCTGTGAAATGAAACACAGCCAACAGGAATGCTCATCTCAAGCCTTTCCACCTACACGGCCCTGCCTGGCTGGGCCCATCTAACTCTGAGTGTCCATGCTGTTGGTGCTGTTTGCTCATTCCACAGCTGCAGAAGCTGCAAAAAAATCTAATTTCATTGTTAGTTAACTAGCCATTAAGTAACATAGAAAATTCTCCAGAGAATACCTAATGCTCCCATTTCAATTAAAGTTATTTCACAGCCTTGGGTTGAAGGTTTATTTCAAAATATATGACACATGGCTTTTGCCCTATTTATAACACCGAATGTTTTAGTTCCACGTAAAAAAGTGTAAGTATCACTAACATAATTTTAAATGTTTACATTACCTTTTAATTTACCACAAGCACTTTGTGGTAAGGATTTGTGTAATTAAGGCAACAAATGCACTCATAGTATGTTATTTGCCACTGGTGGGGAAAGGATTTTGCTTTTACAGTTAGGTGTGCTCAGACTGTACAGCAACCGATACCCTGGCCATTAGTTAATAATAGCTTGGCCACTCCCATAGCATTTTCTAAATAAAACTGGTTAAAGAAAGCACTGTCTCTTAAGATGTACAGCCCAATTCTGTTATCCAAACTTTTATCACTGTGACTGACAGAAAGGGCAAATCACAGTTATTTGGACTAAGCTCTCCAAAGAAATTAAGGTCCTTTAATCAGTGTTACCCAGCAGACCACATTTCCTGTTTAAAGCTGTCACAGATGTCACAAAAAACAAACAGATGTAAAAAATTATGAAGTCATTTTAAATAAGCTTTTTGTTGGAACATTTCTCCCATCAATTATATAGAGTTTAGCATGAAAAATAACGTTTTCAGTGATCTAAAGAAAGCACATGAGATATTGTAATACCTTGTGTGAACTGGCTGATGCTATGGTTGCCTTTTCCCAGGTGAATCAGGAAGCCATGGCGTGGACCCTCTGTGATTCTGATCTTAAGAGTGACATGTAAACTGTCCCTGTCTTCCACTTTCAGCACTTTGTTGGTAATCAGAAACCCGATGTGACCTGTGGCCAGAACACGGAGAGTCTGAGCACCCTTATTTATTACAACTTGAGGTACACTGTTGTCCACAGCCATTATTCGAATCTTCATAGTCTGAGGCTTCCTTGTTTCAAACACAGTATTGGGGAAAACATAGAAATCAGTATGAGTGCCATCTGTAACAGTGAAAGAGAAACTGTCCTCAACTGATTCCGAGCCATCATGTTTGTAGCTGATTAGATTTTCATTTAGATCTTGTTTAGTGAAGGTGGTGACTGGTTTGGAGTTATTGAATATGATCTGGCCATGAACTGGTATTTGAGTGATGACAAATTTTAGCAGTGCATCAGATGTATCTCTGTCTTCTGCAGTCAGTTCAAATGGGGTTATCAGTTTGTATTCATTTTCACTCACCACCAGGTTATGGATTGTGACAACAGGTTTCTTATTGTCCACATCACTGATAGAAATTCTGAAAGTACGAAACACAGGGTTATAGCCATCAGTCACCTCAAACTCAAAGCTGTCCATTTTCACCTCGTCTTCTGAAGTATGAATGTAATAGACTTTATTGCCTGCTAACAGGAGTTGAGTGAAAGTGGAGATGGGCACCCCAGGCTGATCTGTGCATTCAAGATGACCACGAACAGGTGGTCTGGTAATGGTGAAAACTAAGTTCTCATCTGGACTATTCAGGTCACTGGTACTCAGCAAATCAGTAGTAAGGGTTACCTTCCCTCCTTCCTTCAGAGAAACTCCTTTGCTGATGACATCTGGGAAGACAATATCAATGCTGCCTATTGTCACATAAAAGTAGCGGTCAATGAGAGGATTTATTCCATCTGTCACATCAAACTTGATAAGATCACGAACTCCTTGTTGGCCAAAATGCACATATCGAATCAAATTTCTATCCACTTCATCTTGGGTGAAGTTCATTCCCCGGGAGATATTTTCAACTCCACCTGAAGGCTTTATTCTCTGTAAGAGGCCTTGTCCTGGCCCGTAAGTTATAATGTATGCCAAGGTTTTGTCTTCAGAATCAAGATCAGTAGCCTTCAATATTCTGTTATTAATAGTTCTAGTTTCCCCTATTTCAATCTCCAAACCATCATTGATGGCCATTCTGGGCGTCTCATCATCTACCGGAATAACCATGATGGGTACCATTTTCCTAACGGTGTGTTTACCATCTGAGAGTTGCACCTCAAAACTGTCCGCCCTGGTCTCAGAGTCATCATGTTCATAGAGAATGTTGGAGCTCTCTGTTATCTGATCCAAGGTGAAGCTCTCCACTAGGACAGTTCCATTGACCAGCTGGTTCACAATGTGGCCATGCCTGGGAAGCCTGGTGATTGTGAACGTTAACTCGTCAGCAGGGACATCCGCATCAACTGCATTGAGGATAGGGGTATCGATCACCAGGCTCATGCCTTCCATCACAACAAACTCTCGCAGGAAGATTTCAGGCTCTTCGTCATTGATCGGCACAACAAAAATGGGGAAGAAGTGCCTCTGGGAAAAGTTTATGCCATCAGAACAGCGCAAAGCAAATCTGTCTTCAACAGGCTCTACACCCTTATGTATACTCTGGACATAAAAAATATGCCCTTGACGGAGGTCCTTCAAGGTAAAAGCACTTATAGCTACACCTGCCCTGGATTTTTCAGATCCAGGGGCAGGAGAGATGTTCTCTACATACCCAGATGTGGGCTGAGCAACAATTGTGCATAGTATATCGTCACTAGGAGTATCCACATCTTCAGCCCTGAAGTGAGCAAGAGTAATGACCCGTTTGTTGCCTTCCGTCACCATGAACTGCTCCCCCAGAAAAATTTCTGGAGCTTGACTGTCAACAGGAAGAATGGTCACCAAAACTGAAACTCCTTGAACAACATTGCCCCTGACACGCCACTTCTCAGAGAGGTCAGACAAGGTAAGGTTGAAAGCATCCTCTTTGGGCAGAAGGCCTATTTCGCCACCAGTGTGAGCATATACCACAGCACCATCCAGCAGATCTCTCTGGGAAAATCTCTCTGCAGGAACCCCTTGAACCAAGATGCTCCCATGCTGAGGAGGATCCTCTACAATGAAGGTCAACATAAAGTCATCTGTGTCCTCATCCGTGCCCTGAATGACATTAGCAGTGATTTCAGCAGCACCATTCTCAAGCACATCGAGGTAGGAACCAAGAGTGCCTGGGGGCAATCGTAGCGTAGGGACCTCATCATCAACTGGGTGCACACTCATTTTCAGTGTGATGGGCACAAAATGAACGCCATCACTCACATCAAGCCTGCAGGTATCACTGTTGGTCTCAGCTCCACTGTGCACATACACCACTCTGCCTTGTCTGATATCTTCCAGGCCAAAGATACCTCCTGGAACCAGACTGTACCCAGAGAGCTGCAACTGGCCATGCCGAGGAGCCTGGGTCAGGATAAATCTGAGACGGGCAAGTTCAGTGTCTGTGTCACTGGCATCCAGCTCAGCTGGACTAAGGACATGGCTGCCTCCCTCAGGCAAAGTGAAGCCAGTATTAGTGATTTCGGGAGGTTGGTTATCCACAGGCTGCAGGTAGATGGTGAAAGTCCCTTTGGCTGCATTGCCAGCTGCATCTTGCACTTGATACTGGAACTGAATCAAATGAGGAGCCACCCCCAGCTCCTCCTGTGGGGGACGGTACGAGATCTTGTGATGGTTGATCTGGGCTTGGGTGAAATGCGTAACTTCCACAGAGTGATCCTCAGTCAGCACGAGGGATCCAAGGCGTGCTCCATAAGCCTCTGGAGGGTGGTTGGAGTCAGTGTCAGTGGGGGGCTGGATTACTGTGTAGCGAAGTTCACGGTCCCCTGAGTCCTGGTCTGTGTAACACAAGTGCTTCCTGCGCAGAGGGGTCACCTGCTGCTCTGCAACAATTAAATGCAGGCTGCTGCTACTGTGGAGCTCTGGGGCTAATCTGTCTACAGGATGTACTCTGATCACAAAAGTCTGTGGTCCAGAGCGGTTGGGGGGGTCATTGTCATCCTGGACTCTAAAGATGAACTGGTCCAACACAACCCCAGGGCCAGGGCTATGAGCCCCAAAGTGGTGGTAAAAGAGACGCCCTTCCACAATGTCCTGTTGCAGCCACTCTCTCACCGGCTTCTCATAGATGAGGGAACTCCCTGCTACACCTGGTACCTTCCTCCAAGAAAAGCCATCCTCTTCTTCCTCCTCTTCCCAGCCAGGAGGTGGCTGTGCCTGACGGAGCAGGAGCTGCCCAGCCGTGGGGCCAGACTCCACTGTGAAGAGCAGGATGGCATCCTGCGAGTCAATGTCTGTGGCACTAAGAGCACGGGTGGTGATGGGCACTGTTTCACCCTCAGCCATGGCAAGCCCTGTGTTAGCATTAAGTAGGGGTGGCTGGTCATCAGTGGGCACCAGGGTAATGGGGAAAAGGAACTCAACGCGGTGGCGAGAGCCACCATCTTCCAGCCGCAGCACAAGATTGTCACTGAGTGGAGACTCGCTGCCATCATGCTGGTAAATGACTCGGCCTGCTGCCAGCTCAGCCACTGTAAAGTGTTTACGAGGGGCAGCAGGTCCCGGGGTGTCCTCCAGGAGAGTGAGGTGACCATGCCTCAGCCCTGCCACCACACTCACCCGCACCTGCTCAAGGTCATCCTCATCACTGACCACCAGGTTGGGGCTGGGACCTGGGCCCGACAGAGGCCTTGACTGCCCCTCATAGAGCACGAGACCAGTGTTGCGGGTCACCACGGGTGCCAGGGTGTTCATGGGCTTCACCACAATCACGAAGGCAAAGGGCTCTGAGGCAGCACCCTCTGGGTCCAACACTTCCAGTTCAAGCTCAAAGAGCCTCTCGCGATCAGAGTCCTCCATGGGTGGCTGATAGGCAATGCGCAGCTCCCGCACATCCCGCTGGCTGAAAGACGTGACAGGCAAGCTCCGGTCGTCTGTGCTGACCATGTGGCCTTGGCCAGGACCAAAGGGAGAGGTGATGTTGAAGAGCAGCAGATCGGGCGGCGACTCCGCATCCTCAGCTGACAGCATGTCAGGCGTGAGGGCGGTGAGAACAAACTGGTCCACCTCCATCATCAGCATGGCCAAGAAGCTGGGTTTGGGGGCCACGTTCTCACTCCCGGCGCGGATCCGCACCAGCACCTGGAAGTACTCTCGCTTCAGCAGTGCCCCGCCGCCCGCCGCCTCCCGCAGCTCGGCCACCAGCGGCACCAGGTCGCGGTTCGGGGAGCCGCCGGCGGCCGTGTGCCGGTAGCGCAGCCCCAGGCGCAGGAACTCCTCGCAGTCCCACATCACGGACGGCATCGGGCCGCCCCCCGCCGCTTCCCCGCCCCCGCCCGTCGCTGCCGGCGGGTAGTTGAGGATCTCTCCGTAGCGGGGCAGCCCGGCCAGCAGCGGCAGCAGCCCCACCCGGCAGCGCTGCCGGCCCGGCTCGAAGGCGAACTCCAGGCTGCGGGCGTCCAGCGGGTTGCTGGTGCCCCGCAGGCGCTCCACGGTGAGGGGCAGGTTGCGGGTGACGATCTCCAGCTGGGTGAAGAGCACCTCCACCTCCAGCACCAGGGGCAGCACCAGGGCGCGGCTCGGCGAGTCGTAGCGCAGCTGCAGGCGGACGCGGTCCCGGGCGGGGCTGCGGCCGCCCAGGTGCGAGTACTGCACCTCACGGGCTCCGAAATCGCAGGGGAAGCGCCGGGGGCTCAGGCGGCCGGGGCGCTGCCACAGCGGGTCCTCGTCCAGCACGGTGAGGTGGCAGCGGTCACCCGGCTGCACCTGCAGCACCAGGTCCCGCGCGGGGTCCAGCCAGGCGGAGCGGCCCAGGGGCACCCGCAGCCCGCGGTTGGCCACCACCACGGGGTCCGCCTCCGGCGACCACGGCGAGGAGACCGCGGCGCTGTTGCCTGGCGGTGGCTCCGCCGCGCCAGCCCAGGCACAGCCGGCCAGCAGCAGCAGCAAGCCAGCCAGCAGCCGCCGCGGCCCGGCGGGGAGAGGCTGCATCGTCCTTGCCGGCGGAGAGAAGCGTCGGGAACCTCCGGCAGCGGCCGAATCGCGGCCCCAGTCCTGCCGCCGGCGCGGCGCCGCTCACTCCGTGCACACGCTGCGCTCTGAGCGCGCCGCGCTCCGCTCCGGAGGGGAGCCCCGCGTCCCGGCAAGCCCCGCCCCGCGCCTCCGAGCAGCCAATGGGCACCGGCGGGGGGAGAAGCCGCCATGCGCAATTGGGCAGAGCTATGTGCCAATCATGCAAGTTACGAGAGGGGCAGGGCTCCCCCCCCACTCCCTCCCTCCCTCCTTCCCGCGGCCGCCCAACAGGTTGTGGAGGAGAAGGCATCCGGAGAGCGGCGGGATGAGCCCCGGCGGTGCGGGAGTGGGGAGGTAGTGGCGCGGATTGCTCTGCTGGCGCCAGCCGCCGCGGGAAGGCAGGCCTCCAGTCGGAGGGAGGGTGGCACGGCTTTCCCAGAGCGAAGGAGCGCACCTCTGCCAGCCCCGGGAGCGGCGGGAGCGCACCGCCGTCCCCTGCGCTGAGCTTCCCCTCTCCCGCCTGGCCCCCGGGGGCAGAACTAAAGCCGGGCTGTTCCCGGCTCGCCGCTGGGCAGTGCTCGGGGTTTCCCTCCCCACGGGGTTCCAGCGGCGGCAGGAGCGGGGCTGCCCGAGAGCCGCGTCCGGATGACGGGGAGCGGGGCAGGTAGGGCGACAAAAGTGCCCGAAGGAGAACGCGACGGGTTACAGGAGAGCAAGCGGCCCGGGAATGCGGCGGAGCTGCCTGTCGGCACCGCGGCTCTGTGCGCCGCAAAGAATTTTGGATAAAGATCTCGGGCGCACAGCGCATCAGTTGGCACCAGTTAGTGCCCGGTGTCACTCCTGGGAGGCGGCGAGTCACAGCAGCGGGGCAATGAAAGCCTCACGGTACCTCTGCCACCTTGTGCCTGCAGATAAAAGCACATTAACGAGAGCCCGAACTTGGAGTTTCTTGCCTTTTAACATTCCCGATAGCAGGCTCTGAGTTTCGATTCTGCGTGTCTCACAGTTGCTGAGATTCTTTATTGCTAATGAAATGGGATCCGCATGCTGGTTTCTATTAAAGCGAAAAGCACGACAAAGAGACAGATTCAAAGACAGCACAAGGCTGTTTCGACATTTGTGTAATTTTTTTATTCCTTCTTTTAAAATGGTCTCTTAAAGTATCCTTCAGTGGTGGAGCAACATTATGGTGGAGCAACGTGATCTTGCTTTCTGTATGGCAAAACTCGAGTCAATTTGAATTTTGCAGTGTGGGCACGGCTACATTCACATTCACATATTCTTTCTAATAAATAATTCAGTTTGGTTTGGGGTGAGGGGGACATCCGTAGACATCCACATTAAGTTCTACAATACTGGATTATTGTAATTTGTGATATATTTTTATATTCTATCACTGACATACCTGTGGAATACTGCTGGAAGCTATTTTATTATATAAACCTATGCAATAGACTTATGGACTGGGATGCTGCTGCAGGGGGTAGTAATTCTAGTAGTTAGATACCTACCAAGTTAAGCCATACTAATAGCATTTGTCTACCTCTCTGAGACATTCACCCTGGATTTCAGCAATGAATGTCTTATTTGTAAGATTCAAAATGAAGATATTTCAACTGAGTCCCAGGCATCAATGACCAAGACATTCAATATTCAAAACATTAATTGTTTTTGAGATATTTTGCTTCTTCTGCCCCAAAAGGATGGAGTTGCCCCATATCTTACACTGAAATTTCTTATTTTCCCTGGATATAGGCTCTGGTTCTTTGACCTCCGTTATCTCCATCACTAAGTAGTAAATCTCCATGTACAAACAGCAGAAGTCCTCTTTATTTTTAAGAGTTGCTGTCTTGTCAAACAAGTCAGTGAGCTCTTGTGCCACAGTCCAAGTACAAAGTGCAAGACTTGCTTTATTTGTTCTCCTTTTCACAGGACAACATAAACAAAAATTCCAGATTATAGAATTGATAAGAATTTTGAAAGTATTTTCCTTGGCTTGTGCCAACACTTGTGTTGAAATTGTACCTGAAGAAAATTCATCTTGGCTAAGTTTTGATCTAATAACACAGATGTAAATTCACTGTTTTCCTACCAATTGTCCCTGAAGTTAGCGTGGCAAATCAGAACTGGGCCCAAGAACAAGTCCATTGATCTTTTAAAATAAAATTTTAGTGAGTAAATTAACTGGTATTTGACCAGAGGGAAAAAATATACATATCTTTGCATGAAAACTTGCAGTTTTGCTATATTATTAAGCTTTTTATTTTTCCAAATCTAAATAGAAACAGAAAAAATTTGGAAACAGAAGACCTCTTCATTTAACACAGCATTAATAAATAAATATTTTAAGACATTTGTGTATTTTAAAAAGTGTGCAAATATATTGTTACTTTAAATGCAACCCTTCCTGCGGGCATCTGGCTTCTGCTTTTGATGATGGATCACAAATGTATATTACTTGAAACCTAAACAACTCACAATCCTTTGTAAAACAAACAGAAGTTTACTGCTCTCCAAGTCTTTATACAAATGTATAGTTATCAAAGACTGCCCTCTGTTGATAAGGCATAATCTTAATTTCTAAATAGTAGCGATGCCTGATTTTTGTTATGATATTACTTTTTGTAGCTGTTCTGTACTAAACAATGTAAACAATTCCAGATATACTCTTCAAATAAGTTAGTAAAAATGAAATAATTTTGGTTCCTAAATACTTGTAACGGAGGAAAAAAATATGGCTTACAAATGTCAGTGTTTTTAATACTTTCCAACAATGTGAGTATATCATAACTTTCAAGTGCAAAAATATTGGCCAAAGTGTATTTATTGCTAATATTGATAGGCCAAAGTGCCTATCTTGCTAATGAAATTAGGAGAGTAGGAGAAGAGAATAGAAACAGCAAGGGGGATTCATGGGAGTATTTGGATACTTAATTGGTTGTGTAAGTAATTTTGCTATTACAATTCAACTCTGAAGGCCATGTAGAAGCAAGATGTGCAGTATCTACTGTGCCTCAGAGCAAATGTCCATAATTCACAGTATGTCAAGTAATTTGGTGTTCAAAGATCAAATTAGTCTGCTGAAACATAGTAAGAATTTGAAAATTTTATGTGAGAGTTTCAGTTGCCTGTGTGTTGCTGTACTTTACCAACAATCTTTCTGTTGTTGCTTGTATACTCTTTTTGTTCTCTTATTTCATTAATGAATTACTACACAAGTTGGTATTTATAAATTTTCATACATGGAGTTTTGCCTGGGTTTATGCAAGAGTGTTGCTAAGCTGTAACTTTCAGTCATCCTTTTCCTGCCAGGTATCTCTAGAGGCA
The DNA here is from genome assembly GCF_017590135.1 of Pyrgilauda ruficollis. Taxonomy (NCBI): domain Eukaryota; kingdom Metazoa; phylum Chordata; class Aves; order Passeriformes; family Passeridae; genus Pyrgilauda; species Pyrgilauda ruficollis. The sequence continues at coordinate 949,277 of NW_024519207.1, read as the reverse complement.
GAGAACTGCCTAAAAAGTCCTCCCTGAAATGTCTTCTTTACCTTCACATTCGGTAAATGAGGCATTGTCTTGAACCTGTTCTCCACTTCTTTCATATCTTCTGTTTCAATCCAAATATCTGTTGCCGTGCAGCAGAGATATTTGTGAAAAGTCCAGCACCACTTAATGTAGCATCCACAGTTAATTTCCCATTGCCTTGTGGTATGAACAAATGAAACTGGTTTCTGTCAGAATAAGTTGCATTCCTTCAACTAGTGAAACTTACACAGTCTGTTCTCAAAATTGTTTTGGTTTGCTGCTGGGATGAGTATTGTGCTGGTTTGTACATTTCATGTACTTACAGTAAATGTGACCACATGGCCTAACCAACACTGACTCCAAAACCCAATCCAAATTCACATCCAGCTTTCTAAAGTTCTTCTTAGATTTTTGTCATATTAGCTTGTGATGTTTCTTCTGCTGCTGTCCCAGTAATTGCTTTCACCTGTCTGGCACTGGTGCTCTGCCCTGCTGTCCTGGGCACCCTCCACGTTTCTCTTTTTACTTCAGCCTTGGCTCTTTGGAAACCTACTTTTCAAGTCAATCTTCTTCAAGCTCCTTCCCACTTTAGATCTCATCAGAAGCAATGTGTTTTGCTTTATGCTTTTTACCTATGCCTTTTGATCACTCTTGCTCTTTTTGTTTCAAAGCCAAAATACAACTTCTTGATCTATTAACAAAGGGAAAAGACTTGGTAATTTACTAGACTAAATAAGTTGTTCCATCAAGCTTTTTTACCTATAGTTTGTCTTCTGTTTGCACTCTGAAGTTTTTTTACTGTGATTGTGGAATGTATAACATTCTTTTTAAACGTACACTGACACACATATGGATGTTCTTTGATGTGTAATGAAGGCAAGAAAAAAGACACTATAAGCAACATAGCTGCTCCAAAAAATATTTAAAGACCTTAAAACCTAGAGTCTCTCTAGATTGCTCTTGGTTAAAATTGGTGAGGGGTTGGAAATGTTGACAGGAAGTGACCGAGTACTGTCACCAATTACAGTTTAATCTCAATGTACAGTCCAGAATAGGTACTTTTTTGTGGTTATGTATAGTGTTAGTTATATTTATATAAATTATAATTATAGCTGAAATTGTGTTATCAACAAGGAATTACTGGCAAAACATTTCATTCTAGCACAGATGTTAAATGAAGTTGAGGTGAAACTTTTTGGAGTACAAACTGACTACAGTTTAATATCTTTGTTAATTCAGTTCAGTGTTAAGTTTATGAATTTAGATTTACCCCCTTATAATAAGCAAGGGAAGACTTGTACGTAAAAGTAATACTCTTTAGTGGATTTATCAGAAGTCGCTATGCAAAAAAATAGAAAAGCCTTTGACCGCATAAGCCTGTTTTGTCTTCTGGCCTGCCCTAGAAACAGAGCATTAGGAATATTTGCCCAAAATTAATTTTTTATGGTAAATTTTTGAAGTAGTTTGAGAGAGAAGTCTGGCACTTCCTGTAGAATGAAGCTGTGCATGCTGAAATTTAGTTCAGAAAATTATCTTCCTCCATCATGGGTTCCTATGGTTAATAATTTTATGTATGTTTCATGTTTAGCTGAAAGATCAGTGGTGAGGGGAGACTGTATTGTACCAAGTGCTCACATCATGTTAAGGTTTTCTTTAGAGTAGTGGTCTCAGTGGTTGTGAGGCTTTTATAACATAAGCATGATATGTTATCAAAACAATTGCAGCAATACCTAGATGAGTGTTGCTATCTTTCACATCTATTTTGGATGTCTGCTGTTTTTATGGAAGGAGGTGTAGTTGTCTGTGGGTGAGTTAATTGATGAAAGTAGTGCAGTGATTCTGCAGCTGACAGAGGATTGTATTTAGTAAAAATATTTAGAATTATTTTCATTTATCTGAGCCAAGATGTTGATTTTTGCCTATTAATAGAACTCTTTTCTATCAACTAAATATTTTTTGTACACACCTATACTATAAACATGACATACTGCACATTTTATATAGTATGCAGTCATGTTCCATGACGAAGACTGTTAAACTAGGTCCAGAAATCCAGTCAAACAAGCTGTCAGGTATCCCCAAATTCAATGCTTTTAATAATTCAGGATGCTATGGTATTTGTTATAAAATGTAACAAAACTCTTTTGAAGAATGATCCTGCCACCTCTGAGTTGACCTTGGATAACTATTAAAATTGCATATCAAAGGCTGAAGAAATTGCAGTTTAATCACTTAAGATTCCCTTCACTGTAATTTTTCTATCCCGCTTTATAAAATAAATTTTACCTAATCTTTGTAGCTTTGGTTGTCATAACAAAAGCACCCCACACAGGCAGTTTCACTGTATTATAATTCAAACAGTATCACTGCCTTATATACATTTTCCTGTGACTATAAACTACTGCTCTTTATGTTAGACAGCCACAGGCTGGAAAGTAAATGAGAACTAAGCCTTAAGATGGTGAAGAGGACAAGAACCAGCATCCCCCCTCCCTCTTCATGTCCAGGTAGTGATATCAACCACTTACTGCGTTTCCTTTCTCCATTGAGATTTCCCTAAGTTAGCCAATGTTAAATTTACTCCCATTTTACATGCAACTGGAATAAATACATCTTAAACTTTTGGATCTGATACTGTGGCTTCCATTCAAATAAGCCTCATATTGTCTTCAGTGAGTTTTGTCAAGGTAAGAATCCCACTCAGTTTAAAATACGATAGACGAGGATTTTATTAATGTACAAGTCATATGGATGTAGGTGTCTGTTCACCTGGATACCTGTTAAAAATTGGCATTTTGTGATGTTGCAAGCTGATTTCAGACTTTTCTGTAGAATTGTTTCAAACCAGTTCTCCAGGACTTTCAAATGAACCATCAATTTCTGTCAACATTTGCTATGAAATAGGAGCTATTCTGGAGCAACAGCCATTGAACCAGGAGATTAAACTGTTTTTGCCTTGCTAGGATTGCAGGTGTTCATCACAGAAAAAATATTAGTTAGCCACTAAGAATCCCATTTGCAGGTTACGTTGCGTTTTAGAGGGAAGATTTTTGAAGGCGTGGATAAGTACTTAGTGCCTAACTTCAAGTAACACAGACATTAACTGGAAGCCAAAGAACAGCCAGGATTTGTGTTTGGAGAAGGATATTTGCAGCACCACTGAGGTACAGGTCTCTCAGAGAAAGTGCTCACCACAGAGCTGGGAACATGCAGCTGGCTGCCCTTAAGCAGAACCCTAACAACCCAAAAACTTGGGCACAGCAGTTTCAGATCTCCCATCTCAATTACGTGTGTGTTGAGTGTGAGAGGCAGAATATGGCTCCCTAAGCTGAATGATCCTTTGGTACGTGCCCTTTCTAAACTGAAATTTTGTAGTAAAATAAGTTTTAGTATTTTAGTAAGGAGACAGTCTTGCAAATGTACCTTGAATAAGCATATATGAGATGTGTCATTCGCCACCTCTTTGGACATAGAAAGATTGCATTCAGGCCATTTGGATGTCTGACTTTAGACCTTGCACCTCACTTCCTCTATTGATAGTATGTTGAACCAGGGTCTATCAACCCCCTGATAGGAAGAGATTTGAATCACTTATAGCTGCCTTTATAATAGAAATTAAGAAATTTTGACAACTGTCAGACACAACTCCTCCTATAATAAATGAAGTGAGGTGGGAGATAGAGGTATCTCACCCTGTGAAAGGTGCTTAAAAAGTGCTCATTTCTTTCCATCCCTTCTATGGAAACTTTATGTTTCTGGCTTAAACTAGGTGCTTAAATCCTACACTTGCAAAATTAAATGTGCAAAAGGCCACTCCACATTGAGAGATTCAGAAGCTTTAAGCCTGTTGCCTCCAGGACTACCATTTTTAAATTATTTAAAAAAATATATTTTTGGATGCACTTCCAGAAGTTCTGCCACTTCATCTGTACTCATATTCCTGGAGAAGCCAAATCTGAAGTATCCTCAGGCTAGCTTCTGATGCAGCTCTCTTTAATGCTCTGATATGGAACGAAATCCAGAGCCCAGGTGTTTAAGCGTGTTCAAAGGTGCTGTGACCTTTTGAGATTTCTTACTGGTTTGTTTACAAGAAAGCAAAAATTGTTAACTTTCAGTTTCAATACACTACCCACCATTCTGATGTCTCTGTATGACACAACTTGGTAAACCAAATTAATCTGTCACAATTCCAATGGGAACATTATTTAGCCAAATGGTACAAAATAGAGAGAGCAAGTAGGATTTTGCAGTAAGAGTTTCTGGACGTGCTTAATGACTGAACAGACAACAGCTTCCTTTGCCAGTTTTAAAAGCAGTTAGCTATGAAACTTTTTTTTTTTTCCTTAAAAAAAAAAGGCCCAATTAGCAAGCATGCACTCACCAAATAATGAGGGTCAGAGGCCACCAGTATCTGACCCACCATAAACTTTACTCTTGCTGCAACATGTAAACCTGCAGCTAAGCAGGTAAACCTGCAGCTAAGCAGGTAAACCAAGAACTCCAGCAGGGGCTATGCAACAGCACTGCCAATTGCCTTAGATAGCTAAATAAGTATTTGCAGTCAGATAACCTTAGTATTTGCAGTGTTTAGGCTATTTCCAACCATATTCAGGGAAGTAAAATTGGCAGCTTTATTTGAAAAACTCTCAGCCGGAAGGTGAGGTGTATGTGGTTGGTACACATGCTAGATCCACTGTTCACAGAATATTTTTGAACTGCTTAGTCATCAGGCCTTTTATGCTCACTGATTCTCTATAAAGGGTGTCAGGACTTTTTGGGAGACGTGTGCTTGACCTACAGCCTTGTGATTGCCCTGCACCCAAACAAGCACCTTTGTATCTTTGCACCATTGCCAGACATGGCAGTTTTCCCTGTTACTATTTAAGCCCTTGGTCTTCAGTATTGTGCACTTAGGCTTTAAGAAACTACTTTTTTTTTTCCCCCATCTGGTCTGTGTCTATTATGGATTAAACCCCACACTGAAGGTCCAAATCAGCACTTAACACATAATATATATCCATGGGAGAAATCTCCCTCCCCAGGGTTTGTCATCTATGAAAGCATTTGAATTAACCAAAATTCTCACAAAGCAAATTGCCATTTCTCTGTGCAGTATTCCAGGCCATGTATTTATGTAAAAAACTTAATCACTGTAATGTTATATCTTTCATAATATGAAAGATATAGATATGAAAGGTTTAGATTTGCTTTTCTGCCCCTTACTGTACACTGGTGACAGGTCAGTAGTGAATACTACACAATGTTGCCCTGAGCAGTCAATCCTTGTTCAGAACCCATTTAAATGCCCCAGAAAATTTACATTGTTTTTTTGAATAAAATATTTTCGACTTGTTGAAGTTAAATTTCTTCCATCACTATCACTTAAATTTCTCAAGTCTATAACTGAGAATTTTCTTATACATCTGTAAATACACCAGGACTTCTCAGTGATGAAGTTTTCAGCTGAGAAGTGAATGTTTCTTTCTCAGATCTTAAACCAGGCAGTCCAGAATATTGTAAAGCAACAGAAGCAATAACTGAAACAAATGGTCTGAAAGAAAATAGAAAAAATTATATATCTGCTAAAAAAAAAATCCCAAAATATATACACAAACAACTGAATAGCAACAGAAGCAATAACTGAAACAAATGGTCTGAAAGAAAATAGAAAAAAATTATATATCTGCTGGAAAAAATCCCAAAATATATACACAAACGACTGAATCCCTGCAGATCTCTCTCCAAAATAAAGTGTCAGTGATCATAGACCATCCACTGTGATTTCATTGTTGTTACTGGGTTTATGTAAAATGTCTGAATAAGACAGTGAGTGGTTTGCCATAAAGATCTTGAGTCTTTATGGTCTGGTTGTTGTAAGGAAGAGGTAAATCAGCTGGTATGTACAAATAAACACTCCAGAAATACTGGAGGTTGATTTTAGATTTTTGACTGTCAAAGAGGACTTAAAATGTCCTCTCAATTGCCTAAACTTCCAGCTGCAGAACAGTTTTGAGATCTGTCCTTCCCAGTGAAGCTAGACTAGCAGGGAAAAGAAAGGAAGGGGTGGATACTCTCCCATCTAATGACTCCACTCCCTTACCTCAGCCCTGAAAATTAGACAAGATGCAGGAAAGAAAGAAGAAATATTCTTTGGAGCTTTTCTTGCTGTGTACTTCACCAAAACCATCAATCCCCTTCAAGTGAGTGCACTCCCCCAGGATAGCTGGGAATTTGGATGAATGGAAATGTCCCATTATACCTGACTTCAGATGCCTACAGTGAAGGTTCTTCTGTGCTCATCACTCTAAGCTCTTTTTTATCAGTGGAAAGAAAAGCTGCTTTAATTTGCAATTCATCCAACCTACCTTAGGTATCTACTTTAGCATAAGGTGAATAATGCTCTGAAGGCATCCCTGTCTCCATTTACTACAAGAAAAGCCCGGGTGAGTAGGTCAGGTGCAGTGCAGGGATGAAAATAGACAGACACTTCTAAAAGTGTCTTTTCTATCCTGAAAATGGGAACATTGGAGACATGAGACTGAATTGCCCTTTATCAGTGCTGAGCAATATACAACAGGGAACCTGAAATCATCGCTTATATCAGAGGTCTAATGTTTACACGTCTGTGGTTTTTAATATTTTCTCCTACATGCTACAAAGTAGCAATAATAGCACTTAATCTTTGAAGAGGACAATATGTTAGAAGTTCTGAAGTGCCCTGAAACTACAGTAGTCAAAGTGCATCTTTCTGAAGAGAAGCAAAATTTTTTTGTGACAGAAACTGATGAAACACACTGAAAGACAGTGCATTTCATGTTGTTTTTCCTAATTTGTTTTTTTTTGCAGCACTCATGATTAGGTGCTACACCATATCTGTATTTTTGTCCATTATTCAGCACAGCAGCACAATCTCCTATAAACTATATTTGATATGGAATGGGATAGTCTACTGTACCAACACATATCTTGTCATAAATATTTTTCCAAGACATGTATACATATGAATATTATGTGTATATATACTTTGAATTAAGTTATATTTTATAACTTGTTATATTTTGCAGGAATATTTCACAGGATAAAATACTCAAAGGTAGACTGCCATGGGCACTTAAAGTGTTGCTTTTTTAATGTAAATATGCAGTAAAATTGCACTGTACTTTTTCTGAACACTTGAAATACAGTTTCTGACCTAGAGAACTTCATTAGTTTAAATATTATGTAGAACATTTACATAAATCTTTCTAAAGGATTAGATCTTTGCAGTAAAAAAAAAATCTTTCTTTTTTCTTTTTTTTTTTTTTTGATGTTATAGCTTCTTTGGTAAGGATCTTATTTACAGAGCACTGAAGCTTAGAAACTGTGACGTAGGTCTCTTCCCATGCCAGGTGATTTTGGGTGTGAGCTGACCTTGGGAGCACCCGATTCAAGGTCTGACAGCATTCCAAAGTATGGTTAAATTCATTGTTAAAATGGTGTTCAATCTGACATTGGTCCATCAGGAAACTTTCCCTATTTCTGAAACAACAGTTAAGTCAGTGCATTGTCATTCCTTTGATATATTCTGTAGAAATATCATCATATGGGTAGCTTACTGCCAGACATAACTCTGCTGGGTAGATTATCATGTACATCTGAAAATGAAGCTGGAATATTCAGAGGCCAAAGGCTGCAGGTGCTGTTCAGAAAAGACTGGTCAAGCCTTATCTAAGATAGCTGAGTTTTCTGCATCCATTTGAAAGTTGTGTCATCTGTTTTTAAAATATTTTTTTAATTTTACATATATAATATATTATATAAAATATATTATATAATTTTCTTTTAAGGATGCAGTGATAACTTTGGGCTTGGATTCTGATCTAGGGCAGTCTTTAGGATCTCAGTTTCCACAGAAATAAATGAAGTTTAAGCCTCTGTATACATTCATGGATTCAGCCTTTCATCCTCATATTTTTCCAGTGCCTAACCTTGTGAAGAGCCCAGCAGCCTACTTATCAGGAAAGAATCAGAAAACTGTAGGAAAAAATAGGCCTAAAAAGGATGTCAGGTGATCAAGTAGTCCACCTTCCTGCCTTAGGGTGGGATTAACTCAACCTAGACCGAATACCTATTTGTCTAATCCAACAAAGCAGATTGCCTGGGGAGGCCATGCAATCTCTGCTAGTCAATCATAAATAGAGACAGTGCAGATCAAAACCTCTCTGCCTCGGAGCCAGCATGCACACATGGTGCACTCAAGGAAGGACAAGCTAAATCCCAGGAGATCTTTAATGATACAGTCTAAAGGCTGAGGTGTCAGTTAAACTCTCTGATGGGAGCAGATCCACCTGACATGGCATAGGAGAAACTGCAGCAATTCAGGTTGCCTGTGCCAGAACATGTATTTCTACCATACAGTCTTAAAAAACATTAATTTACATAAAAGAAACAAAACCAAGACAAAAATAATGTTCTTTTCCATCGCTCCCTTTTCAAATAGTCACTCCATCTGAAAATAAGGGTGCTAATGGAACATGCGCTGCTTTGGGAGTGGCTTCTTCTGTAAAGTTCTGGCTTTGTATGTGTCCATGAAGGATCAATGTTTCTCTCTAACACTTTGTGTTAGTAATTCTGTTATGATTTGTTTCAAGAGAATGCAATTTTATTATTGTATTTTGTAGAAATGACAACGCTCTGCTAGAAGGCATCTTTGTTTCCCGCTGTTTTAAATGTTTTGGCATCAGTACTCAAGAGGGTCTGATTGGAATAATGAGAATACCTCTGTGTTACCACTAGGAGAACTTTTTGCTGTCTTTATTTAATTGCTGTTTCTATGTATTGGCACATTTTTCCAGTTGCTACATTTCATACCTACTTCCATGGTTTTCCAAAGAGGACTAACAGTGTTTCTGTTCAGAAGTGTATTCCTTGGGTGGTTCTAGGCAGGCCTGCCTAGAACCTTGTATTAAAAAAGGGCTCTTGTACGGGGAAAAAAATCCAAACAAGTGGTAAAATACAGGATCTAAAATGAAAATGTAATAGAACACACAAGAAATGAAGCCTGTTTTATATGAAACATAACTTTTATAAGCAGTAGAGATACAGGACCCACTACACACATGGATATTCATTGGCAAACAGTTTTCTTATTTTTTCCTTCAAATTCTAAATACATTTGTCTGTATTAGTGTGTCCCACTGAAAACACAATCCTAGAGACAGAAAAGCAAACAAAGGTTTCCTAATCTTGCAAAGGTTCAGTGCAAATATGTGGTTCAAGCTGTATTCCAGAAGTGCTGTCTAAGGCTCTTCGATGCATATCTTGCATTACAAACCTAAACAGTGGCATCCTGTTTTCTGGCTGGAGGGGTCATAGGCTTGTCCTGTTGTCCTTCCAGGGTTGTACTGCCTGAATTTCCTTTAAAGCATCTGAAATGTGCCCAATATGTGTCCAAAAGGCCATAGGTATTCTTAGAAGATTCTCATAAGCCAGAGCCAGCATGACCAGTAGACTAAAGGCTCAGGAGAGAATGGATTAAACTCCCTTCCACCCAAAAGCACACACATAGAAACATCCCCCACTATATCATTTTGATCTATTTTTATTTAAAGAAATTAATTCTGCCCTAACAAACAGTCAGACAGAGAAAAGTGGTGATAAACAGGGGTGATCAGCTCACCCTCAGAAATCTCTCAGGGAGTGATCTCTCTGTTAGATATTTATAGCACATATGTAGCATGTCATGCTGGTAGTATATGAACTCTCAGTATATGTTGATATAAAACCTAGTTTGCTTTAAAAAAATTAAAGTAATAATAAAGTAATAATGCTGGGAAATTCAGCTACCTAGGTATTCATGTCTTCACTCTATATCCTCTCTCCCCCCGGTTTTTTTTTGTTAGATACCTTGAGAGGTATTCAAATGTCTAAGCATAGGTATCTAGTGCTCTCAGGTGCCACACAGAACCTGAGACATCAAACTTGGCTTGTAAATATGTTACAGGACCTATGAAAGAGCAGCTATAGTCTTATGACTATATGATTTATGAAGCACAGAGGCAAGAAAAAGACCACAAAGGCATCTAACAAAATGCTACTGGGTGTGCTTAGTAGTACCCTGCATGTCTCAGCTCCTCATTTCCTGTATCCAGTATAAATTATTTATTAGCAGCTCACTCCTAAACACACACAGGCTGTAATTCTCAGGTGGTGAACTGTCATTAGCAAAGCTGGGGCCAGGGAATCAACTCCTCTTCTTCACTACTGTCAGATTCAGGAGGCAACGACATCACCGGCTGACCTGACCCCTCCTGCCTCAGTTTGTTAAGAAACACCCAAGAAACACTCTATGGACTCCCCTCTTCGCTGTTAAAGCAAAAGTGCAGCTCAGTTGCCACCTCATCCTGCAGCTCCATCTCTTTTCCTCTGTGTCTGACTCACATCAAGTACTTGCTGCTCTCACAGTCTTAACCTTCTGTCCATCCTTCACTCTACTCTGCTGTGTCTCTAGCACAACGAAATAAAAGCTGCAGACTTTCCCAACTGAGAGAAGCAGAGGAGGGAGCAGCACAGGTATTCCCACCCTTGGTCCAGCTCAAACATGTTCCTTAAGATCAGACAGCAGAGCTCATGCCAGGACACAAAGGGGACCTTCCCACGTGGAAACCAGTCCTAATGATATCACATGGAATTCATTCTGCATTTCCAGGACAAGACTGCTTTTCTGATGAAAATCAGAGCTATAGTAGAGAACTACTGTAGGTAATTTCAGTAGAATCCACGATTTGGTATTACCAGGAATGAATAAATATGTCTGAAACTTCATTAGAAACAGCTGGAGAGTGTTGAAATAATTCAGATTTGACTGGATCATGATCTCTTGATAAATCACACAGTTGCATGATCAGTGGGGGTGTCTGGGGCTTATGTAGGCTGCCAAAAGAGGACTGTAAAACAGATCTGAGCATTGCCTGAACAAAGTAATCTCTTCAGAGCTGCAACAAGTGTGAGGTGAGGAGAGGCCACACAGTAGGCATGAACACGTCCTTCCTTTTGCTGCTGCTCTCAAGGAACAAGGGCCTCAGGTCTGCATGAGCAGAGATGATGGGAGGAAGGGAAGGAATAAACAACAGGACAGGTGGGTGAAGGAAAGTCAGGGTTGGGCACCACAGATGTTAACATCTCATAGTACTCTGATTCTTGTTTGTGAAATATTGGAAGTTCTCTAAATTGGGTGGGAAAGGAGAGAGAGGTGGGGCAAAAAACCCAGAAGTGGCTAAGAATAGACAAGGAAACAGGGAAGACAAGGCAGTATGAGATAACAATTTGAATCATTAGTGGCTGTTTGCATACACTTGTTGTTTCCACCAGGCTTTCTTGTGTGAAGTTTAAAATGTCTGTTTTGCTAGCAGAGGTCTCAAAAGTAGCAGTCACAATGAAAAATTATATTGTGCCTGTTTTGTGGGGAGTTTTTTGTTTGTGTTTTTAAATGCAAGGATGACTACAGCTATTATAGTTTGTCATTAAGCTGGAAGCTTGTGCTTGCTTTTATTATGTGCAGGCCAAGCAAAGATAACAGAGCTTAACTCTGACAGGTAATTTGACAGAGTGAGCATTAGTAGCATGGTTTAGTGCTTTATACCAATTCAGCAAAAGGGTTTGGCTGTTCCTGCCCACAGCTATTCCTGACTTTTCTTCTCAGAAATTCTTAAATTGTCAGGAATGTACAGTAACTAAAATTTATGGTCTATTTATAGGTACAAGAACAAGTGGAAGGCCTGATAACCTTAGCAGTGCCTTTACAGTAGAGTGGAGCTCTGTTCTTTCTCATATGCACACGCCCAGCAGCCAGCCCTAAATATATTGATGTTTTCACATGCATGTACATAAATATCCAGTGACAGTAACAGCAGTGAACCAAGATAGACTTTCAGAGTTTTTCCATTTGGAGAGGGGATGACCTTCATAAAGCCATCTAATTGTGATCCTGGTAGACATTGCTAACCTTTTTATAAACTCTAAAATACTTCTCTTAGTAAGCTCAGGAAATATAGCTTCAGTGCTTGAGAAGCTTGTTTTAGATGAATATATTAATATTTTGTAACTTCTACGTTTTTTCATGTTGGTAACGTGTTTGTAACTTCTTTGCATTTTAGTTATATTATAAGACTCAAAAGTATTAACCCTGGAGCAATGCAATTGACATTCATTTCATTTAACATGAGGCACGTTTATGATGGGTCCATTCAGCAGACAGGCACAAGGTACACCCATGAGAGAAGGCAAGGGACAGACACACCAACAATGCTGCTGTGGGGCAGCAGGTTCAGGGATGCAGGTCCCGTGGGGCTGGAAAAAGTGAGTCAGACCTTGTGGTGCCCTCAAGGCCCTGATGGAAGCTGAGAGAGAATTTTCTAAGTTTGCCTGAAGAAGCATTGAACTTGCACTGTCCAGTATGAGTCACGATGGTAAGAGGTGGAGGGATTTGTCTGGAAGGCCATCAGCTGAGCCAGGCTTGCTCTGAAAATCATCCTCTGGCAGCTAATGGCCCCTGTGGCACCAGCCACACGAAGGGATTGTTCTGTTTTGTTCTTAGCTGAAAAAGAAGTATTAAAGTGACAAAAGCAGGGACTGAGAGGTGAACGAGTATTGCCTGAAGGTGATAAAATAAAATGGCAATGTGGAAAGAGCAGAGATTTCCTCCTGTTTGAACATGGGAGGAAGTGGAGACAAATTTGGATGTGGTCAGAAGGGTCTCTAGCAAATGGAGCCTGGAAATGCTTCAGGATTCCTGAGCCTCCTCTACTGTCAGCTTTAAATGCTGCTGGCAAAATGTGTCTCTTCTTCTTGATTTATGCAGAAGTTGACAAATGTGCCACTTTCAACTAAAAAGGATCCAAAGGCAAAATTCTGATGATGAACCTTGTGGGTCACTGTAATGCTACATAATGGATTTTCTGAGGAGGTCAGTTTCTTTTTCTTTAAAAACTACAGGATTTTCCATTAACATTCCCTCTCTCCTCCCTTTACTCCTCCTGCTAGATTAATAGATGAATAAATCTGCAAAGTCAAACATTCACAAATATGTAAATGCCAAGATGAATGTTACTTTTGCTGGAGAAGAAACCGCTGCTGGTGCTGCCACCTGCCCATGTACTCAAAGGCAGTTGGCTTACTTTTTCCCCTAATCATTGCAACAGAGTTATGGCCAGCCCTGTGTGATCCTTATGGAACAGCTGCCCTTACTCCCAGAGAACATCTTTGTGTACATGTCAATCATGAATTCATTCAAGAAAACAAGGGTAAATAAATAAAATATTTATAGCTCAAGTGATCTCTCAGCTTCAGCTCTTTTTCTTCTTTCCTTCCATTTACCTCAGAATTATCCTTGAATGAATCCAGTAACTCCAAAGGCTACTGCTGTGCTCTTTGACAAATGTGTTTCAATACTTAAAATATACTGGTCAAACTCTCCCAAGTCACTTTCTGAAAGTGATGGCAAACAAAACCCCTTCTCTTCTAATTTCTTCATGTCTTATTTCTAGTACATTGTGTTAAGCATGTTTGGGCATCAGGTTATGTATTTCTGAAAAGAGCAGGGTTAAAATGCATCATAAGATGGATGGCATCCATAGCTATGTGTGAGGGGGAACCTTTTTGTACATTTGTGAAAATACCAACCTGTTTGATAAGTGTATGTTACAAATCTTGTCAAGCAGGACTGCAGCCTCAAATAAACTTTCTGGTCTCTGATCTCAAATGGAATGCTTTAGTGTGGCACTATGTGTTGTTAATCCATTGCTAAATATTTAACAAAGACATAATTTGTGGGGCCCTCTTTCCTTGGCAGAAGGACATTACTCCTATCTAAAGTTTCCAAATCATTGAACCAAATTTGATGTAGCAGTTTGGTATAACTGCTCTGTGGGCAGCTTGATGCTTTTAGCCTAGACTAAAAGCATTTAATTAAATGTCTTCTGAGAAAGCTTCAGCACAGGCAATCCTCACTGGAGAGAGTGGGAAGTGATGAGCCCCTCAGAAGTGGGAATGTACACTTTGAGGGATTGTATCTTCATTACTCAATAAAGCTGTAAATTATTTTTACTGGCTACTTTTGTGGATTTCCTTGCTTTAATCCCAAAATGAAACCATCTGCTCTCAGAAATTTTTTTCTTGTTCTCATCAACATATTATTAAATTACCTGGAAATCTGAAAAAGGGTAATCAGTACTTAGGAATGAAGTGGTTTTATGATGTAGCAAATGCTATTCTCAGTTGTGGATGTTCTTATGAGTAGCAAAAGAGAATGCATTAACACATGAAGGGTTTGATTTGTCCTGTTCCAATGTGGAGTTCTGCAAGTCAAAGAGCCACATCCAAACCAGTTATGCAAGTTCCCTTGATGGCCAGACATTAAGCCAGTTTTCGAAGCTGAGCATGCGATTCATCTCATGTTAAAGTAGAAGGCTACATTTGGTGAAATGAACCTCATTTCAATGGTTAGACCTTCACTGATTGTGTTAGAAACTTAAAGGTATCAGATACAGATACCAAAAATCAGTTAAATGAGTCCAATTCATGCTGCCTTTAAATCATTCCCCTGTAAAAGCAGTGGGATCCCACAGCTTTCTCTTATTATTTGCATAATAGAATTTAAAAAGTAGTCCTGCAGTCCTGCAGAAAGAATGTGAAGAACTAAAATTTTCCTTCCATTTTTGTGATGTGGACTTGTAGCATTACATTACTGCTTTTATTTCCTCTTAAATGCTTAGTTATTAGTCTTCAAAGCTAGAAAAATCTTTTCAATTGACTGCACAAATCAAGAACAACTACACTGCTTTATACAAGCCTTAGAATGAAATGGAAAATTCTAATTTGGGAAAAGAAATAAAAGAAATATTAGCTCATTTGGAACCTTTGTTTTGTTTAAATTATTTTTGTGTTAAGTGTAGACCTCTAGTTTATTTGAGAATAATGTTGATGTCCTTAAATAATTTGATGGTGAAAATGTAGATAAGATGGTTTATCTTGCAGAATAGTTTATCTGTCTAAACACCACTTTTCAGATTTAAAAATTCATACAGTAATGAAATTCTTACTAGCTAGGTGAATTACAGTCTATCAATGTAAATACTCTTTCTTGTTAGGGCCAAGGAGAGCTCTAAGAAATCCTGTCCAGGAATGCATCTATTTAGACGACATAAACATGTGCATTCTGAGCACAACTGCTGTTTCTCTCTTACTGATAGATTCACCCTTTTCAATGCAGAAACCTCTCCTCCCTACTACAGGGGTTCCTTTTATCTGAGAAAAAAATTAGAACTAATTCAAGGCCTTCTTGTTGTTCATAAGTACACTGACTAGCTCTCTATACTCACCTGTTTATGCTTCTATTGGTACAGTCCCACAATGACTAGATTCTAATTTATGTTCATGCCTGTTCATGCCTCATTTTATATTTACATTTTGTTTTCTTAACTGTGTTCCATTTTTCCCCTTAGGATGGAAGTTTTGTTGTGTGAGGGTTTTTTAATTTCATTTTTAAAACCAGGATTCTGTTTCTTCTCATTTTACCAGATCATATTTTGAGAATATCAAATAAATAGTAAAAAGTAAGCCTTTTTTTCCAAGTAGTATTTTTCCCCATGCCTACACCCCTCATTCATTCACTTCACAGTCATTCCTAGCTTTGTGAGTAGTATTAATCATTGTGACTTTCTTGTTTTCAGAGCTGAAAATAACCCAGTAATGTTCACTCTCACTGTCTGACTGTTAACTCAGTGACCTCTTATCATTTGTGAAGAGCTTTCCTTCAGTGTTTTCCCTTCTCAGGTATAGGACTTTGGAATTAGGAGACTGTAGTCTCCACAGTTAGGAAATTCCAAGGCTGATTTAATATTAGCAGCATAAGGACCTTCAAATATTTCCTTTCAGTTTGAAGTCCTTCACAACACTGTGACAGATAGATAGGTGCTAAAATCTCCCAACAAAATAAGCAAACAAAAACCCCCAACACACAAGGAAAAAAACAAAAAAAAAATTTAGTTGGATTGTTCTGTCTGACTTGCAGGGACGTGATGGGACTATAGACATTTTCACATTTGTAAGAACTGTGCTCTGTGATTTATCTTTGTTTTCAGTTATCTTTACCTCAGGCAAGGTGATTCTACTTTTTTCACAATGTGCTACCTCTGTTCCCACATTTTACTCACTGGATCTTTTCCTACACAGATTTGGACACTGAATGTAAACTTCTATTACATAGAAATCCTCATCATTTTCTAGTATTACTAATAAGATTAATTCTTTCAAAATTTGGCTGCTTTGACCCTTCTTCTTCATCACCAATATTCCCCAGCAAACAGGAAAAAGGAATCCCTTTTTTTTTCAGTATTATTACTAATTTTACTTGGTTTTGTTTATCTTAATAATTCTTCCAGTATTAGAAACTATCATTATATCTTCTGAGGTAAAAAAGTGGTTGCTGAATCTTGGTGAGGTTCTGTAGTCTCTGCTGCCACAACAGCACGATGACATCTACCTGTGTCATCCCTTCCACAGGGAGACCTGTCAGCACACTTAACCAGCTTTTTGCTTGTAGACCTTTAGTGAACCAGTGGGATTTCTGTGCAAGTACAGCACTTTGTAGCATCTGAATATAGCTAGTTTCTAGGCATTTGCTTGCTTGGGGCAAGAATAGCTAGGACTAAATTTAAATTCTCCCTCTGAATGCCATCTCTTACCATGGATATGTTTTCATGTTGCACCCCCATTGAACTCTGCAGAAGAGTGAAGATGCTGTCTGGGAAAGGAGCAGTGAGCCAGCTGCCCAAATGGTCTCAGCTAAATAGAGAAGCTGATGCGTGTTTTTTGTCATATGCTATTTTGAGAATTACGATTTAGAGTAAAAGAAAAGATAAATACAAGGAGCATGACAGAGCTGCTGGGAATGTCAGTCCTGAGGAGACGTGTCCCTAAGGTCTGGCAGTATTGTTATCAATCTCCGTGAAGCTCAGGAGCAGTAAAACTGTATTTTACTATTTTCAAAGAAATTTCTATCAACTGGGAAAAAAACCCATTCAGATGTTTGCCAGTTGCTAGCGTTATTTTTGTTTTAGTGATAGAGATGTTACGATCCATCTGCCAAAACTTGTGAAAAGCTTAATCTCTGAGGATGAACACTTCAAGAATGGTCAGTTGAAATTTTTGGTTTTCCCTGATTAGGAACTGTATGGCTGTCTGCAAATCACAAAGGATCTGGGAAGGGAAGGGAAGGGAAGGGAAGGGAAGGGAAGGGAAGGGAAGGGAAGGGAAGGGAAGGGAAGGGATGGGAAGGGGTATGCTGCACATTCCTCCTGCCATTCTGATGCAGAGAGTGTAAGCACTTAATGTGCAAACTGTACCAATGCTCTGCCAAAGAAAGGCTCAGCAGGTAAAACATTTAAACATTTAGACATCATTTAAACAAGTGTGCTGGAGAGAGGACCAGCAAAATAAATTCTACAGTCAAAAAATATCTTTCACTGGAAACTGTTGCTCTAGATTTTGATGTGTTTTAATACCTTCATAATGCTCCTAGGAGGAGCAGAATTTAATTGCAGAATGTTTTGTGTATATATTGTGCACAGTGACAGTAGACAATCCAGTTATCATCCCTTTCAATTCTCCATATGGGTTTCCTTAACCATGAAAATATAAGAAATTCACCTCTTCCCCAAGCTGGCAGTAGCATTAATGACACACTCTGTTGAACTGTGCTTTGAAAGTGCAAAATAGTTGTTTGTTTTTAGGAAGAAAAACAAAACAAACAAACAACAACATCAAACACAAACCAAACACAAATAAAAAATGTAAAAAGTAAATAAAGGCAATTAGCTTTCATTGACTCATGAAAAGCAGAGGAAAATGTTACCTGGCTCAGTGTTTTCATGGAACACCTGTGACCCAGAGAGGATGTCTGTAGCTATTCCATGAGCCATAGCACACATCAATTAGGAGTTTGATGATAAGAATAAGCTACAGTCTCTGAAATCTTCTGAAGGTTGTCAGTGTCTGAGATTCAAAATTCCCTAGAACCAGAATATTTCTGGAGACAGGAGAACACAGACGTCATACCTACATTTGCACTGCGTAGCTTTGGAATTTTCCTAGGATTTGACTTTCTGTTGGTAACACGTGGATGATGACACACACTCAATTTCTGAAGTGGGAATTAAGAAAAACATTAAAAGGAAGAAATATAAGAAATATCTTGTATTTATAAGCACTGGGATCTAGGGATGGAAAGAGATGTGTATGTTGGAATTGCTTGTAGAAGTGAGTCATACTCTGAATTCCACATCTTAGCAAGACTTTTGGGGCATTTGATTGTCACACCAAGAAATCATACACATGCTTTTTGTTTCCAGGAATTCTTTACAGATTTTGGAAAGCTTATAAAAGGAGATGCAGTTTCTACGCATGATATGAGAACCCACATGGATTCCCTAAAATATAAGCAAATTGAATAACATGTTTGAAATCATTTGTGCACTGTAGTCAAAGAAAAAAGCCCAAATCCTGACTGAGACCAGCTATTAACTTTCTGTGCTTCCTGTTTGAGATATTGCTGAGGCAGAATTAACCAGAGGAGTACTTTGAAGCTGTTAAAGCACTTCATTTTTAACCTTCATCAATGTGGCTATCTCAAGCAATGCCTTTGATATATCCTAAGTTTTGAGAAAAACTCTTCTCTAGCATAAATTTACACACAAAACTATAGATGAACTGAATGTTCACACCTAATTTTGCAGGCACCAAAAGCCTGATAATGAAAAAAAATCCCATCTTTAAAGACAGGAAGACCACATGTTCTATGATATGTAATCTGTGCCTCATTCTCAAAGGAAAATCTTCAAACTTATTTCAACATATAGAGCATGGAACCACAGTAAATAAAACTTCCTAAGAGGCCTCCTTGTTTTTCTACCCTCCTTTTCCATTTTCTTCTGCTTCCCTTCTCTCTACCTCTAAAAATTAGATTTAGCCAAACTGGTTCTATCTCAGATCTTTGTTTCCAGAAAGCAAATGAAAAGAATTTCTCATGATCTATCTTGAAAGTGAAACATGACACAATCCATCAAATTCCTGTTAATGGGAGTGACCTGTGGGGGTTCATCTCTCATGGAAGGAAGATATTAATTCTATCTCTGTCTGGTCCATCAACATGGGTTAGTATTAAAATGGCCACTGTCTGTATGGTTTTTCCCCATTAATGCATCTTGTCACAGACTGTGCAAACTTATAGAGTTTCTACAAGGGATTCTGCATTCCTACACCACTCAGGATGCCCAGAGCCCTAATGAAAGCGAGGAGAAGAAAGACACATGGCTCCTCCAAGAACTAATTATCGTCCAGTCATTCTGTTAAGAGAGTCAACACTTAGGAAGAGGGGCATGTTTCCCACAGATAGATGGGGCCTTCACATTAAATTAAGGTCTAACCCAAGCTCTGCTACACTAAGATCCGACAAATTTGCCCTACACACTGCCAAGATAAATAGAAACAAAGATGACTTAGAGAAGTGTCTTTATTCTGGGGAGAATATAGGAACATAAGGACAAGAATATAGGAACAAGAATATAGAAACCATTTTCAAATATATAACAGGATATCACAAAAAAAT
This sequence comes from Pyrgilauda ruficollis, assembly GCF_017590135.1. Taxonomy (NCBI): domain Eukaryota; kingdom Metazoa; phylum Chordata; class Aves; order Passeriformes; family Passeridae; genus Pyrgilauda; species Pyrgilauda ruficollis. Next base: position 929,617 of record NW_024519207.1, on the reverse strand, counting down.
AAAGGAGTAAATAATTTTTCCTATCCAATGGGAAGATAACAGCTAATGGGCCTATACTGAAGCTGTGCAGAAATAGCTATAAAGGGGAAAAAAATCTAATTGCTAGCACAGAGAAGCACAAAAATAGTTTACTAAAGGAGAAAGAAGTTCCTATGATGGTTTTAAAAGCACTGTAGATAAATAAATGCCGGAATTGACATATGCATGTTCCTTGGGTCTGGGACTGTAACTCCTTTCAGCATGTCTTCCAGATCAGCTGTCTACAAGTAAATAAAAATCAGCAATAAATAGACGGAAAATAAGCTCTCTTACCACATTTCACACCTGAATTTCACACAAAGAAAATGGAACATTTTTAAAGACAGTGAAAGATTGTTTTCCTCAGCTAGTTGTTCTTAGAGTGTTCCCACAACATCTAATTTGGTCTTTCTTATGTCCATTGTGTAAACAATGTTACTCCAAATTTAAAATTAGAAAGTAAACTTTAGAACCAAATTTTCTGCTTGTACAAATTGGCCTGGCTCGGGTTACACTCATGGACTCATGATGGATTTTATTTACCATACCGGGGTCTGGCCATTTGACTTAGAGTCTCTCCTTGTCTCTCCTGGCCTTTGCATCAAGTCCTTGAGCAGCACTGACTCTTAACTCATAAGGTGCTGGATCCACACAGACAAGTCAAAGTGCTTCAAGATGGCTTGAACTGTGGGAGCATTCATGGTTGTGTCTAATTAAGCAAATACAGGGAGCCAGAAAAAAGTGGGCAAGAGCAGTTAAATCCAGGAAGAGGTCAACCCCGTTGGTAATTAGCAGGACAATGGATCAAAGAGCTCCACTTAGCACAGGAAATATTGAGCACCTCGTCTTTGTAGCTGAATCTGATAAAACTTGGGTTATACATTTTCTACTAAATGAACCGGAGGCAGCTACAAACAGGAGGCTATTGTTTAACCTCTGTGGGAATTTCAGTTGGGTTATTGCATGCTTGATGGGCTACAGAAGAGCAGCGCTTATGCCACATACTGATGTAGGTCTAATGATCTCTTATCTTCACATCCATAGTGGTTTTTCCAAAAGCAAAGCAAATGAAAGCCTTTCAAATAGCTTTTCCTCTAAAAAAAATCTGCCTCTGAGTTTTTGTTTGTTTAGTGGTTTTTTTGATGTTGTCTTTCTCTTCAGCTTACAAATAAATATACCCAGTGCTTTATTTTAACAGGTTTCTTGTTCCAAAGGAGTAATTCACTGGTTTTATATTACATTCTTCAAAACCTTAATCAGAACACTCTGTTAGACAGAAAAGGTCAGAAGTAAAAGTGAAAAGAGGAAAGGTCTTCAGAGCCATTGTTACATTAATCCCTAAAAATTACCTTTTAGTAAATACTGCACTACTCCAGGCCTGTCCCTACTGACACTGCGATTTCATTTCTTTCCAACAGCTTAATTAAGAGACACACACGTGGTACCTGCTGCAGTCAGTCTGAACCATGTTACCCTTTGAATTTTTGCATTGAATTAATAAATAGAGAACAAAATTACAACCAAACATCCACTGCTCAAAAAAAAAATCCTTTTCTTTGCAGATAGCTACAACATTATGTATTCCTCACTGCTGATTGCTGATGAAAAAAACTGCTTTTAGATTTTTCTCTGGAGATGCTGCTAGGTTAGTATTTATTGGTGGCTGGACCATAGACTCTCCATACTCATTTCAGAGTCAAAGGACAGGAGTTGTTCTTCCCTGGGTAAGTGCAAATACCTAGCATTATGCTCCTCCTCTGACCTTTTCTGAGACTATCTCTGTCCCTAGAATATAAAGAATAACGTTTTCTTTTTCTTTGCAGACAATTACAACCTTTCATTATTGTCTCCAGTGTGTCTGGGATCAGAAGCCATCAGAAGTGGATCACTCACATTCAGAACAAAATTGCCTCCATCAGGATCAAATTCACTGTAGAAGATCTGATTTTCTCTTGCTGCTCCTGATTCCTTATAGGACAATGTACCACCACTGAAACCTGCCTCCCTGGGTTTATGGTATACTGTGTTCTGGACATTTAAAAAACATATAGGGATCCAATCTCATTCTCAGATAACTTCATGGAGAGTTTCCATTGCATCAAATGAAGTTGGACCTGCCTTAGTAGAATCACAGTAAAGGTGGTGCTGCAGCAATGTTCTGACCATACATGGCATATTCACAAGCCCTTGTACTGCCCTAAAGTCCTGATTTTTCACTGTGAAATAACAACTTCCTTTATTTCGTGGGCATTAAAGTGGTGCACAGTTTCTAATCAACAATTACAAAAAAGAGAAAGGAAGAAAAGGAAGGATCACAAAAGTCAATTACCAGCAAAAGCTTCCATAGCAACTAAACTTACTACTTCTTTTCTTTCTAAGCCTCCTTGTACATGCCATAAGCACAAAGCAGCCAGGCCTCCCTACAGTTCATTGGTGCCAAGTGGATTAGGCTGGCAGAGGCTGTGCTGGTTTAATCCCCTTTAATGCCTTGCACCTTCAGTCTGATGAGCAGCCAGACCCTTTTTCTGCAGCTCCACACTGAGCTCATCAGCAATAACGGCTTATCGTTACCATCAGCAATAGAAAACTGCTTTTCCCTGTGCTCCAGGCTTTCATGCCTCTTAAAAGAGCTGAAGAAAAATGCAGACTTTTGCTGGAGTTTTCTTCCTCCTAACAGCTGCAAGTTGCCTAGTGAAGGGTAGTAGCATTTATGCACATTGCCCCTGAAAAGTGTAAACGAAAACTTGGCAGTAAAAGGCCAATTGTTGGCAAGCCCATGAAGAATACTTTTCACACCACAGAGAGATTGCATTCATTCACATCTGAAGTGTATCCTTCCAGAATACAACACAAAGTAATATTTCAGAGGCTTTTCTGTACTCAGAGTAGAATGGGCTGGATCATACTTTGTTCTTGGAAGTACCAGGAGAGAAAGGGTATATTCAGGCTGGGAAGGATGGGAGCCCTTGGGCTCACCCACAGAGCAGGACCTGGCCATACATCATGAAAAGTACTTTAATGGAACTTTATATTCCTATTACTGAGACAGAAGCAGAAATGGCAAATCATAGGAAGGGCAAAAGAAATACTGGGAAATCTGCACACTTATCCTCTGCCCAGAGAGGCAGAGAGTGCAGAAGTGTAACACTAAGCCTGTTCTGGGGAAAGGGACAAACTTGGTTTGCTAGACAGCTGGACGCCTGCAAACCATCATTTCCAGAGCAGTTCAGTGTATAATTTGTACTTCCATGTGCTTGGTATGTACTGGTGTGTTGGAGAGCAACATTCATTGCAGTGTGCTAACCATCCTCACTCCTGCTAGCCACACAGTCTTCCACGTTCAGCTACCTCTCTGTTTTGGTATAAGAACTGATGCTACAAAAGAACAATTCATGCTTTATATATTGCAGCAGCTGTAAAATAATTTCCACAGACAAAGCATCAGGAGCCCCTCTGTCTCTGGCAATCTCTGTCTCATAGCACTGCTCTGAGGTAGCTCAGCTTATGGTAGTTCTCCTGCTATGGAAGGAAAGGCATGAAAGAAAAAGTGCAAAACAGACAGAGGTATCTAAGTGAAACCTGGCTGTACAGAGCAGGAATGTGGCGATTTTGGATTTTTAGTTTAAGTTGTCCTATTATTAATATTTAGTGAAGCTGTCTCTCATAAGATCCATACAAATGAGCTATGGATAATTTGAAATAACTTATGGATTACTCAGAAGAAATATTTGTACATTTAATGGAAAAAACTAGCTTAAACAGATGAACCCTTTCTCAAGGACATTTGAATGTCTCAATTCCTTTGCTCTTATTTTTTGTTGTCATTTGTGTAATGCCTGCCTTTTCACAGGCAGTTATGAAAAGAAAGTTTACTGAGGTCCCATTATGCTATGAAAATATCTTTCTTTGAGGTTTTTTGTCAGACATAATTTGATATTAATTAAAAGGAAATCCATAGATTTTTTTATTAGCATAAGAGAGACTGAGAACCTCTCCAATAAACGTAAAATTTAGCAAGCTAAAGTCCTGTTTGCTTTTGCAACAGTAGCTTCATCACTCTGATAGAGCGAGTTTGAGCACCACGTTTTTAAACAGTGTTGGCATGAGAGGGATATTGAGCAGATGAATATAAGGGCTAATGATTATAATATAATCATTAAAATGGCCTTGAGAGCAAGCATAACATTCATGTCTAATATTCATCAGCCGGGTAATTCTGTACTACTGTGAGTGAATAACATCCCAGGCAATTCTGTGTTATCAGAAATATTACCATGTTGTTCATATATTCTATAAACTCTTGTCTACCTTATTTATTGATGAAGCCAAATATAACCCAAAAGATTTTTCTTGCCTTTATTTCTTCTAGATAACATCTCCAAAATTGGTTTAAAGTGGCAGAAATACACAGTATAACAATGTAGTGAATCAGTTGTATTATTTTGCAGTTTGCAGAAGAGGAGAAGAAAGCTTCACTGTTATAGTACATGGATTTTTGTTTTCTGTTTAACATGATAAAGAGTCCAGATAAATACCAAAGATAAATCAGTGACAAAAAAATGTGTGGCAGTAACTGGGCTTCTGGATGCCAGTTTTTCCTGGGTGATCCCTGTGCTGTACTTGGCTGACAGCACTAACCTCAGCTGCTGCTGAAAGCTGTGTGGAAGAAGAAGCCCAGCAGGGTACAAGAGCGAGCCAATAGAGACCAGGCTCTTTAAAACGTGTGAAAATATTAGAAGTGCCATGCTGGGCTTTGGGTGGGACAGTTCTGCAGCTGTCCTGCACAACAGCTGGACTCATGCCAGAGCATTTGGTATGGCCCTGTGCCTTCACTGGCTGTAGGGGACAGAGCCATAGTAAACTTGGCTTCACATGAGCTGACAAGTTGACAGCTGACAGTGGAAATTATGCTGGTGACAGAAAAGCCCCACTGAGTTATTGGGCTTTTGTCATTAGGACATAGTTTTCTTGGTTCTACATGCTTCCCAGCATCTAGTTTTCAGAAGTTCCACAAATATTGGGATAAGGAGTCAGTTTAAACAACTGTAGCTTTTAAGAAATCAGTTATCTAGGCTAAACCATGGTTATGTTTCCTTTTAAACCAGTAGTTATACTGATTAGAAAGTACAGTGTATAGAGTACACCCAGTTTGGTTTGGTTTAGTTTGGTTTTTAAATGACCAACATTAAAAAAAAAATTCATCTCAAGAGGAACTTCTCTATTTACTGGATGAAAAGCCAAGGAGAGCACATAAATTCACCCTGACTGCTCAGCTGAATCACTGTCCAGGCTGCACTGCTGATAACAACTACTTACTTCTCCTGTACCTATAAGGGGAGTGTGGAAACATTAGCCTCTGCAGACACTGAACATATTCCATGAGCTCATTACCCCCACAGAGGCTGTCACTTTCAGATGGCCAAAGCCGTGTTACATGAATCCCATCTCAGATGCTTGTATTGCACTAATAAAAACATGTGAAGAAAATTAATAAGGTTCTACCTCCTCTTGCGAGTTCATTGACTTGAGTGAGGTTACTCTGATTCGTTTGAGTGGAATCCATGAATTATCATGTTGTGCTGTCAGTACATGTTTGGGAGTGAGGGATGCTGGTCTGGTCACCGGATGGTGTCCTTACTTCTCAGAATGAGAAATGGCAAGGCCAGTCAAGTTCCTCCAGTCTCTAATAAATTTCCCTCATGGAGACTCAGTGTCTTCTATAACATGGCCTAAGTAAACATCCAGCAGAAAAGAAATCCTATTAACTTCAAACAACTGTGGATGAGATTCTCAGTTTGTGTGTGTGACCTATGGCAAACCAAAGTGTTTGTTGCCTCAGCAACTCAGATAAGTTTCCAAGAGAGAACTGAAGGAGTATGTCTGTCTGAAGGACAAATTATCTTGCATCAGCTTTACTTTTCCGGATGAAAAATTCCTGCCCTAAAGGACCTTTGGACATAAAACAACAAGAAGGACGCTAAACATGAAATGGATTTCTTTCTGTCTTTATTGAAACGTGATGGCTTCGTTAATAAATCTCTCCTTTGAATGGGAGCTAAGACAAGCTGTGTGGGCTGTAATTAACATGATTAGCCAGTTTCCAATCTTCCACAAAGCCCAGGGTTTTTCTGTGGGGGCATTTTTACTGATATTTCTGTGAATAGCTTGAAGGAAGAACTCAGCAGCAGTGTATGGCTGTAACTACATTTTTTTCAGGTATGTCTTTGGGCATTTGGCTCTCAGCCTGTGTAGCAAATAATTCCCAACACTTTCCTTGGCTCAAAGTGGAAATAAAATTGCATTACATCTTCTTTGCAAATCACACACTTCTCTGCACTAAGGTTTGTTTCCCAAGAAAACCTCTACTATCATAGGAGAAGATGTGTTCTTACTGGAAAAAAATGTTACCGTACGAAGTCAATGTAAACTCCCTAGAATTGCTAAGAGCTAAAATAAATGTCTAATTTATGTTTCTAAACTGGTTTAGGATGTTTGCCAAAATTGCATTGTATGGATTGTATTAATGTGTTTCCACACATTTATGGGATCCCAAAGATCTGAGCACTCAGATCTCATGAATGAGACACTGAGCTGCTTCTCCCGGAGGAGCAGGAAAGCACGGCTGTGGGTCAGAAAACACAGGGCACTTCAGGCACATTTCTTCATTTGACTAGCCATAGCATCATATGAAGATAAAATGGGTCAGTTAGAGTTGCTGTGAAACAAGATGTGACCAGAGGAAAGCACAGATCTCTCACAAAGGCCTTGCAGTCAGATTCATCCTGCACATGTAGTCACCCCTGGGGACTGTGGCTGGGCGCTGTTTTAAGAGCAGGAGGCTCTTAGCTGATGGCATCCTCTGGGCACGGGGCTAAGCAATGCCTCAGAGCTGCTGGCTCCGGGACAGCAGGGAACAGCCGCTCCCCTTCTGGGCACCCACCGTGTCAGCCAGGGCTGGGGGTGACCAGGTGACCTGCCACAGAGCCGCTGCAGCCCGGGGCACCAGGCAGTGTGGGGGCTTCCAGGCAGTGCACAAACAGAAGGGATGGCCAGGCTGTGGGGGAGGTGGAAACGGGAATTAATTGTGAATCTTGAGCTCAGTGTGCATGCATGAATGCTCAGACCTGAATGACTTCCACAACTGCGCTTCAGAACTTGTCAAGTGAGAAAGAGGAGACTTTTCTTCCCTATTTTTCAATATACTTTAATGTTTTTATTATCATCTGACAGCTCAGTTACAGTTTGCCATTGAAAAGCTTTGCATTGCATTCATTACAGAGAGCTGGCACCTAAATGTAATAGTTAGCCTTTTTCAGTAAAATACCTACATTCCACAGAATCACAGACAAGTCACAAACAAAACCTATCAGTAGTTTTAATCACATAATTCATGGATCTGGGCTTTGCAGATAAATCTCCTGAAAAAAAATTCTTCTGCAAGAAAAGAGCATGTTTAGAGTAGAGAGAATAAATGAGAAGACATGTGTTGAAGCAGGCTCTCTCATTAATTTTTTTATTGCCACATTTTTTTGCATGGTTTTTCCTCTAAATATTTCAGAAAGTGTTTTGTAAAAGGAAGTGTTTCAGGAAAAAAAAGGACAGTTAAGAAATATTACTTTTCCACTACCCACAGAGAAAGCAAGAAAAATCTCCCTGGTTCCAGAAATCCATTTGCACAATTTTTCTTTTGTCCATTCCATTGCTAAATTTGGTAAAATTTTATATTTTTTTATGACTTCACACAGAAACAGAGGTGAGGAAGGCGGCAAGCACTCTTGATTAGGTCTATTTCAGATACTTCATGTGAAGATTAAATTTCAGAGAAATAGGTTTTCTGCTCCCCAAACTGCTATTTATAAGAATGTTTTGAATAGAGAACTCTTAAATGTATTAAATACTTACCATTTGGAAAAAAACAAACAAAAAAAAAGAAGCTTCTAACTACACAGGCTGTGAACTGAGCTATAGGGATGTGGTATGACATATGGAACCATGCTTGTAGGGACATCAGTAAGGAGCTGTATATATAAGGTGCTAACTATGTGTCTTACATACTGGCTGGTCATTACTAGTGGAACTTGAGCAAACTGAATTTCATACACTTACATAAAAAGGTAGAAAGTCCCAGAAAACCACTGTATTTTCACACAGGTCCTGCCCACATCCTCTTCCACCTCCCTCAGTCAGACACAGTAGAAAGCAGAAATTGAGACGGAGAGAAAAATACAGATTCCTGGGAATTTATGGAAAACCTGTTGCCTTGAGGCAATTGTAAGTTTATGGACCTTGGCTTAAAGTCTTGTTGATGATGTGGTGTGAAGAGAAAGAGAACGTTTCATTTATATGCCAAACTTCCCTAGACAGGGTTTGAGGGTAGGACAAAAGTTCTGCTTTCTCTCAAATCTCAATTAGGTCAGCATGGGCGCATTCTTCAGCTGTTCAGCCTTTGCTCTCCCTTCCCTTTTCTTCCTTTTCACCTTTCCATTCTGGGTGTGACCAAGAGTGCCCATGTTTTAAGGTTAAAAATATTATCAGCTTCCATGTGCTGATACTCCCCAAGGTCTGTTCCTTAATGATAAGGTTTTCAGCTCAGCATAGAAATCAGGGCCCAGCCTCCTATGTATGTGAAACTTCTGGAAACCAAAGCAAAACAATGCCTTAGGTTGCCTAAATTACCTGTGAATCAGACACAGAGAGACAGATTTATAAAGTGATGATAGTGGAACTTGTGCCAATCCAGACACTTTTGCAACACCAAATTAGATTCTGACCTCAACAACCATTTTGTAGGGGCTGTGCAAATAATTAGCAGGCTGAGAATAACCTTACCCTGTACTGGCAAATCTAAGCAGTAAAAAAGGCTTCAAGGAGGCCTTCAAATGAAAAATACAGTTAATACTCAACAGCTTTTTATTAAAACATTTAAAATTTGTATTATCTTTTCACTATTTATGAGGCCTTTAGGGTATTGTCCCTCACACTGCTAAATTTATCACCTTTTTTTTTTTTTAACTTGGCTGTTGAATTGTAAAATTAAAGGTTCTGAAACAAGAAAATGGTTTGTGTTATGCAGTTAGAGAAGCAGGAACCAATCTGTATGAATGTATGTATAATATTCCTAACTGATACACAAGCCTTGCCTGCATTCATCAGCTAATTCAGCTTTCCTTATTCTGGTCTTCTAGTTAATGTAAACCTGTCACAACTTTAGAGCACAGAGAGCAAAGGGAAGGCAAACTGGTGGCACACATGTCAGATCTGGCACACATGCCAGAAAGGACATTTCATGTGACATGAAATGTTCTGCCACCTTTGGCTTAAAGGCTCATCCAAGCCTCCTGGTGCCACTCAGTGACAACTACCACCTTGTAACAGTGGAAGCCAATACAAAAATGAATAGAACACGAATGTACAACTGGACATCATGCTCTTTAAAACAGAACCATGTTGTGAGCTAAACACAGTTAACACACAGTGGGAAGGAGAAAACCAGAATTATACAGAGTTTCCTTTCTCATCTACCCCATTTTGGTTACCCTCAATCTACAGCTGTCAATTCTGGTAGAGAAACAGAGTGAAGTAACATAATAAAATTCACATGGTCTCCTTCATCAGGTACCAAATGTTCAGTTTTCTAAGAAAGCATAGGCCCAGGTCTTCATTTTGCACTTCCCTTGTGCCACACACACAGAGAGGAAAGAGCAGAGTGTCCTCTGTCCCAGTGTCTTAAACATTCAAGCAATAGAGGATTCCATTGCCCTGTGGCAATGTGGCAATTCCTGTGGCCACTAAAAAGACGGGAGACAGATGAGCTTTGTAGCCAGAGATTGTTCTGTTGTAGCAGTAGAAGTAATACATGTAAAACACAGCATCAGCTAACTCTTGCTGGGATGTCTGGAAAAGGCAGCTGCTGAGAAGAAATGAAAATCATTAGTGTGCAATGTAAGGTGCATTTATTACACCAATGTACCAGCTCAAAGCTTCACACACTTGATCTTATTTTGCAGTCAAAAATTGGTCAATTTACACTTTAATAATAATTTCTGGAATGTAATGCTATCACGATTTTGTATTTTTTTGTACCTTCACAACTTTTTAGGGGAGACTAGATTTAATTCTCGGTAGTTTAGCATTTTTCCAGCTTGTTTACAGTTATTGTCCATTTTGTAAACACTGCAGAAAAAATTATTTTTAAATGCTAGAGTTGGTTATATAAATTTTTAAGGCTTTTATTTATTTATTTATTTGACCATGTAACTCAATTTCGTCCGAATAGCATCCAGGCAAGAGTAAATCTATGCATAAACATAAAACCCAGAAGAAATCCTAACAAAACTGGGCAGATGACAACATGTCTTGTCCAGGTCTCTGATCTGGACCAGGACAGTGATAATGCATGGCTGGAATCTCTTCAGCTCACACACAAATGAAGACACCACCAAGGTTTACCATGCTTCTTTCAAATCCCAAAATACCCCTGACAGAAGGATGCCCTAGCTTCCAAAGAAAGAGTTTCTTCAACCTCGTATGTGAAAAAATAGCAACTTATATAGCCTCTGATATGGCTGTAAAATCTTTTACAAACACTTAGAAATGTTCGTTGCTTTTTGCACACTTAGCTCAAAAACATGATGGTGTTTCAATCACAAAATTAATGCCTGGAGCCGATATCAAATATTAATAGGAGATATCTCCCTTCTTTTGGTCAGGGGAAAATACCCCATGGAACTGCACACATTTTGACCTTACCTGAACTCCTGATAAGCAATCTCAGAGTGTGCAAGTATGTGCAGTTTCCTGTTATGTGAAATTAAAGGAATTACTGAATGTTTGCTAACCAAAGTATTCAGTCACTAAGGTGATACACGAATGACATTATTTAACTAAAAGAATGCTTGTCGTGGTAGATTGCCAGAGGGGAAAAAATGATACTGACTTAAATCTTTTTACCAGCTATAAAGTTCTGTTTAAAACCACCTTTCCTAAAATTGTCAGTGTTGGAAATTATTTGCTATGATTCTTTGTATGCACTCTGTACTTCAGTGGTAATGTCGTGCATGTTTGCCAGGTGATTGGCACATGGATGACTCTGCTCTAACCTGCTTTCATGAAAGGCACATGAAGGCAGAATTGTCATATTTGTTGCAGGATTAAAGTGTTCAGGATAATGGGCGTAATCACACCAAATTCCAGTGAATTTGTCAACCCAGTGCAAAGGTTAATTGGATGTTACTATAGATTTTGGGACTTTATTTAAAGGACTTTCCAAAAATAAGGGATTATTTTGTAGATCTCAGCAGGAAAAGTAGCTGACATAACAGTCCTAAAACTGCCAGATGGTATCAGCCATTCATCAGTTCTCAGTCAGACAGAATTAGACCCCAACATTTATATACAACCCAGGAAAATGCCAAGATGCTTTGCAAATGAAAATAAAGTTCATCTCAGCATCCCTGAAATCCCTGAAAGAACATAAGAATGTTCTTTTCCCTCAAATTTGAGGGAGAGGAATTCCAAGGCCTGGGGGAAAAAAGTGAGTGGATATATGTAAACAGCTTTGTTATAATCAACTATATCAGGCTCTATCAGATTCTTTCACCCCTAGTAATTAACATGCTGTAAAAAAACTTTCTCAGCTGCCCATGGCTCTTGTCTCAGTACTTCTTGTAACAGGATGCTATTACTTTACTTTGTAGAAGTAATGATCACATCAACAAGCAACAGGCAGAAATGAACCATCTAACAACAGGTTCTCATATTGTCTGAAATGGTTGTTTCAAAGCACAAGCACTGAAACAAAAGGTGGGCATGTTTCTGCTTCTGTTATGCAGTAATTTATAACACGTCAGACTCAGAAGGCAATATTAATTGTCATAATTAGTAATTTTCTTGTCTTTCTTTCTTTCTTGCCCTGCTAATTTGGCCCTCGCTTTCCTTATTTCCTATAGCTCTCTGTTTGTTTGCACTGATCTCAGATTTTTATTGCACAGGTCCCAGCAGTGCAAATTTCTAGCACACAACTGCAGCTCCTACTTGTTTCAATAATAGTAATAAAGTTAATCTGCTTAAGTGGGTTAATCAACCCCAAAAAGGCAATTTCCTTCCTTTCCTTCCTGAAAAATTATGTAAGTGGTGATATTACTCCCTTGTCAACAATTTGAGGGCCTCTGACTTTTCTCTGTTTCTGTTCTTTATGCTAGAAATAAGGATATTTTCTACCTGTATTCCATTAGAAATAAAAATATTTAAAATACTCAAATATGTACAGATGGTATTCAAACGACTTAAGTTTGTTTGTCTAGAGGTCAAGTTCTTAGTCCAAACCAATTGTCCAAAATTCAACAGAGAGATAGAGCAGCTGCAAAGAGTTGTCCTACTGATCTAAGGTGTTTACCTTAAGAGAGGATAAATGGCTCTATAGAGATATAAGTCTCTGCTAACTGCAGAGGTTAGCTTACAAAGTAGTTTAGACTAGATGCCTGTTTCAGCTGATGAAGTTCAGAGAAATAATAGAATATCTCCCTGTGGGTCTCTTTGTCTCCTGCCTCTCACACACTTGACCGTGTTACTAAAATCCATCATGATATTTTCAGGGAAAAAAGTTCTAGAAACGGTATTTGGTTTACAGGGCAAGGTTTTGGCACTGGGAAGCGGGGCTGCAGGCATGGCTGCAGTGAGAAGACACAAGCAGCTGCCCCGTGTCAGCCAGAGCCAGCTCCTGCCAGCCCCAGGACAGACCCACCACTGGCCAAGCCCCAGCCCAGCAGTGACAGGGGTAGTGCCTCTCCGAGAATATATTTGAGGGGAAAGAACTGCTGCAAAACAGCAGCTGCAGAGAGAAGTGAGAAAATGGGAGAGGAGCAGCCCTGCAGACACCAAGGTCAGTGATGAAAGAGGAGAAGGAGGTGCTCCCAGTGCTCCCATAATGCAGACCATGGTGAGGCAGCTGCGCCCCTGCAGCCCACGGGTGTCCATGGTGGAGCAGAGATCCACTTGCAGACCATGGAAGACCCCACACCAGAGCAGGTGGATGTCCCAAAGGAGGCTGTGACCCACTGGGAAGGTTGTGCTGGAGCAGGCTCCTGGCAGAGCCTGTGTCCCTGTGGGGAGAGGAGCCTATGCTGGAGCTGGTTTGCTGGCAGGACTTGTGACCCCATGGAGAATCCATGCTGGAGCAGCCTGTTCCTGAATGCTCTTCCACTCTGTGGAGAGGACCCATGCTGGAACAGCTTGGGAAGAACTGTAGCCCATGGGACAGACCCACACTGGAGTTCATGAAGGACTATTTCCAGTGTGTGGGACCCCCTGCTGGAGCAGGGAAGGGTGTGAGGAGAAAGGAACATCAGACACAACATGTGACTGAAGCCCCCATTCCCTGTCCCTCTGAGCTACTGGGATGGAGGAGTAGACAAGTTGGGAGTGAAATTGAGCCTGGAAAAAGGGAGGAGTGGGGAAAGGTGTTTGTTATGTTATTCATATTTCTCACTATCAACTTGTCATTAATTGTCACTAAATTGAATTATTTCCCCTGGATTGAGTCTGTTTTGCCTGTGACAGTAATTTCTCTCTAATCTTCCTGTCCTTATCTCCACCTACAAGTTTTTAATGTTATTTTCTACCTCATTCTATTGATGGAAAGGAACTGATAGAGGAGCTTGGTGGGCACCTGGCAGCCAGCCAAGGTCCACACTCCACGTTAACTCAGTTGATACTTTTCCTCTGATAGTGGCCATCATAAGTGAAACAGCATTTAAGCCAGCATTAATCTTTGGTAGTCACACACTGGTATCTGCTCTCACAGATGTATGCAGAGAATAAATATCCTTTCAGATATTCTAATTTAGTTCTGCAGATGAGGAAAATATTTTTCCTTTGCTGATGCTATTTCTATGCTTTTAGTGAGTCATCTGTTATTTCTTAGTGAAATCTAAGGAAAAGTAGAAAAGTGTCCAGTAAGGTCAGTGGGTTGTGTTTTTCTTGACAAGTATTTTCAGGAAACTACAATACAGTTGGAAAAAGCTGTTATTCCAAAGAAGACCTGCTATAAAAGAGCTGAACCGGCTGAACGGAATGGTTTTTTAGATCGTGTCACCAAACAGACTTTTAGCTGTAAAATTGACAATACCACTCCTTCATTTTTTTCTTGAAAAGTTTCCAAATAATTACTTCATAGCCAATATTATCTTTCACTACCTCATCATTTCATGCTTGTTCTGAAATAATTGCAAAAAGCACACTTTACCATCTATTTTATCTGATGATATGCTTAATAACTGACATGCAAGTGTGGTGCCTAATGCAGGGTAAGCAGGTACTTGCCTGAACGAGATTTCTCCATGTGCTTGCTGAAGAATGGAATGTAGATGGCTCTTTGCTTCTTTCTCGACAGGCTGCAGCTCTTTAATCCTTACATTTCTGCTCTTAACATGGATGCACACAAGACAGAGCAGGCACAGTGCACTGCCCTAAGTAATTATGCAGTTAATACCACAAAATCCTAGAACTGAGAGGCTCGGTTTTTGAACACCACATTGCTAGAAAGATATTGAGCAGCTGAAGATTGATCAGAAGAGTAACATAAAAATGGTGAAAAGAGAGAATCAGTTTATGGTGGAACAACAGGAGAAATTTGAACAGTTTGGCTAAGGAATGACTGAGAGTAAAATGTGATAAGTGACTCAAAATATCTAAATGCTGCTAAAATAATAGGTAGAAGGTTAATATAGCAGTATAGAGAATAACTGAAAGTAAAAGGATTAATTTAGATAAAGAAGCATGTGGGCAGCCAGCTTCAGAATTCTTGCCAATAAATTTTGCTCAGGTTTTCTGCAGTCTTCAAAAGCCATAGAAAATAGAGGGAAAAGCACAGTGTACAAATTGTATTTTGTTTGTAAATTGTCTAGTTAGAAAAATTTTCTAAAAAGAAAAAAAAATAAATCTGGATATAAAAAATGTATCATACATCTTATACCCCACAGAAATTTCCTTTAAGTTTATGAAGTGATGTAGGTAAATCTGAAAAATTAAGAGATAGCAAATGAGGCTTTAGATTAACATGGCGTGGAGATACGTGATAGAACTCGGCAGAATCAAAGATTTGATTTTCAGCGAAGGTATAATGTGATGAATGGTGCTTCAGGATGATCATAGATGAATTAGGTTATCAACCCATTCAGTTTACTTCTAGTACAGCCTGTCATAATCAAGGTTAGTTTGACTAGGTACTACTACAGAGCAGGCACTTTGTCCTTCTGTTCTGTCCAGGAGTCTGACAGAGCAGAAGATCCAGGTGAGGAGGGATAAAACCTAGACTGAGACTCAAGACGGACATTGCCAGTTAAACCATGTGCATAGATGTATATGTTATATTTGTCAAGACGACTAACTAAACTCTTATGGATAACAAATGCATTTATTGATATTAGGACAGTATTATATATTTACTAATCCCAGAGAAATTGATTCATTCATAATGATTCTTAAAAAAATAATTTATCTGGGTTGTGGGAGTATTATGACTCCCACATTATTAGATGCTGTCTCTGGAGATTACCAGAAATCTGCCTACCCCAAGTTCCTAAGACTAATATGGAGAAAGTGTCTTCCCATGCTGACTTTATTTTAATATCTGTTAACAAAAATAAAAGTTTTCAATTGTGTGTTTTCAGGCCTTTCTATTGCAAATGTCAGACAGTCTTTGTTGCCACCTTCTGGTTTTAGTAAATATGGGTAGCTCCACGGCAGCTGAGTCACGTACTGTAACTGTCAAGTGGACACGTTACCAAATCTTACCAAATCCCCATGTTTATTGTGCATATAACACAGCAGCAGGTTTTGCTTAGTCATCCCTTGTCCCCAGGACAGAAAGTGTCCTTTTCACATAGGAAACACAGGCAACCAGAGAGAAAAAATCCATGACCTAAAGTCTTTGCAGTCAACTCAGACTATAATGAAGAGTTTAAACTTTACTAACTAAGCTCTGAAATGTGTCTGCGTGACAAAAATCTGTGGTTGTTCTTGCAAACAAGCATTTACATGTATGAGAAGCATTTATAATACCAATTATGCTATTTTTGCATGTCTGTATGAAAACAAGGCTTTCTTAACACAGCGTTTATTTTGAAGATAATGTTTAAGCAGATAAGTTAAAAATGTTATACTTAATCAAATGTAACTGCCAGAGGCAATCGCTTCTACCTGTTGTATGAGGGCTCTAATCTGAGCAGCAGTACATACACAAAGCACTTGAAGCCTGGACTCCTGATCCAGATGCACCTTATGTTGTACTAAATCTGGTACTGGAAGCAGAGTGCCACTACCTGCCCTGCTCTATGTGGAAGTAGAGTTATGCCAAATCTATCAACTGCTAACCTATTTTTCTACTGAAGAACAAACTTAACACAATCGTGATTGAGCTCCCCAGACAGTCCAAGCTTGATTCACTGAATGGGACATTCCTGTTGATTATTACTGTTCTGCCAGATACTCACTAGAATGCTTGCACAGTCCAGAGAAGAGTTGCCATAAAATTCACTGGACAGGCATCAAAGCAAGTTGCTCCTGTTGTCCACCTGGGCCTTCTCCAAACAATGCAGCTAATACTTTCAATTCTTAGAAATTATGTGGAGTTTTCTATGCTATAACTCTATGGTATGTTAAAAATGGTTTCATTTCTTTTCTGGTTTTCGGGATTACCTCTTATGCACAGCAAACAAATTCTCCATGTCTCAGTAAGTACGAATGAAAATAATGATTTCTTAGAGATAAGAGTGTGGGATTCAAGGAACATAGTACAAAGTACAGAACTATAAACAAAGGTAGATAAGAGTTTTAAAATTCTTGTACCTTGTTAGAATTTGTGTACACTTAGAGTGGAGTTTATCTCATTTGCCCAAACATCTTAAAGTTAGGTATCTGGTCAAAGTTGAATACATCTTCTTGTTCTTTGGAACTGAGCTAAAGATCTCCAGAGGGCAGTTTACTTCGTCCTAAAATACATGTTCAGAGCACAAGGTATCCTACATGTTTATGTCAATAATACAGTGTAAAAGCCTATACAGCAAACGTTTCACAGACACCTAGATTTCATATGGTTAGAGGAAGAGGCTATGTGACTTACACTGAAAATTACTGTGTTTTTCATTTAGGGACTGATATTATTTTATAAATAAAGATTACTTTACTTTGGACCCTTGAACTAGACAAAGTTGTTTGTTTTTTTAATGAGGAATACATGTCAAATTCTATGTCAGGGTTGTATGTAATATTTTTGCTAGGGGTTAGTGTACATTTTTGCCTTATATATGGTATGAGAATGTATAGGTGTAGATTCAGAATAAAGTCCTAAGACCCATCAGATATTTGTCTCCCTCTCCTTTGGCATTGGTGCTTTCCCAGAGCTGTGCCTGAGTCTCTCTGTATAGAGACTTCCATGCAAAGGTACACATCTTCCTTCCTAACACCATGCGAATTAGATCAGATGTTTTGTACTGCTCTGTTCCCATATAGAACTTTGCATTCATAATTGATAAATGGAAATTAATGACATTGATTTCCCCTCTTACTTTCATTTTAGAAGCTGAGCTCAGATACAGCTCATCAGTCACATGTATGGAGAGAGGCAGAGAAAAGGTAAGAACACGTCCACAGCTTCCCTGCCATGAAGTATTACTATAAGGTACTACAGGGAGCTCTGCTTTTTCACTCCAGGCCTATAGGAGGTGTTTTTCCCCTTCCTTCATTATTGATATTCCCATATTTCTATCCAACATCCCCCATCTCCCAAATGTCCCTGTGCTCTCCTGTGGCCTGTACAAGCAGCACCTGTAACGTTGATGCTGTTGGGATGTGTTATGCTACATTGACCAGAGTATTGGTGGAAGGATTTTCAAAGCACCCTTGGGTGTTATCTCAACTGGTTCTCACTGTGGGCAGAGCATCCCTGAGTTGCTTCCAGAAAGTTTCACTCCCACTGCACAAGCCCAACGGAGTGAGTGTGAGCGGCAGATGTGTCCAGAACCTCAAGCTGACTGACTGAGCAGTCTGACCTGAAATGATAGGAAGGATAAGAAAATGGGGGTGGGGAGAGGGGGAGACGGGACAAATGCATCATTGGAGAACCCATGTGCTGACTCCTAAAAATACCACATGGTTTGTAGTATTCATTAGAATGCAGGACTAGATAGAAGAATGAAACGTTGTAAAATACTACATCTGCATATGATGTGAAAGTTCCTTGTATCTTATGGCTTTCCAAAACTCAAACATTAGTAAGCTGTAGTTAATTTGATCCACTCTCTGCAGCTAAGATGATATTTCTGTTTCAGAAAAAAATAGCACTTTGTAACTTTCCAAAACTATCACGGAAATATGTAAAGCAAATGTGTTTAAATTGCCTGTCCTTATGTTGAGTCACGTCACGTTAAAAGTACCTCTTATGTTACAAAGAAGCTTTGAGTAACATAGGCCTCCTTGTGTTTGCTTCTGCATACTTCTTCCAGAACTGTCAAACTGAGTTTCCCTTTTTTTGTACACACAGCCTAACCCTTGAGAGGAGAGGTCTTTGAGAGCTGTCTAAGGCTTATGCTGACCTTTCTCTATTACAGCCTGCTTTTTTTCCTAAAAACATGGGTCAAAAAAACAACTCCACACAACCATCTTGCAGTATAAAACACAATATGTATGTGCTATTGTTAAATGACTGAGGTTAGGAATGATGATGCCGATACCCTTATGAGAAACAAGAGAT
Organism: Pyrgilauda ruficollis; assembly: GCF_017590135.1. Lineage (NCBI taxonomy): Eukaryota > Metazoa > Chordata > Aves > Passeriformes > Passeridae > Pyrgilauda > Pyrgilauda ruficollis. The sequence goes on along the minus strand of NW_024519207.1, from coordinate 910,851 downwards.
GAAGATTCAGACAGCAGCGTCTCAGGAAATTCTTGTCTGGGAACTTAATGTCTGAACACACTGAGCTGGAAGGAATTCGTTGTGAGTGGCCATGAATGCCCATATGAGCCTCCCTACCTACAGGGAGAGTGTATAAAAAACTTACTAGTTCTGGGGTCAAGACACGAATGAGGAAAGAAAAGCAGGTCAGAAATAGGCTTGGTAGGTAGGAGATAGATGGCTCGTTATTTCAGTGGTCATATCCACCATTCAATCAAGTTCTTGGGACAGAAGTGAAACCACCAAAAGCAGGTTCCAGCTGGAGAATTTCCACAGATAGAGCAGTTTCATTAATACAGACAGAAGCTGAAAATCTGGTTTGGTTGCAGAATAGTAGGGCCAGATAAGCCTCCATGTCAGTCTTTTGGATGCAGGGAAGTGAACATGCTTTTTGTTGAAGGACAGGAAGGGTGCATTGAGCTTTTGCAATCTTGTCACACCAGGAGTGGAATGTGCCTATAGACATTGAAATTATTTGCCAATATTTTTTTTTTTGCAAGGCATGAGGATATATCCATTATTTGAGGATTATAAAGTTGAAGTGAAAGCTGTAAAAACATTTATTTGAAAAGAAAACTTTTAACCATAATTTTGGTTCTTACTTTATAATTAAGTAATTACCCCCATTTAAACTAATTGCTTATCCATCCCTCCATGATATTCCTAAATGTATCAGCTTCTAACTCCTTGAAAAGGAAAAAAGCAACGCCACATGCTTTTTGGAAAATATATGTCCTTAAAAATATAATTGTAGTTAGTTTTTCGCCTTGTGAAGCATCCCAGCAAAGTGAGTATAAAAGGCTACTCAAATGCAAATAGCCTTTTAGAAAACAAATAGAAGAACCAGGTGACCAGAGAAGGGACTTCTGGAAAAGTTTTCTTAAAAAGCAGACACACAGAGGTGTACTGCTGACATCTACATAATGAAATGTGCAAAGCAATTAGTGTTATAAATGATGCAGAAGTGTGCAGACTAACATGAAATGGTTTTTTCCTATGAGGCTTTTTCTGCTTTTGAATCCTTTGACATTCCACAAAGTTGCATGCCTAAGAATATATTTTCTGGCATTTCTGAGCATCTGGCACAGGAGAGGGATGAACTGTAAGAAAAACAAACTGCTGGTCCGAAATCCTTCTTCAAAACACCTGCTTAATAACAACATACAAGAAAAACTGTAGTGTTATGGGAGTCACCAGTTACACATCAAATTCCCAAATGTTTCACTTAGTGGCTCTAAGTCCCTTTGATTTCCCCTGGCATGCTGTGGGAGTACTTCGAGGAGGCTGAATTCTTGGCTGAATGTGGCTGAAGAGAGATTGGACTGGGAAAACAGAAATGTAATTTGTTAGTATGAGTTTTTCATTGCTTTTCACCCGCAAAGTTTTACGGCTTTAAAGTCTAGAGATAAAAGATAGTATATTTTTATTCAGCCAAATGAAATGAAGATCAAAAAATCTAACAGTTAACAGGGAGTTAACCTATTACTTTAAAAAAAATTAACTCATGTAAAAAAAGTTATTTTATTTTATCTCACAGCAATATCATTAGCTGAAATTTGTTTAAATTTTTTTCTGATTTTTAGAGTCAGGAATACCATGAAAGATACATACCATCCTTCAGTGAAACTTCTGCAAAAAGTGTCTGCTTTTAAATGTATTTATTTAATATCTCTTTATTTTAAAAAAGCCTGCCCTACATATGCCAGCTTCCATTAGGATTTAGTGAGAGTGATGATACTGTGAGAAAAGTCTATGAGCCAAAATTTGAACATGACTTCGATGACTTTATTTCTGTGTTGTTGAAGGGCCAGAAACAGCTCTGGAACCAACAGTTGGCCCAGCTTACACCAGCAATAACTGGGTACCTTTCCTCTAGTCAGGTAGGGCAGTATGTTAGGTTTGTCAAATAATTATTTGTTAAATAATGCCAAAAGAGGGAATATGATACTGCCAGCACTGATTTAATTGTCTGCTACAGCTATTGCTGCTCTGCTGAAGAATCATGTCTCAGCACAGGGCTTGTACCAGATTATGGCAAAACCACATAAACACAAGAACACATAGCATGGGCTAATTGCTCTCCTGTCACTGTAGCACAGAAACTGTAGTTTGCCTGGTGTTTTTGAAGTATCTTTGCAAGACGAAACTCCAAAACTTTGCTACTTCTGCTGCTATGTTACGACTCTCATATCTGACTGCTCTCAGGTTTAACTGTGCAGTTTGAGTGCCGTGGTGTGGGCAGACATGAACTCCATCACCTGTACCCAGTGCTGGATGGAGGACTTTTGATACTGATATTCACAATAAAATCAGAAAGATCAAGGCAAAGCATGTTAAGCATTGTGACCATGGATTTGTTTGGGTAATGTATTTCCATTCCTTTACAGACTATTCTGAATTGTCAGAGCCCTGGGGATTGGGGCTGGATTCTGCTTAAAGTGTGGCTATAACAGGTCATGCAGGTGACTTGGTACATATCTGAGAGATATTGCTGATGAGGAATGGGGTCTCTTAGCTACTGCTGTTAGCACATTCTTTACCCTTCCAGGAAGCAGAAAACTCAACTTTCTCCACTCTATCTTGTATCTTTCTGCAAATCCTCTTTCCTCTTTCCCATAATTCTTCCTTTCCATTGACGGCCCCAGCCTTTAATACTTGAGGAACCAAAATTTGATTTCCCCTCCCCTACTTGAAGCTTTGAGATGGCCACAGCTGTGCTCATCTAGTGAACTTTGCAGAGTTGCTGAGGTTACTAGTGCAGGCTCAGGGATGAATGAACATGGTGTATAGCTTTCAGGAACTGGATTTTACTCAATCAGCTGAGAGTGTGGGCAGAACAGGCTTCTGCCTCTGCTCAGCTTTGTAGACAAACCCAAATTAACCTCATTGATGGAAAGATATACTCATATGAAGGGTAAAGTGGACACAGGAGGGAAGAAAGAAAGGTGAAGGAGTGCAGTAAGGTCAGATGAGGAAGTATTTTGGAAGAGATAATAGAAGTAAGACATTGGAGATGAGATATTTTTTCAGAGACTTAAAGACAAAATCAAATCTCAAATATAATAGAAATTTGAATTTTGAGTTGCAACTGAGGAAGGAGCAACTTCTTCACTGCTGAAGAAGGAACAAGGGAATAGAACAAAGAGGACACACAACAAGTCTGTGAGAAAAATCTCTTGTGGAAAGAGAACTGGGAGAGTGTTGCTGCTCGTATATCCTAGAAAAAGGGTCATATTTCATGACCAATTTAATCTTTTTTTAACCTAAATATCGAATCTATTTAGGCTTTATACACCTGAATTCCCATGAGGCCGATGTAAATTTAGGTACCCAAATATCTCTGCCTCTGATCTTATGTGCTTTATGTGCTATTTTGCTATAAACCAAAGTTTGCAATCTTATTTAACACACGTCTAGAAATTACAGCTTTGCCAAATATATGAAAACATGCCTTGAAACCCATGAAAAAATATTGATTATATTTATGAACTAGTGAGGAAATAACACCTTGAGGGTGGATATTGTTAGCGTAGGGTAGGGCAGCACCTCAAGAGCAATTGTTAGTTGGACAAATCAGATGGAACTGGTCACTTCTATCACAAAAGCATAAAACCCAGCCTCAGATCCCAATCTAAAGTGCTCTCACATTTCCAAAACATAAAACATCAAATGGAAAGGAACAACAAATGAAACAACTCTTGATTACAGAGGAACTAACCTTTCAAATCTGGACTTAACCAGGGATCAAACAGGCTTTACATTGCACTTGAATATGGCATTAGGAGAGTAACAATGAGTCATGTCAAGGCCTGTCTCAGTCTGCAAATCCCATGGTCATCAAGGAAATAAGCCTTTCCCTGTTCCTCTGCATCTAATAAATCTGAGGAATGTGTGATGATGTCTCAGAAAATATAGTCTTCTTTTGAAGAAAACAATAACTTTAAAAAATGGTATATATTTTGACAGAAAAAGGAATTTAAACATATGAAAAGTTGATTATAAAAAGATTGGGAAAGCTTGTAACTAGCTTCCTTCTCTCCTAGCAGTTTTTGCCCAAAAATAGAATGGATTACATGGTGGGTTGCCCCAAAACAGAATGGATTACATGGAAGGTTACGGCAGTGCTTGACAGCTACAGAAGTGATATAGAATCTCACCTATTTTCTGTCAAATAAAGAACATTCTTGTTAATTTAATGTGGTGACTGAATAATTCCACTAGAAGCATCAATAATCAAAGAGTAACTCATTTTGACTATAGCTCTAAAGCAATAAATAGCTTGGACACTACTGTGTATGTAGTGTATGAATAATTACAACAAAGTCACATATTTATTGCAATGCAGTGTACGTCTTGAATTAAATGTAGGCTGAAACCAAAATAAAAACTTGGCACCTTGGCAAGACATTAATATTAATGATATATAATGTTCTGTCAAGCATTTATTTTACAGTTTAGATCATTTTACAATGAAATATTTGCTATGCCCATATTTATAAAATTCTACCTTAAAAAAAAAAAAAAGGTGAGTTTAGATGAAAGGAAAACCATTAAATTCTGTAAGTGGCTTTTAGTAGCAATTCAATACATGCTATTATGCTGAACTGATTCAAGACCAACTGCACCTTGCAGGGGTACAAAAGGGTCTCACCACAACATTTTCTGAGAAGCGGGTACTGCCATCCTTAATTAAACAAGGTGCTAACAAGTTGTGAAAAACGCCATGGTTTGCTACAAGTCCTGAAGGCAAATGTTTACAGGGAACCCACACATGATTAAGGAGCATCGTTGCACCCAGATATTTAGCAATAACTTGATAATCTTGGTGATAAAATTGTGACCTCTACTTCTAACTCCATGTCACATTTGGACTTAGTTACTGGATATTTTAGTGTTTCCTTTCCTCTCTGAGTCTTTTTTAAACAGATCAGTGATCTGGTCCAGTTCACTGCATGGCAGCATCATCATTAATTTTAACAGAAAGCAGTCAAGAGGGAAGTGTGGACAGCTTCTTCCAGCAACAACATGGTTTCCATCTTCCAGCTTAAAAAGGAACAAGTGCAGTCTGACATATCCAAACTTAGCATGGCTTTATTCTCAAGGTCTAAGATTAAAAAAGAACTGGAGAATTGTGTAGCAATAAATATGCATGTACAAAAGAGAGGGGTGTTACATGCCAGAGAAATGGCATAAACTCCAGTTTAGGATGAACTTCCTCCACACTGCTGGCTGTCAATGCCTGTCACTGACACAATTATTTCAGGGTAACTGAGACAGAAAAATCCTGTATCTGCTTCCAGTGGCCTAGCCAAACCATATGATCTCATCTCCAGTACACTGTTAGCAAAGGTAGAATAAAATACAGGTCTGCAAAACCCTTTGTCCCCTTCTGATACAAGTGTAGGCAAAGGGAAGTTACATGGAGACATCTTACAACAAAAGCAAGGCACTGTGTTTTTGTTTTGTTTCAGAGATGAGCACTTATTTATAGCACACATACACATAGTTGAAAACTTCTGGAATACTGAATGAAAGTCTAATAGGGGAAAAAAAAATCTCACCTTTCTTATATAATGTGAAGGGGCAGATTCCAAGGTTTATGTACCTGGACTGATTACCAGTCCCTGGAAGACCTCTGAAATATGGCTTCCTGCACTCTCCTGTTCATTTTTTTCTGCCCAGAATGTGTGAGATGCAGAAGACACCAAGTTATCCCAGCTTGCAGCACTATCTAACTACTACGGTAGGGAGTGTGACACAGTGCTTTCCCCTCGTGATACCGGCGTCAGATTCATCTTCCTGCACCTGATTAGGCTGCTCTCTTCCTTTGCTGTGGAAATCTGTGTCCTGGCTAACACAGTGCCTGGGGCTGCAGTCCAACTAAGCCTCCTCTTTCTTCCTGCACACGAAAGACTCACCTCTCTCCTATAAGAGCAGCTTCACTACTTCCAGCTCAAACTGAAATTCAACTTTGGGACTAAATGCTTCTCCAAGCTAGCTCACTGAAAGACAAGCTATGAATCTCAGGAACAGTAATAGCACTTAAAATAGAGAGGAACAATCTTTTGGGGATATATCTAATCATAGAATCTGTGAGCAAGGGAATTTTTAAAGAAGAATTCAAGAGAAAATTATACTCTGTTCCGTACTGTGTCCTCAGAATCAATAATTTTTTTTCCAAGCAAAAGATTTGCTTCAGGTGAAAGTTGTTTCTTTTATGTTCTGATAAGGCCACTTGTGTGAAGTTAAGCTTCCTGGTGATCACACATAGCAGCTGCACCCTGTCACAGGGCTTCTCACGAAGAAAATTTCTGACATTTCACCTCTGTAGCAGCCAGCTGCAGACTTAAGGCTTCATATTTGGCATGGACTGAAAAAACCTATACCTGTGATCCACACTCTGTATTTCGCTTTACTGAAAATATTCCAGGAAACAGAGGATATGTTGAGTAGAGTCTTAAATGTGAATGGAAGATTTACATCTGCCATTAGAGCTTTAGGCAAATTTAAAAATAAAATTTTTTAATTGCAAAATATGTTTTTGTTACAGACATTGGAGAAATCTGATTTATTGCTGTATAAATTTGGTAGGGAAAAATAATCAAACCACCCAGAGGTGATGGCTGTCTCTTCCTAGGAGTGAGATTGCTTAAGGGCAAGAACACCTGCAGGCTGTTCCAAATCTCTGGTAAGATGATTAAAATCATTGTCTGTGACAAAGGTTATGCTGTGCAGGAGAACAGCAGGGAGAGATCATTTTGTGTAATGCTCTGGTTTGCACTGGCAGTAAAATTTTGGATCATGACTGTACAGAGGCAAGTATCAGTGGTTCTTGCTGCAAATTATTCCTAACCATTAAATGGTCTATGTTTAACTGTGCTATCCTGAATTGTGGCTGTTTAATGCATTCCTTTTATGCAGATACACAAACTAATTTTGCCAGATCCTGTAGGTCTGCTCTGTTTATGCCACCTTATGCGTAGCTTTGTGAAAAGGCTTTGTTTAAACCACAAACAGTAGAGCTGAGTTACTCCAAGGTAGATACTCTAATTTCTGTCTGAAACACAAGTAGGAACACTTTAGAAGCTCTTCTCTATCAATCTCCTATCTTTGGATTTCATCTTCTCTGATGGTCCTTTTCCCTGAGACACGACTTCCTTTGAGATCTAATAAAAGTCCCCATAAAAAGAGGTGTAGCAAAATATTTGAAATTTCTGGAATCCAGCTCTTCAGATGGGAAAGCACACATTCAGTCAAAAGAAATGGAACAGTGAGATCTAGCTGTGATAAACCATCAAAACCTGGTTTTCAGATACAGGCTGTGTAAATACCCTTCATCCACAGAACAAAGACAGTGTTAGTGATAGTAATACGTGCCTGAAATCCTATGCTGTCAAGGTTTTTTTCCTCCCAGCACTGATAAGTTGGTGTGCATTCCTGTACAATCTACTTGGAAGATTCAAATTACACAGTGTTTGCTAAACCTGACACTTGGCCAAAGAAGTACTTAACAGAACTAATACAGGGACCAGTGATCAAATGACAGTGTCTTGAAAAAGTGTCATTATCTATTTGGTGAGTGACAATTTAAGCCTCAGTTTGCTTCTGGTCTCTTTTGAACAACTGAGGCTCCAAAAACAAAGTTCATAACTTGACCATATCCTAAGAGCCATTAATTAATTGTTAATACAGGCATGGGATTTTAAAATACCACCCCCCTTCAAGTTAAGTGCAAAAAAAGTCTCCGTTCCTTTGAAGCGAGGAAGTGTGTGACTAGCAGAAAGACAGTGTTGCTATTACATGGTGATAGGAAAAGGACACCAGTGCAGAATCCATATAACGCATATGAATTTTTATGAGAAATAAACATTTTGATCTTGAAGAAAAGAATTACTGTGGGTAGCAAATATGGCTTTATAATGCCATCCTTTGTTTTGTCACCAAGATCAGAAAAAGGGTGAATTTATGATCAGTCAAAATGCAGGAAGAATCTGTAATTCTCTGCCATTCACGCACAGTGATTAGAATCTGCTTTGTGCAACTGACCTCCAATGACAGGATATTTCTGAATACATGGAAGAAAGGATATTCCTCTGTAAACTCCAGCCATTCAGATTTTTTCTAGTCTAAAATCACATGCAAGACTAGAACTAAGCCAGAGAAAGCATAGTTCAACCTTCACAGCAGGTTTCCTGCTAAGCTGCAGCAGGAACAAAACTTTACTGTCCAATAAGCAGTACTTTCCCTTTTGAGTTCCTCTTAAATCTAAACCAGGAGGGGGGTTTTTTATGGGTTTTTTGGTGTGTTTGGTGTTGTTGGCATTTTTAAAATTTTGGGTGGGTTTTTTGGCAGGGGAGGGGGGAAGCTAAAGAGGCAGACAAAATCTTTGATTGAAATCAACATACCTCTTTCTTAAGGCCCTATGAATGCCGGCATGACAAACTTGCAGTGTGATGTGCTCCTTGAATCTGCAGTATTACTGCTGTGCCCTCCTTTATCTCAGTTGCTGAAATTTGTCATTGCTCTGATCCTCCTGGAAATGTGAAGAGCAGGCTGTGGGATTGCCTCCCTCACCTCCTGTCATCAGCACTGATTTGTAGACCCCCATCTGCCTATCAAGGAGCTGCCTCCCTCTCATAGCCAAGACAGAAAGCTGTCTTGGACAACAAGCCAGATACATTTTAGTTTTTTTTCTTTTCCCTTCATGCAGCTTTTTAGGTTAGCTGCTTAAAAAAAATTATGTAGCCATCAGATTTATTATTTGATTTATAAACTTTTTTCCCCTCTAGAAAGTATTTTCATTGTGCTATTTTGTGGCATTTTGAATATGGCACATGTGAACCTCAAATAATGTAACCAATGTCCTGTCTCCACAGTGCCCCACTGTGTCCAGTCTCCCACTGCAGATCATGGGGAAACACTGCAGAAACTTTTTCAGCTTTCTTAAAATAATTCCACTTCAGTGGTGCAGTACCTGTGTTCATCAGCTCAAGGGCTACCCTCACTCTGGATGTCAGCTCAGGGGTGTCAGCTCAGGCTGCCCCTACTCGGTCAGACGCTGGGAGTTCAAAACACAGAGGGATACTTCCCTCTGCTGGGCATGTTTATAAACCAGTGCAAAAGAAATGTTTAAAAATAGCCAAGTGGTCTCCTTCTGTGTTTGACCCTGCTCTGTCCAGGTAAATAATCACAGTATTTATCTTTGTGCATCTAAATGTAGATGTTCCCAGGTGCCTCTGGAGGCACCTGCCTTTCTCCGTTGGTTGGATAAGGAATCAAGCTCACTAACATTATCTATTGTAGTTGGATGCCTCACGTAAGTAGCAAACACCATCCTATTACTCCCAAATACTTTAGCGGGAGATCAGCATCATCAGAAATTCCAAGCCCATATAAATATTAATGAAAAACTTTACTGGTTCACGTGACTATTTGCAAACACAGGGTGGATGTTGAATTTGTCTCAGAAATATAAAGCCCTGTGCTCCAGGTTACTATATTGAGGGGAATACTGGGAAACTGGGCCATGATTTGTATGACATGTCACAGGTTATAAGGAAAAATAATTAAAAGGTTGGATTTTCGACTATTTGCAAATCACTCCTGGAAAACTATAGTAAACTGTTCTCTCTGGACTTCCTGTTTATTTGGTAGGCAATTGATTCATACATAAATTAGGATGGGGTAGTTCAGCATTTAGTCAGGTGTTAGGTATGGATATTTTCTTGAATAGCAGTTATTCTTGTGCTGAACAAAAATAGTTAAGGGAGTCAAAAAGTGTTTGCAAGGAAACAACTGGTTAAAGACTGAAAGAGTTTTCAGACCATTGTATAATTTTAGCATATTTTTTCATTAGAATAATTTACACTGCTGTTCACATAAGAAGAGTTTGGATGACATAGCAATTGAGCAGCTGGGATTCACTGTTTTTCTCCATACTCAATGAAACTTTTTTTTCATGTTGCCAGTTTATTTCATAAAGGTTGTATTTTCCAGACTGACTGGGGATTCTGATATAGTGTAAGGACTTACATTTTTATGGGTGCTTAAGAACTTTTATTGCTGAACATTTTGTAGAGAAGTTGAGTATGCTTCAGCAATTTATATTATGGTCCACAGATGGAATAAATATACAGGCAATAGAAAGGAATCAGACTCTCCATTTTATGCTGATTATTCAGCTAGTCCTATGCCCCTTCAGCATTCTGCAATCCAGATTGACTATTCTATGATCATTCCTTCACAAATTAAAGCACTACCCTAAAATAGCATAGATTTTTATCATGTCTGTTCATTTTGCCTTTATTGCAATATCATCTGTCAAGGAATATGTTCTATTTTATTGAGTTACACCTACAGTTGAGGCTCTATTTCATTATGCTATATCCAGTAAAAATATTATCCTCACAGTTTTTAGGAAGCTATTTGTCATTTCAATGTCACCCACAAGTTCTCACTTCCCAAAAAATATTGAACTGCAGTTCTGCTGGATTGCTGTTGGTTTCTTTCTCCACAGATTGCTTCAGTCCTCAAGCCACAATTATTTAATATAACCACATTAAAAATCAGGTTCCCTGTTTATCTTAGACACTAATACATGGATCTGATCCATTTTTGTCCATTTATTGACAACTGTAGACTTTCCCCATCTTTGACTTTCTATAATCGTAGTGAGGCAGATTTATAAATTTATCTCCATTTATAGACAATTAGTAATTTTTATTTACTCATGTACTTGTATGGTAACACCAGATAGCAACAAGATATAAGCAGAGTCAGTAATTATGTACACAGTCAGGTTGGCTTGCCAAGTGGCTCATCTATGGTCTTGACATATGATCCTTGAGTATCAGAAGAGTTAGGATATATGGCACCTTAACTCTTGGAGAAAAGGGTATCCCCTGAGCACATGATTGTGTAGAGCAGCAGATTGGTTCTCACAAGATATTTTCACAGCGAGGGGAAGAAGCCTGTGGGGTAATTTCAGCTTTAGAAGAAAAACTGCTGCAGATAAGGAATTGTAAGTACAAGTTGCTATTAATTCTCTCTCACTTTGTAACCAACCAATCTCTTAGGAATCCCCACTCCTCCAGCTAAGCTTTTTTTCTCTGTAATCTCTGTAACAGGCTACCTGGCTGTAAGACTACAGCACTCTGTGCAACTGAACACTGGAATGAAATAAAATCCATCTGCTAAGGCTTGACTTGGTGCTTTCAATATTCTAACACATCCCTTGACTTTTATTATCAAGAAACATTGGATTTTGCATTAATTTGTGTTTGCCTTGTGTTTTAAAGGTACTTTCATTCAGTTGCATTCTTCCACTTCTCAGCTTTCACCGTATTCAAGTGAGTCACAGTGGGGGCATTTAATTCTGAAAAGACTCTTCTCAGCATGCTGGAAATAAGCATCAGGAAAAGCATCCTCTTTTAAAACCTCCTCTTCTTCCCAATATCCTTGAACTTAATGGAATCTCATCATGCACATTTTCAAGGTATCCTCTCTCACTGTGGTCTATTGAGACTGGACTGTCTCTATTGAGACAAAGCGTGAAGAATTAATGAAAATTACCCCAAAGTATTGTACTTTTCATTTCAGCAATAGTTCTGAACTGCAGCAAGTACAGATCAGAAATTACCTACCATCATACACTGCAAAAAAGGCAAATTCTCTCTTGACAAATAACAATAATCTTTCTCTGCTCTGACAAGTTTAGCAAATTAGATGAGTTAAACTCCTTACCTTCAATTTCTAAACTAGTCAGAAACATATTTATTTAGGTAAAGTACAGCTTAAGTATGCAGGAATAAATACAAAGCAGTGAAAAGAATGGCCTGAATTAGTCCTGAGAGTTGAGCTATATTCTACATCATTCTATAGAAGACATATCAAGACATTAATAGAGAAAAGATAAGTTGAAAACATTTTACACAAATAATGAATTAAATCAATGCTTTAGAACTCTGTAAAAAAATTCCAAGGCTTCTAGAAGGTTCCTATCTGAGAAGTTTTTCAAATTAATTTATTGGAAGCATGATAAAATTCCTGTATTTCATTTCACTGATTAAGTCTTTCTGAGTTCTTTCCTAGGAATGCAAAGTTTTGATTGCATTCCTAGAGTAATGTAATTGCACAAGATTAGATTAGAATTTAGATGCCAGCATCCTACCTTGCAATGTGGAGAGCTGCATTAAGGAAACTTCAGTTCCTTCACAGGGTTGTTTTGTATGTCTCATGTCAATGTACAACACGCATGCTGGTCCTCTCCTAAGGTAAAAATCAGTTTCACAGTGATAAACATGTTAAGCAGGAGAACACAGTTTTAAAAAATTACATCATAAATTCCATCTGAATTAAATACTGAAACAGTACTTGAAATAATGTGTTTAAAGTGAAGCCTCTATTCATTTAAATTGGATGGTTGCAATGCAGATAGGCAGGCTTGTTCAGATTTGTAGCTTGTTAAGCAACATTAGCTCATCTCAGCCAGACTAATATTTATTGTCTAGTGAATAACATCGCTAGAACATTTATACAGACCTTTCACTATTCAAGGAAGGGAAACTTATTTTTAATATAAGTAAAGGTATGAATGAGAGATTTCCAGGTAATGAAATCCCGGATGGGAAAATGTAGGAAAGATTTTTGGTTTAAACACTTTAATACCTAATAAAATTTTGTATCCTGACACAAAACCCTAGCTCTGAACTTGAAGATTGTTGACCCAGTGTACACAGGCTCAGGATAGCACCAAAGAGCTGACCTAACCCCACTGTACACAGCCAAACCCTGCCCAGCACACCTCGACAGGATTTAAGCATCTTGCAAACATGACAGCTGGAGAACTTTCCCCCCCTTCCTGTTCAGCCTCCTCCTACTGTTGACAGCAGTGTCAGATTTGGGAGAAACTTCAGGTCTCCTGCAAATCACAAATGCATCCACACAGACACATGCTCCTCCTCCTCCTCCTCATGCGAGGGGCATGAAGATGGATGATCAGGCGTCATCATCCCTTTAATACTGAGCTGTCTGCTCTGTGGTGCACTCTGGAGGTACTTTTAAGTCTCAAAATACTTTAGACTCTTTCAAAAGATTGAGATTTATGAAGTTGTGTGATATGGAGTCATCTTATTGACTGATGAAAGTCCTGTGGTGTGTCACATCTGAAATTATTGCAACTCTGTCAGTATTAACTGTGAGATTTTGACATTTACCAATGTAGTTGGCAGATTCAGCAAGCTTGTGGCTAAATGATTTCAATTATTTCTATTACTACTGAATTAATCATTCTGAGATATTTTATTGAGCTGAAGATACCTTCAAGTCTGATATGGAAAAAGAAAAATATCTTTTTGTTTGCCTGAAAACAAATATAATATTCTGGCAGACAGATATCTATTGACTGCTTTTATTTTACACACTGAATAATAACTTGTTTAATTTTTAAAAATAACACTTCATTCAACCTGAGAATAATGATTCAATCTCAGTAAAGTTTTCGTCACCAGAATGCATACAGAAGTAATTCACTACCGCTTATTAAAAGTTATATCAATTCCTAACACACAGAAAAAATTTTAGTGTTGAGGCTTAGGGTCCTGCTTTGCATGTTACTTGCAATCTTTTGGATAAAGTCCAAGTCTTAAATTTGCTAGGGTGTAGGTTTACTTTTATTTCTTTAAAATACACAATATGGCAATTTTAAAGTTAATATTAAAAAAATATACAAAAAATTCAGTTTTAGGATCTTTTTCTGGGTAATGAAAACAAAAAGGCATCACAGAACAAGTCAAGGCAGTATTCAAGTAAAGATTGTATATGACAAGAACAACTCGAAACTGAATTTGCTAGGTAATTAGCACATTCTATGACAGTTCACTAAAGCATATCAAGACCACTCTTTGCCTGTGTTCTTTTTATGTCTTGGGAAGAATATAAAAAGAAACTGGAGATCAAATTTAATTAGCACTTCATGTTAGAACTAATTAGCATTTGCAGATTTCCACATGGATTCTCTTTTGTAACAGAAACATTTGAGCTATGATAATATCATGGAGGTCAAAGTGCCTTTAAACAAGTCCAAATGAGAATCAAATCCTATTTTTATTTCTTCTGGGTTAAGCTGTTGACAGTAATTGAATTGGTATTGAATATTCAAATTATTAAAGCAGGTCTATATTGGTATTAACTTGGAATTTAATGCTTCTAAAATACTACTGAGTAATGTGGGTGAATGATGACAGCTTTGAAACAATTTTATTTCTCCTGTGATCAGTTCTTCAGAAAAAAAATAAAAATAGAACATAAGGGCAGTAGATTGATGCCAATCAATTGGTATTCAGCCAGTGATGGCTGAATTGCGTTTGACTTGGCATCAGTGCCTGCAGAAGATGTTCAGCATCAAAGCTGGGGAAGAGGCTTCTGTATTCATCTGTAATTGCTCTACCAGAAGTAGGTGTTGCAATGCTGGGTCAAAATCACCTTTGTGGATTCATCTTGCAGTGCATCAGTTAATAAAAAAATATTATTAAATGGTAGTAGTATTTGGAGGGTAATTTCTATCTTCCACTGATTTAATACCATTTGATTTCAGGAAATAAATGTGGTGTACCAATGTAAATTTTCACACATTAATAAGGGCAAATATGAATCCCTAAACCTTTTTTATCTATAGGCTGTATCTTTTAGAATTAAAATGTTTGATCTTGCAAGGCTTCATTCTGTTTTCAGATCCTGCTTGTCTTATCTGGGCATAGGTGTTCCCCAAGCAGTGGCAATTTCACAGCTTTACGAATTGAGTACATGTGCTCCCATGACCTGTAAATGTTCAAGAGTGCTTTGGGCAATGATAGCAGATGTGTTTTCATTCCAATAGCATCTATTCTCATGTTAAAATTTGTGCTTGAGGTTCAACTTTTTGTTATTTGCTGATGCAGAATCTTATTCTGTGGATATAGGCTGAGTGATGACATTTTGCTGTAGTAGGGTATGGGAACAGCATCATTGAGGAAATAATTATAAGGGCCAAGATTTCTGTGCATGAAACATAATATTATGGACCACATTTTAGTGCCTTATGGAATGTTTATACAAAAGGCCTTGATTTTCAAAGGGGAATAAGGAGGACTGACTAAGTCCTCTTGAAAGCAGTCTTTGAAGACAGACTTGTAAACATCAGAAGTAAAAGGCAAGATGTTAAACCTTCATAGAGAAATCTATCAGTGCTAAATAAATACCTTCATTCTTCCTTACAACTGCTTCTCCTGGCATAGTGACTTTAAAACAGAATCACTGAAAATGAAAATGACTCTAAATATTAACATAATAATATGTTTACTATTAGATGTTTACTGCTGTATGCACGTTATAAAAACAGATTTCTACGCGTAATAATAAAAAAATTCATTTTCATTTAAACATTTTTTGAGATATCCTGAAATGTAACAAAACCAAAAGGAACCATCAATAAATCTGTGTACCTTGCAGATGAACAATATGCCTTTAAACACTACTCCATCCCATAGAGTTCAAGATTTTCAGCATTACTGACTGCTGCACATATTTTCTCACACTATCTTTTGTGGATCCCAGGTGTGCTTTCTATTTCAATTGGTTTTATTAATACTTAAGCATACTCAGCCTCCTCTGCAACCCAGTTTTACTCTGACTTTTAAAATGTCTCCCACAACTATCCTGTTTATTGCTCTACTCAAGACCTATATTATTATTAGCTCTCTGATACAAGACTGATTTGGATCAGGTTATAGTTTTTTGAGACAATCTCACTGTCTTCCATGACTAATGAGGTGAGGCAGGGGAGCATTGCTTGGTTTTAGATTTAATGATCAGACATGCTTTGAAACATGTGAAAATAAGGTTTGCTTCACCTGTGGTGGATGAAACAGAGCCGTGACCTTCAGGTGCTGAAGAAAGGCTCAGGTTTTCCCATCAAAAAGAGCCCCACAATGAAGCACTATGGGAATTTCCTGGGGAGATTAGGGAACATCAGTCACCAGAGGTCTGCAGAGCCAGCTGTGTTTTCTCCTCAGAACTGTTTATTTTCAGGAAAACTACTGGATTTGTAGATTAAGGAATAGAGAATTGTCCATGGCAGGTGACAGAGAACAGCATATGCCATGCTTTTGATTTTGCCCCAACACCAGAGGGAGTCAGACTGCAAACATTTTAAAATGGAGGGAGCCCATAACAAAACTTGACCAGCCCCTCTCTGTAACAGGAGTCTCAGCCTCAGAAAAATCAGGGAGAAACAAATGCAAGACTAATTTCTCACTTGTAAAAATCCCTGTTTGAAGAAATGGGATAATTAGTCTCTGTCAAGGCACAGTTTTATTTCGCAGAGACAGCTTTAGTCCATCTGTCTGGGGGAGAGGATTGTAAAGGACTTGGAGCTTCATATGTGACAAAGGAAAAGCTAGTTTTAAATTACACTTAGTACTCATGTCAAACATATAAAAAGCCTTATGCTCTTAGATGTGCAGTGGTGACCATAGTAATGATCCCATTAAAGATCTGATAGAAAAGAAATAAGAACCTCTAGACTAAACCAAAATAAATATTACTGAGCACTAGTTTCCCAGTTTATCTTCAATTTTTTTTCCAGCCTAGAAGTGCACAACACTGTAATCAGTCATCACATCTTGCACTGTGATGCCTCACCTTTTTATGTTTCTTGTTTTAAACTATAATGACGCTACAAGCTGTCTTCAACAAAGGCAGCTGTTCCTGAACCTCGGGGAGAAGAGGGAGAGCTCCCCTGCTTTGTGCCATCTCTGCTGAGAAGCATGTTGACCCCAATATCTACGGCATTAAAAGATAAAAACATCCTTTTGAGTTTGGTTTCTGTACTTCCCCTCAGGAGTCTGAGTTGAGGTTTTTGCCTTCCCTGGAAAACAAAGAGGTTTGGATGCCTGAAGGGGCCTGGCTCCTCCCTAGCTCCCTGACCTGAGCACAAGCAGGCACTCGCCCGGGATGCCGGGTCTCACGCCATCCCTCATCACGGGTCAGATCTCACAGCGCCTTTGTCTCTGCGGGCTCCCTTAACTGTTTCCCCTCTGGAGGCTGGACAAGCTCAGGCTGCTGGAAGATGGTGAAACCCTTCCTTTATAATAGGGACTAGACCAGCCAAGTGTGTGAAATAAAATGTTGTTTAAGTCTTCAAATAGAACAGGATTCTCTCACTCCAAGTCCACAAAAATATAGTAAGCTAAGCACTAATATTGAAAATATATATGAATTATCACCGCAGAGATCCAAATTAGCATAGCTGTATTGCAACAAGTCTTTGCTGGGTTATGCTGGTTACAGCCCTGGATGGGACAATAGCAAATCATATGCAACACAGCATTGAAATTTGAGGAGATAAATTAGATTTGACTTGAAATTATTGAGGTAGTTCTAGTTTAGCAAAAAAAAATTATGGGTCTACATAATTCTGTTATAAATTTCTATAATAAATTTACACACAACTTTTTTCTAACTTCACTACTGAGGCTAAAGTGCTTAAGGGAAAAGTATTTTAATAATCTTTTCCAAATTGGATTACACTTGATTCAAGTAATCATAGTGATCATCAAAGACACTGCACTTTGAGTGCAAAGCACATTCACACTACATTGCAATATCAATGTCTAAATGAGTACAATTCTGTCATTCCACTGTCGTGTAAGCTCATGATGGGCATTGACCTTATAATTATTCAGCAAAACATTTGCATGTGCAGTGTTCTCTAACTAAGAGGAGCAATTCTCTGATGCCTGAGTGGTTCCCCAGAAGTAGTTTTGAAATTCATTCAAAGGAATGGACCTGCCAGGTCTAGTGAGTGACATCCCTGCCCGTGGCATGGGCCTTGGAGCCAGCTGATCATGAAAGCCCCTTTGAACCTAAGCCTTTTTATGATTCTATGAATTGTGTAAAACCGGATAGCTGGGCATGATTTCACTGGGACTACTTATAAATTTAGCAGGATGATTTCATAATCTGCCCTTTTGTATCTGAATATTCCCTGTTTCCTCTTCTCTCTACTGGGGAAGATACAGAAGGTACTAGGATGAATTAGATCAGTTTAGAGCATCTATTCTGAAAACCTTTGTCATTATATAGAAACTAATAGAGAATATGAAATGAAACAACTCATCCATGCTCCTTTTTTAAAAAATTTAATTTATGACATTATGAAATCGAGCTAGAATTGAAACTGTTCCTTTTTTATGTATTACCTGCAAGTAACCAACATACAATCTCTGCATTTAATATTTTAGGGGTTTTGGATTCAGAAACTTATAGCTTGGAATATATTTAATTTGAGAATCAGACCGGTATGAAGAAGATTGCCTTTTTTTTTTTTTTTTTTGTGAACAGAAGCTTCAAGTATTTCAAACAAAATGACCATTTCCTCTGCACAGTCATTATCAGAACAAACCAACAGAGTGTGCTCATGTACTGTGAAAGCTGAAGCTGCTTTTAGTTAAAAGATGTTTTTCCTATCCCTTCTTCGTCCTCTTTAAAAATAATTAGCTGTAAAAGCTACATTCCTTGTCAAGATTTTCGATGACATATAACATCTCCAGAAGAAACAAGCATCATCTTACATAATTAAATGGAGGAAGAGAGGGAATTCTTGATGAGAACAGTGGGAGTAAAACTTTTTTACAGAAAATCAGTATTTAACAGCAATAGCACAGGGATCCACCAAGCTTTTTGTGCTAGTGAAAGTGTTGAGCTGTGCCCTGGTGATTAACCCCAGGGCCATCTTGTGCACGGCACTGCACTTTTAGAGAGGTGATCTGCTGTGAGGGTGGAGGAACTGAGAGTGGAATCTGGGGAATGGCAGAGCTGAAATGGATTCTTCTGCTGGGGGATGCTCGCAAAAGGTTCTGCTGGATAATGTTGTGATGTTAAGATATCCAGAAGTTGTTGCAGCCCAGATCATTTTTTTTGCCAATAAAAACTGTATTTTTGTGGGATAGATCCCCAAAGACAACAGCTAATATTCAGCACTGGAGACAGCACCAGAACTAGATGCAAATGCATAACCTTCCTCATAATGAGTCTTCTGACAAAGTTGGAATAGTTTCCCACTCTGTTTATAGAAACACTTTAAACCTTTGATACAGAAATCTGTTCTCTGAATAAAAATAATAAAATAAGGATAGCTCAATAAGGGCAGGAATAGGGCATGTTTGATGCAATCCAACACACATCTGTATCCACGAGGGCTGAACATTTTGAAAAAGGCAGACATGGGCATTTAAAAGTCAGTGCTACACAGGAGGGAAGGGGGATGCTGTACTGTTAAAGTGAGAAAAATTTGGACTTTGTTTGCTACCTCAGTTGTCAATAGTCAGCTGTGAAATAGCTCAGACCAACAAACAGGTTACCACTGGATGGGAAGTTAATGTACATTTTCATAGTCTGATGCCTTAGCCCACAGCAAATTCAAGAGGCTTAGAGAAATCTGAAGTGCATGAAACAGCTGAGAGAGCTGCGTTTGTGAAGGGCTGCTGCACAGTTACTCCCTCAGGGAAGTAATTTATTCTGTGCCTCAAAACCCAAACTCAAATAAGGATTTTGTTGTTGCTCTGAAGGTTGTCAAAAGATGAAGTTCATTGCTGATTAAAATTAGCAGTCATTTCATTGCCATCATGAATATTGTAATGCTTTGTAGATTATTGCCATCTCCTTCATAGTGCTACAGCATTACTGTTTAATGAAATCACATCTGAGAGGAAGTGGATACCTTGATCTGAAAAGGTAATCCCAAAATCTCCACATGCTACATGGTTCCATGTAACACAAAGACAGACACACTCTGTTTCACTTGAAGAATCCCCAAAGACCTAAATCTCTGTGCTCTTGCAAAAGCATTCTGTGTGCCAAGCCTCCACTGATCTCCCCTTGCAATATAATTACACTGGGATACCTCCCTACAGGTGAAGTCTTCCTCTTTGGAAAAATGCTTGCAGCATTCTGGGACCCCTCTTATCCACACACAGTGTAAAACTCAGCTCTGAGGATTAGCCTGCTTTGCCTTTCTCTTCTTCTACACAGTCTTTCTTCCTGGCTCTAGGCTTTAGGCCACTTTGCTGCATTTCAGTTTTGCAAAACTGAGAACGCATACCAACTAAATATGAAACTCAAGAGTTTAGAAATGTCTTCTAGTGTAAGAACTTCAGACTTTGTAAGATCTTACTACCTGATGTGATTAGGTTTTGAATCCATCAGCATTAAGAACATATTCCTGCTAAAAATGTTGCCA
Source organism: Pyrgilauda ruficollis (assembly GCF_017590135.1). Lineage (NCBI taxonomy): Eukaryota > Metazoa > Chordata > Aves > Passeriformes > Passeridae > Pyrgilauda > Pyrgilauda ruficollis. The sequence goes on along the minus strand of NW_024519207.1, from coordinate 890,537 downwards.
CAATGCATCAATTATAATCATACCTTTAGACTTTCCCTGTTATAAATCAGAGAAGAATGTCTGGTGCAGTACTAGCACAAGTTTATTTGAAAAAAGCCAACCCTGAAGTGTGTGAACAATAGAAAGTTTTCATCAAGCTTCATTTGAAAATTCCCATCACTGCTATTAGTATGATGATAAAAATGTAATGGATAAGATTCTGAGTTTATTAATCTTATTTTTTTTTTCCCAGCACAGCTTCCAATTCAGCTTATATTCTTAAAATGAACAGTGATTTTATATGTCTTGGGTTTTGCCTACTTTAAGATGTTTTCAAAAAGCAGACTACTTAGAAATTACCTTTTGCCTCTCTTAGGAAAAACAGCTCAAAACATGAAAATACATTGCAAGAGGCCTATGACGTGTGAGGATGTAGTAATTTCACTGTTGAATTTCCTCTGAGTCTCATTCTCTGTGATAAGGAAATTCTCTCACATTTTGAACTAAGGTTTCACAACTGTATGGGAGCTGATTTGATAGCAGAATTAACAGTCTCCTGTACCTATGCAAACATTTAGGGACAAAACAAAAAGAAGCAAATCCCATGAAGCACAAATTTCTGGGGTTCACATATTAAACCTGTATTACTGTCTGGCTTCCCTAAAGACAGGAGCTCAACAAATGTCACATTCATACAGCCTGGTGTTTCATTTCCCCAACTGTCCTTTTTCTTTTTTATGACTTCCGTCTGAATTGAATTCTGAACATTCAACAAACAGGACAAAGACTGTCTTACAGTCACATCCAGTTAGTGATAAGCTCTTTGTGCGTGGAAGTATCTTTACTTCTATAACCAGACAGGGAGTGAGTTGGTGTGTTAGCATTCTTGTCACTGGTACCAAATAATAGCTGGAAAAGTTCTGCTGCAACAGGTTATGTCTTAAGGATCAATTTGTAATGCAGACTGCAAACCTGTCTGATTTATGAAGCAGCTGCTATCCTCAGGTCCAGGTCCTGTCAGACACATTAGTCTGGCCACACTGTGAGAAAAAAGTAGATTATGCCCTTTAGACCCACAATGAATTATGAAACTCTCCACCTTCTCACCAGAAACAACAATGATGCAAGGAAAGGAGAGATAATTTGCTTTCGTTGGTCTCACAAATGACAACGCATATTTAGACATCTGGGGCAATTGTTTCCAAAATTAAGAGACTCAAAATAGCACTTGTTTGTCTAAATCAGCTAGTTCATCAATATTTAATTCAATACTGGCAGTATTTCTGACATTCTTAGTTTAAATGGTGAGAAAATTCAGTTTCACTAAAACGTTCCAAAATTACTACTGCCAGAAAGGATTTTAGAATTCATTTTCAAGCAAATTTAAAGAAATATATGACATGAAGCTAAAAATTATTAGAAGACATTGGAGCTGAAAGGCATGGGTTTTTCAAAGACACAGGAAATGGAAAAATGCAAGAGGGACTTATTTTCTCACTGAAGGTCAAATAAAACTGAATACAACTAAGAGAAATGAGGGCTGCACAGAGACTGGCAAACACTCAGGAAGTAGCTTTGTGCCTGTAATATAATTGTGAAATATATCACAGGGCAACAGTGATTCCCTGAGATGGACAGTATGAATTGGTTGTAATTATTGATTAGGAATCTCAGTCTTACTAATCAGCAGGACTTTGAAAAACATGAGATGTACAGTATCTTCTTTTTATCTAATTATACTAAAAATTATTAGACCAAATTCTGTGAACAGTGCAGAAGAGCTCTCAATTGGCGCAAGTTGCATGGGCAATTTCTACTTAAAATAAAATAAACTAAAAAGGTTTTTAATTTAAATTTCCTCTTTCAAAGGCTGGTTGCCAAAAGCTCTTCTCACTATTGCTCAGTCATTGGTGGGTAATTTGTTCCAGACACTTTCACCTTCTCTGGAAAGGATCTTCATGTCAGCTGTTTCCCCATCTAGTTTTAAATCTTTCCAGTTGGGGGGGATTAATTCTCTGGGTAAACACCTCAGAAGAGCATATGTATGACAGTCTTTCTCAGTGTAGTTGCTTGTATTTTCCCCATGACTGAATTATGCACATGTGGGTCCATATAAATAGAAGAGAGACAAAGTGGAAAAATAGCCTCTTATTTCACACTTCTTCAATATCTAGGGCTCAGAATTAATAAATACCAAAAGCTGCTGTTGCTGCCCTCATTAATATCTCTGTCTACAAAGTATTTGAGGAAGTAGCTAGCAACCAGTCTTGCCAGAATCCTGGACCAAACTTCCTGTCAGTGTTGGGAGATCCAGCAGGGTTACTCGGACATGTATTTGTTTGAGATCGTACATACAGAAATGTACACTGGTTTCACGGCAATAAAAAATTGCCCACACCAGATATGGATTGTTTCTTCATGGCCAGGCCTTGAAAAAATCAACATTAAGGTCTTGGATTAGATGCCACCCTTTCCTCTCAGTCAGTCATATGGCACTGCCATACCTCAGGTCAGACCTTGTAGCTATGATATTTTATGAAAAATCCTTTGCTAGGATTTTTCCCTCCTGGGAAGCTGAGGAGCCTCAGGAAAGAAATGTAAACAGTAACTATCTGATGCTGTGGAATGCAACAGGTGCATCTTCCATTGGTCCATGTGGATTGTTTTCAATTGATGACAAATCACAGCCACCTGTGCCAAGGCTGTGAGCAGTCACAAGATTTTGTTATGCATTCTATTCTTGTTCTTTCTAGCCTTCTGATGATCTTTTCTCTCTATTCTTTTAGTATAGTTTTAATGTAGTATTTTAATATAATATATATCATAATGTAATAAACCAGCCTTCTGAGAACATGGAGTCCAGACCAGTGTCTCCTCACATGGGGCATCAGATGTGACAAGACCTTGTCTCTCACTCGTGGCTGGCGAGGGCCTCTGAACGCTCACAGAAAGTACAAAGCCCCACTGAGACCTATGAACCTGTCAGTACAGCCAGCAGGTCTCTCTGAAGAATGTAAGCAAAAAACAGCCTGGCCAGCAGCACGGCAACAATTTCAACAGCATAAACATATTTCAGCAGGAGGAAAACAATCAAGTAGTCCTGTGAGATAGCACAGCCTAGATACCCCTGGATCCCGAGTGCCCTGCCCCACTCTATGTTCCATGTCCCACTGGCCATGGCAGCTGCTTTGGTCCAGAGTAAGAGGTGACTGAGGGAGGCTCTTTGCCTCCCAAACACGTGTGAATAAACCACATCAGATGCCCTGAAAGCAAGGGCCTGATGCCCTAGGCTTGTCCCTGGCTGCTGTAAGGATTTGACAAGAGGAAGTAAAATGCCTTTCTCTCCAGGGCCTGCAAGAACCTCCCTCCCTGCAGCAGAAGGGAACATGTGAGATGTAGATACATGGCACAAGCTGCACTATGCCAGACAAGGAAAAATAGCACAATTCAGATTTAAGTATTTCTTAGGAGCTCTGCTCTGTGTTTGGCAGACAGGCACAATTCTTTAGCTGGCCACTAATGAGCTCTGCCTGAGCAGTGCATAAGCAGTGGTCCAAAACAGCTGTGTTGCTTTGCTCTGCCTTTATCTGGTTCTGCAGCCCAGGTCTTTATCTCTTTTCCACCTTGCAGTGCTAATGGCTTCTGACCTCTGAACCAGTGTTTGCTGGGGCTGAGCAAATGCCTCTGGTTTTCTGTTCAGGCTCAATGCCAGCCACAAATCTCTAATCACGTTACATCCTGCTGCTCTCTGCAAAGAAGCTCTGGACACCAGCACTGCATTCAAGGATCTCCTTTCATTTACCATCCCTGCTCTGCCCGCAGTCTCATCAATAACAACATTAAAGACCATTTATGTGCACAGCTGGACACTCTGGAAAACTGAGGGGTATAACAGGCAGCAGATGAGCACTCCAATCATTTAACACTCTTAGATAACAGAGCCCAGGGTTTTTTCAATCCACAAAACAGCCTTTCCCCTGCTCAAACCTTATCTCTTTAAAGAATATATATTATACATTAACAATATTCTTTCATGAGAAAAAAAGGAGAGCCTTTTTTTTTTTTCCTTATATAGGCAGAGTCCTGTTTCCTGAGAGTGTGAATCATTACTGACATAGGGGAGAGATGAAATATAGGTGGTCAAGACCAAGGCTGGTTTGTAAAGCATTTAGAAGAATATAACACAACACCAGAGAAACCAATTAACTTATAGGAGGAACACGTTCCTACGTGCATGGTATAATGGCTGAATATTTTGGTGGTAAATATCAAAATAAATATGGTAATATAAGTCTAATTTAAAAGCTGTTATTTCAGAGAAATGGGGAGAAAAAGTAATTATATTAAAATTCAATTAGGAAATAACTAAACAACCAACCAATGACATTAAAAAAAATAGTAAAACTCCGCTTTGTGCAACATTGTCTTGGTATTATTCTGACATCTGAAGTTCCCACTCAGAATCATGTTCTTTGCCATCCTACAGAAGGATGCACAATGCGGGAGTCTTAAATTCAGCAATTTTTGAGGAATTAGAATACACCAGTCCCTCAGGGGTCCATTCTGGGACCAGTATTTTTTTAATATCCTAGCCAATGACATAGTGGAATCAAGTGCACCCCCAGCACATTTGCAGGTGACACCAAGCTGAGTGGTGCAATTGACACACGTGAAGGACAGGGTGCCATCCAGAGGGACTCAAGGGCAAACTCAAGGAAGTGGCCTCATGGAAACCTCATGAGGTTCAACAAGGCCAAGTGCAAGGTGCTATACCTGGCTTGGGGCAACCTCCAGCATCTACACAGGCTCATGAATGGACAGAGAGCCATCCTGCTGAGACGGACATGGGGATACTGGTGGATGAAAAGGTCAGTGTGAGCCAGCAGTGTTCTCTCATAGGTCAGAAAGCCAATCATGCCCTGGGCTGCATCAAAATTTGGCCAGAAGGTTAAGGGAGGTGACTCTGCTCTGGTGTGACCTCGTGTGGAATACTGCTTTGGAGTCCTCAGCATGGGAAAAACATGGACCTCTTGAAGTGGGTCCAGAGGAGGGCCATGAAAATGATCAGAGGGATGGAACACCTCTCATGTGATGAAAACCTGAGAGCTGGGGCTGTGCTGCTTGAAGAAGAGAAGGGTCTGGGGAGAGGTTTTTGTGGATTTTCAATACTTGATGGGGACTTTTAAGAAAGGTACAAAAAACAATTTCAGTAGGGACTGTTGCTAACTAACAGAGGATTATTTTAGACTAGATTTAATAAAAATGTTTCACAATGAAGGTGGTGAAACACAGACAGATTGCCCAGAGAGGTGGCAGATGCCCCACTCCTGGAAACATTCCAGATCAGCCTGGTGAGGGCTCTGAGCAACCTGATCTAGTTGAAGATGTCCCTGCTCATTGCAGGGGTGGTTGTAGTAGACAACCCTTCCAGCCCAAGCTTTCCTGGGATTGAAGGATTCTATGGTTACACGGCAGTCTGCTTAACCTGCGTTCTCTGCAGATGAAAATCTCTCACAGCATTTATGTTTAACTAATAGTAATTGTAAAGAAGGACAAGAACGTGTTGCCCTGGGGTGTTACCAGACAGGCAAATAACTCAGAAACGAGTTTCTGACATGTTTTGGAAACCTTAGAGTTTTCACTGTAATGTTTGTAGGAAGAATATATAAATATTTTATATAATGAATTGACAGTTACATATCTTTGCCATGAACAAATTCTTGGTAGTTAGACAGATACAAGGACAGATAGATAACTTTGAGTGATGCAAGTGTGAAATGTAGTCAGCAACTGGTTTTCAGATATAATCTGTTACCATCCATTTAGCTCATGAATACTGTAAAGACATTTTTCTAAATGCTTCCAGCCATGGTTATATAAAAAGAATGCAGTAAAGAGAAAGTATTTTCAGAGACCCAGGAAATGTAATTCTGAACCAGTCTCTTTAAAGATTCTTGATGGCATTAGGCAACAGTAGCTGCTAGAAGGCAGCTGATTGCAGGTACGCCAGCTTCATCACTGTCTAGTTACACAGGCTGTCTCTTACCTACATGTAAACCATTCTGTGAGGGACTGGAAATAATGATCTCAATTTTAATATTTTACAGCCACTTCAAACACATATAAATGAGTATGTAAGCTGCAAGGTAAAAACGAAACAGGCCAAAATTCTGTTTTATAAAAAAATAATCTCATGTCAGATTGACTTTTACATTCCTGTAACTTCACTGTAGCCATGTTTTCAATCTTTTAAAGTAGAAATTATCCCCATATGTGTGATAGATGGTACATCTCGAAGAAGGTATCTGGCAGAAATAATGTATTTACTTTTGGTATCATCATAACAGCTTGCAATATTATCACTTGTTGTATACAATAATTTAACAGACTATATATACTGAATGTATAAATATTAGATTGTATTTCATATCTTTAGATGTTACACATTTTCAGCATGCTGCCAGAAAAGGAGTCTAGCAAGTTAAAGAGGATTATAAAAATTTAATCCACATGTGGAACTTCTATAAAGTATGCTCCAGGAGTTCTTATACATTACAAGTTCTTTACTTTGCTACAATTTTGTTCAATTTTCTCTCTCTTTTCTTCCCCATACCATATTTTTTCTCTCTCATGCAGTTCCACAGAGTTATAACAGAGATTAAATTTACCATTTGTTTTAAAGTCAGATTTGACCTTTATACTCTAACATAATAAAAGATAATTTTACAGTAATATGTTGTTAAACTTTGATGGCTAAGCCCCTTCCCCTCCAGCTTCTCACAGACTTAAATAATGAAACGTTCCCATGGTGATTTCCCCTGGAATCATATGCAATGTCTTATTTCAACCAGAAGATACTAAATATTTGCCAAGAGAGACTGGGTAACTGATTTTTTAAATGTGCAGCATTTTGTAAATAAAATAGTAGATGTCTACTGTATTTGCTATACAACAGTATAATCCTACAGTTTTAAATTGAACCAGACATGATTTTATTAAAAAAAAAAAAAAAACACAAAACATAATGTAAATATCTGTAATTAGAAAAGGATCAGGAGGCCCAGCAGATCAGGTATGACTTAACATGTAATATGATCAAAAATGATAGATATTTCCAAATATTTTGTTAGTTAAAACTTTGAATTTCTGTGTAAGATTTCACTTTGATGAGTACCCTATTCCCCAATATAATTTTAAGCAAAAATTGGAAGATTTTTGTCCTTAATTTATCACATCCCTATTTGGATGCTGTTTTGATCATTGGTGAAAACTGAGATCTTGTGATTCACCAGCATAAAAAACAAGTTTCCCTGCAATCAAGGTTAATTAATGCCAGCTGATGTTCTGCACAGCTTTTTCATTTTTAACATTGGTGAGGTACTGGGATTTCAGACATTGAAGATGAAAATAAGATATCAGGTACAGGTAGCTCGGATTAACACTCACTACAGGATAAATATTTGAAGTGCAGTCATGAAAAGGAAGTATCTTTTTTTAAACAGTGCTGGAATGAAGAGCAAAAAGAAAAATTCAGAAAATACAGTTAAAAATGTAGGGAAAATAGTCTGTCACATCTTGAAGGATATGGAAAACACCCAATAGCTATCTTTTCACCTCATGGTTTTGAACATGATTTGACAAATAGTATTATTAGAAAGTGTACTTTTAAGAAAATATTGGGGCTATAAGGCATATCTTTTGACTCTAGAGATTCTTTTTCTTTCCTGAGCCTGTGAAAGATGTTCCATCTCCTTTGAAGTTCAGAGCAAACCACCTACAGAGGACAAGATTACACCCCATATCCCTAGTATTTAAAACACTCATCTGCAGAGCTGTTAGAAAAATGCTGCTTCTGAAACCTTTTAACATGATATAGACAAATTTCTAAATCTCTTAGTATTTATGAAAATTGACTGTCCTGACTAATATTTCATGTTTTAATGTCTTTCTACATGTAAACACACACGCATATAACACTTTTTCTTTTAAAAGCTACATTAATGTAGTTTGGCAGATGTATTCCTAGGTGATTCAGCCTATATGGGCCATATGTAAAGCTTTCATTTTAAACCAGATTTCAACTAAAATTGCAACTAAATTGCTTTTGTCAGACACATATATTTCCATATTCTGTATAGGTTGTTGTGGTATCCCTACATATATGGAGGGAAAACTGCAAAAGAGAACTTCATTTATGGATAGTACTGGCATAACATTGTGATAAAGCCCAGAATGTTTCTTGAATTTCCAGAGTATTTTGCTTTTATGTCAGTTGTCTTGGTGTCAGGCAGCCACCTGATGATGGGAGAGTGATTGTGCTGGGATGCAACCACCTCAGCACTGCTACACAGTGGGAGAAAGGTCAGTGTGGCATCCCCAAAGTGTGGGTGACAGAAGATGGATAGACACTCACCTTGTACCTTTCTTGCATATTAGGGAAGTTGCTGAGAACAGGCATCTTTTCCCACCATTATATTGCAGCATATGGGCTCCTATCTTGTTCCCAAAAGGATAAAGTCCCAAATTTTAGCTTTGTCTTTCATGGACTCTATGACACTGTAAATTTTGCTGGTTTTCCTCTGAGTACAGAACAGGTAGGTTTATTTGCTTTGGTCCTCCCAGCTAGACCGAACAACAGAGAACACACTGAGTATTTATGTTCCTCATGGAGACCAGGAGCCTGTGAAGCACACTTTTAAGTATTCTTTTTTGGGAGGGAGGGAGGGAGGGAAGGAAGGAAGGAAGGAAGGAAGGAAGGAAGACAAATTTGTCTATACAGGATGGAAGGATAGTGTAATACCTTTGCTTCCAAGATGAAAAAGCAAACATCAGCCCTGACGGTAACTGCATAACAAGAGGAGATGGCAGATAAGGCTTTGCCTTTCTCAAATTTATCTGGCCATGTTCCTTTAGCTGACAAAGCACTTCTCTGATTACTACCCAGCTAGTCTCCAATCTGGCACCAGAGGAGTACAGCTGCAAAATCTGTGAAGAGCTCATTCACAGCAAGTACCACCCAGATAGGCCAAAACCAATTATGGCTAGCAGTTATTAAAGCACTTTAACATGAAAGAAGTTTTATTGGTGTAAGATTATGTAATGCATAATATATTCCAAAACATATGTCCACAGACCAGTCGTGATGCATTTCAGTTTGGGCAAAAGACGATAGTTGTTTGACTTAAGTAATAAAAGGGTTTTTAAACCTTAATGGAAACCACAGAGAATGCCAAACAGATGGAACTAAAAGTCCTTTTTTGTTCACAGCCCATTTAGGATAAATACCATCTGTATTGTAGCATTCACCCACTTTTTTACTGTTATCTGAGGTGATAGTGCTGAGCCAAGTATCTCATCCATTTTCTACTTGGTGGCATAAGAAAGGTGCCTCCCATACTTTCCAAGAGCACTGCTATAACACCAGTACAAGGTATCAACCTATTTTAAAAAGAAGTACTACTAATAAATGTCAAAAAAAAAAATTTGAGGTTGTTAAGATGAAGACAGTTGCAATCTAGGATTAGCAAATCACTCCCAGTAGAATTTAGTAAGAGGAACAGAAAGCATCTGGTTACTAGAAGTTCACTAACTCAGAAGGGTATTAAAATTTGTTATGAGGATCTTGAATGTAAAAATGTTATTCAGTACAAATGTAACAGCTAGCCTACTTTTCAGAAAATTGAGTTTCTTCTTTTGGTCATAGAGTGTCCCACTATTCTCCTGAAGGACCAAAGAGTAACCTTCTTCAAGTAACACAGGCAACAGCTAAAAATAAGGACCTTGTGTAGCTAACACCTGAATTATGGTATCACAGAACTTTTGAGGTGGCCTTTGCAGTTATGCTGTGCCTATGAAAGAACACAGCAAAACCAGTTCTGCGCAGGTGACAGATAAGACCCTCAAAATAGACAGAAGGGGAGCAATAATACCCCTTACCTCAGCTTTGTGGGAAATAGCAGGGGCCCTGTATTATTTAATAGCATTTTCTTGGCTGCAGGACAGAAGAGGAAAAAAAATCAAATTTGTAGAAAAAAGTATGAATCCAGAATGGTGTATTTTCCCTCATCCTTATCAGAAGACATTTATAAATATGAATGATTTAAAACTTGATGGCATAATGAAGAGTGAGAATCTTCAGACAGGTTTCCATTAGAATATTACCTGGCTCACCAGGGAAATTGGCACTCCATTTTCCTATCCTCTAGAAACACAAGCAGTGGTAAACAGAGGAGTACACACAGTATACCGTGTTGGGGTGGTATCACTTCTAACAACAGTCCTTAAGGGCTTACCTACAGCTGATTTGATCATGGGTGTATTACTGGGTCAAGGCTCAGAAAGGAGCACAGCCCCAGTTCTCTCTAGGGGCACAGACACACAAGATGGCAAAGCTTCACATCAGCTTGGAAAAGGTCAGGCACAGATGTCTTCCTCAACAGGGGTGATGTGTGGGAGCAACTGCTGTCACCATGCCCTGCTCTTCTATTTAATCAGCAGAAAACTGCAGTTTTTCCTTCTCCTTTCTCTGGCAGTCTAGTTCAGAACTGATCCATCCTCTCTCTTTTAATTGGGAAAGGTTAGACAGGTTTCCATGGCTTTTTTTTTAATCCAATTAATGATTATGTCCCCTGAATGATGGCAAATGAGAACCTCAGCCCAGTAGTGCCATGGTACATAGCTACACAGATTTCTCTGTGCTTTGGAGAGAGTTATGATGTTCACAAAAGGGGCATTGTGTTGGAAACAACAGTGAATGCTGTTTGATAGTTGGTTTTCCACCCCAAAGATAAGTTAGGAAGTGCTAGTGCAGTCATTGAAACCCTGGCCTGTGTTATAGGAATAGTCCCAAATGTCACCCTTTCAAGAAGGTTCAAAAGTATGCTCCACCTCACTTATGATGAGCCTTTGCTTCTTGTTCTAGGCTGAGTTTTATACTCCTACAGTAATTTAAACAGTAACGAGGTACAGAGCAGCAGAAATGTCTGTCTTCTCAGCTCTGTTCCTGTGATCTGACAGATCTTTCGATCTATTGATTTCACAGCCTTAAGGATTATTTCAGTGCCAGTATCATATTATCTCCTATCAAAAGTCTCTACAGATCTTCCCCAAAATAAATATGACCACCTAAATGAGTGAAATGAGTGGAACCAAAAAGATTTTTTAAAATCTATTTTACATTTTAACTCTACATAAACCTTATTAAAAGATACTATACTACTACAGAGGGTAATGTGTCCTTCTCTTTAAATACATTATTTTAAACTGAGGAGAGAAAGTAATGATGCTGTTCTTGAGGTGTAATGCAAGAAGCATCTTTGAATTTTAAGCCAGTTCCTCTGCTAGTACAAAGCAGAGTTATTCCAGTAAAGGCAGTGGAGTTCTGCAAATTTATGTTGCTAGGGATCTGTCTGACAATGGTAAGTGACAGAAGAGACAGCCATCTCTCAGTAAAAAGAAAACACAAGGGTCAAAAAATATCTGATATGTATTCAGCAGTGATTGCTCCTAAGACAAAGGGCAATAATAAATGCCCTATAGTGGAAAGAAGAAAAGATGATGCAAGCAAGACAGAGAAAAAAACCCAAAAAACACAGTCAATCAGAAGCTGCAGAGAAAAGATGATAAGGGCAGCAAAATATCAAGTTGGGCTGAAGCCAGCTGAGCGATGCAGCAAGAATAAGAATGTAACTTGATTATAAAGCAGAGGAAAATTACAATACTGAGAATAAAATAATCTATTGAAGCTTGTTGTGTGAGGCTCCAAATACTTCATGTGCAAATTGGAGACTTGTTTTATCCTCATCCAAAGTTGCTTTGAAGAACTCCTCTGTCAGAGCCAATTTTTTTCTACATTTGATTGACAACAGTAGTTAGAAGTACAGAACTTTATATAAATGTACAATATCTCCATCTTTCTGTAATGTTTACTCTGTAGAGTTTTTAAATGTATAGACATTGAAAAAATACTTTATGGACTTAATATTTTTCTGGGGTTTTTTTCAGAGAGAACTCGGAAATATTTTACAGTTCATATCATGCCTAATCTAATAGATACCTATATCTATAAAATCCAAGTGAAAAGAGAAAGGAAAAAGGGGATTTTATATTACCCAACAAATGAGAAAAGATACATTATTTTTTTCACAATCATCCCTTGACAGAGAGTACAGAGCTCAAGATAAGTAGATATTAGAACTAGTACAGGTACTTTAGAAATTATTCTCGTGACCGCTAGTTTTGTTTAAATCACCCACAGTAATCATATGGGCAGAAAAAGTGAATTACCCAGATGAGCCCATAGCCTGAGCTGTAGGTAAGTACCACATATAGCATTGGACCTAAAATCTGTCTCAGCAGAAATACTGTAGATGCCAATATAGAAGTCTTCAGCCAGTGACATAATTTGTCTTACCTTTGAAAATGAGCCTGAAAAGTTCCCAATGTCAGACCTTTGCTGACATCACAGAAAATGCAAGACTTTTGAAAAGTAGAACTTGCATCTATTACTATTTTCTCAAGGATAAGAGGGTTTACACTACCTACTGTGTATTGGAGACCAAATAGTTTGTGAGTGCTGAGATACAGCAACCTCTAATGTGGCCCTCTTTACCCCCAGATTTATAAAGGGATTTATTTTCTTTTTCCAACTCAGTGCTTGTCCTTCATGTTTTGAAAAGTAGATTGAAATTCCTCCTTGCTTCCTGTTTTTCCCTCTTTCAAACACTGATTACAAACTCGGCCTTAGTGTGACTCCTTAGCAGAGTGTGGCCCACATGTTAGAAAACAGTGCTCTAACCAGCTGTTCATCAAAAGTATTTTTTCCCTCTATTTGAAGTGCAAGCAGATTCCAAAGCGGTTTGAGGTGATGTCAGGAAGAATTTGAGAGGACTGAACAGCATTTAATTCTCAGTTCATTTCAATTGACAGTGAAATACAGGTCTGACACAGACAATTGCAGACAATCAGTGGCATCGGTCTCTGAAGAACCAAAGCCTCCACATCTTCTACAGTATTTTTCAAAATCTTTCTGCTTTTCTGCAAAAAGAAAACAAAACACCTGAAAATCATTGCAAGGTGTAAAGGTCCCTTATCCAGGTAATTTTAAAGATTTTGACTGGGCAGGTCAGAACTCTGCTATCAGTATAAGAAGAATATGTAAAATATTTACAACAACATAGCATAAATGGAAAACTCCATGAGAACTTACCAAGTTAACTTTTACTCAGTACCTAAGAGTATATTGGTCAGTAGAATTTTGGCCTGCTGATCCAGGGGTCACACCAAACTAATCTGCATTTAAAAATTCCTCATTTTTTAGTACTGCTAGCTAAGAGGAAGGGAAGAATCACATTATATTTAGCATAAGGAGTGGTTTTGTTCTTTCCAGTTAAAAAGCCACATTTAGCAGGAAAAGAAATAGCTCTTCCTATACAAATAAAGAAAATTATGCTTTAAAAAAAATATCTAATATTGTGGGAAAGACATTTTTTAGTCCTTTGTGATTCCTTCCAATTATTTCTTAAAGGCAGTAGTGGAGACAAGCTCCTGTTCAGCTTAATTATGTGTATGGTGCAATTCCTCCAGGGAAAGTGTCCTGGAGTGATACAGAACCTTGCTTCCCTCTAGTCTAGCTAAAGAGTTGGCTGATTTCATTTCCTGCAGAATGTTCTGTTGGTCTTAGGAAGAAATTAAATGCTTCTGGCATTAAGAACACTCATAGGAACATTTAGTAATCACTGTGAATAATCACACTGTTCATGGAGCCTTAAGCATTTGAAGTCTCTTACTCACCAATATTTTATTTTCTTCTTCAGTATATCATTCATCATAATTTTCTGCCCTTCAGACAAGATTTTTTGTTGCTCTTTAGTGCAGTACATTATTTTCTGTGGATTTTATGTTCTTGCCTCACTGTCTCCACACTATTCTGCTTTATTTATTAAATTTAGCTTTACTGTTATTGTACTTATAAGTCATTGTGGGCTATTTTTGTGTGCTTGTTACTTTCCAACTCATGTTTGTTTAATTATCATAACAGCAAGGGTATCTTTTAAATATTTTTAATAGACACATAGCACACTTGGCTTAAATTGGACAGTTGTTTATAAATTATTATGGGAACGGCGCCTTGAGAAGCATTCTCCTCATAGCACATTTATTTGTTTTTGTTTTCAGTTCAGAGTAAAAGGAAATTTTTTAAGTTGGGTCATGCTTGCCCATCTTCTCACAGAATTTTGCTGAAATGAAGGAGGGTCAGTGGCAAGTCTGGGACCCACTGGTGCTGGTGGAAATACCTGAAGTGGAACATGGTCACTACACAGGTCTGTGCATATCTCTCCCCATCAAGATAAGCCAAGGTATGACTCTTAGCAGCAGCTGTGAAATCCCTATGCAGGCAAACCAGGAACTGAAAAGGGAACAGAGCTCAAATGTCTCTTGATCATTGTCTTTCTGTCAAAGTAAAGTTTTATTTATTATTTTTCTACTCTAAAGTAGAAGTGTCTTTGCTTGCATCAATCACCGGGGACATATAAACCTCTAGCAAGAATGAAAAATGTGCACAAATGAGGCATGAGTGAGTAAAACAATAAAGGAAAGAAATCTTGGAGAACCATTTAAAGTCTCTGTTTCACTCTAGCTACACCTTTGCTATCTTTAATGCCTTCCAGTGAGTGCAAGGATGTCATTCTTTCCTAACTACATTATGATTTTGAAATAATTCCCTGCTTTTGAAGTAAAAAACCCCATTTTCTTTGTAGGAAGCTGTTGCAGTATGTTGAGTAACTGGGCAAGCCACTTATTTAATAATAATAAATATTATTATTCCTGTTTTGTACAGAGGCTCTTGTTCCACAGAGCTGGTCGGTTCTAAATGAACTTTGTAGGTCTTTATCAGATAATAGACAGATATCTAAACATCTAGACATGTCTTCATAGTCCTTTCCAGCATGTCTATGTTCCTTAGCAGAATTGCTGTTGCTCGTGTGAATTAACGTCGGCTTCTGAGTTTGTCTGATCTTGATCTTATTACCTATTACCTACCTAATCATTACCTATTAAGATCTGAACTGTGAATTTAATGTCTGTATTAATGTGCACTTCATTTTTTGCCCAAGAAGGATGCTCTGGCTGTCCCTAATGGCCTGAAATGCAGGCCACAGGGAAGACTAGGGCCTGCCCATTTTTGCTGCCCTGTGTGCAAGCTGAACTTACTGCAATTTTAAATCCCGCCTGCTGTGACATCAATTAACAGTGAGGAGCTGTTAGGCAGCTCTCTGCCCCCATAATCATGGCTGTAATCTGCCCAGAACATTTTGTTAGCCCAGAGGGGCTAGACAGAGGCTCCATGCAGCAGGGTGTAATGTAGCCCATGGTGGTGAGATGTCCCTTTCCTTATGTACTGTGGCACAATCAGCATTGGAGGTTTCCTTACAGTTTCCCCAGAGACAGCCCTACCTAAGGCTGTTGCTAACACCCAAAAATAAAACAGAAAGCTCATCCCTGTTCCCTGGACAGGGCCACTCCATAACAGCATTGTAGGTAAAATCAGTGAATCTAGTTTTGATACCCATGGAGAGCAGCAACTGTCTGAAATGATCCTTCTGCCTGACCCTTTCTCACTGGGCACCTACAAAATGCATGGTCTGCTTGTAATAAGGTGTTATTATTGTCACTGTAATTCTGTACTGAATTTCAGTTTGCATTCTGTGAAACAGACCTCCTACTACTGGTTCAAAACCAGTTCTAACATTTGTGACTCCAAATGAAGTCTTGTTTAAAAGAACAATAGGTGAGCTGTAGCCACAGGCCACCAGCTGTACATTTTTAAAAAGTCAGAGAAGAGGCTTAAGAAATTCAACCTTGGACTGAGTTGTTAATTCTGAGTGCAGGAGGTTGTTTTAGAAAGAAGAAGTTTCCTATTGCAAACAGCATGAAAGACCAGCATGAATGCCATGTAAGCAGCAGCAAACTCAAAGTAATTGAAAGTAATATTCAGCCTTGGTGCAGTTATTTATATATTGGAGATCCATTTAGATTCAATGAGAAATGCAGATTTAGAGAGGCAGAGAATTCCAAAGTTGTCATTTACAACTGAGATTAAATGATGGAGAAATTGTACGAGCGTGACAAAGCTTCGTGTGGGCTTAATTCCTGCCAATGTGGATGCACATCAGTAACTGTTTGCATGCAGCCAGGAACAAATAAGCTGTCATGGCAGTTCTAAGTGTTGCTGTTTTGAAAATGTATGAGTATCTGGACAATAAACTGAAACAGAATTCTGAAAAGTAAACCAGAAAATTCACCATTTTCAAAATATTATGGGGATTTTTTTTTACAATGAATTTCATTAAAACAGATATTTGGCAACAAGATGTTAAAGTATGCTCGGTAGACCCATCATTCTAATTCAATATCACGGGCTAATAATGACCTTTTTCTTTTTGTCCATATCTATCTCTTCAGGTCAATAGAGAGAAAAGCACAGTGTGAAATGCAGAACTTGCTTTATATGCCCATGAAGGCTGGGAAGCACTGTTTCTGCTAAACATGTTTTACCTTGAAATTTGTCATGCAAACACATATTCCCTGTTAGGGACTGGAATTAGGCAGACCATATCTGTGCTATTTTAACAAATACCTTCCCTTCCACTCCCCAACCCCTTTTCCTTTTACTGCTAAAATTGAATAGCTGAATTGAGCCTAGCAATGTTGTAACTTAGGATGGATTCTGCCTTTGTTGTAACTAAATTAAGATCTGGCAACAGAAATAGAGATCTTGCTTCTGCAGAATACTGAAGTGTTTGGTTAGCGGTGGAATACCATTAAATTTTACTGGAACAAGAGGACTTGGGACATGTCAGAAAGGGGAGGGAGTTAGGTTTATAAAAGTTCACAGACAAAACCGTAGACTTAGTGTTCCTCTTAGACTTTCTGTCAGGGGTCCTTGGTATAGTCACCCTTTGTGTGATGAGGAGCCATGAACATCCCAAAGCCTAACTGAATTACAGGCCAGTGACATGCCCAGAAAAAAATACCAGGGGAGGCCTGAGGTTCTCAGATGCCTCCTATTTAGCAGCTTTATGTATACTAAGCATTTTAACAATTATGATCCCTATAATAAAAAGGAATGCAAATAAACCCTAAACCAGGTTGAAAAAAAAAAATCTCAATTTCATCTGCTTCTGCGTTCACATTTTTCCCTAACAAGGTGGAGAAACACATTTTTAAACAACCCCCTCCAGTCAGCAGGAAGAAACAGACTTCTGGGAACTTCTAGTCAAGGAAGGGCATGAATGCCTGACAGCTTGTTTTTTCTTCCTTTTGTGTTAAGTTTTAAAAAGCAATTGCAGCTCTTACTACATCTTACCCAGGGCAAACATTAGTAAAGGCTCTCTAGCAAGACAGGTAAGAGCAAGTAATGTGAAAGGAAAGATGGTGCAACAATGCTTTACAAGGATGGTTACAGAGATGACAGATGTTCAATTCTTGCATGTGTATTCAATGCCCTTGCTTCTGCTGTTATTTTTCTGAATATGTTTTACTCAAAAGAGGATATTTTTCTTATTCAAAAGAGGATACACTGTACCTTCAAGTAGAAGCTGCAAGCGCATTTTGTCTCTTCCTTTCTTCTCTCTCTGGCTGCTGCATAGCCTGTTGCACAGCAGGCTATGTCCTGAGAAACCCCAATATGCAGGACCATCTCCCACTTTCTTTTAACTCAAATTCTTCTACACAGCCCTAGGACATCTCAGTGACTGTGATATTTAGAAGAGTCACTAATTTCTTCAGTATATAATGAGGAGTGTAATCTGGGAAATTATCAAGTTATTTTTACTTTTGAAACACTTTGTTTCCCTGACTTCTGCAACCTATAGTCCAAAATGCCAAGAGGAAGATGATGTTTTTTTGAACATGTATGGAGTGTTTCTTCTAAAACTACTGGATGGAGTGCAAGTGCCTGAAATTCCAAGGTGGGAATTAAAGCAGCCTCTTTGAAAAGTGGCAGGGGAGGTTTCAACCCTGAGTTTTCATTTCCCTGTAGCATTGTAAATATGTAATTTAGGACAGGAGCTGGCAGAAGAGTGTGAGAACATTAAGCATCTTGAAGAGAGCTGGCAGAATGCACATAAACAATGCTTCAGCTCTGGTGCAGCACAGCGTAGACTTCCAAAGATAATGAAGAAATCATTTGTTTGTTCAGGAAACCTGTACCCTAGAGAAGCAAACCTGTCAGGGCACAGAGAGTATTTCCATGGCATGTTTTAAAAGAATGCTTCTATGGCTTATTTATAAAGCAGTAAATTCTAATGTGACTTGAAATGAAAGTCTTTTTTGCTACCTACTTATACATGAGGTTGTGTCAATATGTAGAAGTACAGCTGTATAGCTATTACCTGTTAAAAAACATTTGAGGAGAGGATGCCTGGGCACCCCATTGATGCCAAATGATGCCACAAGTGGGCCCCATGGGATCTTCATGAGGTTCCCAGGTATATGGGAGCCCATGTATATGTTCCCAAGTATAAGGTCCTGCACCTGAGTTGGGGCAAGCCCTAGTATTGGTATGGAGTGGTGAATAACAGGATTTAGAGCAGTGGTGCCAAGAAGGATTTGGGGTTGCTGACAGATAAAGAGCTCAAACATGACCCAGCAATGTGCACTCGCAGCCCAGAAAGTCAATCATATCCTGGGCTGCATCCAACGCAGCGTGGCCAGCAGGGGGAAGGGAATTCTGCCTCTCTGCCCCACTCTGAGACCCCCTTGGAGTGCTGCATCTTATGTCCAACATGAGAAGGACGTGGACCCGCTGGAACAACTACAGAGGAGGTCACAAAGCTGATCAGAGGGCTGGAGAACCTCTGCCATGAAGGCAGGCTGAGAGTTGGGGCTGTTCAGTCTGGAGAAGAGAAGGCTCCAAGGAGAACTTATTGTGGCCTTCCAGTACCTTACAGGGATGAAAATAAAAATTTACAATAGTTTTTTAGGCCACAGCTAAGTAGTGATCTCTTTAATCATTGTAGAATATTGATCACCTGGTCCATGAATTTTAGTGGTCATTATATCTTGCCCTAAAATTATGTGAAAGTTACTGAACATAAATGAAAATTAATGGTGTGGCTCAGACACCATGATAAACAATGGTTACACTTGGGAAGTATTTGCATTTGTTATTTTTTTTTTCTTTAAATACTACAGTGTTCTGGGAGATTTCACCATTTCCTCCATCAGTTATGATTCTGTTTTTTCTGTGAGCCAAAACAAGCAGCTAAGCTTACTCTTGCTACTATTATTGTAGCAACAATATAAAAACCAGGGCATTTTTCAAAACAAAGTCCATTGGAAATAATCCATTTTTACAGAAAAAGATCAGCCTGGCTGCAGCCATAAAGAGAATCACAGTCCTTAGAATGCTTCAAGAATATGTAGCATTTAACAGTTGACATATTTCATAAAAGTCAGTCTTCGTTTAGGGTATGGTTAATAAATAGAATTGACTGATTAAAAGATTTTAACAGCTAGAACCCTTGCTTATACCCACCATCTCCAGTAAACAAATGAATGTCACCCAAGTATCACCTACGACAGTGCTGTGTTTAGCAAATCACAGAGGATTTTGTCTTGACTGAAACACAATTTCATGAACATTGAATCAAAATTTCAGATGAAGAAGGCACCTACAGACACAGGCATCTGCCAAATTTTACAAAACCTTTCAGATATTTTTGCACACAATTCAAATATTTTGCCCCAAGGTTTGGGTGTTTTGTGATTTTTTTTTTTTCAATATGGAAATTCTTATCCTACATCAGAATAATTTACCCCAGACCTTCTTTGTACTTTATTAAGTACTTGTTTATCATTATGATGTTTATGAGAGCTTTTAACAAAGAAAAGCAAAGGAAAAAAGAGGAGGAGCTTGAATGTGCATTTAAAGAAATTCCAGAAGTGAATCTACCTATATTTCTTTAAAAGTAAAGAAACAGGGAAGAGAGAAGAGGGAAAGAGGCTTGCCAGAGCACAGATCAGAAATGGAGTTGAAATTCAGTTGTTAAGACTTACCCTCTGGAGTAAGAACATCTTACTGCAGTAATCATAGGAGGAATTAGGGAAATTAGCTCAGGTCTGTGAATCAATTACACACAAATTTGAACCCCTAAAATACAATGATGGAAGACAAAAGCTTAAACACATTTTTGCTTAGCTTGGGCCATTCACACCAATAGCACTTAACAGCAATAAATCTCATTAATGTCTTTGAACATTGTCACCTCACAGACACTGACACAGTGCTCAGTACTGATGGGCAAACTTGTGCCTGTCCTACATCCATTGAACTGGGTAGAATTAGTCATGCTGGTTGACAGAGTTAATTGAAATTCAGTCTTTTTCTCTTTGAGTGAGTTACTGATTGACTTTGCTTTACAAGTCTAAATTATTCATGACAGAACATATGAAAAAGAGCTCCAGCCTCTTGGTTATTTATGGAATGTCCACTCTGACAGTGTGCAGCTTGTATTAATTGCTGGAATACATTTTGTTACTTTTTGAAATGACCATTGCACACTTTTCAAGCAAGGGGGGTAAAGCCAGATAACCTGCACTTCAAACTGCATTTTCAAACTTTACTTTAGTCTGTGGGAGGGAAGAAATAATCTGATTTTCACTGACATGATGCCTTACATCTGTATGTACACCTAAAAATCCCTGCATTTCCTGTGGAGATGCACATACACTTCGAGCTTTTTGACCAGATCTTATGTGAGATCTGCTGAAAATTTGATTCACTGTGGACTGAGAAGCCAGAAGAATTTATAAAATGATATGAAAATAATGAAGGATGAGTATGCCTAACACAGCAAGCAGGACAAAAATATTCAGCCCTAATTAAGAACCAGTTTGAAACTCAGATCAGTTGCTGACTAAAAAAGAAAAAATTAAAATCTTTAAATTCAGACAAGTGGGCTGTTGTCACATGGCCCAAGTTCAGGCTGTGACAAAAGCTTACCTTAATCCATGCAGCCTGTTTTCCTCATTTTAAAAGAATTAGTCATGCTTGACAAGAATTTATAGATGAGAATTTAAATCAGTTTAAAAATTTTTTTTTTTTCCTTGAACAAGTTAGAGCTTATTAAATTTAGGCTGCTTTATGAGAGGCAGCCTGACAGAGGGTAAAAAAATTGGTGCAGACATCCAGGCCTTAAGCTGTGCATATGCATAAACCAGTTTAAACCCTAAGCATGCTTGCATCCTCTTGTTTGAGACGGTTGGGTTTTACCTGCCAGCGGCACCATACACTTACCAATATGGGCAAATGCAGTGTTCTTAGTTTCCCCTGCACTGGGTTTACAGATTTGGTACTATGACATTGTACAGTATAAACAACTCAAAAAAACCCAGGATGGATCAAGAATGCACATGTATCCTAGCAAGAATTAATTGCCAAATACTTTTTAGCCTCAGCTGCTTTTCAGTAGATGGCACTGTAAGAGCATTTCAGCTGAATTCCTAAATAAATTTCATGTACTGTAGACATAAATTTGTCCTTCACATTTAAATTTGACATTTCAGAAAAAAAAAAAAAATCTCTTTTTGAATGTTTTTTTAATTAGTGGGGAGAAGATAGCAATTAAGAAATAAAGTAATATATCACTGGTTTGGAATACTTCATTTTTGAGTACTCCATATATATCCAATAAAAACATGATCATTTTAAATTAAACTACAATAAAATCCAGCCTTTTTTCATGTATCTATAGCTTCTATATTTTGTAGTATTTTATCCTGGTGCTTAAGTGCATGTTATGTACTTCATGGGAAGAGATAATGTCAAAACAGGTATCACATTTTCTCTCTGGATACTTGGCCAGTCTTGTGCAAAACTGAGAGCAGAACTGAGCCTATATATGGTTCTCTACTAAGGATTTCTTGTAAGCCTGTTCATATAGTGTCTAAAGCCTTTACACATTGATAAAGACTGTGGATATGAACATTTGACTTTGGATCAATGTTTGGATTTGCAGCTGAATAAAAAGATGTGTGACTCCAACCTCCAAGCACCAGCTCAGCTCAACCACTTCCTCTCCTTCCCTCTCTCTTATCCCCGTTCCAATTTATTCCTTACACCTCTTACTCCTTTCCCAAACATCAGTTCTCCAATTGATTTCTTTTAAATGAAGGACTTCTTCTCTTGTTAATTCTCGTGGAACCCCTTGTTCACCCCTCCATCACCTCTTACTTTGCTGTTTGCTCTTTGCAAGGTCCATGGGAGCTACAGCCCTGGGCACTGTCACGGACCCCCTGACCACTCCAACACTCCTCAAGGAACCAAAGATGCAGAGTGAAAAGCAGACATGTCAGAGCTAAAGGTGAACTGAAAGAAGGATCATGCACAATAGTACAGTCACAGAACAACAGAGTATGGATTGTTTGAAGGAAGTACAGGTTCTGAGAAACGCTGAGAAGATGCATGGTCTCTCTGAATCTTTAGCTGATGGAATTGCTATGATTTATGAATATGGACAGGACTAGTGAATTTTCTGTTCTAGATAAAAGTCTTTTTGACCAGTCAAACTCTCAAAACATTTATTTTCCAGGGGACAAAGAATCAAATGTTCAGAATAATTTCTTTTTTTTTCAAACCTCAGAAGTACTCTTAATCTGAATCTTTCAAGGTCATGCAGCTCATTGAGACTCTTCATACTATTTTTCTTTCCAGAAAAAGAGCAAGAGAAACATGAATTATCTTAGAAATCAATACCACAATTAGGATTACAATTTCATATAGCATATTACAAACAGCTGTTGAGAAAGAGGACAGGTTATGCTTTGAGTTAGGTTTTCCTGATACTTTCCCTAGCTCCAGAAAGAAAGATAGTGAACTTTAAATAGGACAGCAGGCAAACAGTGAGAAGAAAGAGTGGACTGACAAAGACGTACATCCCTTGAGCAATATGGAAATTAAACACTTTGTTATAAATCATTTAGGTTTTCATTTAGTTGGCTCACTATCTGTGGCTCTGATTCAGCACTGCACTTGGCTACTGTGTGCTTTTACTGAGACCAATAAAGCAACAGGCGTGCTTGGAGATCGTGAATGCCCTCAGCAACGCTGTATTGCCTTTTGTTCTGCAGACGCCCACCACGCTTCAGAATTCAGTGTCTGAATGACAAATCCTTGTCCTGAATCTGATGAAGTATGAGTCTGAGACCTAGACATTTGCGACAAAAGGAGAAAGGCAGACGAACATCTTCAAAGTTGAGGGACAAATGATGCAATCAGATTAATGGATCATACTTTGGGGGATGAGGATGGGAGAGCTAATGGAGGACTTTGTGTAGTGTAGTAGAATTAGGGCTGGTAACATTTACCGAAATCTGATTTCCTGGTAGGTAGATGATATGACAGGAACAGACCAGTTAATTGTCCAGCATAAGCTACAGTTGAATATAGAGTGCTGAATGGAGGGTATGTGAAAATGCCTAAGAGCTCTTGGTATGAATAACAAAACCAAACAAAAAAACAGGGGACATGGGCTCCTTACAGAGAAGTCATATTTTGAGGCTCAATTGCAAAAAATCATCTTTGCAATACAAAGGAACAAACTATCTTTAAGCTCAGATCTGTGTAATTTCCATGATTTTCCTATGCTGTCAAGAACAGGATGCAATACTTCTCCCTTTAAGAGAAAAATATTATTTTTTATTAAAATCTATCCACTTATTTAATATACATGCATTTTGCTTCATGTTAAGAACACCAGAAGTAAAGTAAAAGATCAGTACAGAATTCCATCTCAGGTCAGGTATCCAAACCTACTTCTGAGAAAAAGCCCCCTTAAATGTAAGGAAATCAGATATGATTTTGTGGTGCTGTAAAATAGGATGGATCATATAGGAACTATAAAGGCCATATTTCATTTCTCTTCCAGAAGTCATCAAAAAGTATACAAGAATAACTGTTCTGCAGCTCTTCTGAAAAGATCTCTCTTCCTGAGCAGGGCTGCAGTGGGATTATGCGGCAGAAGGAATCTCTAGAGACAGTGACTGACTCACACCAGCAGTGGCTGAAGAGACTGCATATTTCCCTCTAAGCACAAGAATTTAATTAAGATTAACAAGATGAGCAAATGCTTTTCTTTTTTTTTCCTTGAGAAAACTTCTATGCAAACAGGGATAATTCCTCAACACAGCTGTCAAATTTTTGAATTTTATTATCTGTGAAGCATTTTACTGACAACAGAAATCTCCCCAAAACATTTATTTTTCTCTCTGTTGCTCCTGCATCCAGAATATCCATTGAAGGTGCTGCCCATTCTTCTGTCTCTGCCTTTAATGTCATATCCTTATGTGGGAACATAAAACCTGCTTGAGATAATTTAAATTGTTTGTCCTGAGAATAGAATCACCCCCCCAATCACTGCCTAAACTAGCAGCTCTAATTCTAGTAGCAACAACTTAAATAATTTTATTATTTTAAAATGCATTTTAGATTTCTTATTGTCAGTTCCTATGTATAGCTTGCTTTGCAGATATTCTCACGTTCAGTAGGGACATTAACAAAGTGCATCATGATCCTGAAAATGTATTAAATGATTCCAACATTTGTATGAGGAAAGTTGTCCCTTTTCTGGAGTAAATATTTTTTTGATATTTTAAAATATTATCATAAAGGAAAGTAATTTCAGTTCAGTGTTCTTGCCTGGTTTTTTCAGCCATTCATCTCTTCCCCTAGAAATGAAGGAAAATAAGGAAACAAATAGAAAAAAGCACACAGATATTGGAGCACATCAGAGTAGAGGCCTTGGAATATGAGCCACATTTCGACTTGTAGCAAAGTGCCATTGTGGGAGGGGGTCGATTTAGCTTCTAAGTCACATCCTATTAAACCTCAGCTGCTAAATGTACCAGGGCAGTCTTTGACCCTCAATCCTGCTTCTTCCTAATTCTGCTTGGCTAGTGGTAGTGTCCTATATAGGTCTATCCACCAATTCTACATTAATCAATTAAGCTTCAAATCTTTTATTTGCATCCGTTTTTACTGTGAATAAGCCCCTTTCCAAGTACAGGAAGGATTTTTGGTATTAACAGTTCACTGTCCTCTGCAGAAGCAGAGGGTTTAGATACAAAAAATAAATGAATTTCACTAATTGTGAAGAAACTAATAGGAGTTAACTTCATGCAAATACATACCAAACACTGTAACAAAATAAATTCACAGAAGGGGAAAAAGCCCAGACAGTAAAGAGCCTGTAAAGCTCTGGCAGAGCAGTGGCTCCCCACTGCAAAGCTCTGCTATTTGCAGGAATTCTCATCCAGCACAAACAGAGGGGGCCCAGCGTGGCAGGAAGCTCAGGAGGACCGGGGGAGAGGAATGTAACTGGTAAGCACTGGCTCCTTGGGTCTGTCTGAAGCTCTGCACTGAGAAATGTTGGATAAAGGGAGTGGGAGATCCAGCTCCAGTCCTGACCAGCCCAATGGTGAACAGCCAGGCTACAAGCAGCTCTGCACAAGCTAATTCTACAGAATTCTGCTGTAGTGATTGCTGCCTAGAAGCTGGAAATCAAACACTGTAATTGATTTGTAGGCCAGCTAGAGACCTTTGCCTATGAGGATATGACATTTTAAGACAGAATGTGAAGTCTGACAGAAGATTAGACAACCTGTATTTATGTAATCTAGAAATGATAGCAGCCTCCCTAATCCATGGCCTGGGATTTCCTCTCCAAAATGCCTTTCCTCTTCATCCAGTCTGTGTCTCCAGAAGGCTTTGTAAGCACCATATGATTATGAGAGGTATGAAGAGTTCTCTTACAGGTGTCTCCTGTAAGAGTGTCTATCAGTGCCTTTGTCCCCATCTAAATAGACACCACAAATAAATATCACTTCTTTAATCCTTCTATGCACAAATAGTGAAAGGATCAACTTTACCCCACTTAAAACAGAGAATAGAGACCTCATCCAAAAGTCCAAAAAGCTCTGCAGCTTCTACGTACAGGATAGATTTAGAAGAAAACTTCCTTATATTTTCAACTCTGTGGACATATATACAAGAATCTTACAACTTTCAAAATTTCAAAGAAAATCTCAGCATCATGTATGACTCCTTCAAATCCATCTAAAACCCCTGTTTATATCTCCACCTCATACTTCTTTAAAAAGAGAGTATTCTGAAAAATAAGATTTTGACACAGCACAGACTTTGTACATGTGCTTAACCATGGACACAGCATTTAATCTCAATTTCAGTGAAGTGCACAGTGGTGCATAAAGATACACATAAATCTGGAATTTTGAGGCTTGTTTAAATTGCAGCTTTGTGAGAAGACTGTGAAATAGATAATTTCTATGAGTCACAAATTTTTTGAAGCTCTTTTTAGAAGACGGGACAGTTTTGTGTGACTATATGGAGGGGAGGAGCTGTCAAGGACAGGTAGAAGTATCACTGCCACTATGCTTGCAGGGTCAGATCTTATGTCCCTCACCCCTGCTAACACCACTTGCTGCAGGGTCTGGTCATGTAATGGCAGAGCAGCTGGATCATTATGGATCTGTCACATGTTTTTCATAGCTTGCTGACCTGGCAAACCAGTGTGGGTTATTGCAAATAATTTGTTTCTTGACCCAGAATCATATGGAAGTGCAGCTTTTCATATAGTGTTCATTTGAGAGAAATGCCCAAAAGCTATTTTTATTGGTTGAAGGCAAATTTGATCTGAATGTGAGTTGGAATGTTAACTGTGCACCTTTCGATTTTTGTGAGGATCTGGATTTGATGCCATTTGGGTCAATGACATGACACAAATTTGTCAAAGGCTTTTAAGGTGGTAAGCTTAAAAATAATTAAAATAGTGGTTTTAAAATTAGACAGGGACTGTTTAGCAAGTTCATCGTATCTCTAATACAGGATACCGACTTCTTAAGGGAACCTCTCTCAGCATATAATAAGTAATACCTTGCTTCAAGAATCCCTTTTTTCACTCCTTCTCTGTTCCCTGGCCTCTTCCCAAATGCCTGGACCTCTGCCTTTCTGGCTCCACTGTCAAATATCTCAGATTACTGCCAGAAGCTTGTGGCTCACTTATATTTTAACAAGGTAATTTTATTTTGCAGTCACTCATGGGGGTCTTTTGACCTTTTCTTCTTTTCTCAGGGTGGATTAACATGTTGCTATTCAAAAAAAGGAGTAAATGGAAGATAGATACAAATAACTGTGAAGTGTGTAATGCGTCATATGATTTATTCAGCACCGTACATTTTCAAAATTAATTGTACCTAACAAAAAACTAAGACTGATGGGGTTCATGTGTGGGATTGCAGCTAACAGATATAAAAGCAATGGTTTCTCAATGACCTGAAATTTTAGTACAATGACTTATCTAAGAGTAAAGTCTAAAGCTCCCCACAAGGAACAAAGTTGAATGCCACTAATTTGAAAAATTATGCCTTTGACTGTTTTTTCTGGAACATGTTATCAGAGTGTGATTATATCACTATTTTCTGTCAGAAACGGGCCTGAAAAATATAGGATTTTTATTTCTTATTTGTGTGGGTTTTATATGGAAGGATTCAATACGAGCTGTGATTGGCATCATTAAGCCTCTTTTGTATCTAGGATACCAGTACATCCTGAATTGTACTTCAGAATACTTTCTGATTGAAAGTACTTGCTCTCCTGAACAAAATTCCATTAATAATTTGTGTGGGTATACACACTGATTCCAGGTAGCTACACTGGACTCTTCTAAATCCAGCCTGCAAGTGTAGTATTTCACATGACATGTAAAAAGGGCGGGCCAAAACCATTACCATCACATGCAAAATAATGGGTTTGTTCAGAGCTGCAAGCAGTTCTAACAGTGCCAGTAAGATTTAAAGATGTACTATCTTGCTAATGTGTGCTGTTTGCTAAAGATCACCGTAAAACAGTGAAGAGAAGTACTTTTTAAAGTAGGTAGCCTAAATTACTGCACTGCTGGCCTTAGAGAGCTGTACCTTCCTTTGTAAACTGTAGTGACTTAAACTAGATAAGACCAACCAACAAGAATTATTTCTTTGTGTTAACACAAAGATACCATGCTTTGACTACAGGCTGTGACAAGGACCCCTGGCTCCAGGATTTGCAGTCCACTCTCCAAACACTCCTGATTCACTCTCCAACTTGCCTACATTAGTGGAGCCAATAGAGTCAGCAAAGGTGCTTGAAGATCTCATGGTTTGTCTCCAGCTAACTTGATGTACAGCTGCCAATCTGGGAAATTTTATCCACCTGCAGCACTGCGAATTCTTGGCACAGAAGAGAGGACAATAAACACAAAACAGATTGACAGAGAACACTTGGAGATGAATTTAAATACTCAGGCCTAACTAATACCTTTTCTATATCTTAAATATGTGTCACAGCTGAACGCTAGAGGCATGTGTGCTCTGCTTCAATGTGCCTGTGAGGCTGCAAGTCTGTTCTGAACTGTCTTATCTTAGCAACCCAGCCCTAACTCACTTTCAAAGCAAACCTTTGGTTTTGTAATGCCTTATCCACCAGATGCTTTCCAAAGACTTTGCATGAATGGGCAGAATAAAGGTCTGCAGAGAAAATTACAATGGATTCTCATTTCTGTTAAGACTGACAGACGATATAAATCTCATCATTTACATGACAGTCCTCACCCAAGCACTGGGAGACATTAATTGGAATCATAATTTGGTTAATAAATTCAAAACAGTCCTTTTGAACTTAAAAATAAATGAAAGGTAGATTGGATTGCATCCTAATAGTTTGAGCATTCACTTGGGAGAGAAATGCACTGATTTTTGTTTTAATTATCACATTATACATTATAAATTATAGCACAACCACATTTTGCTAAGTTCCACGCTCACAATTTTTTGTATGTGTCCTTGAACTAAGAGAAGAAAGCAAATAGAAACCAATCAAACAAACAAAACCAATACAACCAGCAGTGTTCTTGAACTTCCATGAGGTGAGGCCTGTGTGGGTCAGAACCATATTCCCCCAAAGAACTGGCCACTTATTTGGACAATAAAGAAGAAGTGAACCAGTCTGCATGGCTGTTAATTAAGGACCCCTTCTTCTCTCTTTGTCTCTTACTGAAACTGTGTCCTAAGAAGACCTAAAACTCCGGCATGTCATCATAGGGAAACAGAGGCTTCATACAAAGCACAGCCTATTGTCTTAGCAGCTGAAACTGCAGAACAAAAAAAAAACCCAACCCCCACTTCAAAAGAACAAGATTAGAATCACAAAGCTGAGTATTCAAAAGCAGGGAAGTGGCAGAATGAAGACAGCCAGAATTGTCTTTTTAGCAATTTTGTCTGTAAGTATATGACTGCATATAATTGAAAGGTCACCATCCTTTGTTTCCTGCACAACATTGAATAGTTACTATTTTCAAATTGATGAGCAGTTACACTTATTTTCTTCTTATTGTTGTATAGATATCTCCAAGCCCTAATACAATACATTTTTAAACTTCAGAGCAGTAGGAGGTGATGTTAACCTCAATTTTATGGCTCTGGAACTAGGATGAGATGCAGTGTTTTCACTAATTTTGAATGATAATTTGGAAATAGAAGCTCATTTTTCAGAGCTCATGAACTTGTGCAACACATTATATGTATGACATACAGAGAGAAACCTGTACCCAACAGTAAATATTGTCTTAGTTGATTGAGTTTTTTTCTTAAAAGAGGGGTGACTCTTTTCCCATTAAACTTCTAATATTGAAAGTAACCTTTAAAATAATGCTCTTTGTTACACAAAGGAAAAAAAGTTGGTTTTTTTTTTTTTGGTTTTTTTTTCAAGTAACTAATGACTATGTTGCATTTACTAATTTCTTCATGGTATAGTATACGTAAGAGATACAGGAAGCAAGTTTGTATTTAGCTGGACACATCTGGCCTCCTTATGTTGTTCCCATTTTACACTGTTGCAGCTCTTTCATGTTGACATATATGAAAGTAAAAGGATCCTCCTCCATGGTTTCATTCTGTGTTGCCAGAAAATAATGGATGCCAACATCAGAAGCACATTAACGGTAAAAGTCACTTTACTGAAAAATATTCAATAATTTAAAAATGATGAGGTTTTTTTGTCACAACAAAACAGCTATTAGTGTAGTCAGATCACTCATGCAGGCCTGAGAGACTGCATGTGCTACCTGGTAATGGTAAGCACATTATTAATGCATACTACTTGCCTGAGCACATAATAGCTGTTACCTTAGATTTAATATATGTCACTGGTAGACAAAAAAAACACACTGCTTTTGAAACAACCAATTTGAGTTAGCCATCAGGATGGAAAACTGTACTCAAGGCAAAAGAAAAATCTAATTCACCACCATGTCAATAAATACAGTAAAGCTCAGTCTCTTCCCTGCCATGTTCCCACAGCTCCTTCACTGGCCAGTGTCGCAGAACTTCCCAGTGTGCAAGTTTCATCTACAGACTGATGGTAATTCAAGAACACCTGCTATATATCATAGCCAATAGAAGAAGCGACCTTTTGGATTGACAGAAAAGCACCTTTGTCCTGAAACAACAACACGAAATCATGTGTAGGTTGACCAAATAGCTGACAGACCACATTTTCTTCCAACTTGTTGAGATTCCCTTAAATGCATCTCACCCTAGCCCTGGTGAGAATGTGCTTTGCTGGCAACAACGATCTTAGATGTTTATGGTGTAGAAGACCCTGTCTGAACTAGTCACTACAAAACCCTTCTATAATTAAGGAAAAAGAAAATGCACCACCATAAATGTTGATCTTTTCTCCTCTGACAAAGGTGAAGTAGGGAAAATAAATCAAATGTTCTATGTTGTAGATGTCTAAAGTTAGGGAAGAGGAATCCTGCCCTCAGTGATGAGACACTGTAAATGAGTCATTCATGTCTGAAAAAATATTTTTATTCCAATTACCTGAAACACACAGGAAATAATTTATTCAGTTAATAAGGTTATCCAAGGTGAGAAAAAACACCATTAAAAGCAACTGTAGATTTAATGAGCGTACACTTTTCTGTTGTTTTCCTACACATGTATACAGAAAATAAAATGGTGGAATATATTGAATATCTTAAATAAGAACTTGTGAAATGTGATTTTAGAAAATAAATAATAATTTTACTTTTTATTATAAATAAAAGAGATAATAGCATTTCATTATACTGATGCTGCCTACAGATACATAATCTTGCAAATGGCATCTACCTGGACAGTATTTTGACACAAATAAAGCCTAGAAATCAGTGATGTCTGTCTTCATTTTCTCAAAATATCTCTGATTGCTGGTTGTTTGGATTTGAATGTACTGAATATTGACAGAATCTTTTAAAAAATAAGATCCATGATCATACAGCCCTGAGCTCTGACTGCAGATACACTGGCTTTTTGTGTACCATCTTCCTTAGTACCTTTTTTTGGGGCATTGGGGTAACTAAGGGTGGATACCCACAAATTAGAGACAGTGTCTGTGTGTAAGCCCCTACCTTCATCAGTGGAGATCTGGGGCAGAATTTCATTGCTAAAGCATTGACATCTGGCATCCTTTGGGGTGTCACAGGTATTTCATCTACCTTCCAGCTGCGAAAGTTCTACATACAGAATTTGTATAGCCAATACACCTCAGAAAGTGGCAAAACTCATCTAAAAGTGGCTTATAGTCAGTCAGTTGACACAATCCAGGCTACTACAAGCCCAAACACTTGTCAGGAAGCTAAAGCAGATCTGGGTAACTGGTAAGAGGAGGGTGAGGTACACCATCCTTTACTGGTATGACTCACTGCTGCAGACACTCAGCTCTGAAGCCTCATTCCAGGCTTTGTAAAGCTAAATTCCAGGCTTTCATACCAGAAATTTCTCCTTGATATCTAAGTGAACTCAGCACATGGTACACTTAGGGCTGGGTGTAATGTGCAGTGTAGTGGCTTCTGATTTGAGTCAGGACAGATGAATGAGTCCAAGCACCTGCTTTGGCAGCCAGACACTGCCAGTCCTGCTGTCAGGGTCAGGATCTTTGAATGGGGGAAAGGTTATCAGCTTGCAGATCCCTCAGAAAAACCCACAGTCCTATGCTTATCAATGAAATGATAAAACAAATCATAAGATGAAGCAAGCTAAAGCATTGACAGAAATATTTTGTTAGCTATAAGGAAAAATTCTTGTAAGATAACTGCATCTGATATATTAAGATGAATGCATGAAGAGAAAATCTTTACTAACTTCTGTGCATTTTTGAACCAATAGCTATGAAGATTTATTTTTCCTAGTAACTGCTGTTTTATTGCATAATATAAATAAAGAAAATTAGTTTTAAAATTCCATTCTTCATGTGTTCACATAGAACAAAAGGTAGGTGGTAGAATGTGGGTGTGGAAATGTTTTGGAGAATGAGGAAAATGATAAAAAATGAAATTAGTTTGGTCTTAATTCTTGCATTATATAATAACATCATTCGCTAGTTAAGGGAGATCTAGCTGTCTGTGTCTGAGATCTGAACCTTAGAGATCAGTGTGACAAGAAAAAAAAAAAGAAAAAATAATTGAAGAAAAGTAGTGGTGACAATAAGTCTTACAGAACTTAGTTATGGTTCTCATTGAGGGATATAGTGGTGTCATGACTGTAACCAAGATCACAGTTATTATGGGCCTTTTGGTCTACAATACAGGAGCCTTTCAATCTAATTTCTGATATTCTAACCAATACAAGACCTGTGTAAACACTTAATCACCTTGGTACTGCCAAGCCCCAGAGTGTCCTGAAGAAACAGAAATTAATTTGGCACAAAATCAGGGACATATTGCTCCTTCATCTTAGCCTTAATATGAAAATGCTTCTCAGCTGCTTGATCTAAGACAAACTTTGAAAAAAGCCACATCTGAGCCCAGCTGAGCAGGTCTGTACCCACTGCTCATTGTAAACTACAAGTCTCTATCCTCTGTACTGTGTTCTGTGCTCTCTGTGATTGTGTGGTACTCTTATCACACTTCAGACACATCACTGGTGGGCCAGCTGCAATCAGACTTCATCCGTTTATCATATTCATGGTGTTTTTGCTGAACCAAAAGCATAAAATAGGGAGACCCAAATTACATAAATTAACGCAAAAGCCAAGTAATTCTGAGTCGCTAGAAGTGACTGTAGAAAAGAAGTCAAAATAATATTTCTTTATAAAAAGTGTATATGTCTATGGGAAGCTCCTGAAATAGATAAATTAAGTCCTCTCTCTTGGGATAGCTAATATCAGGTTAGGTGAAAACACAAAGTCCTATAAAAAACAATCCAACACTTGCAGAAGAATGAAACTGATATTCATCAAGTCTATGCAAGACAAGTCCCTGGACAAGCAAATGTGATCCTAGGTCTGACCCTTCAATGACCTTCAATGTTGAGTACTTATTTTAGTGCTTGAATTTTATTCCATTCACTTATATATTACTTTTGTTTTACTTATGGCTGATTGTTTTAAAGAAGCCTGTGTTGATAATCATGTTTTCCTCCAATATCTAAAGCATTTTGCAGTTCTTATTTGTAATTGCTTGAACCTCAGTCTTCATTCTGAATAGTAAGTGGTGTCATAAACAGACTCTGATTTTTTATTTTAAGGTTTATGACAAATATATTACAGAGAATTAAACTCTGACTGTTTTATCCTGTCAGGACTAAGTAATGCAAGAACAATTATTGGTAACATGACAGCAGCTCTGACAACTTGTTCCAAAAGGTGTGTTTTATGGCTGAATATAAGATACTGGTTATGTACCCAGTTATTATCTATTGATCTCAAAGCACTTTCCCTACTATGTTTTAAAATACCCACTGATTTTTTCTGTTGCATTTAACATATTTTTTCTTCTTTAAGCAAGTATTTTTCCATTTCTGATCTCCATATTTCCTCTGATTCATAGTTAAGGAACATTTTCTTTCTTTTTTTTTTTTTCCTCTTTTTTAAATTTAAGGAAAATTTTTTTTTTTTTTTTTTTTTTTTTTTTTAATGGGCACAGATATGTTTCACCTTCCAGATATTTTTGAAATACTCATATTAACATACATGACTGCAAAAGTGCGCCAAGGAGGCCATTCCAGAGGATGCAGCAATTTCCCAAACCAACCAAGTAACTAACTCCCCTCTTCATCTATTCTTCAACAACTGCAATATGAATTGTTCTCTTCAAGAAAATTTTTCTTACTCTTTTAACCTCCTTGTGGGAGATTCAGCTGATCTATCTTGTTTTTAATTTCTGTGGTAAAGCCTAGCAGTAACATTTTTATTATTTTAGTGATTTTCTAATATTATATGCGAATATAAACTGCCTGTGTGTCAATCCTCCCTACAGCTCTTTTTCAATAACACAGAATTTATATTCTTTTGATCACATTCTTTCAATAATAGCACAAAATGGCTCTCTTTCATTCATTCACCTATCACTTCTCTCTCAAATATAGATTAAAAAAAATCACCCCCAAATATAAGTAGAGTCCCTCAAAAAAGCAGAATCCAAGAAGACCATAATATTTCTCATAGCCTTTAAATCCTATACACAAACACTTCTCAGAAACACCTTCAAACAGCTGGTTTGCACTTTCCAAGTGTTTTTTCTAAAAATGTGAGCTGGTAAAAGAGGACAGGTTTTAGCAACTTGGAGTGGATCCCTGAGGATCTTCAGCTCTTTGGTGGGGACATACCCATAGAGGCTGAACCCATGCCAGAGAGGAGGAAAAATAAATAAGAAACAAGCAGAAGGATATGCTTCTGGAAATGGTCCCAACCCCTGAGATTCCTGTCATCTCAAAAAACGGATGGAGAGAGTTTGGGAGAAGCCTGTGTCAAAAATAAGGACAGTTGAGGAAGAGAGGGGAGAAGAAAAGCTGAAAACAATCATTGCAAGCAAGAAGAGAACAGGTAGCAAGAGTAAGGAAAGCAAGAATAAAAAGTGTCACAGCACAGTTGTGATAAACTCTCCATCTTCTTCCAAAAACCTGTGGTTTTTCTTTCTTTTCTGAGGCAGCTGAGAATGGCACTGTCCAAAGTGCAGCAAGGACTAGATGGAATTTTTGACTCCAGCATAAATGAGTCCTTGCCTGAACAGCTTCCATATATGTCATTATGCAGATTGATAAGCTCCAAACATGTAGTACTAGATACCATGGCACCATAGGATCAGCACTGGTGTTTGGTATATTGCATGGAAAATCATAAATTTGATTTTTTCCCTTTTGAGGTCAGTTGCAAGGAGGGAAGAAATAGTAACCATAAATGGGAAGGTGCAATGATATTCCTGCTCATAAATGCTTTATTAATTCTAGGAATAAAATTCATAACAAGCAAAAAGAGAAAAGAAAATGGACACTACTGACATGGGTCACTTGAGGGACGAAAACCTAATTAGATACTAAAATTTTAGGTAAATATTTTAATATAGTGCATGTCTTCCTTGTTACATTGAAGATTGTCCAGTTCAGATGCAGGAATGGATAAAAACAGGGTGTGGAGACACATATGTAGCCCAAAAGAATAAAAACTTATATGAGCGACACAAAAGTAAACACATGACATTTCCCAAGACCTTGGACTGTAGCAGAGGGCAAGAAATTGCTTGAGGAGCATATGGTTGGGAATTGCAGTTGTTGATTTGAAGCTTTAGAGCTACTAAAAGAAAGCAGAGAAACTTTTTCTGAATATGTGTTGACCTCTGACCAACATTTCCCTCTAACAAGATTTCCATTCCTTTTTCTTTCTTGAGTGTAGAAATATATCAGGTGGCCAAAGTGCTGCTCCTACAAATATTACAGTACAAAAAGAAATGTAGGCATGTGGCTGAACTGTGTTGTGATTAAATAGACTTTCTTTCCCAAGAAAATTAAACCAGTATGATGTTATTTTTCTAGTTTATTGCCAAGCAGTCTGTGTGCAGTATAAAACCCAATTGTGTGATGAATCATATCTAACTATGATGCTTAATATACACCCTCCATCTTAGAAGCAGTGCATCAAAAGAGACTGCAGAAAGCAGGAGGTTTTGCTCCCACTTGTGTGACTCCTCCAGAGGCACAAACTAGTAATCATTTCCCTGCTCCAGGCCATGACATGCAGAACAGAAAAACTAAAACATGAGAATGATTTATTTTCCTCCTAATAATACAATTAAGTCACTACAGGAAATACGTAGTGTTGTGCAAAATGAGCTCTGTGTTCTAGACATTACAGCCCTTGTGTCAGCCACGTGTAAAAGTAGAGTTGCTAGTTTGGGACAGGTCTGCTGGTGTTCTGGAGTGTGGGTGAAACTGTCTGTACTTTGTCTTTCCAAAAAACCTTTGCACTTCTTATTGCTGAATTTCATGAGGTTCCTATCAACCCATGTCTCCTGCCTGCTGAGGACCTTCTGCATGGCAGCACGATCCTCTGGCGTATCAGCCACTCCTCCCAGTTTTGTGTTGTCTGCAACACAGCTGAGGCTCATCCTGTCATACAGATCATTAATGAAGGTGACAAACAGGACTGGTCCCAGTACTGATCCCTGGGGCATAGCAAGAGCCACTGGGCTCCACCCCCTGGACCTGGCCATTCAGCCGGTTTTCAACCCATGGGCTCATCCAGCCCGCACATCACCAGCTCCTCTATTAGGATCTCACACCCAACAATACAGAAGGCCTTGCTGAAATCAAGTTAGAAAATACCCACTGGTTTTTCCTCATCTACCAAGGCAGTCACTGTCTTGTGGAATGTTATCAGGACTTAACAGACCCTAAAATTAAATGGAAGTCTTCTTTGCCCCCTACCCCCCTTACTCTTTTGGACACATTAAAAAATATTAGAGACACTGAAAAACCAAAAATAGCTAAAAAGGGCACATGTCAAATGCTGATCATTTCAAAATAAAGATTTGTAAATGATTTAAGCACTAATTAAAAAAACTAGGTCCTGGATAAAAAATTTACTTGAATGTGGATTCATAATTAATTGTGGCACTTCCTGCACAGACTGAAAATCCATAATGAAATTAATTAAACTAATATTTAAAAAGAAATAAACACTGTGTAACATTTGTAATTACTGTAGTGCTATAGTAGAAGTTAGAAAGGTGTATTAATTGAAATCCCTTTCTATTAATAGGTTAAATTACAAATCTGCAGTCAGAACTAAGAATTATGTCAAGGCAATAGAACAATGTGTCAGTGTAAAATAATTTAAGTATGACTTTTTTATCAATAATATTTACAGAAGTGTCAGTCTGTGGAGCAGACTCAATCCTGCGCAGGTTTCGTCAGAGAGAAGTGATGGCCATGGCTGGGCAAGGCTGTGGGGAGCTGGAGACCAGCCCTGCTGCAGCATCACAGGGCAGGGACTGATGGCCCCAGAGCCCGGTCCTGGGCTGTGGTCAGGGCTGGCAGTGCCTCAGGGACCCAGTAAATTGTATGATGCATGTAACCCTAAATCAGAAATGAAATTCCATTTTGTGAAGGGATTGATTGCCTGAGTAAAGCATAAAAGTTTATTGGGCAGGAACTGGACTTTGAAACAACAGTCCAGAAATACCAGCTCCCAAAGAACAGACAAGGTACATCCTTCCATGCAGGTCACAGGAACAGAACAACTCCTTTAACGATGGACAAGAGCAGATGTGCATCAGACTGCACAGAAACAGGACAGACAACACTGTGCCAGCAAAAACTGAGCCTCAAGCAAACTTATGAAACTTTAAGTTTCATGGTGAGTTTGTTTTCAAAGAAATATTTTCTGTCTGGAAGACTGAAGCTGCATTCATACAGGACATTTCATCCACAGGAAGTTAGTATATATATATATATATATATATATATATAGGTACATATATAGTTGAGATTAATGTACAAAGTCTAAGTAGGGAATACCAGAACTAGGACTGCTTATGTAACCCATTTCTGCTTGCAGGAAATAGTCTTGAATATAGAAATCATCTCTCTCACATATGTCTATTTCATTCACTGCATGTGCAAGAGATTCAGATTATTGAGTCATCTTTAAAATGAATGGGAACTCAGACAGCAACATACTTACTCTGGCCCAGTTACAGGAAAACATAATTAACAAGTCAAACATTTACAGCAACTGCATATAAGGGTCAGGTCTGAGTACAGGCATCAATAGGTACCTTCTACATCCTCAAAAATTGTGTTGTTTCACAACAATTTCACAGTGTGTCTTTCCAGATGAATATTTTGTTCCTTTAAACACTGTCTGGAAAACAGTAACCTAGGAGGGGAAGCTTGCACCTTCCCAGGAGACCTAATGCTTGGGTCATAGGAGCTGCTCCAGGGTGGAAGAAGCAAGAGCTGGGAAACTGCAGTGAGGAAGAGGAAGATGGCTGCCCCAGAAAGATGTAAAAAGCTTCCCTGAGACCAGAGGGATGGAGCAGAGAAGTCTCCAATACAG
The DNA here is from genome assembly GCF_017590135.1 of Pyrgilauda ruficollis. Classification (NCBI taxonomy): domain Eukaryota; kingdom Metazoa; phylum Chordata; class Aves; order Passeriformes; family Passeridae; genus Pyrgilauda; species Pyrgilauda ruficollis. The sequence continues at coordinate 852,130 of NW_024519207.1, read as the reverse complement.
AACACCATTGAGCTGTCTGTAAAAAAAAACCCTGCTCCACTGGGTACAGCAGATGAGCAAGACAATAATGGACAAAGCCTGTCTCCTTTTTCATTAGTTTACTTAGTGCCCCTGAGTTTTCAATATTTAAAAAAAATAATATATAATTTAGTCAAAAAAGGGTGTGTTTCACATTCCCCCAAATCTCACAAAGCAGACACACAAGATGAGGCCTTGGTCAAACAATGATGCCACCTCATTGCCATGGGTGCAGTCAGAGTTCCCTCCACAGTTTTAAGAAAATCCAATGTTTAATGTTGCTGCTAGCAAGAGTCTGTACCAAACCCTGCACTTTTAACAACTTCAGGTATTAATTTTTGTAAACAAGAATTTATTCTGGATTTTTAGATAGAAATCAGATTTCCCAGGCAGTTCTACAAAATAATACTGTATCAGAAAGTTTTTCCTCATGCTTAAATAGATACTTTTTGTCTTCTTGCTATGGCAGTCTTGCTTAGAAGTGTTATTTTACATAGTGTCAAAATGTACAATTTATGTTTTTAAGAGATGAAGCAGATGTGTACTGAGTTTGTAGCCATTTAAGGTATTTTCTTTCACAGAAAGCTACATCATGAGACATTCATTTAAACTCTCACCTGCCCTCGGCTACACAAAAAACTGAACACAGAAAGCAGTCTTAATAAAGTAATAAAGTTTGATTAATTAAATTCTTTTGCCTTGCTTTCTCTTAAGAACATAGCAAATGCGATTTTATCCCCTTCTGGAGTCATAGATCTGTATAAATAAATCCTAATATTTTCAGAGGAATAAAATAAGTTCTACTTTCCATCTTGCAATGACCTTGTGCCTTCCATACACAGTAGTGCAGCCACACCAGTTTTTGTCACTTGAGGCTTTTCATTCTCTGGGGTAATTTTATCCCCTCTGACACACACCTGAGATTTTAAGAAAAAAGTTTTCCCATTACATCAATTTTGTATTTTTCCTCATGAAAAAAACTCTGTGATCTAAACCAAGACTACTCTCAAATCTTACCCCAAAAATGTATGAGCCAACAGGAAGTGCTCACTGAGGAATTAGAAACTGAAAATTCCTGTTGTCTTGTTGACTGATGTACATCCTGCACCAGAAAACAATTTATATTGGGTTCATACACACACTGTTCTGCTTGGTTTCTCATCTGTATATAACCTACATTGATGGTCCCAGCATTGCTGGCTCTCCTGCTTGATATTATTACCTGCTCGCTGGAATTATATCTCCTGAGATGAAACTTTCTGGGGCTTCCACTACTGGCAATAAACATTTTTCCAAGATAAACTAGCTTTCATTGCTAGAACAAAAGTGTCTGTCTGTAGCTCAGTACAGCTTTCCTTTCTTGAAGGAAAAAGGTCAGGAAAGAAAAGCAAAGCCCTTCCAGTGTTATCATACCTGTGGTGTCAGGGAGCCCTTTTGTTACATTTACCCTCTTTTCTGGGGAAACACATTTTCTCTTAGGGGTGTGGAGGAAGTTTTGCAGTTTACAGTCCTTCTTCTGTGATGTGCAGAAGGGACCTACATTGGGAACACTAGAAATGAAAGGAACAGAGTTGGAATAGGACCAGGTCTAATGTCTTCCTTCATATCCCACATTGGTTTATGCATGAGACAAGGGCAGGTATTCCAAGCGAAGCAGATGGAAAGCAGCCGTAACTAAAGAGAAGGCTTGTGTATCAATTCTCTTGCCTGTAAATTGGATTAAAATGTTAAGTTAGCATTTCTTAGTGGCAGACAGCTGAATTTCTATAGTTTTCTGCAACAAATCAGTCACCCACAGTTTGAGCTAGTAAGCCACAAAGCTGAAAGTTAATACAGGTTGCTTTCCACAATCCTCTAATAAGAGGAAGGCTGCTATTCAGTACACCACAGAGCTTTGAAAAATGTTTTCTTTAACAGTAGCATAAGTGTGCTGCAAAGTGGCAAGATCAAACAGTAAGAATCCATCAATTTTTGCATCCCTGCAAGGCACACACTGGATGAAATGCATGAGCTGTACCCTCCAACAACACCAACCCTACATTATTATAAAACCCACATTTCTGAAGGGAAGGCAGATTTGCACTGTGTGTGGGGTGGGATGGTGCCAATCTGTTAGATTCTGCTGCCCTTATTCAAGATAAGCTGACTTTTGCGCAGCAATGAGTTAATGGAGATGCTCTTTAGCAAGAGAAAAGGCAATGCATGGGGGTGGGGGCACAACAACAAATATGTCAGGAATTCACACACAAGTTTAGAGATACCCTATTTCAAGATATGCAGACTCTTGGATGCTACTCTTGCTGTAACTTCACCTCCTTTTTTCCCTAGATCAGGTCATTTCACCCAGCCCATCTCCCACTTACAATCAAAAACATTCATGAGAGGTTCCCTCCCTCCTCAGAAGAGGACAGTTCTGTGCATCTGCCCACGAGAAGCCCCTCACTGCTTTTTTCATGCCTCCATTAACACAAAAATCCTATGTTCCTTAATTGAGTAAACTACAATTTTTACAGTCTCTTGCTGCAGTTAGGATTATTTTAAAATGCTGAAACAGTTTCTCATGCTCTATTGTCTTTCTCACTGCTCTGCATAAGCTGGCTGTACTCATTACCAGCTGCTGTAGTTCGCAAGCAAATAATGTATGGTGGATTTGTAGGATAATGGGATTAAAGTATGCTTTAAGAAGTATTCCAGAAAAAAAAAAAGGTGCTAGAAAAATGAAAAAGAGAAAATAAACAGACCAAAAAGTTAAAAACAAAGAGAAAGCTACAGAGGAAAATGAGGCACAACAACATTAGGTTTCCTAGCTCACAAAACAGCCTTCCAGCTCGCAATCTTTTGAGTAACACAGACTTAGTTCTACTGAAGCAATGTGGAGAACATGAAGAAGCAGACAAAACTAATTTAATGTTTGAGGTGTCCAGACTGATATAATGTGTTTCCAGAATATTGGAGCCTGTGTTCTGCTTGCCAGATTTTATTTTTGTTATTGGTGAAACTATACTTGGTGTAGAGGTGACCTATATTAATATTCTAGCACATCCTTACACACCGAATTAGTCCTCGGGCCAGGAAAAGCAAAAATATAGTCAGGTTATCAGCTAGACTGGAGATTAAGAAAGCAAAACAGGCAGGAGAGTTGTTCAGCAATCCATAACAAGCTAGCCACACAGACTTCTTTAATTTCCCTACATTATTTAACAGAAATCAGGACTGTGGAAAGGTCTCGGGAAAAGATGAGAAAAATGGAATTCAAAGAGCTGTGATGGAACAAGGTAATGTCAGACAATCTGAATTGGATTAAAACAAAGGAAGAAGTAAATTATTAAAAAGCAGATGGGAAGAGAAATCTATGGAAAAAAAGAAAACCAACACTGGACATCAGGCTCTCCAAGGAACTAGTCACAGCACCGAGCCCGACAGAGTTCAAGAGCTGTTTGGACAATGATTTCAAGCGCATGGTGTGACTCTTGGGGTTGCCCTGTGCAGGGCTGAGAATTGATTATCCTTGTGGATCCCTACCAACTCAGCATATTCTGTGATAAAGTGTAAAAACGGCAGCATAACCTAAGTGAAAAAATCACCTTGGAGAAGAAAAATTAACATCTTTAAAAGTATGACACAAGAAATTAATTGAATTGACAGAGTTATTTATAAGATCTTAAATTCATTTATTGCTTGAATACCTCTGACAGGAGTTTAATTAAAGCATAATCTACAGAGATTTTTTTAGCTTGGTTTCAAACAGATTCTTAAACTGCCTATGTTTATGACCAGCAGTACAGTGGTTAGTTAAAGAAGCTCATAAAACAAATGATCTGCAGGGAACAGGAAGCATCATCTTCCCCACCTGTGCTGGTTGATGCTTGTTTTCTGTAAAAGCCTCCCTGGCTAGCATCCATCTTACCTGAGCTGGCAGTTCACTTAGCATGAATTTACCAACCATGCTTCTCCTATGGTCTGTAGAAATAGGCACCTGCAGGCATTGGTCCTATTGGTTGTCCTAGATATATGGTGGGAAAGGAGGAAGAAGCAGGCTTAATTTTCACAAATTAAAATGGAGCTTGTTTAAAACTTTCTAAATATAAGTGTAATTGAACACTGGTCTACAAAACTTCCAGAGGCTGGCAGAACGTTTTAAACTGCATGCAAACCACATTTGCAGAAACACTTTCTAGTACAGTTAGACTTATTCTTGCCTTATTCTTTAAATACTGCAAGACCTGTAGTTCAGGTCACATTTATTCTGCCTTTTTCAACTTTGGACCCCTAACAAATTTCCAGAACCATTTTAGATACCTTTGGAAATTGTACATATGTAGAATGTATATAATTCACACAAGTCAATAACAAAAATAGTTGAAGAATTACTGTATTAAAGAAATTAAACTTCTTTGTACGTAGTCTTCTGCACTAAATCAAATGGAATGGTGCTGAGCATTCTTCTGGCAAACCAAAATGAAGCACAGTCTGCATTTTGGTTGCAGATCTTCCCCACCCATAGGAGTGTTACATTTTTTAATACTAAAAATTTCGCATGAGCTCAAGTAGATGATCATACATATTTTATTAATATCATAACTGTTTATTTGCCAGCTCACAGTTCAGGGTTCCTTTTTTTTTCTTTTTTGGACAGAATTGATGTTCCAGTCCACCATCACTAAATAATGGAAATAGTCTTCTTTTAGCTTTTACACTAGAACATAAACTGCAGTACAGTGTACAAGATTTGGGGTGCAGTGACATGCCTCACTCATACCAGAGAAGCATTACTAAAACTAGTATTTGAGCACTAATAAGCAGGAATTTGTTTTGCATTAAGCATCATCAACTATCAAATGTTCAGAAAAAACCTGTGCACGATTTTATTAAAATAAGTTTGCCTAACCAGCCAAACTCTGAGTTAAAACATCTTTACTATTATCTGTCTTAATTTTGTGATGAACACAAGAGGCTGTTACAGCCTTTTCTTGCCATTCTAATTTAAGGTCATCAATCAATGCAGGCATATCACAGCAGCAATTTAACAGGCCTCATTTTCCAGGTGATCTCACTGTTCAAACTAGAAGTAAAATTCGCAGTTAAGGCACAATATGAAGAATGCATACTTTAACTTCTATGATAGCTGCCACTTTCAGGATGACGTGGTAAAGTTACATGTTTTCTTTCAATTTCATTTTAGAGAACTAAAAATACCTGATAACTTTAACTTAGAATAGAGGACAACTTATGTTTTGCTATGCTTCCTTAGGTGCAAGGACTTTCCCAGTGTAAACTTCATTACTTTAATCATTTAGAGATAAATTACTCTACACTACTGCAATGACAAAAGACATGATGTCTGCTAGTGAAGTGTAATTGATATCAGACAGATGACAGCCCTGAATGATCAGAATTGAAAGCAGGATGTTTCTTTAGAGATGTTTAGAGACAAGTCACCTCTTCAGTTCATAACTGGAAATGTCTGGAGTCAGGGTAGTGAAATGATGACAGGGCAGTGGTCAACAACGAAAATTTTGAGAACTGCAAAACTGATATGGGATGTCAGGTTTCATCAGGCCCTGTAGTATCCATGCGCTCTCAGTTTTAAATCCTCTATTATTTTTTACTCTTCCTTAATAATTTTCATGGCTGCAAATTTTTCTGACATTATTAAATTTCTCTGGCATTTCAGTAGGGTGAAAGAAATTTAAGCCTAATTTACAAAATCACATGGCTAAAATTGCTTTCCTGTTATTTACAGACATTTAGATAAGTCACTTGAAACTTCAGCAATCCCTGACCATAAGGGCTGAAAATCAGTGGAAGCTCTCCACCTTAAATTTTCAGGGCCACAGGATGAGAAATAAAAATGAAATGCATAAACTTCAGGTTTTAAACGACAGATTCTCAGATGTGAGGCCCCACAGAACTGACTGTCCTGCAAATCACACTGTTGAACAGACCTCTCTTGGACAGAGTTGAAGCTGTCCAAAACAGAGTCATGAAATAATGATGATGACTACCTGAGGTCACTGTGGACACTCTGTGCTACACACACATTAATCAGGAGCAGCATTTAGCCAAGAAGTGGGAATTAAATGAACCTGACACAAATAATAAGACCATTTGATTATCACTGTCACCTATAATGGATCATGTCAACTACAGAACAGCTGGAAAAATGTACTGTGCTCTTGCTCATGTACTAATAAGCAGCTCTGCATGGGTGGTGCTTTACTGACATTGAGTGCTTGTTCAAACCTTCACCCTTCGTGCTGCTGGTAAGGATGTCTGGCTGCTCTTTTTGTTAGCCACTATTATTTGTATACTATTCAAGAGCCCACAGCAATAGAACAGAACCCTGTCACAAATTAATGGGTCTCTACTAACTGGAAATGTCAATGCAAAAATGAATTTAAAGATGTTAATTTTTCAAGCAACATGAATTGCCTGACAGCACTTTATTACAGCAATGTTATTTACTCCTTCCTCCTCCCACGGTTTAAAAAGCTACTGCAATAAACATCAGCCGATTAGCTACATCCAGCATGGCCTTTTTGTTTTCAATTTACACATAAAAAATTTAATTTACAAAATGGCTGAGAGCAGCCTGGCCTAATGGAAAGCATCCCTGCCCATGGCAGAGGGATTGAAGCTAGATGATCTTTAAGGTCCCTTCCTCAGGGGAGTTATGAGTGCTACTTATGTCAGTCACTCCAGATAGATATATATTCCAGGTCTGCATAAACCCAGCTTGAAACATAAGCAGCATTTCTATCTCTAAACTCTACAAAAATCATAGCACGAAGTTTGGCCCATAGTAAAAATTAACAGCACTTTGGCAAAGCTAGCAAGCAATCAAAAGTATTACAAGCTACTTCACAAAAAACAGACCTGAAAAGCAGTTCAAAATGCCTGATGCTTTTAAAGCATTAGAAGCATGCATCATTATTAAAACCAAGCTATTTCTGATCATCCATAGCAAGGGTTCCCCAGATGTTTCATACGTCTATTTGTTTCACATTTACTGTCTTACAAACAGCCCTCAGCTCTTTAGTTGAATTTCTAAGATGTTTAATAGCAAACATTTACTAAAATCTGATTGCTTCTCCTATGAGAAGTCACACAGTGTGATCCTCAAATTGCAAAATGACCTCATGATTCAATAGGTAAGACAAAGAATATTCTTTTAATTTTAAACTTTTCATCAGACAGCAATGGATTTTTATCACAGCTAAGTCTTCTGAAGATATAGATGCTGCACTTCTCAGTTCACATTTCACCTTCGAGACAGAATTCTACAGGGAGAAGTCCAGATATTCAATGACCAGATTGTCTCAGACTTCTTTTCAAATACCACGAGCAGTGAAAGGGATTGTGGACAGTGATCTCACTCCCACCAGATGAAGACTACTTTCAAGGTCTGTAAACAAATTTATCTATTGTCCAAAATCAAAGAGCAATTCTCCCCATTAAAGTGATCAAAAGCCTCTAGGGTTTTACCACATCTGGTATTTCTCAGCAGTGAGAGACACTGACAGTTCCCAATCACAGCCTCAGGATTGTCTTCATAGTAGTAAACAGGAGCATCTGCACCTGGTCCTTTTATTAGTAGCTATTTGTATACATTCAAAACCCTTCAAAATCTGCTTGCCAGGAACATTTAACCACTTCAGAGAGACAAAGGAGACCAAATCCATACTCTGAAAAGATGCAGTAATAGAATCTTCTGTTTTCTTCTTCAGTACACATATTTTCTTATTTGTAAAGAGAATGAATTTTAACCTGGCAAAGCTTTCTGTAAAAAATGACAAGCCCTCCTCACACTACCATCAAGGGTGCTGAAGCTGCTGCAAAAGGAAAAAAGATTATATTTAAGTAATTATATTACATTAGAAAGTAGTTTTGATTTCTTGCAAAAAGGTTCTTGCAATTTTGAACAAGTCCCTGGGAACTTTGCATCATGTGTTAATAAAGATCAAACAAGACTGAGTGGAGAGGTACATAACATATAATATTTGAAGGGAGGGGAAAAGGATCAGTTGGGGAAGGCATTCAGAAGGGTTAACATTATCCCCTGCAGGTTAATGCTTCAATTGCTTTCTCTAGCCAGTGAAGAGATAAAGGCTTCTCACAGAGTCATTCAGAGCTGAAGATTTGTTTAGCTACACTGAATCTCTCTGGAGTACTTCAACTTGTTAACTTCAGAAGCAGCCTGCAGAGATTAGCCTCAAAAAGATCACACTTGCTTTTGTGAACACTCCCCAGTATTTATTTACCTTCCATCAGCAGCTGAAATTCACTACTGAGACGTACTGTTGGGTATTGAACTCTGAACACTGTGCATTGCCCATGGACTGACGTTCATCCAGCTGGAGCTTAGCACTCCTGCTGGAATAACTGGAACAGCATCCACAGCACTGCTAGGATGAATGCAGGATTGAATTTTTCCAAGTGCCCCGTTGAAGTGCTCTGTTTGAAGGCCACCTGGATGCTGCCATACAAAGGACTGCTGTGCCCCAGCACCTTCAGAATCCACTCATTGTGCTGCCGTGCTGGTAGAGCTCCTTTTCTCACTCCGACTGCTCCTCGCATCACTGGAGCAGTGGTGGGAGCTGGGCTTTTGTGATCAAGCTAAACACAAAGAATAAGAATTCTCAACTTTTGAGAGCTACTGTCAACAAGTTTTATGATTCTTACTTAGTAACAACATGAAAGGAAAATGGCCCTTTCATCTCAAACACATAATAAAGTTGGATTTTGTGTCAAGAACACAGGGGAAAAAAAACATACTTCCAACAGAACTTATTATCAGGGCCATTTTCCAACTTCTCCTGTTCTACAGTACTTCAACAGATTATTGTGCTTTCCTCCCTGAAAAATGTCCATGATGTCTTCAAATTTTATCAAAATAAAACTTCAATGAACTCATATAAACCAAAAGAACAGTTAGAGATACTTGAAAGTTTTGGTGAGACCTTTCACAATTTATGCTTCTGCCAAATTTTTTTTCACAGACTATCTTCATAGCATAAATCAGCCATCCTTTTATAAATGTAGAATACAGAAAAAAGACTCTTCAAATTAACCTCAGGAAAGGTGCAACAAACTGAATCATAAACACCAAAAAATCTTTTCTTTAATACTATTCAGGTTATAATCAGAGCTGAAAACAACACAACTGCCAGTTAGAGTTGATTTCCAAAGTACACCATAAAGTATGGACAGACAGCCCAGTACAAATCTGTGAGCACAGCATTTCCACCATCTTCTAACAACTCCAAAGCCCTAGAAACCTAAAGTTTCCTACACAACCATGTCAAACCAGACTTAACAAAATGAACTTGCAAAGGTCAAGTCAAATTGCAAAGTTTGGTAAAAATGTTTTAGCACTGAAATAGTCTCTTTACCAAACAGAAAAGCCACAGTCAGATTTTAGAGGCCATATTGAGACAAAGGTGTAATGAACAGAGTACTAAAAATACCAGTTATTTTTCCAAATGAACAAATTCTTAGCATATTACATAAACTACCTGCAATGCAGTATATCAAACACTTTATGTTCTGTTACAACCTAAGTAACAGTGTGAGAAATGTTAGCCACCACATGAAATGATTTTTACATAACTCTCAATTATGTAAACATCAGAGCATCCTAGTTTTAAAATGCAGTTAACCATGATTCCCTTTCAAAAACACTGCACCTTTAGACAGGAAAAAAAAAAAGATTCCTGTCTGTTATATTCCAATATGAGGTGCTTTCTCAAGCATTCAGGCAAGAGATTTGCAGCTAAAAATTACAAGCAATTAATTTTATTCACACTAATTATATTGTGGCATTAGACTAACAAAAAACAAGGCACTCTGCCCTTTGGGGCAGTGTTCTGTAGAATTCTGCATAATTACTATCTTTGGGCTCAAAATTAATCCCAAAGCATGCGGAAAAATTAACGGAAACAGTTTTTAATTATTCTCAAACTCTTAAGAATAGGAGAGAAACGTTTGCACTTTTTCATTTAATTGTTTATTAAAGAAAAGAAAAATACAGAATTTTACAGTTTATCTTAAATTTGGAAGCCGTTTATAGGCAAATATTGATTTCTGGGGAGTTTTTCTTTATTTCCTCAGCTGACACCCACTCAGAAGGGCATTCTGTACTTCTGCATTATCTGACACATTATCTGAACACCTCTCTAAAGCACAATGATTGCACAGGACAGTTGTATTTGTGAGAATACTCATTTAACCAAGCACTGTAATATCCATTGTTCTTTCTGTTCAACTCAGCAGAACAGAAAAAAAAAATGCAATATGGTAAAATTTTGCCAAATACATTAAATCACAGCATAGACAACCACTTTATGAAAAGCAGAGACTTCTCTACTTAAAATACATAACTGATAGTGTACACAAGGCAATTTCTAATCTGAACAAAAATATTTCAGTGAATTCTATGCTGTTCTCCATGTAACAGGCAGCAACAAAACCAAGACTTCTGGAAAGAACCAGCATTAGTTTACTGAAAAAGGAATGACATATTTGACCAGTCTACACATTCCCAATTACACTTCAATCCTTCCCAGCTGATGGCACTTCACATGAGTAGACTAGGTCTCACAAATTCTCTGAAACTGAGTTTAATTTAACTTCACAGCATGTCAAAATGAAGTCTTAAAGCACAAAAATCTCTGTATTCTCCTTGATCTCAAATACTTGCAGCAATTAAATCTTAGAATTACTTTGGAACATTTGGCAGCTGTTTATTTATTTGAGTAATAAACTCCTGAAATTTTCCCTCTACTTGAGATCAATAATTGAGCCAGGTGAAAGCTGTTCCCCTACACTTGGAAATAACTTTAGGAAAAAAAATACAGGAAAAACCCCAACTTTCAGCACACAGTAGGAATAATTTCTTTGTAGCAACATCATAACACAGTTTTCCCTTTCATGAAGTAGGCTCAACAATATGCAGTATTTTAAGTATCTATTGATGGTGGCTGTGTTTACTCTTGTGGTGTCAATAACATCTGTAGAGAAGTCTTTCTTACAGCAACATAACATACAGCCAGCCTGTCCTACTAGTCAGGGAAGAATCAGTGCATGAGTTACTGTGTTTTAAGAGGAAAATGAACCCTTATCTCCGTTTACAAAGAAAAAAATCAAATCCTGGGAAGTAATTTCTGCTTGCTTTAAAAAAGTCCAATTCATCAGTTGCATTTTTGAGTTCCAAAATAAATAGACCTCTGCTGCACAGCAATGTCACCTATTCCCCAGCTTTCAGGAGATGTTATGAGCTCCCAACACGATCTCTGGGAATGAGCCGTAGATCTGAACCATGCTTTAGAAACACATTTCCTAAACAAAGAAAGAAAACAGGATGTATTACTAACCAAGAAAATACAATGTTCCCTCACTAAACACATTTAAAGGATAACAGTGTTAAGTCAGTGTTTAATAGCTTCATAGTAATTCCTCTGATATACCAGAAACAAAGTTTTCATGCTTCCACAGAATTTTACCTTGCCTCTCTTTTTTCAAAGAGCTCTTTATTTTAAATGAAAATGCAAGGCCTTGCAAAGTGCAGCCTTTCAAACTCTGCAGTTTCACAATCGAATGCCTCATTTTACTTACAAGCCATAATAATTTCAAGAACAGAAAATGAAGATTTATTTTTCCACAATTATTTCGTTTTCTTGAGGTCATTCATGCCTTCATTCATTTTTAGTTCTCTCCTTGGTTCAGTACTTATTGACTTCTAACTACAGAATCTCAATTGTACTTTTCTTTTAGGAAGGTTCCCCAAATGTCCAAGCATATGTTAGTCTCATTTTAGCATAAAAATCCCTTTGAACTTCTTATTTATTACTGTATTATCTTAATTATCATAGTCTTTTCAAGAAGACATAATAAAAATTAGAAGTTTCTAATATTTACATGTGTTGATTTTTTTGATGTAGTCAGGTTGCTATTTATTAAATGTAACATTTGCAAATGAAACCACATCACTAAGTGATGTATTTACTTAACAATATATGGAATATTTACTTTTTTACTTCATACTACTACTGCACAGAATCAACTATAAGGCCTTGCAAAGTGCAGCCTTTCAAACTCTGCAGTTTCACAATCGAATGCCTCATTTTACTTACAAGCCATAATAATTTCAAGAACAGAAAATGAAGATTTATTTTTCCACAATTATTTCGTTTTCTTGAGGTCATTCATGCCTTCATTCATTTTTAGTTCTCTCCTTGGTTCAGTACTTATTGACTTCTAACTACAGAATCTCAATTGTACTTTTCTTTTAGGAAGGTTCCCCAAATGTCCAAGCATATGTTAGTCTCATTTTAGCATAAAAATCCCTTTGAACTTCTTATTTATTACTGTATTATCTTAATTATCATAGTCTTTTCAAGAAGACATAATAAAAATTAGAAGTTTCTAATATTTACATGTGTTGATTTTTTTGATGTAGTCAGGTTGCTATTTATTAAATGTAACATTTGCAAATGAAACCACATCACTAAGTGATGTATTTACTTAACAATATATGGAATATTTTATGGAATAATACTACTACTGCACAGAATCAACTACATTTGATTCCTTATTCAACCTTGAATTAACTTCTAAACCAGAGTAATTCTACTTCTCTCCCAAGCATCCCATTCCAGGGATGCAGACTGCTCTCACAAATAAGATTAAGGTACTTGACATCCATTTAAATTGTCTGTGTATTAGAACAAAGCTACCCTTTTTTGATTTCCAGCAAGTGGATCAGGATCAAAATCATTGTATATATTAGACCCTTAGAAAACCAATTCAAAATAACATGTTATCAGAAGACATTCTGATCTTACAGATCTGCCAACACCTGGTACTGAAGGGATCTACAAAACCCACTGAATGCAAACCTGTCTTCCCAGCAAAACAGAGAACTGCCTACTAACCTTACTATTCTAGATTGGAAACATCCTTTTCTAATGGCCATCATAAAATTCTGAACATTCTAAAACAAGCCTCAACTGCATCTAATGGAGACAGTAGCTCACCTCACCTTGGTCTGTTTTCATCATTAATATTACACTGATTTTATTAAAGTTATAGCATACTACTCCCTGAACTATCAAGGATTTAAAATTGAAATCAATACAGGGATTAAGTGCTAAGCCTAGCTCTTTCAGCTTTCACTTCCCCTGCTCCATGAAATCATGTAAGGAAAATGAAAGTCATACTTGGGGGCTTTTTTTTCAGAAAGGAAGTGAAATTGTGCAACACTACAAAACCTCTGAAATCCCCAGGGATTACTAAAATTTTATTTCTGTGTATCTTATTTTGGAAGTTTTTGAAGACTAGAATAACTGTAAAATATGTAGAAACTCTGATCTATGAAAAAAAAAATAGAAAGAAGAGAAAAAAGTAGATTTTAAGGTACCAATTAATGAGGCTGAACAGAAGATTAAACCTAAATTATATATGTTTACTTGTAAACTGAGGAGTGATTTTGGTCTGAGAGCTAGGTTTGGTGTAGGCTGTATTTTGCTTGTTTTGTTTGGGTTGATTTTGGAAGTTTGTTTTATTGTGGACTGGTTCATTTTGTTCCAGTTAAGGGCAACATCACACAGGATTGCCAGAACACCTATGCTTAAAAAAACATAATCCATGTGCCTAATTTTACATCTGCAGAATAAGAAAGTGATGACAACATTTTGTATCTAGCTGCTTTTAATTTACCTGTTTCTTGATCATGTGATGCTGTCTTATACTACTGAATAATTCCTCAATATTTATAAGAGCTTAGGAGAGGTAAAGCAAATCAACTGGAGAGGGGAATTCAATATGCAGAGCTGCAAGTACAATGAACTGATTTACGGATGCCTTCATTCAGCAGTCAAGCAGTTCTAAATACACTTACTTTTAAAGGATTAAGCTAATTTAAGCTACATAATACAAAATGAAAGCATGCTGCGGAGGAAGAGAAACAGCCTAAGTGTACCTTAAGCAATTTTACCATTTTGCCTAAGTATTCATCAGTGGTCATGTGAAATTGTGGCTTTACATGTGGGTGATGATCTAGTAACTAAAGTAAATTATTAGATTTATCATCTGTTTTCATACACTTGGTCATGGGATCATGAGGACAGCATCAGCTGAGAAGTCTGCCTGAGGCAGTACACCTGTGAAGTCATAATCCAGGTGTACTAAGGCAGGATAGAAGTCTCTGATGGAGCAGAAAGCCACACACTTAATTGATCTTCATTTTCAAATGTTGTTGATACAATCACAGACCTCAGAAACAGTCTCTACACTTAAATGGTTTCCTTTACAACTCCAAAAAATTCCCCAAACTAATGTCAAGCAACTGCTCTTCTCACCATCAGATACTGTTCTGTGCTCTGCGAGGATTTACTTTATACTTCCTAGTTTACACAGCAAGGTGTGCTGATAACACCTTGTTTTATTTTTCTTGTGGTACCTTCAGTAATGACTGGCAGTCAAAGGGCACAAATGAGACAGATAGATAGAGGCATGGATTTCATGCAAAAACCAAAACAGCAGCAAGTCTCTATCAACCATTCATCATGTTTGCAAGCAAGAGTTAAGCAAATTTATTCTGTTTTCACTGGATGACTGGATTCCATAAGCAGCAAAGCCATTTTTACTAGTACTTAGCAGGTAAGAAATACTCCTAACTTTCTACCAAAATACTCTGTTCTACTCTCTTCTCAAATGGTTTAAGATTAGAGTACTGTAATTATTTCCCAATTAGTTTAAAAGTTTAATAGCTTTTCAAGAACAAGTCCACACAATCTGCCTCCGGACAGCAGACCATTATCGGTACAATTCAACCTCTGTACTCTGTTTCCATGTATTTCAGGAGGTGATGGGAAAGGGCCTTACACTTTCCTGTGACAGAGATAAATCTTCTCTCATAGCCAGCCTTGACATCGGATTTCAGGGATTTCTGACATGGAACCCCCTCGTGAGAACAAGAGAGCTATCAGCAAGAATCAAAAAATGGTTTGATTTGAAAGAGACCTTTATGAGCACCTAGTTCCAATCCAACTCTTCTGAAAACACACTCCCCAAAGCCCCTGGAGCTCCTGCTCTAAAACTCTTACTTTTTTTACAGTATCTCATGATAAGTGCTGCTAGAACAGCAAGGACTACTGAATTAGACCGAGCAGGGGAGGAAATATAGCTGTTACTTATTACTGCAGTAGCACGTAATACTGTATGGCTTTCAGACTGCACCTTAAATGCAAAGCTCTGAAGATCAGAAGCTCACCACTTTTTCACAGAACTAAATAAACGCTGAACAAAAAAAACCTCACTGTTTTTTGGATTTAACCTTTTATACACTACAATGACTGCAGTTTTCAACTACTGGGTAATGCTCCTCCCATTTAAGAGGACAAAACCAAAAATGTAATAAAACCTCCCGCGCTATACATTAGACAGAGAGAAAAATAACAAGTTTTAAATACTGGGATTCGTACACAGTAACTTACCTGCTGTCTGTGCAGGGTTTATTCCTATACCATCTAGGAAGAAGGAAAAAAAGAGAATAAAGAAGATGAAGCAGACATATTACAATTTATTACATTATATTTGCAGCTCAAAAAACATACCGGCAAGATACAACTATTACATCAGGTCATCATGCAGCTATTTCCCATAGCTAAAAAACATGGGAACTGACAAGAAAGCTCCAGCATAGAGAAGTCCAAGCTACATATTTGGACAAAACTGAATTAGTGGTTTAGTATCTTCACCCCATGCATAACAAATTTAAATAATGCTGCAATATTATTAAATTCAATTTGCAGTAAGTAGAGCTTGTGAAACATGAGAAAGTATTAATTTTATCAATAAACTTTCACTGAAACCTCAATACAAAAACTATTAAAAATACACAAACTATATTCTTACCATTTGTTATAATGGCACTTGTTGCTGCAGGAACTTTGAACTAAGGGAAATAAGAGTAGGACAAAACAGCATAAGAGACATAGTTAAAGCAGAAAATATATGGCTAATATTAAAACTGTGATTTTAGCTGGTTCACATACCAAAAAAATGAGAAAATAGGTCCCTAACATTTATAGATATAAGTAACTTTAATGGAAATGGATGATTATTTTAGTAGTAATTCCACCAATGTAATGGAAATTTTTTTCTAAGTATCATGCAAATGTACACCTGAAACATGTACCAGGTAGCTCTAAAACATGGAGGAAAAAACCCAACAGATACCACACACTATGAATGAGATTTTTTTCTAACTAGCGCAAGTCTGGTTATGAGTTGGCAAATTTTAAGTTTTTGAGATGTCTCAGTAGAAACTTGCTAAGGCCAAATAGCCAGAACTTAAACACTTCTCTGCCCTGAGAGTTTTAATCACAGAGAGGATAATGCACTTCCCCTGAAGATCAACTAACAACTTGGCCCAAATTTTGATCTTTTCCATACATGTATAACTTAAGGTACTGTGAAACTGGTTCTTGAATCACAACCCACTATAGTTAATGTTAAGCTATCCAGTTCAAGGAATGCAAAAACATTCATGTAACACAAAAGTTATCTGTCGTTCTTTTCAATGCCAGTTCACAAGGAGCTTCACTCCTGGGGAAGAGTTTATCAATCTTTTTTGCTCTTTGCTAACAAAGCACTTCATTCTGCCTAGTCTCAAAGAAATGCAAAAAGCTTCAGCCTGATCCAGAACAGCCTGAGGTCAAACTCCCATAGATACTCAAAATACTCACACCACTTAAAAGAATGGCTTCCTAAATGTGAATATTTAAATCAGTAATGATTCTCTAAATCCACTACTCATATGACCCTATCACTAACTAACATTGTGATTCCATGAGTAGGCAAAGTTAACAGGTTAAATGGCAACGCCCACCAGAAATGGCTCCTCCCTTTCAACATCTCCAACTACTCAGTCACACTTATTTCTGGTACCTTAATACTTGCTTGTTAAACTTTCAATCTAGGTCTCTATGTATGGGTAGTGTTGGCACAGCTGTATTAATACAGAATAAAACTAACTGGGGAAAACATAGTAAAAACCCCCAATTAAATCATCAAATATCTTTAACAGCAAGCAATATTCTGTATAATGTTCTCTCCAAGTAAATTTACAACAAAACTAGTCCACAACCTCCACCCACAAGCTGTGTTTCCTCTAATAATTTCTGTCACATAATGGTCTAACAGTAACAACATAAGGAGACTCAAGATGTGGAGTCTATTATCCCTCCTAACTGTTTCATTACAATTGCAATGCTCAAACAAAAGAAATTTTCAATAACCCAAAACTTCCCATGTTTTCCTAAAAAACAGACAGAGAGAGAATTGCAAGAACAGACTCTCAGCTGATTTTTTGCCAGTTAGATGAAGAGACTCATCGTGTTTCTGAGCACTTGATTTTACTGTTTTCATCCAGTGAATGCCTCTTAATTTTTGCATGCTTCATCTGAAACAACATGATACATCTCTTCAAACACATGATGTGAGCAATTTAAACACCTAATGGTATAGGATTCCATGTGAAAGATCAACACACAGAAACTAAAGAACACGCTATCCACGTCTTCCCTTAACACAGTGTTTTGTATCTATGCCATATGGCTCATCTCAATACCTTCCACAATCAAAAACTCTGTGTCTTCCAAAGTCAGAGATTACTAGAAGAGAATGTGAACAGTTCAAGAGTTTCCTGATAATTCTAAAGAACTTTCCTGATACTCCACATAAGAAATTTCAGTATTAAGTATCCAATTGCAGTACCTTTTAGTTCTCTTCGCTGTCACAAAATTTTATATCACTGCTATAAAATAGTTAATTACAAAAAACAGTCACCTCAATGCCATCTGCTGATGCATAAATTGAGCAAGGACCACTAAGTTCAGGATTCTGAAAGTTCTGCCAGGCCCCCACTGAGACCTGTAAAGCTTGCGACCATCTGTAACCAACAGCAGCTCCCTGTGCTGAATTAACCACTGCATTTTTATCATTAACAAAGCTATAGCTTTAAAGAACATGCAAAATGTTAAAAACCAACATCAACACTCTCTACTTACTTCTTCTGCAGCAAACTTGAGGACAGCTGTGAAAGGTGTGCTCTCAGGCACGCTTAACCTGAAATCACAACAAGTAAATACGTGGCTGCCAAAACAAACCCAAAGCTTTATCTGCTGTTAAACTACTGACTGAAACTTCACTTTTACCAGTGGAAATACTTTTGCCAAAGCTGTGCAAGCACTATTCAAGGGGAGAACAGGTCCCCGGGGGGTGTGAGACGCTTCAAGAGAAGCCTTTTTGGCAAAGAACAGGGACACCTTTAAGTGTCAGCAGATGTGACAAATCTCAGGAGGTGTGGGATTAAGCTCCATAGCAATGTCCTCTCCAGGAGGAGAGAACTCGGCCTCAAGCTGTGGCAGGGATGGTTCACGTGGAACATCAGGAGAAATTTTTCACTGAAAGGGAAGGGGCTGCCCAGGGTGGAGTTACAGACCCTGGAGATGTTCACGGGAGGCCCAAGGCGGCCCGTAGTGCCATGGTCTGGCTGACAAGGCAGTGATCGGGCAAAGGCTGGACTCAGCGATCTCAGAGGTCTTTTCCAACCTGGATGACTCTGCGACTCTGTGGAATGGCAGTGGGGGAAAGCGGGAAAACCCCGAGAGCAGGGCCAGCCACGGACATCGCCTGTCATTCCAGACGCAGGGAGACAAACGCCGTTCCCGCTGGCGGAGCGCCCCGCCGGGATGGCCATTGGAGCCCATCCGCGATGTGCCCCGTTTTCACTCCCCGCCGCCCCACGCAGCGCCGGCACTCACACTTTGTAAGGCAGCCGGGGGTCCGAGGTGAGCGTCACTTTAAAGGTGACCTTGGACCTGTGAAGAGAGCAGAGGGTGAGGGCTGGCTGAGGGAGCGCGGGGGCTAACGGACCCCCGGGCGGAGCCTCCCTCCCTCACTCACATGGTGCCGCCGGGGCCGCCGCCGCTCCCACCGACACGTCAGCGCCGCCCGCAGCACGGGGGCCTTCGCCGGCTCCGAGCTGCCCGAGGCGCGCCTGGCCACAAAGGGAAAATATCATGCCCCGCCGACCCGCTATGAGGCACGGAGCGGCCGCGTTCTTCCTCAGTGCCTCACTGCAGCTGGGAGAGAGAGAGGCTGAGGGGTGGCGAGCGCAGCGGAGAACAGTGGGGAGGATTTTTAATGAGGCAGTGGCACTGGCTGTTCCACTGCCGAGGTAGGACCCCGGCACCGGGACCCGGCGCTTCCTCAGGAGCTGGAGGGAAGCGCAGGCGGGACATGGAGGGAGCGGGGCCGGGATCGGGCTGGGCCTGCGGAATCGGCGGGCTGTGGTCACACAGGGAGTATGTAGGAGTGGGGGTTTGGTAACCGGAAGCCACATCTGGTGTGCTGTGTCCAGTTGTGGGCTCCTCAGTACAAGAGGCTCCTGGAGAGGGTCCAGCGCAAGCGCACCAGGATGGTGACGGGTCTGGAGCATCTTACGAGAGGGAGAGAGGAGAGCCGCGCCTGCTCAGTCTGGAGAAATGACTGGGAGGGGATCTCATTAATGCATATGAGTACCCCAAAAACAAGTGCCAAGAAAATGGTGCCAGACTTTTCAGTGGTGCCCAGCGATGGGGTGAAGAGCTGAAACACAGGAAGTTCCACCTCGACGTGAGGAACAACATTACATTGAGCGTGACAGACCACCGGAACAGGCTGCTTACGGAGATCGTGTAGTCTCCCATTCTGGAGACATTCAAAACCCACCTGCACACACTCCTGTGCAATCTGTTCTAGGGGAACCTGCCTTGGCAAGGGTTTGGAGTAGATGATCTCAAGAGGTCCTTTCCAACCCTGATAATTTTGTCATCCTGTTTTGCTCTCAAACCAAAATGGTCTGCAGATGCTTGTTAAAGTTATGCAGGCAAAAGTGGATGCAAACACTGATTCCTATCCCCTTAATATTTAAAACTGTTCACTTCTTCCTTGTGATGAGGGAGCTAGAACGGGCGTTTTGTTTGATAGTGATGGATACTTTTATGGCAGAAGAACAGTGGGTTCCAGTTTTGTTTGTTTGTGACTTTGGACAAATCAATTTCTCTTTAATAAGGTGCCATGGAACTACAAACCACCTTTGTCTTTAGTAGTCATGTATCTGCTAATGCAGATGATGACTGAATTTTCAACTCTGATATATCAGTATTTTCCTTACAGAAGACATTTTGTCAGATTTCCCCAGTTTCTGCTGTCTGTAGGAAGGACAGCATTCACTGCAGATGAAGTGCTTGGTGTCACACACTGCTTGCCAAACTGGTCATGGCAAAGCATTTTATTGTGTTCACTGGGGTCTCATTAGGGTTAAGGTAGATGCTGTACAAAAGGCTTGGAGTGGTTATTTTATTTTTCTTAAGGACTGGCTTGTTGCCCAGGTATGAAATCCAGCTTTTCATTCTTGTGCTGTTCTTATATGAACATAGACCAAACTGAAAAAAAAATAATTTAAACCCCTAAGAATTTCACTATCAGCTTGTCCAATGGCAGTCACATTTTCCAGTATCTCCTGCATTTTTGTTACTGTGTCTTTTTTCATGGCTGTATTGAATTTGGGAGGTGTACACATCTTGTAATCCACTAATGATCTCATGGCTTTTTCATCCCCCTGCTTTTAAGAGCTCACACTTGAAATTGGATCTAATTAATAATCATCTCTTAGTATTTAACCTTGCATTTAGTGCATTTAGCTAAATGCCATCCTATATTTATCTTTGCCCTTTTCAAAATCAGCTGTTTTTTTATGTATGTTTTGGCTTTGGCTTATGTAGCTCTCTTAACTGCAGCTTTCATTAATGCATTGCTGTCTCCTGTTTTCCAAGGTGTTGAATGCAGATGTGAAATAAAAGACTGATCTTTTCAGCGCTTCATTTCTGGCCTCTCACTATAAGTACTTCCTCTCTGAGGAAATAAGCAGATCCAAATCTCCGTGTTGTTGGAACTGGACTGTGTTTAGTAACCATATTTACTTGGTTAAATCCAGTTTGAGCGTATGTGTGCTAGTGCTGAGAACAGTCTAAATCCAGGCCTGGCTAGTCCTGTGTTCTGACCATGTGGTCTTGTCCTCTGTCAAGCAAAGGAACCAACACTTGTGACCAGGTAAAGGATCTGTTCATAGAACTGGTTTGGCAAAACCCCCCAAAATTTCCTTTCAGGTGATTTAATGTGGTTATCTTCAGAAACCACCAACAGAGAAGGACATGAGGAAGCAGAGCTGGTTGGCAGTGATACAGAACTGCACCTTAGGTCAGCTTGAGATGCTGTGGAGCTGTGTTCTGAGCAGGCATCAGGAGTTTCATGGTAATGCCAGGGGGTGGTGGGCTGACCCTGGCTGGATGCCAGCTGCCCAGGGAAGCTGCTCCTGTTACTCTTCTTCTCAGCTGGCAGGGGAGTGTAATGCCAGGGGGTGGTGGGCTGACCCTGGCTGGATGCCAGCTGCCCAGGGAAGCTGCTCTGTTACTCTTCTCAGCTGGCAGGGGAGCGAAAACACGAAGAAAGGCTCAGTGGTTGGGATAAGGACAGGGAGAGTTCAGTCACCAATTACTGCCATGGGCAAAACAGACTTGACTTGGGGAAATTATTCATCAAACTAGAGTATGGTAATGAGAAGTAAAATGAAATCTTAAAAATATCCCCCCCACCCCCTCCCTTCTGGACTGAACTTTGCCTCAGAGTTTTCTACCTCTTCCCTCCTGTATGGTTCCTTTCACAAATTGCTCCAGTGTGGGTCCTTCCCAGGGATCACAAGCCCTCAGCAAACCTACTGTGGCACCTGGAGCACCTCCCACTCCACTGACCTTGGTGCTTGCAGAGTGCTTTCTTTCACATATTCTCAATCCTTTCTCTGCTGTTCTGTGGTTTTGGGTTTTTTTTCTCCTTCTTAGGTCTGTTGTCCTAGAGATGCCGATGGGCTGATGCTGATGGGCTCAGCTTTGGCCAGCAGCAGGTTCATCCTGGAGCCATCTGGCATTGGCTCTGTTGGACATGGGGAAGCTTTTGGCAGGGTCTCACAGACATCCCTGTAGCCCCTGCCTCTAACAAAACCTTACCATGCAAACCCAACACACAGGGTCAGGATCTTCTGACGCAGAGTCAGGCATCCAAGTGATTTCATGAAAGGAAGACCTTTTCAGTTCTGCAAATTCAGAATTTTCCTATGCTGTCTCAACCTATTCAAAAAGCTGGCAGGGTTGATTTTTTTTTTTTTCCTTTATGAGAATTTACAGTAAATAGAGGAAGGAGAATGTGCATGATTTTTCTCTTTTAATTGGGAGAGTTAATGTGACTTGTCCTGTCTGTAAACAAGCAAGGGATGGTTTAGAGGATTGTATTTCACTAATGGGTTTATATACAACATTATCTTCAACTCCAGAAAAACTGGTTCATTTAAAACAAAAGTCTGCCCTTTTTTCCCTGTGAGTGAAGCCAGAGAAAAAAAAGTATTTCCTCATAAAATTTGTTTTTTCTACAGCTCGTAATTACCCAGACTCAAATATGTTGTGTTACAGCAATGAGACCTAACTTTGACTTTTCTAGCTGTGTAAATGACAAAAGGAATGACAATTTCAGCAATTAATTAGAACAGTAGGGATCTGGCAATATGTAAACACAGTTGTTCAACTGAAAGTTTTTAGTTTAAGAAAATGAAAAAAAAATTACAAACCAGAAAATAACCATATAGCCCCCTGGATGCTGTGGATGTTACTGAGACGAGCTAGAAAACCTTTGACAACTCTTTGGGCAAGACCTTCTATTTGTTAATAGCATTGCAAGAGAAAATAACTGCAGTAAATAGAAGCTGTTCATCCCATGTGCCTATATTCCACCTGGCTGGGCCTAGTGTAATTGAGTTGAGAAAAATAAGCAGAACAATAGCCACAGCGCAGAGTAGAAAGTACCGGAGAACTGTGTTTATTGGTACTTAGCCTGCTTTTATTCTTTCCAGTTTGTTTCCTATCCTCCTTGCTGTAGTCTCTGTTAGCTACAATATATTGCTGAGCATTCAAGTAGAGCTGCCCCATGATACAGAACTGGGAATCAATTTCCTGCTCCTTCAACAACAAGTCAACATGACCAGTTTGGAGTCCGGCCATAAAATTAAGCATGAGTATTTGTATTTTTGAAAGATTTCTCCTTTGTTTCGGATGCACATGCTGTGACTTAAAGCTTCTAACCTTCGTTGCATTTCTACGTTCATGAGTGCGTGTGCCATTGGAAGAATGCCAGTTTTTGTGCCCATGGAAGGAAGAGGAGGAAGAGCTTATTACATAAGCATCTATGCTACGTACTCTATGGAAGTATTAAATATGGAATTTTAAGAAATGCAGGAAAACATCTTCCACCTGCAAAATTTGCTTTTAGCTTGTCAGTTTTGGACTGAATAATGAATGTTTGACTTCCAGAAATCTTTGGTGAAAAAGTACCAAATTTAGCCTTTTAGCAGGTACCATAAAGTTAGGTCTTGGCACCAGCGTACTTTTCTTCTGTGCTTGCAGTGAATTAAATAAAGAGCATTGCCAAGCAATGTGTTACAGGAGGGAGAGGCAGAAGAAAAACAGCGTTTCTTCAGCCAACCACGTCCCTACAAAGCACATGGAACAGACTGATCCCTTCAGCTCTTAGTGAGGCTGGGATTTCACCGGGGGATTGAGTATTGCTAACTCCCTTGAAAAAGGACAGGTTCTGTTTTTTACCCCCTCTTCTGCATTACAATCTGTTCCTGGTGTTCTGGCTGCTTCTTGACCTGTCTTTGTACTTGGGGGACCCAGCAGTGAGTTAGTTCAAATCAGCAGAAGACATGGATGTTTCCCTGCTGACTCAAAGCATTGAATGACCTCAGGGAAAGGTCTGAGCTGACACAGCAGCAGAGGCAAGAAGATTTCCCCCTTCTGTCAGCAGGGAATCACAGAATCATAGAATTCTTTAGGTTGGAAAAAATCTGTAAGATCATTGAGTCAAGTGTTAACATGTTTGGACTTGATGGTCTTAAAGCTCTTGGGGATATGGTTTCCTCTTGATACCATTTCCTACAGTCGGGATGCTGGAGTCTTCCTTTGGCTGGTACATCCCCTTAACTCTCCTTTGGCTCAACGTGATGGTGTCTCTTGGCCTGATTTTCCAAGCTTATAAATGTGAGCCTCTGTGACCCATCCCAGTGCAGAGAGGTACCTGCTTGGCTGCAGGATCCTCCTGTCAGCAGAAGTCATCTGCCTTTCTCAAGCAGAGTCTGGTAGGATCCTTCTGTAGGAAGTTCAGCACTCCAGAAAGGAAGAAGTAGCACTGCATCATCTCTTAAGTTGTTTTTGTTGCTGTTTGTTATCCCCCAATAATTACATATTCTATGTTTTCTCTTTTTTCTTTTATTTTTTACTTTTTCTTCTTTTTTTTTTAAACAGAATTAGTGGTGTAACACACCACATAAATTTAACCTGTTTAAACTAGCCTGTTGTTACACCCCAGTAAGAAAACTTTAACTTTCTTTAAACAGGGAGTTTCCACTTTCATGAGCCTGCAGCCCATATGAGACTTTTGTTCTTGTTGTGTCACAGCATTTCTCTGTAAAATATAGGCATACATAGAGGTTTTAAAAAGTGTTGTTAAGCCAAAGATAGAGGAAGATTATAACACTTTAGAAATGCCATGCAAAGTTAATCATCAGACAATTTGACATGTCTTCCTAATCTTCCTCTAACAAAACAATAATTAAAACCTATTACAGTTCTCTTGTGTGACAAACATTTTACTAAAATAATTCATCAAAATAAGATGATCACATACAAATGTCATATTAGTCATATAGAAATCATAATGCTAGGTCTCTAGATTCCAGAAATTTTATTTTATGCCTGCATGTGGTTAAATAGTACAGATAACCACATATCAAAACAAGGATTAATCTTCCGAAGTACCAGAACTAGATTTTTTTTTCAATTGCTTTGAAAAAGTAATTATTAAGGATTCTGTGTAATAATCAAAATGGTAATTCAGGAATCAAGCAATATGACAATAGGAAATAGCCCCAGGTTGTGCCAGGGGAGGTTTAGATCAGACATTTGGAAAAATTTCCTCACCAAAAGGGTTGTCAAACACTGGAACAGGCTGCTCAGGGAAGTGGTTGAGTCACCATGCCTAGAGGTATTTAAAAGATGTGTAGATATGGCAATGAGGGATGTGGTTTAGTGGTGGACTTGCCAGGGTTAGGTTTGTGGTTGGACTTGGTGATCTTAAAAGCCTTTTCCAACCTAAACAATTCCATTATTCTATTATAATAAGCATTTATCAGTGTAAAAGTGTAAAGAGGAACCAAAATTGTGTACTATTTCTTGTATCTGATGTTTTTGTTATGGAATTTGATTCGTGTGGTAGGAGCATGAAACCATTACATATATATAGTGTGTCCTATTTTCAAGAATTTGTAGGAAATAATTTTCCTTCTGAATAATTTTCCAGGTGAATAAGTTTTTGGGTATCCCAGTCATCTTAAAAGTATTTTGATTTATCTCTCTTTTGTCATCATGGATGCTTTTAGTGATGGCAATGCTTTTGTGATACTTTGCTTTTATATGCAGGAAATGGTTTTTAAATGTTTTTCATAAGAGTCATATCTGTGTTTTAATTGGGCAATAAGAAATGAAATTCCATCTTTTCTTTTGAGCCTGTTTAATAAATTGTAATTATTCAAGTCTGGGGGAAGGTCACCCATTCTTCTGGTGAGGAAAGAAAGATATTTTTATGGAAGGTATGGAACGTATATAAAGGAATTTTTATGAAAGGTATATAAAGGAAACATATCTAGATCTAGATATTTAACCTTTTCACTGCAATTTTTAACTTTATCAAAATTATTTTTGTTTGATTATGCAATGAGGACAGTTATCTTCGGGCTTGATAGAATATTTTATTACTTTGCTTTGGAGAATTGTGAGGAGATTGTATTTTGTCAGCCAGTCAGCAGCCTCAGAAAATACATATACCTTTATCACCTGTCTGCTGCAAGCAGTAAATTCTGTGATCTGAGCATGCTGGTCTGAGATGGCCCAGTATTTACTTCATATAATTATGCAGATTCTTTTCTTTAGTAAAATGCTCTGTGTGTTGATTTTCTTGTGCCGCTCATCAGGCTGTGCAGTTCTGTCATTTAGTTTTTCTACTATTATGTGTTACAGTGGGTTGGCTTGCTACTGGAGATAAAATCACCTTATTTACAATATGATTCAGAGAATTGGACAATACACACAAACATATTGCAGACTCCAACAGTAAAACGTAAGAGTGAAGCATAAATTCAGATTAAGAATATTTTTATTTTAGTATCCCTTTTTTTCTGTAGAGAATAAATACCGATCCAACCAAGGCACTTTTGCTATACTACCAGAGTGCTTTTCTTATTGTGCTGTTTCATTTCTTAAGCAGGTTGGACTTTACATGCAGATTTAAATTGTTACTAGTATAGTGAAAAATTTAGTGAGAATTTTTCATCCAAAATTTCATACTTTATGTGCAGCAAGAGTCCTGATTCAGCTCCTACTGCAATTTAATTATTCATAACATGCCTAGGCTATTAGTTTTTGTAACAAGAAATACTTTTTTTTTTAATGAACTTTAAATAAATCAGGTTATTCTAGTGACTCCACCGTTAACATTTAATTAAAATGAGCTACACAGATCCTTGCTGAAGTGAAGCA
The DNA here is from genome assembly GCF_017590135.1 of Pyrgilauda ruficollis. Classification (NCBI taxonomy): domain Eukaryota; kingdom Metazoa; phylum Chordata; class Aves; order Passeriformes; family Passeridae; genus Pyrgilauda; species Pyrgilauda ruficollis. The sequence goes on along the minus strand of NW_024519207.1, from coordinate 825,368 downwards.
AGAAATTAGGCCAAATTATGTTTCCTTTTTTGAATGTAAAGACTGGTGAAGAGAAGGAGACTAAAGAAGAAATTATTTTCAGATCCAGGAAGTTGTGATTCCAAGAGACCTAGTACAAGATTTCAACTGTGATATCCCTCACAGTTCTTTAAACAAGGTGACCTTGTATATATTCTCTTTATTCAGTCATGTGTTATGAAGGTACCTCTTGTATTTTTTCTCTCCATTTTGTTCTCTTTGATGGCAAGTCAAGAAGAGGGTTTATATAATCTGCAAGCATTATTGCAAGAGGACCGTTTTCACTGTCATGCAGCGCTGAGGTTACACAGATCACTAGTTTAGTGTTTGAAGGGATTAGAAGAGAGATTTACAGAAGGTGCTGCATCTCTGTCAAAATGAAAGAGAAGTGAAAAATTATGTTGTGTTTGCAAAGGCTGGACTTTTAAATTGCCAAAGCTTTTTTTTTTTTTTTTTTTTTTTTTTTTTTTTTTTTTTTTTTTTTTTTTTTTTTTTTGTTTTTGTGGCAAAAAAGTAAACACGACCTTTAATTTTCTTCATCTGGAACAGGCCTTTCTAACCTGCTGTGGTTCAGGACACCAGCCTTCAAATTGTGGCTCTGTTTATCAGGATTTGCATTCTAATTTCTTTGGGTACAAAGCCAAGTATTTCTCTGCATGTCGCCTTCCTGTGGACTTATTAATTGATCGGAGGTTTAGCTGGAATGTTCTGACCTAGGAAATATTTCTCCTTGTGCAGTTCTTGCTGTAGCACAATCCTGAAGGTTTTTCTGAACATTTAAGATGCTTTTGTGGTAGATGTGGCAAGAAACTTCTTTTTTCTGGACCATTACCCATAAAACAAAATCAATTCTAGTAAGTGCAAAATTATATTGGCATAAGGGATTTTTAAGCTCTGAAGCATAACACTGTTTAGAAATGCTCAAGAAACATGCAGAGAACAGAAAATGACCCTTAACTAGCAAATGAAGACCAGAGTCACAACTTCTTGTGCCAAATGGGTTTCTGAAGAATGTATTAATTCTCTTCAGTAACTTTGTGCTTTCCATTGCAGGAGTTTTTATGCAGCGTATTATCTTGTTAAAATATCTTCATGCCGTCTCCTAAATGCTACTGTTTAGCAAGGCTTAGGAAAATATATTAACACCTTTAAATCCTCTGACTGAAATAAATTTTAACTGCAAATCCAACACTACAACAGAATTTGTAGGGTTCAGCTGAACAAATCTTGGTGACAACTTTGTAAATATCTATACCTAAGCTAGTTCCATTGTGTTCTCTTTGTATTCAAAATGAAAAGAAGGTACTTCTAGTGCACAATTTGTAGTATTTTGAAGTAGACATCTGAAAAGATGAGCTGTTTCCTCAAAGTGCCAATTTCTTCCCAAACTGACAACAGGGAGAGCCTAGACTGGCTAGCTCTCATATTGACATCTACTCTGTGCAAACAACAGGGTTTGGTGACATGAATCCCACACCTTGTTCGTGCCCTTAAGTTGTTCTGGAGCTTCATTATTCAGGCTCCTCTTCCACTGTTCCTCTTGTACGACTTCAGATACCCAGTTGTCATGATCCGTCCTGGAGGATAAGATTCATGGAGGTTCTTTTCATTGATCTCAGTGTGCAAAAACTGACATGACAAGGGGATTTTGCAGTAAAATCATCAGTAGAAGGTGTCGTCAGCAGTAGGCGTCAGCAGTGGGCATCGTACAGAAAATCCATCAGCAGTAGGAAAGAACCATTGTTTTCTTGGTCCAGTAGTCACTTGCAAACTTGCTTTGGTTACCGGGCCTTTCACGCACACGCCTTCCCCCACCCTATGGTCGCTTAGTGGACCAATCAGACCTGGATTTTCAGAACAGGATCTTCTCTTTTCCCTGATGGTCTCAATCTTTCATGACGATCGAGAGGCAAAGAATGCGGGAAATTTCGGACAGATACTCACACCAGTTGAATTCAACTTGACTTTGTATGGTTCTTTCATTAGAATATGGGGAGACAAAGCATAAAAGATAATATCAATCTTTTAGAAAACCCAGCAAAATACCAGTTAAGAATCATTCCTTGGCATGAAAGTAAAATCACATTAAGATCTGGAAGAAGAAGGAAGTGTGAGTAGGATTTCAGTGGATAAGTGCAGTAATGGTTACCATTCTCATGCAAGAGCAATAGTCACATTTCACATTTCAAGGACAACTTCATTTGTAGCTGATGTGATGCCTTTCATCTGTAGACCTAAAGTCTTTAAGTCTTCCTCCTATAAAAACAGAAAAAAACAGTGTTTTGATGTTGATTTAAATGTTCACCTACATGTCTTACCTTCATGCCCTCTATCCTGAAGACTTTGCTTTTACTGGGATCAGTTGTTCCACCACATGGACTTGGTTTAGACTATTACATTTCTAGCAGATAATTCTCTTTTTCCATAGCTTCATTGCACCTATTTCCTTCAGCAGTTGCTTTGGGAGCCCTCCTAAATATGAATCAGGATTATGGTTGTTAGAAGGGCTGAGTAGTGCACAGAGTAGTAAAGAGTGCACAGAGGTGGCATAGAACCTAATAAAAGAAATTAAATGGAAAAAAATGCAAAAGGAATATTGAATAAACTCATTTGAAAGAAGATATCACAGAATCTCAGAATGATTGTGGTGGGAGGAGACTTCTGGAGGTCATTTGGTCTAATTACTGCAGGACCACCTAGAGCAGATAGCAGAGGACCATGTGTACTTGTCTTCTGAGTGTCTTCAAGGATGAAGATTGAAGATTCCTTATCTCCCTGGGCACCCTGTGCCAGTGCTTGGTCACCTTCACAGTGAAAAAGTGGTTTCTGCTGTTCAAGAACCTCCTGTGTTTCAGTTTGTGCTCTTTGCCTCTGGTTCAATACACCAATTCAAAGGAAATGAGCTGTACAGGAAAGTGATAGAAAAAGAAAAAAAATACAAATTAGATTGGAAAAGAATGGACAAAATTTGAGGGCATCACCTCTACTGCTCAGAAGAGTGGAACCAAGATGGTAAAACCACAAGGATTGTTAATGAAGTAGTATGATCACTGAAACTACATAAAATGGAAAAATGAAATGAGCAAGTGTGAGATAACATCAAATACATTGTTAACTTGCAAAATCTACCCAAAAATGATAGAGGAAAAAAAAAATCTGAATTTTCTGAATTTTACTTGTTTTCCCCCATAGCTTAATTATTGATTACATTTATACTGTTTTTATTTGGACACTTTTTTTTTTTTTTTTTTGTAGTCTAGCAAAAAACTTCTGCCAATATGCTATTCTATATATTTTTTCTTCTTGTATATCAAATTAATTTTTTATCCTGAATAACTCCAGCATTACTTATATTTTCTCTGCTTTCTGCTTTCTTTTGCTGATCCCTATTTTATTTTCAGTCCAAGCATATTTTTCCACTTATCTCTCTGACTTCCCCATGGTGTTCGCCCTCAGTCCTGTTTGTGTTGCACAAATTACCAGTTCTTCACCATTTCTCACCTTCCATCTGTTTTTTCTTGATATGTAAGCCAAGAAATGGTTGCTGCAAGTCTATCGAGCATTAAATTCATAGTATTATCTGTTACTTTGAAATGTGTTATCTTATGCGGATAATAAACTCCTGGATCTCGTTTGTTTTCCTATACAGAGTAATCAGTGATGCAGATTCAGACTATGTATTCCAAGTGAATCACCTGTACAGAGAAGCCAATGTAAATGTTGCCTAAAAAGAGGATTAGTGTCTTTCCTTGGCAATACACCACATTATACCTACTGTAAAAACAGCAGATTTCCAAACACAGAAGGCCTACTCTAAAAATTAAAAAATACCACATGGAGATGCTATACATTATTTAATAAATGTATAATATTAGCATCTATCATAGAATGTAAAATGTGTCATATGAACAATTTTCCTTGGTTTTTTTTTTTTGTGATTCACAATGAATCATGTTGCTTTGGCAGGAAGTTCAGAAACTAAAATGGTAATGTGACATTCATTATGACATAATAATTGGTCTTAATATCAAGTTGTAGCAGGAATCATATTCGCATTCAGAATTTAGTAGGTTCCAAAACCATAATAAGTAAATTAAGCGCTAAACAAAAATACCCTCAGAAATAATTTAAACTCGTTTGTTAGACTTAGTGCTTAGATTTGTACCATAGTTTTTAATCCACATTCTTCCTACCTATATCACAAATAAACTGGTCACCTTAAATAAAGTGACTGTGGAAAACTGTTGTTACTTCAAGGAAATCCTGTCTACTCAAAAGTTCCTCCAAGGTGTCATTTTTATAGGAAATTATTTAGATAGTTCTGGGAAAGTTTTAGTTTAGTTTAGTTTAGTTTGACTTCTAATTAGAAGTGTTTATTCTGAAAGGGAGAATGTCAGAGAAGTATCAGTTAAGTTTAGGTTTTTGAGGAGTGTTAGTAGGTAGTTAGTGAAGTCGGTGGTCTATTCTACAGATGCAGATTAGCCCAAACCCCCAAGAACAGATAAGAGTGCATTTGCTTGCACTCATTTGTCCATGCTGCATGAGGTAGAACATATCTGTTCCAGGTAAAACTTCTATTGACTCCTTAGACAGGAAGATTATTGTGGAAACTAATGATCTTCTGAATTAGAATGACTGTGTTTGTTGAATGACTTGGCACCACATGTGAAATGGCTGTGCTTGCTATTGATATTTTGTCAGACTAAACTAGTCTTTTTCACTTCAAAGAGAATTGTATTAACTCTGTTTCAAAGCCCATGAAGGCATGCTTTATCAAAGGCTTTATCGGTATGGTGGAAATGGATTTTCTAAGAAATCCTCTTGACTTCTTGAGTCAATTATTCTGTTCAAGCTGCTTTTATGGTTTTCAGAACATGAATGTTACTGGAAAGAGGTAATCTTGCTATATTGTGGTATGCTGAAGATTTTTATGTTGTTATCTACATTATTCTTTTCAGAATTGCAGAGTATTTGAAGCTGTAAGGTGCCTCTGGAAATGGTCTACTTTACCTCTCTTCCTCAAGGCAGTATTACCTAAAGCTAGCCACTCAGATGCTTTTCCAGTTAAATTTGGAATATTTCCAATGACGAAAACTACACAGCCTATCTGGACAACTTATGCCAGTGTTTGACTTCTCTCAGAGTAAAAGGATCACCTCTTTTGATGTGCTGATGATGCTGTTAATGCAGCCCAGGATGCAGCTGGTGTCCTTTGCCACTGTGGGCACATTGATGGCTCATGGTCAGCTTGTTGTCCACCAGCTCTGTGAGTAATTTTCTGCAAAACTGCTTTCAAGCCAACCAGACCAGGCCTGTACTGGTGCAGTATCAGTGTTTATGACCTGGAACAACATGAAGAAAATTGGATTAAACATTTAATTGTGTGACATCTAGAGGAACAAAATACTCAGAATATTTTTCTGGCTAAAGACAATACTCTGGATGCAGCCTCAGGTGCTGCGTACAGAAGAATCACTTCCCTTATTTTGCTGACCTCACTTTCTCCTGCAGCCCAGTAATGCACGTGACCTTGCTCACTTTTCTGCAAAATTGATCTTCCTCAACCAGTTTTGTTACCTGATGGTATTCCATCCCAGACACAGGACTTGCTTTTGCTCTTGTTGAACTTTCTGAGTTTCCCTGAAAACTGTAACACAGGCATGGTAAATGATATCCAGTGCTTTCCCATCAGCTGCATAGCTGACCATCATGGAAAGCTATTAAGTTGCTCAAACAGAGTTTGCCCTTTTTAAATTGGTATTGATTAAATTGATTCCCAGTCACCCTGAGTCCATCATATGCCCCAGATAAAGAATCCAGGAGGATTTGCTCCATAAACCCCTCAGTGACATTAGAACACCTGGTTTGTAGTTCAGTTTTTTCTCTTCCTGGGTCTGATGTTTCTATTTTACCAGTCACCAGGAACCTCCCATGCTTGTCACAACCTTTCTAAGACCCTGTAGTGCAGCTTTGCAGTGGCACTGGCCTGTTCCCTCAGCACTGTCTTGTTTAGTGAAAAAAAACCCCTTCATCTTTAGGTGCTGTGCTTTAGCATGTGCAGTTCTGCTTCTCTCTTCCTCGCTGTAAACATACATATCAAGAAAGAGAGAAATGTACAGGTTAATGTAGAGAAATTCCAAGCCAATGATAGAAAAATATAGAAAATCTTAGAAGAGAACACAGCTTATATTGCTGAACTTTTTGAAGGGGCCTTTGCAATTTACTTCAATCAATCAAAAATTTTCCTCACACATATTTATGACTGTAAAATTAGGAATGTAAAGCTGCCTTTGAATTAAGTGTAGACATTTCTTTGAATCTTTTTCTAAATTTTTAGAGAGAAAAAATAATTGAAATTGGGAAAAAACAATAAGCAAAAAATGGGAGCACTCACAGTTTTTTGGGTTTTTTTTCCCTGTAAACTCTTGTCTAATTTTGTTTAAAAAATGGGGTATGACCATGATAAAAATTGATTTGAATTTTTTGATTGAGAGCAGATCTTTATGATGAGTTACTTTTAACCCATTCATGTGACTCTGTTCATATAACTTTGGTTAATACTCAAGCTAGATACAGCTAAGCACACAAAAAGAAAGAAAATGTTTCCTAAATATATAATCCACTAGTCACATTTACCAAACTGTAAGATGTGTCTACAAACCCTTAGAAAAGAAAGGATTAGTTTTGATCCACATGAATAGTAAATTCAGCTGAAAAGACGTAGAAATGATTATGTTTGAGCAACTGGGCTCTTAATCCACTCTGTTAAATAAAAACTGAAAAAGAACACATCCTACTTTTAATATTTGCAAATTGCTTAGTTGGGGAGAGTTATTTTTGCTGTTGGCAACAGTTTAATTGTGTTTTTTCTTAAACTTCAGTTCTGCAACACATATTTAGAACCAATGTGTTAACATTTGCTTTGCTTGTTCAAATAATGCTTCTTTTACCTCATATTAAATCTTGCCTGATCAACTCGGAGAATGTTTTCCACCGTGTACCTCAACATAAAAACTAATCGTGGTGGTGTGACTTTCTTATCAACTTTTCCATGGGAAGCAAAAGGTCTTATTTTGTTAGCTGGGATGGTGGAACTAGGCAAGGAGAGTGAGACAAAGCACCTTTTATCATGGACTAGCGTGGCATGTGCCAGCTTCATGCCCTGCCTATCACATGGGCTTCCTTCTTGCGGATCTTGAGTATCCAATCAGTCCATTGAGTGTCCAATCAGTCAGTCTGAAACCTGTGCTGAAGATCCTGCTTGGAAAGGCAAATTTCTTCTTTCTGGAAGTGCCTCCAGACCTTTTCCAGAGTCTCAAAGAATTCTTCAGAATGGTCTAGAAGACACATTTCTTTCCCACTTTAAAAAAAGAGTGTGGAAACCACTGAAACATCTGATTTTGCTATGGTCTCATCTGTTCATGTAATTAGATCATTACAAGGTGGTGGCATTTGGGTAGGACAGGATTCAGTTACCTAAAAGTGATTTTGCTCGTTCCATTTGAAACACTCTGTTGATCTAAGCCCACTACAAGGGGCTGGAAAAGATGATACACTTCAGAGAGATTTTCACTCGTCTTGCTCCTCAGTATGAAACCCAGGATACCAGTGGCAGGTAAAATGGTCCAAACTTACACCATTACACATCTAAAGCCTATATCAAGCAGTTGGACACCTGAATCACTCTTTAGTCTCAGGGATACCATCTCCCTCTATGCTGAGTAAAGCACCTTAACCACCTAGATTTTGGTGGCCATAACCTCTAAATGAATCCCACTCTGGTTGCCTTGACTCCCATTAAAGACAACTCTTCTCAAGTGAGATTCACCTGTATTGTTTGATATTTTTACCTTCAGATATTTTACATCCTTAAACTTCCTGTTTCTTTTTAGTTGTCTTTGAGGGATGCCACATGTATGTGTCTGATTTTTGTGTATTCTACCCCATTTGTGTTTGGTGGCTCAGCTGTGCAGATTAACAATGCAGACTGGATGCGACACAGAAAAGTATTGGATCTTGTTTTCAACAAGATGCATGATATATCAAATAATTTGTCTTCCAAATAAGAAGTAAAAGAGAGTTTGTCATGACCTACCTGCATGTTTTGTAGATTAAAATGCATTCAAATTATTTCTGTGATGCTTTGCTATTATTACTTATCACACCTTAATTATGGTTACTTACATTGCTTTTCCAATTTCTCTCATATTTAGCATGTATTATTCTTCCCTGGGTAATATTGGTATTGTGCAGCATAGTGATTAAGTAAATATGGATGTTTCAGTAAATTGACCCTTCCCTCTAGCTAAAAAGAGCTGGAAGATAAGTATAGAAGAATAGAAAAGTCATTGCTCAAACATCAAACATTAAAGTCTTGTTAAATTTTTAGCTCAGGAGAACTGGATGTAGTATACCCGCATTCAAAAATTAAACCCACTGTAATAATCTAGAGGAGTGTAAGGAGTAAATTTCCCCACTCTTCTTCTTCTTTATTACATATACATATAATTTAGATGTAACTACCTGCTCTAGGTGTATTCAGGATTTGTAAGTTTCTTAATGTGCAAATGATTTGCACATTATATCTATCTATATCTATCTATATCTATATCTATATCTATATCTATCTGCTGTAGTTTTTGTTCAGTATAGTAATCCTACTCTGATGTAAAAGCTTTTTCTTTCATTATTAAGGATTTATATTCTCTGTATAGAAAGCCCAAGATATTATTTGCCATTAGCATGATTTTATATTATAACAAGTTATATTAATCACCTTGCAGATATTCTCAGCATGTCTAAAAATAATTAAAACAAGTATGTAACTTATGATGTGAGGTTTGTTCACAGATTTTGATTTAGCAGCTTTGCCAGTAGTCAAAGGATCAAAACATCAGTAGAGAGCTGAAGAAGCAAACACTGTGTGAAGAAACAGCCTACTCCATTAGAAATGGTAAACAAGTAAGAGTGAAGACTGAAAACACTGATTTGTGTTTCGGCCTGCTTCATTTCCCTGTCCCATTTCTAAAACCAGTTCTTCCCCATTTATCTTAGTGCTAGGGATTGATTAACCAATGCATTTTTAAACACTCAGACTATTTAAATCAGTTAGCATAGGAAGTTTTTGGCATAATTCTGCTTAAGAACTGCATGTTCTGTTTCATTTAAATTTCGAATGCAAGCACGACCTTATTTAGATTAAATAAGAAAAATCGTAGGCTTATCATGCAGAATGCCATAAATCTGCTTTGGAAAATCTCATGCAGAATTTCATATGGGAGTGGAAAATGATGCAGTGCAATTATTCTTTAAGAAAATAAGCAAAACCCCACAACAAGTATTTTAAAAGTGTAATCAGGCTTTTTGTTGTAAGCTAAAGTGGTGAACATGTAAAGAAGGAGCTCTGCTGTTACCTTTTTATTCTTTAGATGGAGTTGGAAAAGTCTCTCCCTGTCCAAAGGCCCTGTTTCACAGGCTGCTTTCCAAGGACTCGCTGACCTTGGTGAGAATGAGATACAGTATTTCTGTAACTGCAAAAGAATGGGACATCACTTTGTTGGAGCCACACACACGGTTTATTTTACTGTTGACATCTAAAGTAACTAAAACACTAAAGATCAAACCTAAAATTCTGATTTACAATGAAAGATTGAAAGGCATACATGCAAAATGCTTTGATGTTTTCTGTCTGAAAATTAACAGCCTTAATTGATTCTGTCAAGAGTGACGAAGTGGTCTTCACAGAGAAACTGGTTGCTGTAGTGGTAACACAACTGGAAGCATCAGAGATGAAAATTCCATTTTGTTGCACCAGTAAGGGCAGGCTGAACACAGATGGGAAAAGCATGTTCTCTGGCTGTGACTTTTGCTTGATAATGCTACCCGCAAAAAAATCCAAGTGGATGTTTGTACCACAGATAGTAACAGGCATCACTTTTATGTGTTTCCTCGAATTGCCAGATAACTTTATTGTGCACATACTGTAGATAATAAGCAGCTGTTTTTGCATGTGTCACAAGTTTTTTGAAATTTGTGTATGGATGACCCAGGTAAGAAGAAAGAAAGCATCAAATCTTACTTGTTATGGTTGTATGACCAGATCTGCCTCCTCTTTCACTGTGTTTTGCATTACAAGAGGGAAAAACATTTTGTGTGTCCATAGAAGCCCCTAGAAGACAAGAACATTTTCCTCAACCTTGTTTTTCATCTTTATTGACAATTGTGTGGTATCTCTGCCTTGTTTGTCCCATTTTCTCTCACTAAGTCTCCCCACCATTATGGGCTGCTTCCTTCATGTCCCACACATTGGCCTTTGAGAAATCCAGAAATAGCCCATATTCTTTGCACACAGAAAGTTAAATAGCTGTGTCTTTTTTGCATTGACAAGTCATTGATCAAGAAAAATGTCAAAACAGAGAACAAGATATGGCATTTTAGTACAACAAATTCAATAATTCTTTTTGTGATATTTCCCTTAGCTGAAGAATACTAATACCGAATGAAGATGGAGGACAGAAACTGAGATGTGTCAGTGGAGCATAACAAATCCACAGGAAGGGCCTAGTTTTACTGAAATTCATTTGCTATTTTATATCTGCAGTCATTCTAAGCAAAGTTACCTAAGGAATTGTATTTACACAAACACAATACATGCTCATTATGAATCTGAAAATTATTCTGAGCTGAAAGAGATTTGTTTAAAAAGTCAGAGACTGGCAATCCTGAGCAGAAGTTTTGTATGGTCTTTAAAGATATATTTCTTTTGTAATGGCAGGAAAAGTTGAAATACCTTTGAATTCAACTTGTTAGTCCAGTTTGACAAGGAAAGCATGAGACCAGATATCAGCTACCCTGCTCTTGACTGGGAATCTCTGATGTGAAGACAAAAGGAGAACTACTAATACTAATACATAATAATCTATTCAAAGAACAGACTTTCCCAACATTTGTCCTGCTGCCTTATCTTAACCTAGATGCTTTCCCAGAGGAACACTCAGGCTGAATGGTACATCATTCTCTGCAGAGCTTTTTTCTTCCTGTGGTAGTGTGTAGGGGAGGTGCTCCAGACTTCTCAGAAATGCATGGCTACAGAACAGAAGGCAATAGCCACAAGTTGCAACAGAGGAAACTTTGACCAGGTATTAGGAAAAAAAATAATTCTGTGGGGGTGGTTGGACATTGGAACTGATTATCCAGAGAAGCTGAGAAATCTTTACTGTTGAAGATGCTCAGAACACAATGAGGCAAGGTCCTGTGCTTGCTGAGCTAATTGACCCTGATCTGAGCAGGCTTTGCAGCAGGATCCTGCTGCAATCCTGTCCAACTTCAGTTGCTCTGTGATTCTGGGGATCCAAGGCTAAACTAAACCCATAAGCTTTTACTTACCTGGTTATCTGCCCTATCTTTTTGTCTTGTTATTTTTGCTTTTACAGTCTAGTCAAAAGAAGATACCTAAAATTTATGCATAACTCTTGGGCTTTTTTTCCATCCTTAAATTTAAGCTTCTTGTCTCCATTGTTAACATCTCCAAGGTATTATGCTGTATATATCATCATCTCTGTCAAGAATTAATATGTTCCAGTTCTCTGACCTGATCCACTAGATTTATCCCACATAAAGTACAACTGAAAAAAATTAAAATCTTCTCTTGTTCGAAGGAACCAAGAGCTATTTCTTTTATTTGAGAAAAAGCCTTTGATCTAATGAACTGAACTCTTTAAAAAAGTTTGCATGGGGTCAAAACTTCCAGGCAGGACTGAAATGGTTTTGTTTTATTGCAATTGAACCAGTCAACATAAAGAAATACAATAGACACCCAGAGAGCCTGTATTTGCCACTGGTAGTAACAACACAATAGAACAGGGGTATTTTCTCTGTGAATATCACAATATATGACACTGAGCTCTAGACAACATTTTCTAAAAATCAAGCAAATCTAGCAGATCGTAGCAAAATGTGAGATTCGCTGTGATCAATTCATAATGTCACATACTAAATGAAAATACAATAGTACATGTTTTGCAGACTGGAAGTACATCTGAGAGGCAGAAAGGAATAAAAGATTTGGGAATTAGAGTTAATAAGGTAGAAAGTAAAATTGCCTGGGCAGCAAAATGAGTTCTTCAGATTCTGTCTGGCTTCCTGTAAACCAGGAATTCCAGTAAAGAATACAGATAAGAGGAAAAGCAGCTTGAGTGTGTGGTGTGTTTCAGACAGACATATTTAGCAACCATGATTTTTAAGGAAAAAAACATTAAACTGGATCAAAGGTGCAGGAGTTTTGAATACTTAAATGACTGGTTTTTTGACTCAAGATTTAAATCATTTGTTTAAAAAGCCAGATCATGATGAGGAAGTTTGTGAATGACTGAATCAATAAAAAGAAGAGTATTTTGTTAAAATGATGTCTTCCTAAATAAGCTGCTGAAAGTACGACGGGCAAACCTATTAACAACTGAGGGAACACATCCAAAGTCATATTTCAAGGGACAACAAATTTTCTCACTTGCCTGTTAGTCTTGCTGTGTGTTGCTAACACCTGGGAAGGCACTTAGTCACTCTGAATATATTTTATAGGAAATACTGCTTAAGTAACAGACATTATCCCAGTAAGTAAACAGACAGTTTATCCCAGTGCAATGAAAATTTGTGAGGTAGTTCAGATTATGAATAACAACACCTAGAATGATGATTATAAAATTTCTGTTCATAATGCAATAAAGATTGCATATAAATTTAATTATTTTATATAAGGAAAATGGTTTTGTTTTGTTTTCTTGAAGATCATTACATCAAAGGTATTTCAAGTGAAAAGAAAGAGCAGGGGAATGATCAGTCGTAATCAGTGAGGGGAAAGTAGTCCTAATGTTCAAATGAAAGCTGGAATTTGAGCAGCCTTCTCTGTAACAGCTCAGCATATTGGAAAATTCTGCTAGGTTGCCTGTAGTAGTACAAATCATAATCAGAAAGATTCTATCTTTATATCTATCTATATATATATATCTACACATACACACACACATATTTAGGTCATCTTGGCACACTAAGCAAAGTTACAGAATTTCTTTGGAGAATACAGAATTCTTCCTGTGGTCAAGCCTTGAAAATTATTTTGCTAATTCATTTTTCCACCCTTTGTTTACAGACCTGTATGGAATAAGTGACAGTGTCTTTACAGAAGTGATTTATTGTTCAGATTTCCTGCTGCTGTTAATAGTGAAATTTCAAATAGCAGCATTTAAATCACATGTAAGTAGAGTGTGATTTAGTAAACTATTTTTAGTGGTCAGTTCAATATCTACCCTATATACAGACACTCAGGTTCAAAACTTTTCTGCCACATTTTAGTTCTTTGCATGCAATTGTGGAGGGGAAAGGGCAGCTGAATAAAATATCATCTACCATATATCTGTCCAGGGTTTTCTTTCCTGAAACTCATAAAGATGCTGCTGACTGTCTTTTTGAAAATTCCCACCTCCCAGATTCCAGGATTGTCAGGGAATTTATTGAAACCACTCTAATGTCCTGTTGTTTGCAGACCTTTCATAATGAAATGTATCTTTTTTATCACTACAGTGTGGTTCTCCCAGCTCTGTGATTCTGCAAGGGGAAAATACATCAGGGCAAATAAACTGGCAGAGCTTGGGAAGGAGGTCAGTATCTGGTTAGAATTACATTTTAGATGCTTTTCTGTTGAAGCTGTTTTGCTCTTTGTCAGATCTGATCACAAGTTCCCAGTATATAACAGCTCTCTGTAAAAGCCTGCATTTATTAAGGAGCTTGTCCAGGGCATGGTCAGGCTGTTTCATCACTGGGGGTTCTCTGAGAAGGATAAGTTACCGAAGAAGGCAATGACTTACCGAGAAGCATTTTAGTGATGATCAGTTTCAGCTATGTTTTGGAAGACAAAGACAGTGTTTGTCAATCTATTTAAAGAACTTCCCAGTGAGAAGTTTAATGCATTTGTGGGAATTGAGTTTCTGTTTTCAAGGGTAAACACTGTAAATCATGGACACAAAGCCACAGAAAATGAGAAATAGATAGGTACATTATATTTCAAATTACAGGGTTGAACTTTCCACATCACCTGGAAAATAATAATTTTATTTAATGGACATATTACTGAAGGTACATAAAGACTGTTTTGCCCTAGAGTTGCAGCTTCTGTCATTGGGATATATGAACAGTGAAAGAGTCTGTTAAATGTTAATTTTTCTGCTTTCCTCCAAAGAAATCCTACTGGCCACCTCCAAGTGTAGTGAGGATAAAATCTTGAAAAAGGATTTCCAAATTTCTTTGGCTGCCTTTTAAAACTATGTACTCTGTAGTTTATATCTTCAGCTGCCACCTCAGGAAAGACCCTTTAGTGGCACTGGGGCAGAACCTACCTAGAACCACTTGCACAATAATGTGCAGCTTTGGAAGAAATTGTTTCCCTTTGTAATAGGTCCAACAGTTGATGTGGGGAGGCTGTATGCATTTGGGCTGGTGTGTTAGTCTTCCAGAGAGGATTTCTGTGTCTTTCTTAGACTTTAAAATACTGGCTTTTAAATACTGTCTGTTCCCTAATAATGTCTAGGTTTCATTAAAAATCCTCCTGTCTTGTTTGGCTTTCTTCTTTATCTGTGCTAAGACATATGAGCAAAATGAAACAAGGAAGATTTTTTCCCACTGGGTTTTCAAGGGAGGGGAGGCTGTAGGTTATGATAAATCTCTCTTTCCAGGAAGACCAATAAAAAAGAGACCCAAACTCTTCCATTCTTCTGTGCTCAGCCAGCTGGGTGAAACAGTTGCTCTCTGGGAAGGAAAGAGTGGTAGGTGTAGGAGGTGGGAGAGGGGCAAACCTGCTGTTGAGTGGGTTTAGCTGTTTCACAGCTAGAGCAACAGCTTTTTCCAACAGGAGAGAGCTCTAAATGCATTAGTGAGCCATTTGGTTCAGAGAAAAGAAAAGATGTGAAGAAATAAAAGAGAAAAAACTACCCCCCTTCTTTCACATTTGAACATGCTGGATTTTCATTATAATCCATTAACCTACTCATAGCCTTTCATTAGAGCCCTAGGGAGACAGGAATATTTTTGGCAATGTACTGTTATGAAAAATACAAGTTAAAAACCTACATAACTTCCCCCTTCCCAGAAACTGCAGCGGTCAAAGAGAAATTTGAATCTTTTCTCATACCATACCATGAAGAGTGTGAAATTGCATGAGCATCAGATATGTTTCATTCTATATTTGCATGATTTTTGTGAAGAATAAAAAAAATTCCCCATAATTTGCCATGATTTGTCTACTTAGTACTCAGTACATAGGGCACACACAAAGACTTTTAAATATATGCAATTAGGAAAAAAAAATACCTGTAGGCTGAGAGAATAATGGAATTTTAGTTTAGAAAGTAGTTTAAAAAATACACTCTTTGAACCAGTAAATTCTTCTGATTACCACAGAGCTATTCCTTTAGTTTCATTGAAGGTACCTCTAGTGTAAAACAAGAACTTCATGGTCTTTCTTGTCTATATGGTGGCACATTGTTTTCCAAGTTCAGCTGAGTCACTGCTGTGGTGCTTTACAACATTTACCTAATGTTTTTTAAAAGATCTACAAGATGTCCATTTAATTACCTAAGCTACCATCTTCTTAACTACTGTCAGGGATGGCACCAAAGGCGATGGGGATTAACTCTGTGGCAAACAATACCATCCATATTGTACTCAGCAGTTTTTTAAACAGTTTTTGAAATATGGAGTTCTAAAGTCTCCAATCAAAACCTCTGAAAAGAGGATAATAATCTTCCTTTCTAGACTTCTTGATATGTCATCATTATCCCACAGACCCTTTAAGAAATTACATTAAGTATCCCTATTTCCATTTCCATGCATTAATCTAAGGGCATTTTCTTTTTTTAACAAAATACTCCCTTCCAGATACCTGTTTGTAGGCCATACATTTGACTTGGAAAAGGTGCTGCAAATTTGTGGAGAAAGTAAAACTGGAAACACTTTAAATTTTACATGTAATAGGAGAGATTTTACGTCTGCTGAAATAATTCTGATTTCTCTTGTGGAAACTGGATTTTCTAAATTTAATACTGAGAGCTTGCATTGTTTAACATGTAATCTATGGATGTTCAATGTTTTACCAGCAGATTGTGTTTGAGCCATTGCAGAGGTGCTATAGAAATATAGTAAAAGATATTGGAAAAACGTTATAACACTGGAACCACAATTATGACTTTAAATACCGTATTTGAAGCTTTCTTTTTGAATTTGCTTTTTTTTTTTTTTTTTGAATTTGACCTCTTATTAACAAAATTAACCCATTTTGTTTTATGGTAATTTGTTAAGAATGACACCTTTTATCTCTTTCAGCTCTGAAATGTGCTTTGTCCACATTTAGAGAAATCCATGGTGAAAATATTATGGTAGGAAGCCTCACACAGATATATGCTCTATTTTTTTGATTCAGTTATTTGTCGTAGCTGAGATATGCTATACAAGTGAATTATCAGTACATATATCTTGTTGTAGCAATATTCTATTCTTCTTTCTAATAGCTATTTCTCAAATTTCCAACAGCTCTTTGTGAGTTCAGAATTCTTATCATCAACTGCTGGGTAAGAAAATTTCATTGATTTTCCACAAGGTGGCACGTAAGAATCAGTCTGTATTTTAATTAATATAATTCAGTTAATGTACACTTGGAAAATGCCAAATGCATGTGCATACTCAGTGAAGAAGGAATATGTTCTTAGTCCAGAGTGTAATGTAAATGGCAATTTAAATACAGCATAGCAAGTGCTGCTCTATCACTTGCTGAATTATGCAGTTAACTGCTACTGTAGACTAGGTTATCAAAATAAAATCTAACCTAAGCATGTCACAGTTACTTGTGTCATGAAATGAAATTAAAAACTGATTCACATAATGAGGTCCCTTGGAATTGTGCAGGAATTAACTTAGAATAAATTATTTATTCATGATTCAATATTATTTATTTGCTTATATTTTATGAAAGACAAGCATCACTATCAATGTGTTTCCTTAAATTAGATTTAAAAATTATTTAATTTTTAAAGTGAGTGTTTGGTTTTTAAAAATTCTTCATACAGTCATTTAATTTGTGAGTTTAGGTGCAGTTTCTGTGCTAGATAACTTCCTAATCAAACCAAGAAATAGGTCTGATCCAAGTTGCCATCCAAGCAGAAACTTGTCAAGATATTGCATATCTAACAGTGTTAAGCTTAATGAGTGGTTTATTCTGGTGCTAGAGATCATCACATACTCTAAATTTCCTAACATTACAGTAAAATAAATAAAATTGGCTGGCCTACCACCAAAAAGTTGCTACTATGGTATTTTTTGCATCTCAGTTAGATACTGAGTGGACTATAAATCTGAGAAACTCTGTGCTTGTAACAAACTTTGAGCAAAAGAAACATTTTGGCAAAAGTTTCCAAAAACAGACACCAATCTATGCAGTCAGTAACAAACTGTAGGCCCAGACAGATCCTACCAAGAAAGAAAATGACATTTTTATCAGACTAAAGACACTGTAGACAAGGAATTTAATTTTGCAATGACTCTGCAGTGGATCTCTGTCTCTTTCAACAAATGTGAAATATAATCTAGCAGTATATAGCAAGGTTCTCAAGTCCATAGCAAAGAGATATTATTTCCATCTGCTAGGACATGTTCCCTGAAATTCCCTGAAATTTGCATTTTTAATTTTATTCCTCAGAATTATTATTTTCCCATGGTTAATGGAAAGGCAACATCATCAGGGGACATCTATATCCTATCTCTGCTTTATGTGAATTAGAGAAATGTGTACAAGGGATAAGAAGGAAGAAAAAACCAACACAACATGTCTTTGGTGGCCAAATTCTAAATTCAAGGTCATTATGATAAGTAACAGGGCTAATTAGCATTTTGTCTGAAATGCTTAGTATTCTTAACCCAGGAGAATGTCGACTGTGAATTGTTGATCTTGATCCTTGATCTGAGACTGATCAGCTCCAGAAGTGATTATCACTGACATGAATCCTTTTTCAACTAAATTTCTCAGAAGGCCATAGAGATGTCTCTGTGTTTCAGGCCTTGAAGGAAAGGATTTTCCAGTTTGCTGTTGGAATTTCCCCTATGTTTCTATGAAACCCAAACATTCAAAGTTCCCATATTTTAGGAAACAAAAATTCCAGACAGTGTAGAAGACAGGAGATGATAGAGGGATAAACAAGCAATTGAGAACAGTAATGAACTCAGGCATCCTGCAAGTTCTGCATACAGTGACAGTGGATAGTCTGTGCACAGTGCAGCCGCTGATCTGCTGGCATTGGTGATCTGGAGACTCTTTTCTCCTTACCCAAGCACATCATATTGACAGCTGAAGGGCAGTTAGCAGCATTGGTGGCAGAAGGATTTATAATTTTATGGTAGTGATCAGTGATGCTTGCCATTTTCTGCTAAAACTGCTCCCTTGAGCTGCAATGCAGAATTCAAGCATCAGTTAATTTTTTTCTTCTGACAGAACTGCTGTTTCAACCACTGCCATTGTTCCCACTTGCACTTCTGGGGTGAAGAGTTATTGAATTTGTTTCTACTGGCAGAAGACTCCATTTGATTTTTATGTTGAGGCACCAGCTCATTCACCAGCTATCTCAAGATGTTTGCTACTTAGAAAAAGTGGAGTAAGAACTATCAGGAGCTGTGGTTTTAATCCCTTATTTCCTCACTTTCCCTGTGCACAACAGCCTGAAGCTGGGGCAGCAGAGGTGTGAGATGCAGCAGAGCATGGACTGGCTGTTTTCAAAGCTCTTTCTCAGTGGTATGCCAGAAACTGCATATGCCTGCTTGGAATATTTTCACTACAATGACTTTGTACCTTCCTTGCATCAAAGGAAGAGTCACTTTCCTCTTGCTATTGCTAAAATCATTCCAAATTATTGTAGCCCCAAAAAGGATTGGCTAGTGTGCAAAGCAGCTTGGTAGCTCTCTGGAAAATTGCAATTATCAGTAATTAAGTAAGTAAGCCAACCATAAGATGTTCTTGAGTTGCTGCATGACAGGTTTTGTACCTTTATAAACACTTCTTTACAAGCCATATGAAGGATTCCCATTCATTTGATGATTATTCTAAAGTAATTTCAACTAGAATTATGCTACTAAATACAGAAGTGTAGAAGTCTAGTTAATGTAATTCCCTGAAAACCTTGTAATATTCTTATGTTAGTATCAAAATATTTGAAAAAATATTATCCATTTACATGCTGAAAAAGAAATCCAGCATTGAAGTTTAACTGACTATTTGTAATTAAATAGAAGTAAAGTGTGCTGAATAAAATTTAGGTGACAAATACTTAAGTGACTAAAAAAGTTTTTGAATTTTCTGTCTCTGTGGAAAAAGAATAATTTTTCATTCTTCTAAGCAGTTCTCATTCAGAGGATGCATAATAAGAATGTAAACAAGCTGACTACTTTGCACTTCATTATTGCTAGGAACATGGCCCCAAAGCAAAACAAATGTTGACATATTCCCCTGAGTGTATTCGTTAAACAAACTGATGTGTTTTTTCTGCTTTGAAGAAACATCAGTGGATTGAAATGTCACATCCTCAAACATGGTGCATATAGATAATGTCAGTGATGTCAGAGAATTATATTACTGCTAACCCACCAAAACATTGCTAGAAAAGTGAGGTTTTAGTAAATCCATTTTGTTTCTCTCGGTCTTTTCAGTAGTGTTAGTCTTTTTTGTACCTTTGTAATTGATTTTAACTGTCACTACAACCATACCTGCATAAATGCCTCCCAAATCAAATTCATCTTTCTTGATGTGAAAAAGGCAAAGTTAGAATGTTTGTTCGTAATAAGATAGCCTTCTGTTGACATATAGCATAGTTTTAAACAAGCTGTAGATTTCTGTCTTCACATTGCTAGTCTCTTTCCTCTGTGGTCCATCTCAAAGTATCTTCACCTTTGTTTCACATTTCATCAGGCTTCAGCTAGGTGCTGGAATAGGAATTCTGCAACTTTTCCTTTTACTGCATTTGCTACATCTGCATTTGATTTTCATTTTCCTCTGTAACACCAAGAGGCTGGAATGGAGGCCACTTTGTGAGGTCTATCCATACCTTCTGTGATTCTGTGTCACCCTGAAAACATTTGCTGAATTTTGTGAAGTCTAAAATTAAAAGAGGATTTTAGAAGAATTTTATTGGGTTAAACCACATTTTTGGATTTAAGAAATCACATCCCTGGTCATTCAGACAAGGAAATTATATTAAAATAGTATAATGCCTGCCATGATATCAAGATCTGAAGTTGGTTTTTCTTGGTCTTTGATATTGATGAGACAGTTTCTAGTAGTTCCCAGCCATGAATTTGCTGAGTACATTTATTGAGTTTTTAATAAAGTTCAGTGTGTTCATAATGGCAGAGGCTGTAAAAACTGATACATGGAGCCAAACCTTATTTTGGTGGACTGGCTATGGGGATTACTAGAGATACAGCTTCCTTTTTTTCCCAACCAGTACTATAAATCAACAACATAGAAATTCTCCAGTAATTGCACATTTCTGTCTCTTGTTGATATACTCACTTTTACTTTTCTTAGCCTTGTATACATTCACATAATGGTCAGTGGAAGTAACTAGTCACATCATTCTGTACATTTTGTCTGGAGGAATATGTATGTATTAGAAAAAGGAGATTCTCACAATAAAGAGTTCAAATTGTCTCTTCAACATATCTGTACCTGTGCCCTTATAAATTCTCCTAATAAAAGCTCAGCCCTCTCTTCCTTTGACTTAAGTGATTTTTTTCACTCAAGTTTGGGTTGGCATGCATTTCATCTGATCAAGTCTACAGACTAGAGACAAACATCTGAGCTACTACCTCAAACTCCAAGAGTTGTCAAAGGACAGTAACAACAATTTCCTAAGCTAAATCTGGCCTGTTTCAGAAGGTCATATTAGAAAGAAATAAGGTATGCCATTAAAAAGCTTATTTCTCTCCCTTGTCTATCAGAGGGATTGTTGATAACTC
This sequence comes from Pyrgilauda ruficollis, assembly GCF_017590135.1. Taxonomy (NCBI): domain Eukaryota; kingdom Metazoa; phylum Chordata; class Aves; order Passeriformes; family Passeridae; genus Pyrgilauda; species Pyrgilauda ruficollis. The sequence goes on along the minus strand of NW_024519207.1, from coordinate 804,308 downwards.
ACATGTAGAAGTCTAGAGGATAGTCTCATCACTTGTGCTAATAGCCTACAGCTGTGCTTTAGCTGTTTAAAGAAAGAGAATTGGACAAAATCTTTGGCAGTTGTAGACCATTCACTTACCTGACAGTTATACTTGAAGAGTATAATTTATTTCTGGACCAAAGTGGGATCTCAACACTGCACTGCAAAAGCCTGATAGCAGATGCTCCATCAGAAGTGCTGCAGCTTGCCCTCCTAGCCTGGGGAGAGCTCTCCTGCATATCAGTGCTCTGAGGCCGAACAGCTTCAGTGTGTTTTGTCTTGCCTAAGTGTAGATGCCACATCCAAACCAGGCATTCTTATTGTCAGAGGAGGAAAAAACAGGCATTTTCAGGACATGATTCCTCAGATCTAGTTACATTTTTACCTTAGGATGAGACAATTTCCTCAGAGATGCCAATGTCTCCACAGAGAAAAGCAGTTCAGCTACTCCACATAGCTAAGTTAACTCTCCACATAACTAAGTAGTTCAGCTCTGAAGACCTGTATTCCATATGTCTCTAAGTAGGTCTGATGAATTCTTCTTATCCCATCCATGCAACACAGTGAGACAGTTATCTTGACCTTAGTTTCATTGAAATTCTATTTTCTTGAGTGTTTTCCTCATTTTTATGCTATGTTTGCTTTGCCTTAAATATACCCTATTGACTCCCTAACTAACATTGCTTCCTCCAGGAATTCCTAAATTCAGACAAACCATAAAAATATCCTTATTCCATTAATGAGATTCTGTCCACAACTATGTAAGCTTTTGAAAAGATGCTACAATCCCTTCCTGGACAAGGAAGCACAAGTCAAAATCCTTTTCTTCATCTGAAAGCTTTGAAAATAAATCAATCATAAAAGCATAGGTGTGGTTTGTTTCTTAGTAATAATAGCTCTACATATGCCACAAATATATGGTATCTATTTTTAAGCTTACCAATAACTTGAGTTGTGGCAAATATTCATTAAACATCCCAATGTTGTAGTATTTTTCTTTGATTTAGTGTATTAAATCTAAGCTATTAGCTTTCTGTGCAATCAATTTCAAATGATGATAACTGTCTTGCTATAAAGAAAAATAGCCTTGAAAAACATGTTTTAAAAATTCTGTCATGACAAGACAGATTTGTATCAGTACAGGGGTAATTACATTTCTTAAAAGCTTTTCCATTCCGGTATCAATTAGGGATGTTGTGGCTTTCTTCCGCTATTTCATAACATTTACCCAGAAGATGGTTTGTCTTTTTAATGCTTTCTGCTGTAGAGTTGTGTATTTATAATTACAAACTTGAGTGATTAAATTCTAAGAATTATCTGGACTCCCCTGACTCCTTGAAAGCAAACATGGTAATATATTGAAGCACAGACACTGTGCCCCATTGTAGCTCTCATCTTGACACTTGTAATTTTCAAAGGTTAAATTTGTAATGTGTGAACTTTGTAAAATTCATTTTTTCCTGGATAAACAAAAGACCACCATGCAGATAGATGCAGTTCCAGAATGGGCTTCTATTATTGTTAGGAGAGAAAATTGAATTGCCTGCCATATAAATTGTCATGGAAAGGAAATAGAAACACAAATATGTATGCAAGCACCTCTATGGGTCATAGAACATTTTACTTTAAATTAGCAGTGATTTATCAGAGCAGGAGTATGGTTTCATGTGTGTTGTCTTTTTTGAGCTGAATATTATATCTTGACTAGTTTTCACCCATATATTTAAGTGGGTCACTAGTCATTATCTATTTATGTTATACCAGTTCAGAATAAATAACTACTACATTCCACTGATAGAACTGTATGCTTCAAACACTCTAGAGTAAGATACATGCAAGCACTTATCTATTTGGGGGAGTAAATTATCCATGTCTGATTGAAATGCTACATGAAAATGGATCACAATTCTGACTGATCTAATTTCTTTAAATACACTGCTGTTCTTAAAGGTGCAACCCCTATCTTTTTTACTGTCTTTGTGTGTACACTCAGCCTTTGCTGGGAGGCAAGTGCAGCGCTTGGTGACTCGATGTTGATGAGAAGCCTAGTCTGGAGGTCTGGACCCTTCATGCTCGCTACTGACAGTTCAAAACCCAAACCCTCAGAGTTCAAAACATGCACCCTCAGAGTTCAAAACCTGTAATGTGAGCTGAGCTTGGCACCTGAGTCTACCAGGGTTTGACACGTAAAGCAAGCTACAGTGTGGTAACCAGAGGCTACTTTACCTCACACACCCATGTTTTGGGACCCTTGAGACTGCTTTGACTGTGAATTTTCTCAGCTCTCCTGCTAACGTGTGTAGAGGCAATACCTATTTCTCAGCCTCCTCAGCACTCACCTACCACCTCAGAAGCTGTCAAATACTTATGCTAAAATATGAATGCAAACTGGACATGATTAAATTCAAATTATAGCAATTGTTTTTCTCTTACGTTTTGCATGGACTTTGCTTTTTGTGTATGAAGCCTGAAGAAAATCCTTGCTTATCTGAAAACTAGTGTGTTTATCTGCTGATATATCTTAGTGTAATAAAAGAAAATATTTTTCCCTTCAACACACACTGTTAAAAAGCATCTCCACAGAGTTTTATTTAAATTGTTGGCAGGTAGCTGAATCTTAGTGATCACACGGTTACCTGTGGCTGTAAAGCAGATGATGAAAATTAGTATTTACCTGCCTACCCTCAGTGACTCTCTGGGAGGTTTGCTAGCTGCCCACACCCTACCTTTACTGCTTTTTGTGGGGCTGTCTGTGTAGTGCCAGTCCTCTGGAAAGGGAGAGCTGTCTACTGGCACAGCACATAGCTGAAGGGCACAGGTGGGCAACACAAATGAACAGCACCTTAACAGCTTTCTTGAAGCATATGCATTAGCAATATTTAAAACTGGATGAAGTGAATAACACCCAGATGAAGTGTGATTAAGTCACCTCTTGACTTTCTTTTATGACAACCTAAAAAGGGACAAAATGTCCCTGAAAGCAAAAGCTAGTTCATGTGGTGTGTTTCCTAGAATTATGGCAATCAAAAAGAGAGTTAAAGAAGTTCAAATATGTATAGCAAAACCAAAATATGAATGTGGTAACCTTCATTTCTCATTCCTTTAAAAAATTTATTCATGCAGTTATTAAAAAATTCCTGAAGTCATACCTGACCTGAACAGATTTATTTTGTGTCAAAAGCCTTGTACACTCTGCTGCCAGTTCTGTTGTTCATAATATTTCATCTATAAAGCATCATCTTGTGTCCTTCAGCTTTTAAAAGCAGGCAATTGCAAGATGCTTACCTTAGAGTAAGTGGCAGATTTGTATTTCTTCATAATTTAGCATGATGAGCTCTTTTTATACCCATGTGAAAAAAAAGTAATTTCATGGATGTTTTGACAGTGCCCATCAGTTTTTTTTCAGAACACTGAGCAAGCTTTTGATCTTTCCTGAAAATTAATGAACTATTGAACAGAAAAAAGAAGCAAGCAAGAAAGGAAAAATCATCCTCCTTTTTCCTCTGCAAATCGAGTAATTTCCCACAAAGAAAATAGGTTTATGTGAGGAATCGATACAGGAGATTTATTTCTCTACCAGAAAATCCAAAGTGTAAAACACAGAACTACTCCACAATAAATAGCAGGTGAATTTGGAGGAAGAGGGGCTGGGAGCAGCTTTGGTGCTTTGAAGGTTGTAATGTGAATTTACACATTTCCATAGTAAAACCATAAAAGTAATCTCTTTCATAATCACTCTGTTTTTACCATGTGGCCCTAATAACTCATCTGATCTTCTAGCAGCTATGAGGTATAGTCTCTGATTTGTACTAGACAAGGTCTCTGCCTTACCTTCAAGTGAAAACATTTAAAGGGTGAAACTACTTGCTCTTTTGCTGAATGCATTATAGAGGACTCCTTTTTTTCCATAAAATTTTGGGTGAAGATGAATTTATATATTTATAGTGTGTTTCGTATTTTCAAAACAAAAACTAACTTACAAGAAAACTTCAGAAAAACTCAGGTCAGCCCTTGTTTTGTGTCCTAATGAATTACCATAAGTTAGCTCATGCAATTGGCTCAGCTGGAGCTGGCCAGACTACTTTTTTCACCAAAGTTGTACAAAGCAGGACAGGACAATTTTCACACCTGACAGTATTTCTCTCCTTCATTAAAGTGAATCAAGTCAGCTGGAGAAGTATTTATTTGGGGCTTAATTAGACGAGTCATGGACTTTCAGTTTTAAATGTGAATCAGCCTCCTGAGCTGGAACCATTTTGTTCCTTACTGAAGTGGATCAATTTAGCACTTGTATAGGCATTGTGCATTCACGCTAATTTTTACTTAGGCTTTGCCCAATACTGTTCTTCTTCTGTCTTTTACACAGTAGAAAAGTTGACAAGGATTTCAGAAATCCTTAATCCTCACTCCTCAAATCAGGCCTCCTCCAGTGAGAGGACACTAGGAAACACACTCAGTCCCTGTAGTTTTTTAGTGCCTTTCTCACCCTACCCTCTGAAGGGGTAAATTATGTTTACTGTGCTTTCTATAGCTATCTGGAAGAAAACCTTGGCCTCCCCAGTTTCTTCCTGTTCTACCTGGAGTTTACAGGTAAGTGGAGTGAGGAAGGTCACAGTCATACATCCAGAGGTCTACAATGGGCACTGCAGAACAGACTGATGTTAACTGACAGAGAATAGGGCCAGAGGAATGATGCTCAGGTACAGTGTAACTTCTAGGTCACACCAGAGCTCGAGCAGTTCCATGTCAATCCAAGTCTTGGATTTTAACTGATCGTTAGATTTTTTACTCTGGTGGCATAGTCCCAGCAGTCAAAGAATATAAGGAAGATGCCACTTTTTGCATAATGATAATATTAGATTAGAAAATAGTTGAGAATAGCTCCAAGCACAATGTTTCTGTGTCTAAACCCTACTAGTTTTCACCAGCCCTTCTCACTACCATCTCAATATGTTCTGTCATTCTGCAACTTTTAGGTCATACATGTACCTTTCATACCTTGTCTGTCAAATCAATAGGATGCTGAAAAGACCATGGAAAGGATATTTTTTTTTCCCTCTTGCAGAACTAATTGCTCTTTAAAACATCTTGAGGTAAATAAGATTATTGACAGTTACAGGACACTTACTGAGAATCTCCCAAGCCCAAGAAGAAAAGCAGAAGAAAAGAGCAAAAATAATTGTGTTCAAGGAGAGGTGCTCATAACTTTGGGATATAACTTTGGAAGTTCAGCCTTAATTTTGCAGGAGATTTTTTCCTCTCTGAGTTTTATACAGGACAATTTCTAGAACATCTCTTTTCTCCTGTGCATTATTAGTTATCTTTATTTCTGCACAGCAAGAATATTCTGTACAACAAGAGATGCTCAGGTCAAAAAAAGGACAGGCTTAAGCATTTACCTCCTGTCAAAACCACTTATATATATGGCAAATATGGGAATTTTGAAGAGAAGCATCCATACGTAGTACAGCTTTGGGATACAAAGTGCTTAATGCATTGCTTTCATACACTAGTCTTGGTGGTATTGGTTTTATTTAATTGCACCCTAGGGCTTGCACAGAAAAAAAAACCCTTTTAAAATACATTAGAAATGGCACGTGTACCATCTGTGAGGCATCAGGCATGTTATAGAAAAATGTGAATTTACTATACGAGAAGAAGTAAATCTGCTTTGATAATTTTCAGCGCTGTATTTTTCATGGGAACAACATTTAGTTGCTAACAGTGATTGTACTAAGTAGGTCAGCTAAGTAGACCCTGGGTCTCACAGCAGCATCGGTTTCGATCCTGAAGTGCTTAAAAGATTTTAAAAGGCACATGGTAGAAGAAACAGGAAGATGGAAAAGAAGAAGGAAGTTAGAACAGGCAACCCAGAGGCAGTGGGATTAGCCCTTGCCCCTTGAAAGGATTTATTTAATTGGGTGGTTAAACTGCCAAACTAAAAACTGTGGAAGATGTGGTGAAGTTATCCTTAATTCAGGGAAGGTGCTTGTTTAGTTGGACTTCCTTTCTTTGTTGAGGGATTCCTCTGGGATTCTGAAGTCTGCCCTTGTCTGCATGAGAGTGGAATTGTAGTGCAACAGTAACACTGGATCCTCACTTCCAATCATTTCTTATTCAGGAATCTATAGCAGCCTTCTTCTAATAAAGTGCTATTTATTTAGCATGAAAAAGATTGCAATAATGGCGAAGAAAAATTTAACAAACAATCTCTTCCAGTCTTTTGACATGTCACCTTGGAAAACAAATACTGAACAAAGTAGGTCAACCAAATGGGAGAAAGTCAATTACACGGTTCCAAATGTGTGTGATATGTGAGCCGTCTTGGGAAGAGGATGGACAGATGAGGCAGCTGGATATGTCTCATGGCAATGCTCAGATAATGATGGGCATGACAGCTCTGAAGGCGTGCTATGGTGGGCCTGTTCCTCATATTCCATTGTGAGCTTAATTTCCCCCAGGCAAAATGGCTTCCATGCTTTGTTGTGCTGTACCTTTGAACATCTTTGTTGCTAACTATTTTCTAGAGCATGCTTTTTTTTTGCCTAACTATAAAGCAAAATAATTTCTTCTTAAAAAGTGCATGCCGTTAAGAAAAAGCCAATTCTCTATATTACTACATCTTTCTGCTCAATGTTTTTCCAGTTATACTGACCTATTTGTTTGTTAATCATTGATTTAATGGCGGTATCTCAGAGCAGCATTTGAAGTCAAGAACTCACTGAAGCTTTCAGTGAATAAACAAACCAAAAGCTCATCCCTGCTAATCCACAATATTACTGGGACAAGCAAATTAAGCCCCAAAGTCACTTTGAGTTGAAGTGGAGGCTGCCTGGAAGGTCAAGTATTCACAGACTTCAAATATTTCTTTTCCTATGTAATTCTTCATGGAACCATTTTTGCTGGACATTTCTCTTCTAGAAGTTATCAGATTATGTCTAGCTAGAAATTTAAGTCTTGTAGGAGATCGCCTAAAATTTATGTATTGTGAGGACCTTTATCTCCTCAATTCTTCAGTCCACCACAGTTTATTTCTGACACATAATCCTTTTGTTTCAGAGAGAAAATTAACTTGAAAATATTCAGCAATTATAAAGACATGTGCTGTTATTTTAGAGCATTATTTTTTATAATGTTCTTCCACTTTCTTGAGGTCTTTTCATTATATTAGATTAAACCACAGCTGAAGTGACTTAAATCATAATTAAACTTTAAGATATACCCATCATATTCCAGAATTCACTGAAGGAGGAAAGTGCACATCAGAAGTAACCAGTCCAGCTGTGTGCATGATGCATAAAACTGTACCTCTTTAGTGTATGACACTTTTTGTGAGTCACTTTTCTGAGGAGATACATGAATCACACCCAATTTACTTCAAATCACAAAATGCCATTATCTGCTACAATCAGACATTGTTACAACTCTTACTACAATAAAAATCCAAGCTGGCAGCCATTCAGTCTTCTCACATGCTGGCAATGATTCTGAAGATACCCTGTCTGGATTGTTTTAGACCGCACTCTACAGACCTGGAATTTTTCAGCTTAGGAACAGAATTGGTCATTCAGAAGTGATACTTTACTGCTTACAGTTATAACACAGTTATAAACTTCTACGTTCTACAAGAAACAGTCAAACACCTCTTAATTCATGGACCCCAAGGATTTTGCTTTTTTTAATAAAATATACATATAACTTTTCACTAGTGTATTGTAAAAGGAGGGAACTCATGTTCATAAAATATATTTTTTTTCTTACTCTTTTTCCAGTAAGATCATGGGACACCATTCCTGCCTCCCTGGAATTTCCCTGTGAAAGATTTGGAATAAATATAGAGATAGTAATAAATAGAGATAAATAGACATAAATAGAAAGAATGTGTAGGTGGTCTGGAAACAAACTGAAAACAACTTCCTAAGCATAAAGAAAAAAAAAAGGAACCATATATTGAAAACCAAACCTTAGGGAAGTTTTTTGGTAGCTATGTTCACCTTTTAACTCAAAGCAGAAGATGATGTATTAATAACACTTTAAAGCAATATTTCCTGAAGTAGTTTCGCCTGAAGGAATTAATTCAGAAAGGAAGCAAATAGAGAAAAGGTTAATGGAAAGTATATGAAGAAATTCTGCAGCTTTAAGTGTTCTGAAAGAGATGCTTATGCTTAGATTCAAAATAATTTAAATTTCAGTAATACTGAATTGTCAATAGGTGAATGTCAGGGGTGTTTTTTTGGTGAACCGAAAGTCTCAAGAGGCCTCATGTCCAGCAGTGTCTGCCTGGATTCCAGAGCAAATTTAGAAGCTGAACAAAAGCTCTGGCAGCAATGGTTCCTTTGCATTAGGGAGGCAAAATTTTCCTTTCAAAATGATGATGATGATGATGATGATGATGATGATGACAGTGATGATGATTAGGGTAACACTTGTAAGGTGACATCAAAAAACTAAACTTTCCCCTGTATTTTGGTGTAATCCTGCTGAAAGAATTTTAGGCCTGTGAGTGAAGGAACTATTTACTCTTGCTTTTTCTCACCAAAAATGTCTGGAAAACACAGCTTCATGCAACATTTATAAGCAAACAGAACTGTGCAAAAGACATACCTAACCTATCACAAAATATTCTTACAAAACACAAGCTGCAAGACTCAACACTTTAACTATCTTCTAGGAGACAAGGGTGTAATAACAGAAAGAAAAATAAGGAAGAGTTTTGATGTATAATCAACCCACCTAACTCCTATTTTAAATGATTAGAGTAGGAGTGGATTCACACTTGGCTCCAATGTTAGTCAAAAGTGTGATGGTAAAAGTGTGTTCTGGAGATAACTCCAGCACAAGACTTCTTTCAGCAATTAGCTTTGTCTGTGTAAAGCACCAAGAACAAATGTAGGGATACTAAGAGAAAATTCAACTTGTTCTGGAATACAAAAAAGAATTAGGGAGAATCTAGACTGCATTTTTTTTAAACATTAACCCCACTCACTTATAAAATGAAATAGTAGAAAGCATTGTTTTTCATAAAAAGAACAGCTTCTTTGTTTGGAATGTTCATTTCAAATTGCACAGAACTTCATATTGCAGGGGTACCTCTCCTAAATATTTTTTTCAAATACTTTTGTCTGAGGCTCTGCTGTGCTCTGATAATTTAAGATTTTCTGGGAGAACTACTGGTCTTGGTCATTTCCCTTAACATATCATGAGTTCAATTTTATGTCTTGACCGCTTTGGTGAATGCCATAAAAAAAACTCCTGCATATTTTTCAACAGTTCTAACAACTTTGATAGGGAAAGAAAGAGTGTGGAAAAGTTAAAATCAGTAATTTTGCTTAAGAGCAATTGTTCTTATAACTCCATTCATCCATAAAAGAAAAGAAAATAACATAAAATTACTTCATAATTTGACATCAATGAGCAATCTCTGTGTATATTGAATTGTGAAGAGTGATTCTGGCTGATGTATTTAGCAAATGCTGGAAAAAATAATTTTCAAATGTAAGTATTCAATCATGTAATTGCATATTATTCCCATAATTTAGTTTTGTCCCTTTTTTTTCTTTTCTTGTTCAAGAGTATTGAAGTGGTATTTCCAGTCCTATTGCTGTCTTAGTGACATCAGTAAGAGTAGATTTCAAAGATTTTTCCTTCTCTGTTTTTGAAGTATATTGTCCTCTGAATAAGAAACCAACTGGAGGCAAATAGTCCTGCTAGATTTGATAATGACAAAATTAATTTTTTTAAAACTCATCCAAAACCACAATATCTGGTCTGGGAATTATATTTCATCCAATACTGTGGCATTACTGGAAGTTTTGTGACAGGATATTGAAGTCACTTGGCCATTTGATGTCCTCTGGATCCTGGCTCACTTGAATCCTCTCTCTCAGAATACTTTCATTGCAAAGGGGACAATTGATGCCAGAGACAGCTGAAGCAGCTGGGCTCATTTGGAAGGAAGACCACAAAATGAAATTTTTCAGAAGGGCTTTTAGGGAGAGTGAAAGTTCACATCCAAGAAGACAGCTTAACATCTTTCTTGCTCAAAGAATTTCTTGATTAGACCACCAGTTCCCAGCACTGGTTGAAATTTATCAAAACCTCTTCCTCACATGAGGTTTCTCAAGATAAGGTTACCAATGGGCAGACTTTCCTGTGGCTGAATCAGAACCTATAACCTTCTATAAAAGTTGTACTTTCATATGTTATTTTCATAGTGCTTCTGCTCCTATGTCTGTGTTTTACACTAATACTTCCCATCACATGGTATTCTTTCTCCTCTCAATTAATTTCAGAAAGAACCTTTGGTATCATATAAACATGTTCCTTTAAGATTTGCCTGGGGTAACTCGAACTTGTCTTGAAACAGCTGCACATCAGTTTCAAAACCAAAAAATGAAGCTTAGCAAATTGTACTTGTCATCTTCTTAAGGTGGAAGATGCTACAGAAAGCAGTGCTTTTTTTCTCCCTAAAGCTTTCTTTTTCCAGGTCATCTATAAATATTCTTCAGCATCAATATTGAAAAGTTGTTCTTGTGCTGTCTGTTAAAGGCTTAGTTGTGCTTTGAAATGTACACCTGCAAAAATGTTGAAGCAGCAGAAAACATCCATTTTTATCCCTACCTAAATATATGCAGCTGAATGGGGACAAACAGTAATTTCCTTACTTTTTTTTTTTTTTTTTTTCCCAAAAGGGGAAATGCTCCCAGGAACATGATCTGTGGCAGTTTTCCATCCTGTTTCACCAAAGTCTGTCCCCTGTTCATTGCTTTATACTTTATTTCTACCATTTTTTCCTGGGTTATCTTCAATTTCTATTTGTGTGTCCCTCACTTCCCGTTGGTATTTCACAGTGCCATATAAAGATTTCATTTGGTGACAACTGTTTGAAACAGAGCAGCATGGTGTTGGATTAATTAGGCAGTTAAATTTAGCTAGAGGAGTCCCTCTCCTGCAAGTCCTCAGAGACACAATTCATTGATTATGTATATACATGGGAATATAAATTAGAAAGATTGGTTTGTCTGATGCCCAAAACCCAGATGCAAGTTTGAAGATTGAATTATAAAGAGAATTTTGAAGTCTAATATAACTAATAGGATTTATATTTGCACAGAAAAAAGTGTCTCAAGAATGAAAGAGAGTTGTATAAGAATAAAATGAACTGTTAAGTTAGGGGTACAAAAATACTATTTAACAACTCATTAGCAAAGACTTTGAATATGCTTGAAATGAAGGTAATTTATTTTACTTAATACTTACTATAGAATTTGTTTGGTTTTTAAAAAAAAATAGTTTATGAAAAATGTCCAGCAAGTCTTACCTTTTAACATAATCCCTGTGTTTGTATCTTGCAGAATTTAGGATTCTGCATACAGTGGTGAGAGAAGATGCATGTCTGTGAGCTTGTTACAAACTTCAATGGTAATAATGACAAGGGTAACATCAGTGTCTTCTGTACAGAGTCCCTGAGGATGCACTGCAGAGCTCAGTGACTGTTTGCCCCTCCTTTCATGACCAGGTGACACGCCTGCTGGGTGCAGGGAAGGCTGTGGAGGTTGTCTAGCTGGACTTCAGCAAGGCCTTTGACACTGTCTCCTGCAGCACACTCCTGGAAAAGCTGGCAGCCCACGGCTTGGACAGGAGCACTCTTTGCTGGGGTCAGAACTGGCTGAATGTCCGAGCCCAAAGGTGAATGGTGCTGCATCCACTTGGTGGCCAGTCACCAGTGGTGTGCCCCAGGGATCAGCTGGTGAAGCCACACTTCAAATCCTGTGTCCAATTCTGGTGCCCTAACTATAAGAAGAGCATTCAGGTGCTGGAGTGTGTCCAGAAAAGAGCAGTGGAGCTGGTGAAGAGTCTTGAGCTCAAGTCCTGTGAGGAGCAGCCAAGGGAGCTGGGGGTCTTTAGCCTGGAGAAGAGGAAGCTCAGGGGAGACCTTATCATTCTTTACAACTGAAAGGAGGGTATAGCTGGTGGGGGTTCATCTTTTCCCCCAGGCAACCAGCAGTAGGACACAACAGGACACAGTCTCAATCTGCACCGGGGTAGGTTTAGGTTGGACATTAGGAAGAAATTCTTCACAGAAAGGATGATTAGATATTGGAATGGGCTGTGCAGGGAGGTGGTGTAGTCACTGCTCCTAGAGGTGTTAAAGGAAATCCTGGATGTGGCACTCAGTGCCATGGTTTTGTTGACATCGTGGTGTTGGGTGATAGGTTGGACTCAATGTTCTCAGTGGTCTTTTCCAACCTAATTGTGACTGGGAAATTCGTGTTACCTCCTTGGAGTCAGCCTCACTGTCCATGCCAGCAGCCCTCTGCTTTGCTAATGTCGGATCTGCCACTGTCTCTCTTACCCTGTACCTCTTCCACTATAAGTCCCCTAGTTTTCCACTTTTCCTCTAACATCTTCCCTAATCTTGCCTGGTCTGTTGGAGCACAATGTGTATTGACCAGTGGATTGGGCGGTCAGAAAGTGCGTGCTCTTCTCCTCTGGCCACATCAGCAAATGAAACTGTGTCATCACTCAGACATAGTGTACTAATTTAAAGATATCTGCCAGATATAAATTTATATTTTTTTACACTTAGAAATATGAGGTTTTGAGCCATTGAGTGTAGTTTTGAGTTGCTGTTAATGGCAGGAAGAAATTTAATGAGTTATATTGACTGGTTGATTGTACATGTATCTTTCCCCCTATTCCACGGACCATTCTGTTGCCCAAGAAAGCAGTTCCTACTTCTGGAGCTATGCTAACAATGTTTTCCTAAACATCCCATCGACCTCAGGGTTTGCTTGTCTTTTTTTTTCTCTGGGTTGAATGTTTACATTGCTTCTTGAACATTTTGATCTGCTGTTTTGGGAACAATGGAATTCCCCAAGAATTCATTACTTTATTTTAAAGGCCAAGGAAATACTTGTAATTCATTTTACCTAGAGGAACTTTAGATGGAAATACAGGGAACATTCACTTCTTTCTATCGGAACCAGAGAAGATTAGAAAACTAGCAATAATAATACATCATTTTGATAATGCTCAAACTAATATAATAACTTCATTGTCAAAACCCATGAGTTATCCTGGACATTATATAAATTTGCTCTTCTCCCTTGGATGAAGATTATTTAGAAAAGAGGATCTATATGTGACTCAGTTTAGTTATTCTAAAATTCTTATACACTCTAAAAATGACACAAAAGTTTCATTCTTTGTCAGAATCCCATGGACATTATATATGATGGCAAAAGGCAGATTATAAAAACCTGCAACTGCAAAAAGTTGCTGTATAGATATTAGTCTGGGATTATCTCTTATGTGCTTTCTAAAAAACACACTGCAGCATGCAACCAAAAGTTATTATATATTGCAGGAACAGTGAACAAGCACCACCAGTATCTGAGAATATTGTATATGTCTAATTAGGTGAATGTGAGAAGTAGATAGAAAAACATTAATATATTTCTGACCATTTGAATTTTAATTTAAAATATTTTTATACAGCTCGGTAAGCAACCTGAAGTTAGTCTCTTTGCAATTAAGTCTTTAATGTTGCAAACAGTGAATTTGTCACAGCAAATAATTTAATAATAGTAAGGTTGACCTGCTCTGTTTAATCCTTGCTAATTACTGTTCTTTAGATATCTACTATGGCAACTGTAGAATAAACGTAGAAAATGAGATAATTTTTCTTTTGTTTGCTTAAATAATATGATGATAAATTTCCCATCCTCATTGCCCTTTTTCTCCTCTGCATTGCAACAGTGTCAGCTTGATGGTGCTTTCAAAGGTCACAGTTATGCCTCTGAACTCTACCCTTATTTATGGGCCATCTACCCTGGACTGGCTGATCACTGCTTTGTACCTTATCCTTCATTTTTTTGACAACAGCTACTCCTGTCAGTGTTCATCAGATATAAATAGCTGCTAAGAGCCCATGGATTCAGTTTGAAGTATTTTTTACTTGAGGTCTAAATGGATGTAATGTCTAAAGTACTCAGTTCCTCTCTTTAAATTAGCTAAGGTATATTTCTACATGAATAAGGGTGACATCATCTCTGTGTGGGAAGTATTGAAGAGAACAGAAAGCATGTGTCTGGAGTGACTTGCTACTTTAGGATATTTTCCACAAAATGTGTTTTACCTAAATGGATTTGGACATTAAAATGTGGGCTACAGCTCATAATTTTGGAAGAGTTTCTGTGCACTGAACTGCAGGGGCTCTAAGAAAGGCCTTAGGCATATAGACGTGTCTAAGAAGTAAAGTGGGCCAATGGAAGTGGATCCACAAAATGACTGAGCTGATTCTGAGGATTTGACATGTATGTATTTAGATCACAGTGTATGTATTTAGATTTTTATCATTTGGGGTTTTTTTTCCTTTCTGTAAAGGACTGTGTCCATTTGTGCCTGAACTGCATTAAATGTACACCTAGAATTGCTTCCAGTTTTTTCCAAATGCCTCAACCTTCCAGTCTAGTTTCATCAAAAAGGAATTGCAGTTAGGCACCCCATGACCACTCTGTGATGGAAATTGGAGTATATGGGGGAAAACCAGGAAAGTCACCTTCAAGGTACACTCCTGATCTGAATTAGCAAACTAATGTGCAGGGAAAAAATTAATAAAGAGCAATGAGTGGGTGAGAGGAAGTATATGCTGCATTTTTAAATGAAATGATGATATATAGTAATTCTCTTATACACGTTTGCAAGGATATCCATAAAACAGAAGTTACCCAAGAAAATGAATCAGTGAAAACAAATATGCTCATATCAGAGTTTAATCTGCTTAAGTTATTAAAGAAAACAAATAAAATAACCTAAAAGCAGGTATAAGTAATTTCAGAAAGCTAGAAAAATACTAGCTATTAACTAAGGCATTACGATAGTGAATCATACAGCTAAGGCCTCAATAGAAATTGAATGATTGTAAATTAATTTGGATTATAAATAGAGCAACAAATCCATACCTATGCTTAAGGATTAAAAAAAAAAAATTCATGGAAGTGATGAACTCTGCATCTTTTAATACTTTCCAGAAACTGCTATTTGGTATTTGTCAGTAAAGATTTTGTAAGAGCTTCAACAGACAATTGCAATATCCTTTCTGTGATGTCAGGAAAGAAATTGGACCAAGTGAATAAAAATGAAACTTAGAAATGAAAGATGTAGAAATTAAATAAAATATGCTATTTGGTGCATTACTGCTAATTTTCTCTTTCATAATTCATTAGAAAGTGAATTAAGACATGTAATTTGCTGCTTTAATCTTATTTCCTCTTCATAAATACTCCTCACAAAATGTATGGTTGTCTTGTTATTGCTCTGACCAGACAAATGAAAAAAAATCCAGGAAAATCAATAAATATTAATTTTCCATATTTTGGTAACCTGATACCAAACGAATAACAAGTATTTCTTCAGCCTTTAAAAGACTAGAATGAATTCTTGGGTGATTCTGTTGTTCTGACAACAGTACAGATAAAAGAACCTTTGTCTCCAGCAGTTTTGTTGGGGATTTTTAGCATTTATTTGTATTAAACCCTGAACACATCCAGGGATGGGGCATCCAGAACTTCTTGGGGTAACCTGTGCCGGTGAATTTATTCCTAATATTTAGTCTAAGTCAATTCTCAACCAGTTGAAAGTCATTACTTTGTGTCCTATCACTACATACCTTCGTCAAAAACGTCCCTCTCCAGCTCTCTTCTAGCCCCTTCTGGTAGTGGAAGGTGCTCTAAGATCTCCTCAGAACCTTTTCTGCCTCAGGATGAGCAGCTCCAACTCTCTCAGCCTGTCTTCACGGGAGAGGTGCTCCAGCCCTCTAATCATCACCGTGACCCTCCTTGGGACACTCCTCAACAAGCCCCTATCACCATATTCATCCCATGAGATATCCCATAAACATCTGAAGCATCTGAAGCTTTTTTCACCCTTATTTTGGTAAGAGCCAGAGCAGATGTTCCGTTATCCTGTCAATTACATAAATGCAATTAGTCTGATATCCTTAACAAATTAGAGTGAGAGAAGAGGTGTTCATTAACACCTTTGCATGAATAAAGCTTCCTTTCATGTGAGTTGAAGAAAAAGCGTTTTGTTAAAATTTCTTTAATTGATACTATAGACAATATTTGACTCAATTTCATAGTTTTTAAAGCTGCTGAGACTGCTTTTCCTTGCCTGAGTCAGCAAGGTTTTAAAACATTACTATAATTAATTATTTAATTCAGAATCTAGCAATTACCTGTTTTAAGGCATGACTCATTTTTCCTGTGCAGTTATCTCTTCTTTGAAGTGTATTTTTTAGGATATTGAAGCAGGAACCAAATCCAGAAAAACTGTTGGGTCTAATCAATATATCTGCATTTTCACGTGTGCTTAAGTTCCCTCACTGAATAGGGTGCTAATTTCTTTATTGGTAACTAAATGCTATAGCTAGATATCTTTTAGGAGTTTCCATATTCTACATTTCTCAACAGATTTCTGTTGACTTTGCTTCCCTTGTCATTGAAAACACTTATCTGTTTCTTGGGTCTGATCTGTTTTCATGTATAGATATTCAGATAATTTCCTAGGGAGAAGTTAACGGAATAGAAGAAGAGAAATAAATTATGTTCTACATTAAATTTCCCATTTGCTTTAAGATGATAAATATAGCATAACATTTAAATATTTACTATCATAACTCACCTGAAAGAGCAGTTCACCCAGTCAGATTGGAGAAACAACAACTTTCTGATCGTTTACATTGTGTTTGTCTTTCCCCTATTTCTTTGAGAGTATTTCTCTGAAGTTATGAGGTTTATAATTTTATTACTCTTCAGCTTTTATATTTTCTCTTTATTAATCTGGACAATCTATGTGCAGTGAACCTTCAGGACTTCTTCCACCCAGTGTACAGTTGTCTCTGAGAAATGATGGATTTTGAGAAGCACCTCTGAGAGTCATTCAAGCATTTAAATTAAATTAATAAGAGAAGAACTTTTTGTTCCTAATTAAATATTGCAGCCACCAATGTTGTTACAAAAAGTAGACCCATTAGATATGGTTAGACAGACTTTGGGTCCTAATTTAGCAGGAAATATTTGGTCCCTGGTTCCAGTAATGTGTCACTTGAACATAGAAAATCAAGCATTTCAGTGCAGTGCAAACCAGACAGCTGCAAACACTGAAGACAAAAAACCAATGTAAAATCTTGCCACATTCTCAGGTGAAGCAACCAAAATCTCTTTGGAAGATCTGATCTTATTT
Source organism: Pyrgilauda ruficollis (assembly GCF_017590135.1). Lineage (NCBI taxonomy): Eukaryota > Metazoa > Chordata > Aves > Passeriformes > Passeridae > Pyrgilauda > Pyrgilauda ruficollis. The sequence continues at coordinate 787,041 of NW_024519207.1, read as the reverse complement.
TTTGACTAATTTTTGAGAAATAGGTAGAAATATCTTTTAAAATGGATCTGAGAACATGCCTGTTTAATGGAGGAAGAGAATTTTTCTAAGAGCTTGTAAGCAAATACAAATAATTTCAAATAATTCAAATAGTGTTAAAATAATTTTTTAAATCATAAATCTAGGGGGAAAACTTAACAGACCTTTTTTAGAAAATCAGAGAATTTAATTTGGCTTTCAGATCTTCTAATAATTGACTAGTAATGTGAAGTCAGCACATGGTCTGTTTAGTTTTTTGGAAAAGCACATGATCTGTTTAGCTTTTTGGAAACCGGTTAAACATTAATTTGATTGTGGTCAAGACGTTCCATACAGTCAGTCAATCTTTGTGCAATCTCATATAAAGTCTTTGATAGCTAATGGCTGGAAACATAGTCGAAAGTCTAAAAGCAAAATGTTTTAGAAAGTCGTAGCTGCCTCTCGGAATAACAGACTGAAGGAAATAATATTTTCTTTATATTATCCAGAGGAATAAAATAGAAGTAAAAAAAGTGAGTCATATCCAGTCCATTGAGAAAACTTTCAAGACCATTCTTCCTTTTGGGAAGTGACACAAAGAATATAGTGGGTAGGGAATATGGGGGAACAGCAAATATCAGACGTCTAGGAGAGCCTGAGGCAGCTAAGATCAGGAATCTGTCTGATTTAGACTTTGTCTTATTTAAGTTATGCATTTTTTCCTTAAGTCCACTTGTTCAGTTTGAACAGTTCAAAACAAAAGTGCTGTGTTTCCTGCCCTCTTTGGCTGAGTCACAAGGGTATAGTCTGAGATTTATGTAACCCCTCAAATCATGTCCATGTGTGGTTTAGACTAAGAGGTCCTTGCTTGCCCATGGGCACTGTACTGTGAAAGCAATGTGCTATGGACAGCATCCTTCTTATTGCTTCATAGCAGCAGCCAGCTGCCACTCCTCACTTCTTTTTTGGAGGGCTTTGTTGGCAGCAAGATAACTCTTGAGCCATGCACTGAAGACTGGTGTAAATATCTATGCATGAATGGTTGAGTCAAATGTTCTGATTTGTCCTTTGCCGCAAGTCAGGCTGGGTGATCAAAACAGTCCTTTCTGCCTTGGTATGTGTTCAGCCCGCTACATGGCTTTAAAAAGAAAAAAATCAGGCTTTTATTTTCCATCAGATTTCCAGGACAAAAAATAAAGCAGTTTGCTGACATTTCAGAGCACTTACAAATACGTAATGTGCTATAAAAATGGATGAGGCAATGAAGGACTTATTCAACCTATTAAAGGATTCAGAGAAATGATCAAGGATTAAAGATTGAAGAAGAGAAGCTGAGTTAAGAAACTCCCTTTAGGAGAGCTGATAAATACAGAACAGTTAAGAATGGTGAAGTATTTTGGTCTAATCCTTTTAAAAGCATATTGAGCTATCTATTAAAACACCACCACCAACAACAAAGTGAAGCAATAGCAGAAGCAAAATCAAACCAAAACCAATGTAGAGTTTCCAGAAAATAACTCTAGAACTTTTTCTGCATTTGTGTGCAATATAGCACCCTGCATTTTCAGATTTACTGATGAAAATGGGAGAAGGACAGTGGGAAGTTAGGTCTGGCCTTGTATTCTCATGCTTTAATGCATTTCATGGGGAGCAGTTATGGCACCTAGCATGTTCCTTCCACATTGCAGTTGAGTCTAAAGTAAATTTGTCCAGTACTGATAATCTAGATAAAGACAGATAGTGTGTAGTAGGTCTTAATGGAGGCTGCCTTTTTGTGTTTTGGATATTTTGGCTATCTTTGATTGCTAGAACCAGAGAAATCAGCCAGACACCTTGGAAATTACGAAGGAAGGGACAATTCTAGAAACTTTTGAGGTGATTTTTCCTCCTATACTCATCCTTTTTCCTAATTTAGAATCAGACTATTCTTTTGCCAATATATCACCAGATTTCAGTAAAGCAAACAAACAAAAAAAATTGCTTTTGTAGAAAATCCAAGTCATAACTGCTGGCAAAATTCTTTATTAGTCTGCTGCTAGGAGGCTCAGATGTAGACTTGTTCTGCTCAGGCAGAAATAACCTGTGTCTGGAAAGAAAACACATGGTTATTAGATACTCTAGATTTTAAAATTATTGGATACCTGACCTTATGGAAGTTAGTGCAAATGGTAGTTATTTCAGTGGATCAGGTTTTAATTTCTTTTTCTCCTTCTTTTAATTTTGTTTGACAACTTATCTGAAAATAAGCCTGTAACCACTGGTCAGAAAAAGAAATAATGTCAGAGGAAGAAAGCGACTTTTCAAAAAGTCACCTAATTTTGAAGAGTTAGATAACCTTTTTTCATTGACCACATAGTGATTCCTGAAGAGAAAATCATCATCTCTGTGGTTTTAAAATACTTTATATAGTATTAAAACTGTGCTAGAAGGTCACAGGCACTTAAATGTATGCAAGTTTTTCTACAGATCTTCAGCCATTGTTTTCTTTCAAGAATCTTTGTTTTGCCAGCAAGGAGTATTCTTGTATATTTGTTTTTGAGAATCTGTCTCTCTGTAGTAATATAAGAATCCATTGATTGATTTAATTAAATTTAATTAAATTTGATTTTGATTAATATGGTAAATTGTAATTGCAATTTTGGAGGGTGTCTACTATAAGACAGTGATTTATTAGCATAATCACAGACTGTCTATTTAAAGGTCATTTTTTCTTCAGTTTATTTGCAGTAACATAATATATAACTTGCCCTCAAGATAAAGCAATATGAAAAGAACCTTAATACATTTCTTCTAATAAAAAAAATTAAAAGTTATTTCTAAGAAGGTATGTTTTAATGACAATGAATTTCTTTTAAAAGGAACAGCTGGAAGTCAAAGTGTTCTGATATGTGTATAGCTGACAATTCCTAAGTTTTGAGCAAGTTCAGTAAATAAAAATGGATTATTGCTGGAAAATTTAATTCCTGTTTTGACATTGTCAGAATCGGAGAGATTAATTTCGTTCAGATTGCTTGGTCAGAAATCCCAAGGCTACCTTAAATTAGAACTTTTAAATGCTCAAATACTTTTCAAGGGAAAACGAATGGGAACAATTGTTAAAAATAATAGATTAGAAGCGATGGTTACGTCAGACAGCGAGTAAGTAGAAAAATTGCCCAGCACTTCTTTTAAAGAGAATAATTTATCCCTGGTATAGACTAAAAATAAAAGGTACATTAAAAAGAAGACTCATTTTAAAAGGAGTGGAGAGATAGAACTGATATGGTCAGTTCAAACTTCTATATGAAATGTTTAGATAAAAGGCCCTTTGGAATGCTACAATAAAGTATCTTCTTTTCTCTTGTACAGCTTGCAGGCAAAATCAAAATACAGCTTCTTCAAGTTTATGGAACTTGATTGAAACTAGAAAATAAGCTATTCATTACTGCCTGACAAGACTGAGCAGCACAACAGAGCTCATGAGAGTCTGGGATCAGTGATTACAATCTCCCAGCTGAATGCCATGTCCCAGCTCTTCAGGGTACATTTATTGTCACGGATTCAAGGTGTAACATTTACTTCTCTTTGAATGTGTGTGAATGTGAGGTTCTGAGTGCTGTTCCACAGATGCTTTTTCAAAAAAAACAATGTAATCCTCTTATAGAAACCCTTGCATTAAGAAGAGAAGGTATTCAAGGTATTCATCACAGTCCCACAACCAGGCTTGTTCTCATGTGGAAGCAGTAAGCAGCCCCATGGCACAGAAGCCTGTATCCCACCTACAGAAATGTACTTCTTTCATCTCTGCACATGTTACTCCAGTCTAAATCTTGATCAAATATCGACTAAGTGCTAAGGCTTCATCTGGATTATGTGTCTAAAGTGTCTTCTTATTCAAAACACTTAAATAGCATTGGGTCCATCTGCAGAACAATGACTCTCCTGACTCAGGACCACAGGTGTGCCAGCTGAGGACACTTGGACATTATGGGTATCTGGGCATCCTCAGCTAGATTAAGATGGACTTTACTAATTTACTTTTGCTAAGTCATCATCAGAATTTTTCTTCCCAACATACCAGCATAATGGGATTTTTATTTTCAAAATATAATAAAAAATTATATCATGGCTAGTTAGTGTGCTTGGTTCCATACAGGTGCATGGCATTTGTGTTATGAAAACTGATTGAAAAGAGCAATGCTATGAAGATAAAGAAAACCTTTTTAACTCTGAATGAACTTGCCACGCACTCTCATTTGGGGTTTTTTTCCCATCATTGAGGCTGCATTCACCTATATTTTTTTCTGACACTTCTGCAGTTTTCTCAGATGAACAGTGATCATGAATAGTGAAAAAGCACCCATTTTAGAGAGGCTAGGTTGCTGCATTGTGAGCTGGAGCCACTCCACATCTGAGCTGCTCTCCAGGATTGTCCCCTGCATGGGTGGTGGTGGCCATGTAGGCACGCTGCTCAGTGCCAAAGCACAGGGGTATCAATTGGGGCACACTTGGGTGGGGGCCAGAGCAGGGTGGAAACTTGAGCTACACACTGGTGGGCTACCTCCTGGTGTGGCTCTGGGGACAGCTCCACAACACTAAAGCTGAGCAGGGGTGTGCTTTTCCCTCCGCTTTTCCCTCCGCCTCTGAACACAGCTCAGATGCAGGGGGCACATGGGGCAGCATGGCCCCATTTTTCTTTCAAGAAAAATTTTTCATTTTTCTTTCAAGAAAATCCACCCTTGATTAAATCTCCTGGACTATATTAGTGTTAAGACCAGGTGCCAGATTTCTTTATATTATAAATGAGTATGGCTAAGAGGACATCGACCAAATTACTCTCTAAGTAAGTTTGACTCACAATTAGCAAAGGCTGTTTAAATATGTGGGCTGAGGTTACAATAAGGAAAAAGAAATTATGGTGTCACAGACTGTGCCAGCACTGCAGATAGCCATGACAGTGCAGGACTGAGGAATACACTACCAGGTGTTGGCCTGAAATACCCGCTGCCTTTTGAGATCTGAAGAAAAAATATTCATAATAATTAGTTTTCTTTTTCATTATTAAGGCATAAAGTTCAAACAGATAGACTTTAGAACCATTTTAATGATGTACAAAAAGTGTAATTAGCATGCAAAATAATATCTCACTAAATTTTCTATGTTTGTGCTGGGAAATGTTTTAGTAATTATGCTGTAGATGCCAAATGCCATGAAGAAAACGCATTCCTAAGATGCTTGGCATATGTTTCATTCTGTCCAATTTAGTTTTCTGCGTGTTGATGAGAAATGCCAGCCTCTACTTTTCCTTTTTTTTTTTAATTAGTGATGGGATTGCTTTTGTTAACTTTTGCATGCTTTACTTATCTTCAGTGTAATTTCTTTAACAGACAAACAAGATAATAAGACTAATTTGAGACAATAGCCTGATACTTTATAGAACCTGGAGTGAAATTTTTATTAGGAAAATTTTATGCTTTAAGGTGCATCAAAATGAAATTGTATTGCATTTATAATGAGGCTTGAAGTAATTTAGGAAACACCATTTTGAAAGAGAGTTTCATTAAAGAAATAAATCAGAAAAAAAGCACCTGCACTGTAACTTGGAGTTTAGGTCCTAAGGACGCTGTGAGGAAGCAGACCAATAGTCAGAAATATTTTTTATAGGACTGTTTAATATGTAGGGATAAAAAAAAAAAAAGTGTATTTTTGGGAGGAAGCTTGACAACTATATGGATGTAGAAAAAATCTGCATTTGTTGCAGCAATTGTTGCTTGCTTTTACAGGTTTAATTCTTCAAATATGATGGAGGAGTTTTCTTAGTAATTTGAGTTCCTGAAGATATTAAAGATAGCACATCAAAAATACAACTATTAAAGAAAAGGATTGTAAGATGTATGATGACTTGTTCTCGTTTGTAGGCTCATTATTATCATATTGCTCTTTCCTTTTTAATCACTTATTCTCAATAATCTATTCCATTTATAGTATTCTCTTTCTGACTGTCTTATCTTTCTAAAAGTGATGCAGTGTGATAAAGTTTAAGACATGTAGCTCAGGCCATTCATTTAAAGCTAGGTATAATACTCCACTTACGAGAAAAGAGTTCTTGTCTCTTCTCTGACACTTTCAGCATCCCCATAAAAGTATCAGAGCATATTTGAAAATAATCTTTAAAATTAAGCACGGTGAGATTTAAATGGATTGTGGTGACAATAATTCTTGATAAACTTTCTTGATATGCCCAGTGAACATGGGAGGACAGATGGGATTCATTGGTAATCTTACAACAGCCCAGAAAGTGTTGTCATTTTATGTATCTCAACAGCCACAAATAGCTCTTCAAACACTTCTTTTATTCTAAGACTTGTCTTGATGCCTGGGAAGGATAAAAAGTCATCAAAAGCCAAGCTGTGCAGCAGAGAGGCCTTAGCAATTTTATGCTCTGAAGGAATTCATTCACACTCAATGTGCTGATGTGTGTGGAAATTTCTAGGTCACACTTCATTGTACTTAGTAGTAGTATTAGCACCATCCTAGCATAATCCATGCTGACATTATATAATCATTATTTGATTACAGATCCAGCACTCATGAACTGATACCTCAAAAAATATACACACCAGCAAATACTCAGCAAGAGGAGACTGTAGTTTCTCATTGCAGATGAGGATAAAGAAAGATAATGCACTTCTTATGCACTTTTGTAAGCAGTACATACTGCGTTTGCATCTGAAGTTCAGTTTGACAACCTAACCTCACCTCAAGAGAAAAATTAATTTAGTCAGAATGATATAAAATAGTGATGCTTACAAATATGTAGACCGACTTACTCTTTCTAGATTCAGGGTTAGGAACAGAAACAACTAAAACCTGACTTGTAACTGCTGAGTGATACCACTGTCTCTCCAGGGGAAGGAGTGCTTTATTCCAGTCAGTGTCATACAATGTTTCTACATTATAGCAATGATGTCACTGACACTGTGTATGAATCTGTCTAGTTTCAAAGAATGGCTGTGAAAGTCTTGTTTGCTCAAAGATGCTTTGTTTCAGGACAGAGATTTCAGTAAACATTGCCCTCTTCAACTTATAAGTATAAATTGCAAAGTTTACTCTGGACCAGTTTACCAAGTGGGAATGTTCACATGTAGACAAAAGAGAATATATATTTTATATATAATACATATTTTAGCCTATATTTTCACTCATTTTGTCCTATTTTTTGACTTTTTTTTTTTTTTTTGAGATAAACCCTGAAAATGAGCAGATTCTAGACATTTTCAAGTAGATGCCAAAAGTGCATACCTTCTTTCCTAGCCTGTAAGAAGACTTGCTGAGTCTTTGGAGCTGTCAGGCCTTTCTGTACTGAGCTGTGTGTGCAGCCATGCCGTTCCTCACAGAGAGATGCTGTTAGGATGCAGCTCAGTAGCCTCTGGCACACACATCTAAAATCACAGACAGCCAGAATTTGACTGGTATGTGATGGGCTGCCACAGGGAGAGACTGTTCCAAGGCAGTAGGCTCCAGCTGATACAAAGGTTCAAAGTAACTTCTGGACCACACTTGCTAAGGTCTGAATCTGGAGCCAAAAGCTTCAGCTTCTCTCATGTCTCACATGAGGGGAATTGCCATGACACCTCTCTTTGAGAGGCAAGTTTTCTTACCCTCCATTTCCATTCCACACTGAATCTCAATACATTGTGGGAAAACTCTCCTGAGAAAGGCAGTATTTAACAAGAATTCTTTCAAACTAAAAAAGTCAGTCTGAAAATGATCAGTATCCTAATGCTATAACACCAAATCTTTCACTAACAAAAACTGTACTGGGATCAAAATACAGAATGTTCAGATAACCACAGGGTTCCTAATTATAGTTATTAGGATTAGGGCTTGTGTACTAGTTTCTTGTTTATTTCATTGCTGATAATTTGCCTACAAATATGTTTTACTGTTCTTAGATTCAGCTAAACAGTATTAAGCCCAAATTAATGGAATGACTAAACTTGTAAGCTGATGATTCAGATACCGTAATAATGGGAGTTCAAGAGAGGTTTGCAATAAATAATTTTTGAAAAACTCTATCTTAAAATACAAAATGAAAACTCTGGGTTTAAATGCTCATTTTGGTTTACTGCATATTCTATCTGGGCCTTGGTTTGCTCCTTTCTGGAAGTCATAAATGTGTTGAATTAACGAGGGTTTTTTTACTGTGCACTTGAATCACTAGAATCAATAGAATTCACTAGAATCATATCCAGCAATTCAGCAGAGAAGCTACAGTGATGAGGAATGCTGCTGTTGGACAATCATACCCTAGACTACTATCATGCCACACTTTAGCCAAATCCCAAAAAATTAACCTATTGGCTGCTGAACAAGGTGTTCCAAAGTCTAACAGAACTAACTGGGAAAAATAGTCTGACTGGGGGAAAAAGAAGTATGAGACTGAGTCAGAATTTTCTCTGGAAAATTCCAGGCATACAGTATAGCAACTCCTAGACTTTAATACTCAATTTGATGTAAAACGCTCTCCTTTGACAAAGTTGGTTTATATCACTATGGATTATTAAAAACCAAAATAATAACATTTAATCTGATTAATACCACAATTTAGGTACTTTGCATGATTTTGGTGTGTTTTATGTTTTTTAGGAGTAGCAGAGCCTTTAGTCATTACAAAAAAAGGACTTTTTGTTCCCTTTAAAAGACAAAACCATTTCATAGTTGCAGCAAAAGGACACAAACTCTACAGGTTATCACTTATGCTCCACTATTCTATCACACAGCTGTATTATTGCCACATTCATCTCTCTTTCCCCATTTTCCTCAAGGTATTTGTCATTTCACATATATTCAGAAGAGCTGATTTTTAATTATCATTCTCAGGAGGAAATTCTTTTTTCAGAAATGTATCGGCACGTGGTAACTCTTGTGAGCCCAAGGCAGAGGTGAAAGCTGTGCTGTACTACTGCACTGAATGAAAACATAATGAAGCACAGCCTTTTACAGAAAGCTCCCAGTGTAAAAAAAAAAAAAAAAAAAAAAAAAAGCAGCAAATACATACAAAGCAGAGGAGTTTTGTCTCCTCATTTACTAATGCAGAAATCAGGACAAAATCCCTAATCTCAGCTGGGCCCTTTTTATAGGCCAAAGGAGTTGTGGTCCTGTCCAGAATTGCTCAAAGGCAAAAATCCAGGTGGGGTGAACTGCACTTAGAAGTCACTATTGTCTTCCAAGGACTTGTAAGGGACACTGGGCTGACTGACTCTGATTAGAGAGCCAGGTTCTAGTGACTAGAAATCAGCATCTTATTGCTGTAACAATTATCACTAGTTTCACTGTTGCCTTTCTTTGTTCATAAACAGCTTAAATTCCAGCACAGTCCACATTAGGACCTTGTGTCCTAATGCATTTGAAAAGGAAAAGTCTTTATCTTCCTTATTAATTTATTGGCTAGCATTATTTTTTTTAATCTCACTGGTGTATTATGAGAAATAATTAATGTTTGTGTACTGCTTTGAAAATGAACATCATTGCATCAAGTGCTAGTTTGAGAAGATGCTTTTTGATGTTCTTTTCTGTTTTGTGCAGGCTTTAATTGGCTCTGTATTCATCTTCCTCTCACTCTTATGATTGCGAGTTCAACTCTTTTTTAACCTTTGATCTTTGAGTGGTTTCTCTGAAACCTCTCAGTTGTCACTCAATCTGCTCCATTCATGTCTGTTAGATGTTTTAGAGCCCAGGGAGAAGAAGGAGATTAAGACAATTTTTCAGGTTACAGGGATGCTATGATGGACCTGGATGCTGGTTAAGTGGACTGAGGAGAAGATCCTTGAAGGGCTTGTAGGGAAGCAAGATTACCCCTAGGGAAGGGAGAAGTCATCATTTTTGTTCCTGTGGTTTTTTTCCCCACTCTAAGAAGTCCTTCCCTGGAATAGGATTCCTGTCTCATGTGAAGAGTAGGAAGTTCTTTCAGTTTTTGGAAGGTTTTTGATTCTGAGTTTGCTTCAGATAGATGAGAGGAAATGCAAATAGAAAAACTGATCAAATTGTGTGTTTACAACCTGAAGGAAAAGAAAAATATAATGACCAGCTTTCATTGTACTTGGATTCACCTTATTTCTCTGCAGAGAAGAATCACTGACACTTGAAAATTGTGAAAATAAACTCAACAAATCTGCAGAAAAATATACGGTAATGTAGAAATATTACCAAAAAAATAGTGATTTACAAAGTGTCCCAGAACTACTTGTATTTCTACTTCTAGAACCTTGAGATTTTGTGCCTCTACAAATAGCTAAATTTTCTTTTACATCTTTCACAAAAATGCATGGTGATCTAAACATAGAAATATGAACAATCTACATCTGACTGTGATCTAATTACAGGAATTTGAGAACATTGGCTAGTTATTTTTCAAAAGCCTGACATTGTAAAAACTGGAAAACATGTAAATGTTGTTATTTCCCAGATGATTCACAGTACCACGTAATAATGTTCTGGAAACTAAATATAATAATGTTCTGGAAACTCACACTTATATACACAAAAAATCTGAATAAAGTATGTAGAAGTGAAAAAAGGAAAAAGAGATCCAGTCCTTGTAAGTCTGGAAAGAATTTCTCTGAAATATTGTGAGAAATGCATCCAGATCTGAATACCTTTGCTCTGGGCTATATCTGATTTTCATACTACATTTCCTAAAATTTAACCACTGCTTTTGAATGGATGGAGACTTTGTTTATATACTCGGTAATGTGAAGTGAATATTTGAATAGAATGTTTCTTTTTAATTAATACCAAAAATTCAGTTTGGCTGGAAGCAACTTTTTATGATTACATTTTTGACCAGAGATTGCAAGCAGTGCCATGGGATTTAGCTGGCCATCTGTACAGCTTGAGCACTGAGTAGTGACTCTCTCAAACTTAGTGCAGTGTTTATGGTAGGCTGCTTGCAAGGCATTGATAAGCCAGACATTAATTCTCTGTCTTAATGAATTTTCAGTACTAAGTAAAATTCACAACCCATATAAGCACAAATATCACAGTAAAACAAGTAGATTAGATGGTAAATTAGATTTTATGCCCTTTATCTTTTATATTCCAGAATAGCCTGTTTTAAAGCAGTTTTCTCTTTTGAAGTAATTCTGGATTTGCAGTCTCAAAAAAAAGTATATAACTAAAACTTCTTTTAGTAGTATTATTTTGAGCCAGAGCTTCTGAATTAGAAAACAAATCCCAGTAGATTAGGTTTTAAGTGGAGAAAAGCAGAGATATGATTATTTTTACCTTCTATTAATTACCAAATGGATAAGAAAAAAAAAATTAAAATTGTCTGCCAGTGATTTTGCTGGGTTTACTTTTCCTAACCAATGATTCCTTGGACTGAATCACTGATCATGCCATGTTGGTAAAAAAAAGTGCCTGGGCAAAATTTCAATTAATTCATACAAAACTTTTTTTTTGTACTTACCTGTCTGACCTTACATTGTTGTCATAATGCTTCCTGCATCATAGGCACACAGAAGTTCATCTTGACCTTTGCACAATCTCTTGTATAGTTTAGTCTTTCATCACTTCAGCTGAATTTGCTCCTGTATTTTGTTATTGTTGTTATCCATAAGATCAGACTTCACCTTATTACTATGAAAGTGCATTAAAAGAACTTGCAAAGGTTTGCAGGGTGTTTTCCTTTTCTGAAAATGTATTTCAAAGGAATAGGGTAATATTTAGTATAACCATTTTATCTTATAACTATTATCAGAGAAACAGCACAAAATATCATGCCATCTCTTAATCTCTACTCCTTCCTGTCCCTCCAATATTTCCCTTGTTCCACTGGTTCAAGTCAATAATTTTTTTTTTGTTAAGTTCCTTTCAAGTTCTGATAGTAACTGTGATCTGGTTAAAACCATTGGAACGATGTCAAGACATCGTAAAGCTTCTGGGATTTATGTGGGAAATAGAGGCCTTAGATGCTGTGGAGGGAAACTTTATGAGCAGAAGGGAAAAGGGCAAAGAACACATCAGGACTGACCGCCTAGTGAATAAACTCCACTGGGCTTACACTAGCATAGAGCTGTTTTGTTTGGAGAACTATGCAATGCACCACCTGTGCTTAAAAAGAAAAGTCATTGTGGCAATCACATTCTCTGAAAAAAAATTCCTTCACCCAGGGTTTTTCTCCTGGGAAGCTGAAAGTCAGCGAGAGAGGCCTCAGAGAAGAGGAAAACAATTCTTATCTCATTTGCTTCTCCTATGTTGTGCTCGTGTGGAATGTGTTTGGAGACTGTTTACCCACAGGTGATTGCCTTATTGGACTCCCGTGTGAGCTGTTTTCACTCATTGGCCAACTGGGGCCAAGCTATGTCGAGAGTCTGGAAAGAGTCACGAGTTTATTATTTTTTTAGCATTGAGTAAGTATCTTTTCTGTATTCTTTAGTACAGTAGAGTATAGTATTCTGTAATATAATATAATATAATATAATATAATATAATATAGTAATAACTTAGCCTTCTGCGAACATGGAGTCAGATGCATCATTCCTGCCTTAGTTGGAGCTCTTTGATTACAATAAATCGTATTCAGATTAAATACATATATTGCTCAGTGAACATCATTTGTAGTGTGTAGCATATTTATTGATGGTAAAGAAATGATGTTTTGTCCCAGGGTGCATCCCAGAGCAGCAGATGTGAGACAGTTGTTGACAAACACATATCTTGATGTGTCCAGAGGTGTAGCATCATTGTCTAGAGGTTCAGCACAGGTTTTCTCTTCCTTGTGTTCACTTCTACTCCTGTCTGTGGGCCCTGAGATGCACCTGGAGATGGGATAACAGTGCCCATGGTGCCTTGGCCATGCAGCATTCCCTGCACACATGTCAAAACAGGTAGTGTGGTGCACTTTGAGAGCTGCGCTTTGAGCAAGGGTCTCCCCAGTCTGTCTGGGAGGACCAGGGCACAGTTTAGCATGTGATTTTCTCTGTTTTCTGAAAAGCACTAATTTTTACTTAAATATTGCAGCAAAACTAACAAGTAGCATTACATCATTTCCTGAGTTAGAAATAATAGCCGAAACTCTAATCTGGAGGGAGTGCAGCCAAGTATCATCAAGGTGTAATTAGCAGAGACTACATTTTGAAACCCGCTCTTTATGAAGATTTAAAAATTATTCACTAAATGGAATATGTTCAAAGTGCACTTGGACATGTCCCTTCTTTATGTTGTCAGTATGCTCTGTGACCTGCACTCTTACTTAGAGCTGTGTAGAAGCATTTAATCTGCTTTTTTCTTTCTCCAAAATCATCCAAACATTCCTTCTGCAGAGGAAGGACTGAGGATTTTTATAACATTTAAAGTCCTTAAAAAGATCATCACACAACACAGCCTTTTTAAAAGATTCTGAGCTGCTATTCAAAGACATATGTGCATAGTGGATTTATCATTTAAAATTACTGTTTCCTCGTAGTTTCTAACCATTTTTACTTTTAAATATGGGCCAAGTTCTTTAGTGTCGGTAGATCAGCTATATCCAACTTAGCAAACAGTTTAGCACCAGAGTATGCTGGTAGAGCAAAGAAAATTTTGAGCAGGTTGTTCAAGGTGTTTGCATCTGACCAAATGCAGTGTGATTCCCTGAAGAGAACATCTTCTGGCTGCAGGCAGTTTGAAGATACTTCAAGGCACTGTCACTGATTCAGATCCAAATACCCCTTTTGGGGCTGAGGGAATGTGATGGAGGGTTCCTGCTCAGTTGCCTGTGAAATCAGTGGAATTCACTTGTGCACAAACCACTTCCTACAGAGGCCAATGCATAGGGACTGCAGGTTGTTCAGGATTTTGCTGTAAAATAGCTTGGTTGTTCAGGATCAAAACAGTGTCAAGGACACTAACTTCAACACTGGTTCATTGCAAATATATTTTTTACCAGTGGTGTTTATCTCCAAATACTGCAGACAATCTTGTAGAACATACCTTATCAGAAGTGCATCACATGAGGATACAATGCCTAGAACAGTCAAGACTACTATAGAAATAAATATAAGAGTTTGAGAAGCTTTCCATAACATTCTGTAACAAGGAAAACCTGCCAGTTCGCATCTAAACATTATTAATTGCCTTGCAGAAGGAATAGATTCCAAGAGAGAGAAAATTATGATTATATTCTAAAACAAGTTATGAGGAAATAAAATTATGATGGGTTTGGCTACTTTGGAGTCAAAACATGTTCTGGAAGGTTTTAATTTTCCTATGGCAAGTGACAGGACAGAAAAAACAAATGAGAAAATAAGATTTTTGAAAGTAGAATTCTTTTTGTCCATTCTTGGTTTGTTAGCACTTCTGACAAAGTGCTCTGTTTTGTTGGAAACTTGCAATTTTACCAAGACTGATAGGAGTTTTTGTCTGAACTGGCACTGTATTCAGCAGTAAAAAAGGTAACCATTGTGACTACAAAAAGTGGCATTGTATTGGTTTCCCTATTAGTATTAGAAAGCATTAAAGGCTTTAATGAGCAATAGAAAATGATAAGATACAAGGAGAGGAGAGCATCATACAGAATTGTGACAGAAAAGGCAATTGATATAATTAAACTACAAAAGAAATTTTGTGTCTGAAAGACAAGAAAAGAACATGTGCTCTTGGGTGAACTCAGGTCCCAAAGATTATTAAGACAGAACTGGGCTTTTCATTTGAGAGATTTAATTTAATCAGACTTTTCTGCTAACTTAATTTGATCAGATTTTTCTGCTAGCATTGATATTTAACTTATTTGGTTGTCATGCTACACCTTTCATTCTGTGAGCATGAACACATAATTGCATAATTTTTTTCCTCTTGGCTTTAAAACCCTTCAATATTTAGAGGGATTTTGAGTCTAGGATTTGAATTCAAGCCTATCACAGTTTATATAAAGTGTCTGTCAGGCTGAGCTACCCATATCACATGAAAGCTTACCCCAAGATTTCTACCAAGGCAGAGGGATGGAAGTGGGACGTTTTGGTTCTGAGCCCTCCTCAGGATCCTGAGGGGGTTTGACTTCCCTTAGTACTTGGCCAAACAACAAACCCAAACACAGAGCACAGGATTAGGGGCAACTCGCCATCCCCACAGTCAGAGCTGGGAATCTGTGGTCTGTAGAAGAAGGGTGTAAATTATAAAGCCAAAGAGAAAGGCTGAAGCAGGAGCAGCATGGCTGAAGATATTTATCTAGTGGCTCCCTAGGGCCATACACAGAAACAGGGCCTGCAACAGGGCAAGAAACAAGGGTTTAATTTCATGCAGCACTGTTTCTTAATAGCCCTGGCAGGTTTATCAAGAGACAGCTTCTTCAAGCCCTTTTATTAAAAATAAAATCATAAAAAAAGAAGACATTTTTAATCTCAACCAAGTGTTACATAAATAAAGTGTTCTGATGCAAGGGTCACACATTGCTGTAGCAGAGAATTCCTTTGGCAGCAAGAGCATTTTAATCCGGTCTGCAGTGTTTCAACAGGGAATCATGGAGCCACATTTATCTCATTTGTGATAGCTGAACTTCATTTCTTTTGCTGTGCAATGACTATCATAACTGTGTGCCAATTTTTTGGTATATGGGTTTTTTTAAAGTCAGTGTAATTCTTAAGGTGGATGAAATGCTTATTATGTCCATCCTCTTTATTCACCCTGAAAAATTCAAATACAAAATTAATAATTTAAATTAAATGTAATAAAATTTAAAAATTAAATTGAGCATTATACAGAAATTGAAACTTAACAATTTGATAAAACTAACTGCCATTTTTGGTTCATTATAGAAATATAAACAAAAAGGCTACAATAAATTTTATTTCTTCTCTTACCACAAATTCAAAGACAGCAAAACTGTTGTTTCAGTTTATTGTTGAGAAGGCCTGAGCTCTGTCCTGAGAGGGGCCAGAAGCAGCACCAGCTGGGAGGACAGTTTTCAGATCACAGATGTTATTCTTTATGACCCATCTCTGCAGTTCTCTCAAGATAAACAAAATCAAGAAAAGCAAGCAAAACTAGCTAGGTAAGTAAAGACTTCCATGTATTGTAAGACTTTATGTCCAAGAAAAGATGTCTCAAATGACCACCCTGTCACACTCACACTCATCAACCATTTTCTTTAGGTGGAAAAAAAAAAGATAGTTACTTTTTTATGTAACTTCAAAGGAAGCAACAAAGTACCACAGTTTACTGGAGATGATGCTTAGCTTTTTTTGTGACTGGCATTGTCATTGCAATGAATATTTTTGTTCTCCTTATGAATTAAAAAGTTTTTCTCCTTCTCCTTTATTTTCTTCAGTTTTCTGTCCATGAAACAACAAAAGGAAATAGTAAATGATTATTGGCATTGGAGGGGACAGTTGTATGGATCCCAGTTAGTTTTTCTCAAGAACCTTATTCCCAAAGTAGTGTTGCAGACACTATTCACTTTATAGTTTACTTTGCAAATAAAGCAGATGAAAATCTTTTGGCCATTCCTGCCAGGTAGATAAATCAGGTATTCCAAGTGAGTTGAGCAACAAGAAAGACATTAATTTCTCCCATTACTCTTCATTAATTAGACTATATCAGGATACAAAGCAAATCCTAGCATAGCATTCAAACATTGTAAGGAATTGCCACAATCTTTATGGTATGACTGTACCCCAAAAACTCAGTGCAATGTCTGCTTAGGGTTTTAACTGTCTGAGACTTGACTGCAATTAAATAGAAGTTATATTATTGCAGAAATAAATGGGACTAGTATGGAAAGAACTTCATATTTATTACAGTAAAGCAGACTCTGATGAAATTCTAATATATTGTGTTAATTTGGGGGAAAAACAGCAAAGAAAGGTAATCACAATTCCAGATTTTGAGCTAGATGTCAAAATGAAAAAGAGTTATACCTAAAAAATTGTTCATCCAAATGTTTAAAGTAATTTTCAAGTACAGGCAATCTGGAGGAACATTTCAGTTTCTTCACACCTAGCTACTACGTATGTAGATGTGTTTATTATAGCATATGTCTTCACTAGTATTTGGTTTAGTATCTGAAAATGTATCATTTCCACCATTAAATATTTCAGCTAAGATCCCTAGCCCGTAATCCATATAATAGCTGTAAACCACTTGTGCTGGTGAGCTAATATTTATTTCATGATTTAGGAGGGTGAAAGTTATTAAACCACATAATTTCTAAGAACATTCACCCTTGTATGGAAGAGTCTGAAATGAAGAGATTACTTGAACCTTCAAAAATGGGCAATTATGAAAAACAATTTCTGATGGCTCACTAAGGAAGTTACTCAGATTGCACAAATGATAGCTTTTATGAAACCTCAGACAAACTGCCAAAAATATTGTCTTTGCTAGGAATATGTGTACTGCATGTGTCTCCTTAATAGCATAATTTTAGTTCTATTGCTCTTGTTGCCTGATGATTGAAGGCAAAACAATGGTCATTAAACTGTTCCAATGGTTAAAAAAATATTCAAAAGTATTTTTTAATTAGAATTTTTTTTCCATTTATAGTTGAAAAATAAAAATTTAATTAAAATATGGAGGGAAATGGGTTCTTTAAATTTCTAGAAAGTATTATAGAATGGCTTTCTGCCAAAAGTTTTGCAATATGTTTGTCCTACAGAACTGCTGTTCCTTGTGTTACAGCAGATAATTTTTGGACTATCTTAAGTAAACATAAAAAATAATGCCCATGTACTTGAGTGTAATTATCAGAATACCCTAAGGTGGAAAATTTTGTTGCAAAAATTAGATTTCTGAGGTTGCCCAAGTAAGCTATAGAGATTTATCTATGGTCAGGAATATCTCATGATGAAATTCCAAAGGTCTTCTATTCTTCTGTTGTCTCCTCATCATGGCATCAATGTAACGGACACAGTTTATGCTGCTCTGGTTTCTCAGGTCCTATTAAGAGAAGGAAACTACATTGAGATTTATGTTTGTATAAATAGCTGCTCAGTTTCAGATGCTTAAATGTGTACATAAATGCATGCAGTTACATGTTTGTAAATACTTACAGAAACAAAACAGAAGCTAGTCAAATCATCCAAGTGTTGGTTTTCATAGAATCAATAGGGAAAGGGTCAAAAGAAAAATTAACAGCAACTATCTTAGAACTTTTTTTCTTTGGGATCACAATTGCACTGCTGTTCATACAGTTTTGACATAATTTGATTTCTAACAGAGATCCAACTTTGTGCAGCCATCAAGAACACTGATTTGACTCTGAATATGCAAAAAATCTGACGGTCATTTGGAAGGTATCCTCTGTACCAAGAACTGATGAATTGCTCGATATTTTCTTTGGTGTTATCAAGGTAAAAGGCTTAAATAAATGCAATTACTTTGAAAGGCTAAATTATTTTTGTTATTCACTTGTTTCCTTTGCAAGTTGTACTTTTGATATCTGTTTATATTAAGAAAATTTTTAAGTCCAAAGTATTTTCCAGCTTCTGTCAAGGCCATGATATTCTTTCTATGCCTACTTTTCTAGACGAAGCAAAAATTTCCCCATGCTAATTGAAATCCTGTCTGCTGGTGAAGCATTTCTTAATGTCCAAGGAGGTGGGCAGGAAGAAGCCAGCAAGAGTTAAATGTTTCAAAAGCCATAAGGACAGTAGAGAAGGTCTGGGAAACTAGATTGGAGTGGAGTTGAGGCTCACACACCATCCTTTGGTCACTCCTGAAGTTTAGTTACTAGCATACTCCTTGCTGCAGTTATACAGTGAGTGAGCCTCCTCCCAGGCAAATCCCAGACTGCAGTTTCATGTGTGCCCACAGTTCTGGAGATGGCATGGACCACAGACTCTTCCTGGTAGGCAGGATTGATGTGGGCATTGTATTTTGAGGCAGGCAGTTGAGCCATAGGGACATAAGCCATGTCAGACCACTTTTCCTGGGGGTAGGGAATGGGCACCAGTCCAAGAGAGATTTGTTTAGCATGTGCACCCAGCCCAGCTTTCCAGAATACCAAGTCAGTAAGAAGCTGGATCTCCACTTCAGCAGTAACAAATACTTTAGATTAAAACAGCCTTCCAAAATAAAATCCCATGTGCTTGCAAGAAGGCTGTGTCCAATGCTTTGCCAAGCAAAGTTTTGCGGGTCATGGTTATATACAGCTCACACGCACAGTCCATAGGAAGCATGCAGCAAGTTTGCTGTTGGGCTAAATCCTGCTTCCTGCACTGAATCATGCAGACATTTTCAGAGGCTGTATTGATTTAACTTGCTGTGGAAGACAATAATAAGGCCCATGTCAAGGTTATCTTCTTTCTTCTCATGGCTTTTGTGCTAGCCATCAGTATTTTTCTATATGTTCTATTTGTCTAATGTTTGGTTTGTTTTCTTTTTTTTAAACAGTACTCAGATTAACTTGTAGGGATAATTTGTCTCTAAATGAGTTCACTTTCCTATCAAGAATTCCTGAAATGACGAAGTTGAGGTGTTGCTTTTGAGACAAACTATTATATGTGAATATGTATGTGGCATATGCAATAACAGCAACAATAATATGCATTATATATTTAATTTTGTGTTCTTCCCCAGTTAATTGCATTACTGAAAATGAACTATCTGCATACTTGGTTTCTTTGCTCATTACTCCTTCTCACGCTGCTGTCAAATAACAGACATACCATGTGTAATTGCTGGAAAACAAAGTTAATTTGAAACATTGTTTGGTATCATTATTTGAATTTCAGACTTTGCTTTCTTTTCACTTTTGCCAGTTTAAATATAAGTATCTTTTCACCTGGATTTTTTCTGTTTTGCACCAGTCATAGTGCAAGGCAACCAGTCCCATAACCTTTCAGTGGCTGACACATGACTCTGTTTGTACCAGCAAATTGAGATGTGCATCCCAAGCACCACAGCCAGCTGGTAGAGCTTTTGTTGATTTTCCTAGCCTCCAAAAACAGAGTGATCACATGCAAAAGACCCTCTGGGAAAGGCTCCTTCAGCACCCTCTACTTGGGTATCATGTGTGGGAATCACTAAGAAGAGTGGTGCATGTGCCATAATCACACCAGGGGACATTTCAGAAACCTGACAGTATGTTCATCTACCCGTGTCTGGGAACATTCCTGGGTATGATTTAAGACATTAATACAGACGAAAGCCATTATGGTCTGTGGTTCTAATGGAAAACAGGAAATATTACTGAATGGCTCTACTGAAAAATTTTAAATGGTATTAAAAATTTTGTCTGTATTGTCTCGTCTTCCACTTCGTAGAAGTTATTATTCCAGACACTCAGCTGTACCAGGCTTACTAGCATCTTTCTGTATTTTTTACCTTCTAAGGCAAAACAAAAAGTTTGTCTTAGAGACATTCTTAGAGCAAGTCTGCACATCCCTTAATAAAATATCCATCTATTAGTTGCTGTCACTTTCTTGACTTGAAAAGGAGTAAGAATATTTCTTTAGTGCACTGGCTGCATTCAAAATAATTTTTGAGACATTTCTTAATATGGTTGCATTCAGATGTCATCAGCCTTTACAGGACATATCTTTTTGTTAGGTCAGCAATTGAATTTACTGTTGATGCTGTGAAGCTTGGTTACATTATGTTCTTTTTACTTGATGCTGATCTCTGAAAATGCATAGTGATCTAAAAAAGATTTCCCAGGTTTCTTCTTGTATTGTGGTTTGGGTTTTTTATTCACTTTCCTAAGCTTTTCCAATTCCATTTAATATTGAAAGTCCTCTAGGTGGCATGAAACAAAAAATACAGAAGTTTCTTTATTAAATCTTTTTCAAAAGTCCTTGAGAACTTAGGCCAGGATTTCATGGCTCTAACAAAATTTGCTATGTGTGTTGATTAAAAAAATTCCCTCTTGCTCTTTCTTACCCTGAACGGGAGGAATCACACTTCAGTGTTGTGATTGTAGCATTGTGAATTATACCAAATAGCTTCTGCTGTGTGATGGCATAAAAGCACCTCAAGGACTTATGTCAGACCAGCCACAACTTCCTTACTAATCTCATTTATTGCAGGTGTTTTCTCCCTCTCTTAGTACAACAGACAGTCTGCTTATCCAGTAAAACCATAGCAACTACAGAGCTAAATCACAGGGTGGCCAAAATCATGAACAGGTTCACTAATGCCTGATAACTTGGGACCTCTGAGAAATCACTGCAGAATATCCTATTGCCAAAGACCAAAGAAAACACAAATTCCGTGGTTTTTCATGAAGGGCACGTATGTAATGCACATCATCATTCATTATGTGTCTTACACTGAGAGCTGTCTCCCACTGTCCTATGGGATTCTAGGCTCTTCTTCATTTAACCCTGAAGCAATGATGAAGAAAAATAAAATCTGGATGGGAAAAAATAGGAAATTTAGCTGGCATTGACCATATTAACTTCTTATGGCTTAATTCTGGTGAAACCACCCGTCACTGGAAGAGCCATGGGCTAAGAGAGAGAAGATGTCCTGAGATGTCTTATGAGTTATTGACACAATAATAACAGAATTCACTTGGCTTCTCCTTCATTCTGGAATATGGCTGATTGCACTTTCTATTTTCAAATATCAGCCAGTGAGCTGATCTAGAAATACTACTTAACATTAAACAATTTCTTAGGAAAAAAAAAATATTTAGTATTCCTTTTTGGAAGGGTTTAAAATTCCTTTCTAAATGAATAATTCAAAATATATTCTTTTAAATTTATTTAAAGAATATAAATTAAGTACAAATTCATTTATACTTTATAACATTTAAATTATGGAATAATCTTAATGTTTCCTTTAACAGAATCTGGTTTTAGGGAAACCACAAGAGATGATAACCTCCACAAATAAAAAGAAAATTTTCTCTATATATGTTATAAATAACCTAAAAGATGGTTAATTCCCAGAACTTAGGAAGTGGCATTTAGGAAAGAAATAGGCTACTTCTATATTAAGCCTCCTTGAATATATGCAAAAATGGTGGGTAATTTACAAATTAGAAGATTAAATTACCCAGGTCAAGGACAAACTGTGTCCTTAAACAATGTTATTTGGTTCAGGTTATGTGCTTTGTTGCCAATCTATTGAATACAACAGAAACACTTGGTTCCCATTATGTGTTCAAACACTTTTAAAAATTGTCTTTACTATAGCATATTACTACTGGTTTCTCCCAAGAGCTGAAAACGTTAAATTTTTAAAAATGTGTTTCAGGATCAATACTTTGGTTTCTCTGTACCTTGTTTAGATTGAATAGTTATGAATTCATCTTTACTACTGGGTAACCTCCTTCAGCTCAGAATTTAAAACTGCATAAAGAATTTTTTTTGTGAAGGGTGTGCAGGTCTGGGTCTCTTGCCTCCTGTCTGTCCAAACTTTCACTTCTTCAGAGTGACTTCTGGTTGTTTCTTGAGGCTCATGCCTGGCATTCTCTCACAGAGAAACCAGAGAAGAGGGTGCACAGTGCACAGCTGAATCCTAGACCTAGAGGGATATTAACACTCACAGGCTGAGCCTTATCCCAGACAGGAGAAGCTCGAGTGCCTCTTGACAAGGCACTTAAATATACTCACTCCAATGACAGCTGAACATGCCTTCAATCTTTTTTAACTGGTGGCAACTTGTGTGCCTTCATCAAGTAGCTTTTACTGAACTCTCCTTCTTCAAACAAGAAGTGCGTTTGTGGATAGCTGTTTTAAATCTAATGTGCAAGCTGTACTTTGAAATTAAAAAGCAGATGCACTTTCCATGAATAGAAATCACTCAATAAAGTCCAAATCCTAAAGTGTATCATATTATTTCAGTATTTTTAAATTTCTTTACTGAGCTACATTACCTTTTTAGTTACCAGAGTGCTGGAAAAGCCAAACATTTGGATGCATTTGTGAGCAAGTAGCAGGACAAAGGTGTGTATACCCAAAATTTGGACTTTACTCTGTATATAAGTATATAAATACTTATAGTCTATGAAATTCCTCCAAACTAAATTCATAGAGTTGCAGATTCACGGAATTGTTTGGGTTGGGAGGGGCTTTAAAGATTGTCTAATTCCAAACTCCTGCCCTGGTCAGGGACACCTTCCAATAGACCATGTTGCCCAAAGCCCCATCCAGCCTGTCCTTGAGAGCTTCCAGAGGTGGACCATCCACAGCTTCTCAGGGAAGCCTGTGCCAGTGCCTCACCTCCTCATAGCGAAGAATGTCTAATCTAAACTTACTGTCTTTTAGTTCAGTCCTGCTCCCCAATGTCCTATCAATACATGCCTTGCAAAAAGTCCCTCTCCAGCTCTATTGTAGGCCCCTTTTAGGTGCTGGAAGGCTAATGGAAGGTATCTGTAGAGCCTTCTCTTCTCCAGGCTGAATAACCCCAAGTCTTTCAGTCTGTCTCTGTAGGAGAGGTATTCTCTTATCCACCAGTGCAATACTCCAGTTTTAGGCAGCCATCAAATTCTTCAAGCACAATTTGCTCTTAGTGGAGCCATGTTAGTGTCACACATCACCCCCTTATTTTCCATGTGCCTTAGCAATTCTACTCCTGTGCATGGCAAGGTCTGCAGCCCAGGCAGTTTTCTGCCTTTCCTTGTTGCAAAATTTGTGCAATGTTTCTGAACAACCTCCACCACTGCACAAACACAGGCCCTGCTTACCTCTCAAACACAGAATCCGGTGCTTGAAGAGCATCTCTGTGCTGGTGGGAGTGGTGGGTAATTTCCTTTACCATCAGTTCATCATCTTGATGTTTGGATCACTGAGGTTGTTCAGATCCACCCTTCCCAGGCAGAGAGCTCAGCTGCCAGCCTTGCCCTCAGCAAGTTGGAGTCACTATATATATATATATATGTATATATATTTTTTTTTTTTTTTTCATAACTCAGCAGTGCATCTTACAAACGTGGTAACTGGTTGCAGTAGATGACGCCTCCTAAAAATGTTAACGTTAAATAAAGGAAATCTCAGTGAGTAATTTTTGTCCTAACATTCATAATTCATGGAATAAGAAGAGATAATATTAGACAGGCTATTTTATGTGCTTATTAAACTGTTATGGTCATCTAATCAGACTGGCTCCCTCCTGCATTTTAAAGAAAAAAAAGTGGAAATAAAACTACTTAGTAGTTTCTGCATGAATAAAGGTTTTCAGAACAGAAGTCTAAATTCAGAGGCACTACTCAGGCATGTGTACAGCTCTGTCTC
This sequence comes from Pyrgilauda ruficollis, assembly GCF_017590135.1. NCBI lineage: Eukaryota > Metazoa > Chordata > Aves > Passeriformes > Passeridae > Pyrgilauda > Pyrgilauda ruficollis. Next base: position 762,910 of record NW_024519207.1, on the reverse strand, counting down.
TGCTTAGTATAAAGAAGCCTTAGGTTCATTAATCTTTCCATAAGTGACATATTAAAAAAATTTAAAAACCTGAAATACTAAAAGATATATTAAAGGATTTTTAAAAGGCAGACTAATATAACATAGCAAGTCATAGTATATCAATGCTAAAATGTGCAAATGGATTATGCCATGTTATTTCTTGCAAGCAGGTCCATTTTAAAATGCAAAAACTTTTCTCAGTACAGAATGTTACAGTACATCTCAGACACTTAATCTACATGGAGGCTCTACAAAATCTGAGATAAGCTCAGTTGGTCAGAGCATGGTGCTAATAAAGCCAAGGTTGAGGGTTCAATCCCCTTTTGAGCCATTCACTTAAGAGCTGGACTCAGCGATCCTTGTGGGTCCCTTCCAGCTCAGAGTATTCTGTGATCATTAGCATTTCTGTCCTTTCTTTGTATTTAAATTCTTGCTTCAGCAGAGAAAATGGTCTGAATAGAAAGGGAAACACTATATAATGATCTGTATAAAAGAGAATGTAGACAAGTGATACAAAGGTAGCTTGTTGGCTAGTCCTGTTTTTTGCTCATGTTTGAACTAGTTCTAACTTTTGTCTCACAGCTGTTGGGAGATATTTTTATTTTTGTCAATGCTTCACATTAAATCCAGCTCCCCATTCAGAATACTAAATGAAGAATCTACCTTTCAAAAAACTTCGCTCTTCATGTAATAAAAATTTTCACTATTCCATAATTACTCCCTATTCCTCACAATTGTGCTATTGCACCACCTCAAATCAGTATTTTCTGCATTTTTCCTCACTGGGGGAAAAACCGAAGACTTCTGTGGTCCAGGGGATATCTACACACAAAGGGAATGTATCTACTTGGAGTCTTGAAATGTAACTTATGTTAAAAGATTTATCCTGCATATCCAGTATTTGGAATAAACTCTGAAACATAGATATTTTTTTCAGAAATTAGGGCAATTGACCAAAGCAAATATTGATATGTTTTTATCTAAATATTCAAAATATTACAAGGGAAATATTTTGGAAAATTGATAGCTTATTTTATGCATGGAGAGAAAAATCTTGACATTCATTTATAGCAATGATTCAGAATTTCATCAGACTATCTTTCAGTGACAGCACTGAAGGTGCATAAAAAAAAGGAAATGTCTTTTGCTGGCATCTGCACTGCTATGAGTTTGCCAAAACCACAGATATAAGCCCTTGAATTTGTTTCCATTTGAACAAAGAGCACAAAAGAGATTAAATTCATAGGAAAGAAGAAGCCATTAGTCACGTTTTGACTTATTACTGCAGCAACCACCAATGTTTTAGCAGACAAAAACCTGCAGTCACAGTTTTCTAGTGGATTTTTCACTATGACTAGGTGAATTAATTGCGTAACTTGGAGAGATTCACTTTGAAAAATAGAAAGTTTTGCTCAGTTTTTTTGTACAAATTTCAGCTCAGGTTTTACATTCAAATTTTATTATGTGAGCATGTCCTCACAGGATAGTTTTTATTAGAATTTGCAATATTTTGATTGCTTTCCTACACTGTCACTAAAATTGCTCTTGTCATGATTTCAAAGACCTTTTGTCCAGGAATGTATGGGAGCTGTTGCTGTTTTCACATCTGTGCTGTAATTCTGTAGCTGCTGCTGAACAGTACTTGCTCGTGCAAATAGTCATATTGTCTGCTTTGTCACTGGTCACTTATGATCTCTATGAAGTAAACATTTGCAAGTCAGGGTTGTATGAACAGTCCTTGCAGTTACTGGTGTCTGCTGAAGTGTTGGAGGAGCAAACCAGGATGGCTGCAGCCTTAACCTGGACACTGCTTCTGTAGAGTGACAGCAAACGAGGCACAGGCATTGTTCAGTGCTACTGACACCAGACAGGATGGATTTGCTCCCCTCAGAAAAGAACACAGGTAGACTCACCAAAACCTTTGGAGGTATGGTGGGGAGGCTGAATATAATAGAGGGTGTGAAAACAAGTGCAGCCTTGAGGAAAATGCTTATTGATCCTCTAAACTTAGGAGAGAATGAACCATCCTCTGAACCAAAGCAAGATCCAGGGGAGCAAGCTAAGAGTTAGAGTGATCAGAGACTTGGGGTTTGAGTCCTTCCCTGCCTCTTTTTGGTTTGAGCAGGTGGTGTACCTTGAGAAGCAGCAAAGCTATTGCCTCAGATTTCTGTGCAATGGATCCTTTTTGAAGAAAGCAGAAACATTACAAAGGATGCACAAGCAATCCAAATTAAAAAGAAAAATAAAAGAAGAAAATTTTCACTACAATCTTCACCATGATCTGGGAAACTGAGTCACATCATTTAGGAAAAGAAAGAAAGGTATTCCTGCACAGTCCTATGCAAAGAAAATGTGTTCACTGAACCCCAAACCAGTGAAATTATATTACAATGAGAGAGAATCCTGAAAATAAGGATGTAAAAGCAAACAAAAAAACAAAGCTTAGCATATCAACAGTTGTAATTGTGAAGTGATTAGATCTGTAAGAGGTGAAGACAGTTGGCTTTATTTCTTACAGCAGTTTTATATTTCCAATGGCACATTGATAAAATTTGATCACTATCAAAAGAATTATGAAGACATCTGCCTTTCATTTAGTCCACCACACAAAGCATCTTCATCTACATAAGTACCAGCTCATTTAAGGATTTTTTTTTGTTATTTATTTCTATCTTTTAATGATGAAAACAAGCTCTTCTGCTCATTTTGCAACATTTTGCTAGAAAGATTCTTTCATCAGTTTATCATATTTCCTTAAACAAAAAGATGTCCCAGTGCCTAACATTTATTTTTGATGTTCATACAAAATCATAGTGAAATAAGTTTAAATGTTCTAAATAAATAACTATTTCAAGCAAACATGAAATATCAAGTTACTAAGTACTAAAATTGCTGAAGTAGTTGTTTGTCTACGTATGACAGACTTATTATGCCACCATACAAGAATACTGAACAGTACTAGTCATAGAAAGCCTGCTCTTGACCTTTTCAGAGAAATGAACAGCGTATTGGTTTATAAACTTTCTGGAGTGAATGCTGTTTGACTTAATAGGCTGCAATGGGAAAAACAAGCCTGAAAGCAGTATTGATAAAAAACCACACAGCAACTTCAGGGAGGCAATTGCAGGGCAATGGCACATGTCCAAGCCACAGGACTCAGCTGTTCTGCTGGCCGGGAACAAGATGATCGAGAAGATACCCTGCAGCTTTTGCTAGGAGAGGAGTCAGCCAACAAATGGCCCATGTGCAAGGGAGGGGAACCTGAGAAAGAACAGCACCCCCACAAAAGAAAGCTCCTCCAGTGGACCTTCTTGAAGATTTTAAATTGCCCTTTTTTGCTGAAGTAGTTTGTTATTTTGGAAGAAGTGTTTTTTTCTAAATAGATGGCTCACTTGGGACAGTGGACCATTACTGCAGGAGAGGAGAGAGACAGAAAGAGATGGTGCTCAGCAGTGTTCTGGGAATTCTCACCTCCCCTGCAGGAGAAAGGTGGCGTTACGGTAATTCAAGGCGGTAGACCATCTGTGAAAAAAGTGTAGGTTGTTCCAGGTTACGTGTGAGGTGTGAAAGGGGTGGCACAGAGCAGAAAGTGCCACAAAACACCACTTTGACCAGAGGTACTACTGCCTTTTAATAAATATAAAGTAATAAATGGGAATTTATGTATCTAAGCAAATTATACCTTAGCATTAATTGCTAATAGCAAAAAATGCTATTTGAAATAGAAACTCTGAAATTAAATACTAGAAACTTGTTGAAGGCCTCAAGAACTGTAAAGATGAAAAGCACAAAATCAATAGATAAAATGCATTTTTTATGCCTTACTTTTTTAAAGTAGGATGAGAATAAGCCTGAATCAAAACAGAAACACATGATGTAGAAATCCAAGACACTACCTTCTGAAACTGGATGTGTTTGATATTTTTTTTCTTAAAATATTCTTTAGAATAATTAATAAATTTCTCTTTAATCAGAAATTTTGCCCTAAAACCAATTCCTAAAGTAATTTTTATGCTATTGAATTAGAAGACTGAGCCCCAAACAGGATATAGAAATTTTTCTTTTATCTAATGAACATTTTTATTTCTTTTTCTGGTCAAAAACACACATTAACTCAGGATGAAGAATAAACATTCCAAAATATAAATGTTCAGGAATAAGGGTACAATTCTCAAAAATTCAAGGAATCCTGCTGTTTCTCTGGCTGCCTTTCACTGGAAGCAGAGTATATTATCCTTTTTGCTGAGACAGGAGACCCATTTGCAAATTTTTCTGTTCTCGTGAAGGAAGTTTTTAAAGTCTTTTATTATGCCAGCTCTCTGTGAGTGCAATTCTTTATTGAAAATGTCTAAAGAGATTAAAGCACAGACTACTCACAAAAGTTTACTTGCTCTTAGGTCTTTTATTTATTTGTTTACTTTGTTGCCACAGAATCACGGAATATTCTGATTTGGAAGGTTTGAGGCTGACTTGAATTTTTTTTCATTCTTTCAACAACTGAAATAAAGATATAAAGAGATATATATGTAGATAAATTCCTGCAGAGAACAATGTTCAGAAAATTTCTCTTTGGTGGAGTCTTTCCATTCTCACCAACTGCTGTTGGTTTACAGCAGCTTCTCTTTTGGTTAAAGGATTTAAAATCTTGAAAAGGGTACCTATAAATAACAGATTTTTTTTTCTTTATTATTCCTAATATTTCATTGGGAACTGCAGAGGTTAGTAAGAACAGTTTCACTGGGGAATTGAATCAATACCACAACAAGTTATGCAGAAAATATGTGGTTTGATAATTTTATAGGAACTTATTAATCATGTTGGAATGTGCATGTACCACCTGGCACGACATATCAAGGCTGTAAGAAGAGGATGTGTGATCCTGCTACCACAAAAACTCCATGCATATAAGCAAAGCTCATATTCACATAAATTAATGCATTTCCTGACCAAATTATACGGCTCAATGCTTTTTTTCTTTAGAGGTGTCCTCAGTGAATATTGTATGTTTTGGAGAGATATCGCTGGCTGATTGCTTGCTGGTTCATTTGCAGTGTTAATTATGTGAACAGTGTCGCTCTCTTCATGATGGATAGGAAGTTGTTGACAGCAAGCCCTTTTCCAGAGATGGAACCAGTTCCCTGCAGAACTGATTTTCTCTTCTGTGGTGCATTCACTAAACCGAACCCATCTAATGGTTTCTGATAATTGCACTAAAAAGGTTTCAACATGAAATTAAAAAAAAAAAAAGGCAAAAATCTAACATCTAACAGGACTTTATCTGCTCTTTGTAATTGTTTTTTGTTTTTATGGTTTGTCTTGGAATCATAAAAATAACACTGACATAAAAGCTTAATGCAGACAACAGCAGCAACAACAAAAGAAACAAAATGCTCTCAGGCTAACAAAACAACTGATTTTTCTTACCAGGACAAAGTTCAAGCTAGTGACAATACAAAACTAATAATTTATCATCATGATCAACCACCTTTGAACAGATGTCCAAAATGTTTTAATTGTAGTCAACTGTGCTGTAATAAGCAGCTGGTCTAGGCAAGGCTTCCAAGGTCCCAGTCCAGCCTTATTTTCTATGACCTCTAGAAACTGAAAACAAGAAAATATTTAACAAAATTCTGCACATTCTGTGTCAAAATAGTTTTATTTTAGTATGTTCTTAAGATGTTCAGATATGGTGTGGTGAAGAAAAAGACCACTGTGAGATCTGCACCATCCCACATTGTTCTCTTGAAAAGAACAATCTCAGAAGTAGAGCCCAACATCTATTTCTCACCCACCAGAGGCTCATTTCAGCTTCTCTCTTTCCTGTTCACTGTTTAGCCAGATATTTCTGGCACTGATGGGGGATCAAAAGTACTTCCATTTTCAATCCCATCAGCTGAGTGAAGACATAGAGCAGGGCTCACCTTGGGTAAGTACAGACTCTGTGCATCAGAAATTTTAGCAAACAGAACAGTCACTATAACCTACATTTATTTGATTCTGGGGCTGGATTGCTAGAGACATGATTTACAAAAAATTAGATAGATGGCATGCTTTATTCTAGTCATGACCTTGGCATCATTGCTCACTCAAATTAAGAAAGGATCAATCCTTGCCTTAGATGTTTCATGCAAGCAATGATAAAAGGCTGCAATTTGTGCAGCAAACAAAGCCAGAAAAGTCACATTGTTAAAGCTGGAGTAGAATAAATGATAATCAGTAGAGATCAGAGCACATTGATAATTTTGTAGGCAACTTGGCAAAGAGGATTTTTATCAGAATAGTAATAGAACAGATTTGTCCCTTCCAAGTATCATCAGGTAGTAAGCCAAAACTTTTCAAATTTTAAATTAAAAAGGACTGTGCTTCACTTCAGCCAAGCTATTTCAATGCACTCTTTCAAATTTTAAATTAAAAAGGACTGTGCTTCAGCCAAGCTATTTCAATGTGCTCTCTCCACATAATCAGTTCTACAGCTGAGATATCAGAGGACCCTTGCAAGTGTAAATATGCAAGAGAAAGCTTTTTCTGTGGTCGGAGTTCAAACTTTGGTGAAAGTGAAGGGAGCAAAAGTTTTCTTGAAGTGTCACCTGGCAGTCCTTAGTTTGCATGGGCTGGATGCCTGTTAGAGCATAATCCCTGTCTTTTCATGGAATGCTGCAGGGTACTCTTTCATCATTTTTCAAAAATCAGTGGTTAGAAGTTTTTTTTCATTTATTAGTAATACAGAAATGCCTGTCATGTATGTTCCTGCGTAAAGCATGTCTAAAAGGTAAATGAATGGAGTAAACAGTACATTATCCAACCTGTATTCTTTATTGTAGAATCATCCTTTCAACCCTGTATGAAAGGATGATTCTACAATAAAGACAAGCTGAGACTGGACCTCCAATGTTGTCAAAGACAGATATAGCTGTAAGTAAACTCATTTTGTAAAGCAAGCTACATCAAATGCACAAAGTCACCGCCTCTGGTACAAATAGTAGTTTTGCCATCTTGCAATAGTGTGCTTTGGTTCAATCAAGCCAAATAATATACCTTCCCCCCACACACACACCTTATCTAGGACTTTTCGCAGCCTTTGTAACACCAAAGTTAGGAGTGTCACCTTCACCTATGCCTGTGTACATATTCTTGCACACAGTCACGTATATACACATTACATGTATATACATTTATGCTCAAGGGCTGATGAAAGGCAGAAGTTCCAATGCCATGTATTTTTTCACCTCTCAGTATTACTTTTTTTCATCACCTAAGAGTTCCTTTTGCTTTTTTACTGCACATTTTTCCAGAGATTCAGTGCCAGTTTGCTTCAAATACAGGAACTTTATCTCTCCTGTGGGTACTTAGTAGCTCTTTGAGAGCATTTCTGTCTAGTGGTATTATGACATTACCAGCAAACTCATTGATACAGCTGATTTATTACCTCTGTGCACTCTCTTTCCCCTTAAAATTGCTCCAGTTTCCAATCTAGTCACAATTAAAAAGGGATGTTTATCATAGTTTTTCGAATGAACATCAGTAAAATGTTGCTTTTAGTCCTCAAAAGGAGAATAAATTAGTAAAAAATGCCCAAACAAACAACAATTTCTACTGTATAATATAGTTCCAAAGCTGAAAACTGAAACAGGAGTCATCTCCTTGCAGAAAACTGTAGAAGGCAAGAAATTATTTTGTTGTTTCATATTATCTGATATGGAAAAATTTCAGCCAAAACTGGCTTTATCTGAGAACGGTGTGTTACCACAGACAGGTTAAAGAAACAGGATTTACAGACAATTGTTTTAACAAATTTATAGATTGTGGCTAATTAATACTATGATTTTTAGATGTCCCACATCTGAATGAACTTTTGATTATCTCTTTTGTCTCTGAAATCAATACAAATGCCTTAGTAGTGACTAATATATTCCTTTATTTATCTCAGCAGCAGTTCCCCTATGTTGCCTGAAATAATAATTCCTGAGTCCTTGGTGAGCAGTAGCAGATACTTTTTCAGGCCTTTTAGAAAATTAGAGGGATCATGAGATCTTTCTTTCTACTGAGTAAATAACAGTGCAACATCACTAACAGAACAGTTGATCATGTCTAAATAACAGTAACATTTGATTACAGAACTCAAAATTCAGAGATAGTAGCTATGTCCCTAGGACCTCTAAAGTGGATATGTATTGCCATGCTTTTCTCAAGCCTGTAATATCTTTGTCAAAGACACTCTTAGATGCCTAAATTCTACTCTCAGCAAAGCAGTTACCCAACACTTATTTAACTTGTAGCAATTTTGTTTTCTACGTAGATTTCTGTTCGTTTCCTTCCAGTCATTGAATCTATATGGTTTCTTAAAGAAATACATGAAAAATGCTGATAAAACACTTAAAATGTTCTTACCCTGCCTTAAGTTGAATCTTGTTCCTGCTTTGCCAATAATTTTACTAATCTCTTAACTTTTCTGAAAGAATAAAATAGCCTTCCTGAAAAGTCAAAAACTAAAATGTATGGTAATAAAGTGATAAATTTTTTAAGTTGTTGAAGAACTAAGATGTTTCCAACCTTTTTTTTTTCTCTTCTTCTTATTTAGCATCATGTTGATAGGTAATTGTCTTTATACAGTCTTCTTCATTCTCCTCAGTCAAAGGATGTATTTCAGAAGGCTCAGAGAGGAATAGGGACCACAGCTCTGATATTCACAAAATCTGGGGCACAAAAAGGAAGGTCTTGTGATCCACAAAAGGCAGCCCCCAGAATAAGGCCGAGCATATCTGACTACTCCAGAGTAGCAATTTATATTTTGGGTACTAATAATACTACTTAGCCTTTCTCTAAGTTTGTTTCTTTTTTGTCTTTTTTTAATTATTACTTTTTTGGCAGTAGAAAAAGTGAGTATGCTCCTGCTGTACAGTAAGTGTAGCAATCTGTCTACAGAAGTTCTGTCAGTCCATGCTGGACTGAGAAAAAGTGAGGTATGGTGTGCACTTAATTAGGGTGAAAAATAAGTTAACAGCTTGCTCAGAATCCCAAGTGCTGAGAATTCTTCATTTGGAGAACAGAATACAATTTGCCACTTGTAAAGGCAAGAAATTTGTGTACTAACTTTGTCCTTTATAATTTGGATGTGCAACAGAAATTTTAGACATCTTTAAACAAGTTTTCATCTGAGTTACTCCTGACTTTAATGCTCACCCAAATCAGCAGTTACATGCATAGCTCAATTCAACCCAGGCAGCACTTCCACCGTGCTTAGCCTTATTTTTTTTTTTTTTCCTCTGCTCTATTTCTGGTTGAGAGGAAATAGGGTTTTGAATGAGATTGGATTGCAACTCTTGCTCTGAATTATGTTTAGCTATTTCTCTCAATGCCCAGCTTTGTTTTGAACAATTCTGTACTGAAGGCTTTTAAGTCTTAGATAGTGGTCTGAATGCAGCCAGAATTCACCTGTGGCTGAGGAACACAATGTATTTTCCCACAAAATGACTTGCATAATATTGATTTAATTAGAAATAGGTATAGTGGCATTTTAGGCATAGACTTATTTGTGCTATGTAGGTCAGCTCTAGTGTTGTGAGCAAAGAACTGGAAAATACTGGATTGCCCTCTAGCAGTAAAGTTGATTTCAGACAGAAATATTTGAAATCATACACCTTAATAACCCATCAATTTTTGGGATTCCAATATAAGAAAGACCCAAACTCAAGGGAGCTCAACAAGCTCAGGATTGTTGAGGACTGGAGCTTTTTTTTTTTTTTCTGAGGAGAGGATGAAGGATTTGGGCTCATTCATCCTCAAGACAAGTGATTTGGGTGGACTTAGGAGCCCTCCAGTACTGAGAGGATGAAGCCAGACATTCTGCAGTGGAGCAAGGGACAACAAGGGGCAGTGGGCATAAGCTCATAAATTGATGTTCAGAGTACACTAAGTTAAAATGAGAAGCTTTTTCTGCCTCGTGGAGATGGTCAACCAGACACTGTGCAGTCTCCAGAGATGCCCAAAACTCAGTTACATAAAAACACTGAGCAACTTGGTCTGATTACAGCTGAAGAGTATATTAGAGACCTCCTGAGATCCCTTCCAGCCTGGATTATTTCAGGATTGTTTAGTCCTCCAGCCAGTGAATAAGCACCTAATTACTCTCACCAGTTCTCTTTATTAAGTGAACAGATTTCATGTGCACTGAAAAACACACCACATGCTCAGGTGTGTAAATACAGTTTTCAGAAAGGTCTGTAATGGTAAGTCCTTCTGAAATCTTTCCATGTGCATTTCTAGGTACCTTACTTTCCTGAAAATAACCCTCAGAGATTAGACCTCAGTATCTGGATGCCACAGGTAGCTTAGGAAGTTAACTGCCATGTGATTTGATATTTCTATTTTCCACTGAACACTGGAGTACTAGTTAATATAACAGAATGACAAGGGACTGATGTCACTGCTATACCAGAGTTCCGTGGAAGTGTTTGGGGGCGTGTGGCTTTTTTCTTCACTTTACCAGGCCAGTGCAGTGACAGAAGCAATTTGCTGTGAAGTCTCTCAGTGACTGCACTTCCTGCCCAGGTGACACCACTGGCACATGTCTTCACAGCAAGTGCCTGATAAAACAATTCTTCTGGTGCAAGCACACACACTTCTGTAGTGACAGTGGAGGTGGAGAGGAAACTGTACCTGATCACTTCCTAAGGGAGGTCCTGTGCATTTAAATGTAGGTAAAGATGCTCTTGAGAAGACCTCTTAAAGCACTATTCCTTCACTGGCTACACTAAACATTGCCTTCACAAATATTGTTTTACTAAGGAACTAATATTTAGGTATTGGCTGGACATTTACACGAGGCAGAGCATATGTGAGCTATAGCTCTCAGTAAATTCAGATGCCAGCTAGCAAAAACTGCTATTCACAGTAGTAGAATACTTTTCCGTATTTTTGTTGGTAGAGGCAGTAAGTATTTTAACCAGGAGTTTTCTCCTTTGTATGTTCATCAAATCTAACCTGCACTTTAGAGAAATCCTGGCAGGCAATTGTTTAGGCTCTGATCATCAGCTTTTTACCGGAGGGACACTGAGAAAAGAGTCTGTACTGATTACTGTACTTAGTGGAGAAATGACAGACGCCAATAAAGTCATTTCTCTGCACAGGGAGGGTGGCATAATCCAACTGTCAAAACTGGGATTTGATTCTTAGAGAAAATCTGTCATGTCACTTTAGGTAGACTTTTATTCTTCTGTTTTGCTTAAAGATCTCTGTAAAAGGACACCTCACCTTTTAATTATTCACTTTAAGGTCTTCTAGATTCACATTTAATGGAAACACATAGCTCTTAAAAAATAAATGAACTCTTATCATAGATTATAATGAGGCCATCTCCATGGTAATTAATTTCAGAGAGTGGCATTCACCTGGCATATACTATAATTACACTTTAATTTTGAGGCTGATCTGAGCAACTAACTGAATGAATTAATAAAATATCTTTTATTAAAGCTAATCAGGCTATGATTGTTATAGTAATTATAATGATTATTATTAGTAAATGGATCTCAAATTCTTTTAAAACAGAATCTTTTTCTGGGAGCAAATACTCAGTTCATTTTCACATTATATGCTCTTAAGACAATACTGATGTCAGAGTGGTTTGTTTTTCAGATTAGAAAATCAACCAAAGAAGATAATCTCTAGTTGACTGCTATGTGTATTTTCATAACCTGGTGGTATATTAATACATAGCAACAATATATAAAGTATTAACCGTAAATATGTTAGTTTTTCAGATAGCAAATTTACGATATCTCATCTCCATGTTGACAGCATAGGCCTAAGATGGTTTTCTTCACTGTTTAATTTTCTAAAATCAAAGTATCTCTTTAGACAAAAAATATCCTTTTTTTCATTGATTTTATTTTATTTTTTTCAAAGCAGGTGTAATGAACTTTATCTGTTCATCAGGATCTTATCCTGTACTGACTGCATGCAGTTTGTGTTGATATGTTTGAATTCACAAAGTGGTCATAGGCCTAATTTCTGTCTCCAAATTCATTACCCCTTCAACAATTCTGTATACTACTCCTTATTCTTACTCATTGAAAACCAAACCAGCCAGCCATGTAGTTCTTGCCTTGCTCTCGGTCTAACTAAGTCATTATTTCCCAACACAAACACACACACACACACACTCTCTCTCTCTCTCTCTCTCTCTCTCTCACTCCCTCTCTTAATTATATAATTATACATTTTATATGCACAAATATAAAACCATAACAAATATAAAACTGGTGTATATAATTGCATTTGTACAATTATTTAGAAGAATGTGTGCATGTACACAGAATAAACTGGGGACATGGGTAACATTTGACAATGCTAAGACATTTAGTTTATTTGTTAAATGTAAAATAAAGATATAAATTTATAAAAAGAAATTTTCTTTGCAATTAAAATAAAAATCAAGAAATATTTGGATTTAGATAATTTGGCAAATTAGAACAGTGTTACAAGCATTTTTGCTCAGGGTTTTCTTCAGATACCTCTTTACTAAAACATGACTGCACACACTGAAGGAAAAGTTGATGCCAATGGAAAACTGTGCAAGTGATGTTTGTTAAATCAAATTTTAGAACCTGTAATATGTGTTTCGCTCACTATTCTTCCAGAGAAACCGAAAAATTAAAATTACAACTGGTATGGTTCATCATTTCCAAAAAAGAGATACACAAAGATGTGCTAAAACAAACCAAGGCCTGGGTTATGACTTCATTATGACCATTATGATTTCTCCATATCAACTATGAAGTCCATTACAGTAATTTTTTTAGACTTTTGTTTATAATACATCTCTGGCTCTTTTCAGAAGAAAGTTTAAACTAACCATATTTTTTTTGTGTTTAGGTAAACAGGGTCTATTACTGCTTAAATGTTGCATTTACTTTATACTGATTTTGCACAGGAATAGTTTTATCCAGAAAGAAACAATATTAGCTGTAATGTCATTTCCATTCTCTCCAGAGATATGTATATGAATTAGAAAAACTAGTTTTGAAATTCTGGGTACTCTGACAGCCCATAAAGCAAGATGAGGCTGGAACTGATTATATTCCAGACATTTGATAAAAGAAATGGAAATTGTACATAATTCCTGTACAGCTACAATATGGGTAATTTTAATAACCTTTTTATTTTTTTTTCTACAGCAGTGCTATTTTTCTCATAATATAGTAGTAACTGGATAACACACTCTTTCTATAATTACTTTCATACATTTTCATTGTTTGTATTACAGAAACTGCACTTCTGTAATAAAGTAAAACCAACTGTGAGCTGCTACATATTGTAAATATTCTACTCCTATCTTGCTATACTATTTATGGTGCCTTATACTTTTCTGTTTGTCATCTAGATTTGTATGATGAAATCTCTATTAAAGTAAAATGGGTGATTGCCTGAAAGGCACATAAGAAACAGGACATTCTGCGCCATATGAAAGACTTTACCAGCTGTTCCCTGTCAGAGAAAAAGGACATTTCCAGTAAGTACCAGGGAGGTCTGTCTTGGTGTGGTATTATGGAATAGTTTTGTTAATGGCTTTGACCTCTCATTAGGACTGATTTGTAAAATTTATGGATGGCTTCCTGCCTCACAAATACTGAATGACACGGTGAAAATTCGAAACGTCTGTGCTAAATTAGACAGATGGTTTGATGTCAACAAGAATAAAGTAGTGCAGGCAATGGCAAAGTGCTGCATGTTAGAGCAGAGAAATGGAATGCATAAAGGCAAAACTGGAGCTTGTTGTCTCAGTAGGATCACTCCAGCAAAGGGTCTGGGAATAACTGCCAGAAACTGAGTAAGAGTCAGGAATATAATGCTGCTGTAAAAAGCAAAAAAAAACAAAACACCAAACCCAAACCCAAACCAAACCAAACAAACAAAAAAAACAAAAACCAAAACCAAACTTCAAAAAAAGTCATATTTCAGACCAGGATATATTAACTTAAACTGCATGAAGGAGTAATTTCCATTCACATGTACCTGGCAGCAGAGATTTTTTGGGTAGAGTACTGTGTCCACCTCTAGGCACTCTACTTTGCAGACAGGTTCATATGTTGGACAAGGGAACTAGAGATAAATCAGGTTACAAATCCATCCAAAGAATGCAACGTAGGAAAGAAAAAAAAAAAAAAAAAGCAGTTTTGGAAAAGATGAAACTAACAGAGGATAAAAAGGAGAAGGTATTGCTGCATTGTCCTCAATGTACAGCAAATGTGAAACAAGAAATAGTTGTTGTAATTCACCTCAGTGAATGTGCAGATTAGATATGGGGAATATCTTAACTGGAAGATGAGTTAGACATTACAGCCGGCAAGCAAAAGATGTAAGAATGAGGAATTTTTTAAAAACATGGATTTGTGTTGTATGATGTAGGCTCAAGCAATCCTTTTGGCCTCAAAGTAAATGATTTCATGATGTCACCTCTGATGATGCCTTGCCTCTCTGAAGGAATTTCAGTATTACCAGAGGAAAAAAGTAATTTTGACCTCACTGTGCTGCTGGGGGAAAAGAACCAAAAAAGCACCTAAACAAGCAAATTGGCTTTGGGTCTTGAATGTTTAGATAAGGAGATTGCAACTAGCACTACAATAAGAAGAATAAAGCCACCTCTGTACAAATATGATGATTCCTCATTTAAAAGAAATAATTAGATAACTCAATAAGATGTGTTTTTCTTGTACCAACCAAATTAAAAATTGAAATGAAAATCCAAATAAATAGTTCCTGGATTGGTGAGAGAGAAGTTGTGCTTAAGTAGTTCAACAGTTTTTCTCAGCCTGATTACACAGTACATGTACCTCCATGGAAAAATATATGGGTGTGAAATATGCCTTCCTTCTAAAAGCTTTTTTCTCCCATCTGTATAGTATGCTCATGGGGACAATCAGAGCAGAAGGCAAATTTCTGTTGCTCTGAATTATCCCCATGAGGGTCCTGTCTCTGGAGACAGAGCCCAGAGAGAGGCTGCTTCGCTGGGGTACACAGACTACCATCCTGAGTGCCTCCATAATTTAGCAGCTGACAGCTGAAAGCAAGAGAAAGAATCTCAAACAATGACAGTGATTAAGCCTGGGGAGTTTTTGTAAGGGAAATGGCATATCTTCTGCTATTTTTAAATCAAAGCTAGATGTCTCTCTGAAAGGTTTGCATTAGTCAAATAGAAGGCATGATTCAATAAAAGGAAAGTCACTGGTCTCACTAAAGGAATGAGTGTCTGAAATTGAAGGGGTTATGATTCAAGAGGGTGATCTAATAGCTTAAATAGGAGAAAGGCATTGTTTTAAATGACCAGTAGGAAATATGTAATAGCACATCTAACACTCAAAAATAAGGGAGTTTCAGACTGCTCTTTGGTTTACCTTTTTGTTTCTTTCTGGGTCTTAAGGAGAAAAAATAGATCTTTGTTGACAAGGTAAATTGTTTGTAGTTTTAAATATAACTACACTGCTGTCAAAAGCACTGATGGGACCTGCTGAGAACAGTCCATGCCATTTTTCTTCTTTGGCCTCTCTTTGTCTTCCTTTATTGAATTGTCTTGATTTGCATTTTCCTTATTTCTATTCTTATACTTACTTAAGAATTAAAACTTTGCAAAATATTCAGTATTGTAACATTATGTTCCCAACAGTCCAAAATTAGGCTTTTTAAACTCTTAGGGGGAAAAAAAAAAAAAAAAAAAAAAAAAAGGAGAGCACGATTATGTGTAAGCTATTCCCTGCCTCCCTTTCCCCCATTTCTGCTAAAAAATTTCTGCCCTGCCTGGGGGTTGGAAGGATAACACGGCAGAAAGGGCTTCTCAACAGGAACTTTTTTTAGAAGGTGTTGTTTAGCTGTCTGTCCTTCCTTATTAAGCAAACTTTCACACAAAATCACATAAACAAGGAGGGCACATGCAGATATTTTGGGTCATAATATTAAGGTGTATCAAGATACTTGTTGTAGTCTTGCACTTAAATGCTTGCTCTTTGTTACAAGATAAAACAGCTGCAATCAGAGGGTGGGTTTAGATAAGGTATCAGGAAGAACCCTTTTACTGTGAGGGTGCTGAGGCACCAGAACAGGTTGTTCAGAAAAGCTGTGGATGCCCCATCCCTGGAAATGCTCAGTGCCAGTCTGGATGGGGCTTTGAGCAACCTCGCCTAGTGGAAGGTGTCCCTTATGATCTTTAAGGTCCTTTCCAAACCAAATCATTCTGTGAGTTTATGAATCCCACAGAGTATATTTTATGGTGTAAAAGAGCTTGGTATAGTTCTGGGTGATGGAGATGAACAGAGCCTTCTTTTCTTAAATCGGACTGACAGTACTTGTGAGAGGAATGTGTTGAAGACAGTGCTAGAAATATTCATGATGTGAAAAGACAAGGAAATGGGGGAAACTGAATAATCAGTTGTCAGCAAAATCTATGTTCTCTAAAATATTTTTTTCCTTTATGTAAGGGAAGAAAGAATATAAATACACATAAATGTAATGGAAATATAGCCAAAATTGAATTTCACTTGATTTTTTTGTGAAAATATTCAGATCATGATTTAGTTTTGAATGATAAGAGATATGCTTTCTTTAGTGACACTATATTGTTCTATATTGTAATTAAAATAATGAAGCTGCTCCAACTATATCAGGCGTCTTTTCAATCTGCATAAATACATACACAGAAACCCAAGATTTGGCAGAAGAGGGTGGGTAGACTGAGAAAGGGTTACACTGCAGCAAGGAAACAAGGTCCACCTGTGATATGGCAGAACTGCAGATTTTGAACCCTATGGGTTAGACTGGGCAGTGTCAGTCTCTAAGAGGAAGAAAGGTAATATTATAGAGAGTACACTTTAGAGGAGGCTCACAGAATCACAGATCATGCTGAGTTGGAAGGGATGCATCAGGATCAAGTCCAACTCCTGGCCCTGCACAGGACATGTGTACGCACAGACACCTCAGGTGTCACACCATGTGCCTGAGAGCATTGTCCAAACACCTCCCGAACTCTGTCAGGCTGGTGCTGTGACCACTGCCCTGGGGAGCTGTTCCAGCGCCCAACCACCCTCTGGGTGAAGAGCAGTCCTTAAATGGAAAGAAAAAATGAAAAGGCAGAAAAAGGGAGGGATGGGAACGTCAAGTTCTGTTCCAATGACAGAGAATTAAAAGGGAAGAGTTTTTTAGGGTTCAGAATAAGTTGTGCATTCTGAAAGGATATCGTGGCATTTGCAGTTTACAAAGTTTCTACTGTTATTCATTCAAGTTAGAAGAGCTTTGGGTTTAGTTCATGCTGCCATAAATTGAGAACAAGGCCATCAAAGTTAATGAAAATGCACATCTATAAAACATCCTGTGTTTGAGACATTTCAGTTAAAATCCAAATATCAAATCATCTTTATTTCAACAGAGGTAAGAATAGAGAAGAAAAGTATCAAATTATATCATCAGTGCTTTCTTCTGCTATAGCCAAAACCTGTGATTAAACAAACACCAGATAAAAAGAAATTTTATACGCTGGAATTATTACTTTTCCCTGCCAAAGGTGCTTTATTAATAGGTTCTGTATTCCTTCCTGTCAAATAAAATCATTCTCATAAACAGTCATCCTGAGAATTATGAATTCAATGCAGTCTTATTTTCTAATATTAAGCTTAAAGTGTATTCACTTCTTGTTTTCTCCATCTGAGAAACCAGAATATCTTTTTATTTTCTCTGGTGAAAGGTCAGAATATTTGTGCCTAGTGTGGAGGTGGAAGAATAACTCCCAGTGTCCTCTGTCAGTTCATCTGCTCTTCAAGGGAGCTGAATGAATTGGAGGATAATTACAAAAGAGGGTGATAGCTGTGGTCTGCCTCTCAGTGTGGCTAACTTCCACTTCCAGAAAGCAGTCTGCTGGAGAGTGGTTGTTATATATTGGGCCAGATGTTTATGCATCTGACACAGTTTTGAGAGCCTAAAGTAGCTGAAAAATAGTGTACCTGTGACAACTTTTAGTGCCCTTTCAGTTCAACACAATTGGCATAATTTTTGCAGGTGAGAGCCAGTGCTTTTGAATGCCCATCTATCTTTAGTATTCATAGGAAACCAGGTTTATGGGGTTTTACCATCTAGTACCTTTGATGTTTTTATCTCATTCTAGTGAGTTTTGCTAGCAAATTGTTAAATAAGTAAATAAAATCTTGAGAGTTTAATGTGCTAAGGTAATGAGAATTACATGCAAGTCATACACAAAAATCTATGTTGAAGTAAGGAACAAAAATTGAGTTTTTCAGAGTAAGTATGAGTTCATAATGGATGAAATCCCAATGTAATTTCAATGGATGCTATTTGAAAATAGGAAAAAAAGCTTTGGCTGAGGAACTGTGTCCTTCATATGCATGTAATTCTGGTGAATTAACTGTGTAGATCTATTAAACTTTCAGCATGTACCAAAGTCATCCACTTGAATACCATTTAATACCAAAGCTGAAGCCAATTTAAAGGTTAGTGCTGTCAAGACGTCAGACAGGATAATGAGTACTTCAAAATGTCACCACAAACTAGTTTAATGTAAAGATTATCAAGAAATGTCACGTCTTCAAAATGAACAGAACCAAAGCTTTGACGCAGTGCATACAGGATAAGAGAATTTTTCTTTTAAAGGAGTAAATATTTCTGCTGAATGAATAAAGGGCTACTGAAATTTTTTAAGTGGTTATGCAAGAGAAATAAAAAGGACAGAATGAGAAAAACAATAGGCTGGTTATAAAGAAAGAAAAAAAAAATCCCCATAAGAAAACATAGGATAATACAAAGCGAAACTGAGCTGGAAAAAGTTTGAATCCCCCCATTCTTTTTTTTTTTTAATTCATCAGGAGAACTTGTTAAAATATTTTTGAATAATTTTGAAAACGTCTGATATGAGAAAGGAGGACGGATTCTAAAATGTAAAAATTATATAAATATTATAATTTGCATAACAGCAAAACAGAGAAGGCAGGAGACAATTTTAAATTAAACTATTCTCAGGATGGAAGTAATATTTCAGGTCTGTGTTTCTAGGAGTTTCTGTATTTACATATTTAACTAGTTAGAATGGGAAAACAGTAAGCTGCATTTTAGGATTTGCTTTGCCTAATAAAGCAGCTGGTTCCTTAGATAAGTGTTAGCAGAAGATTACATTTTATATTAGCTCCACTACAACAAAAATGAAAAATACAACCAATGCCAGAACTCTATATTGAAGTATATAAACTATTTCAAAACAAGGCAATATTAAAGAAGAAGAAAGACAAAAGAAATAATAAGATTTGTGCATTGGTGTATAAACAGCCTGAAAAATTAGATTGATATGATAACATTGGTAGGAGAATTCTATCAGACAATAAACCACATTTATGTTTTCAATAAATTTAACAAAGATGTCTATGGGTATGTTTGCTGAGAAGTTTTCAACCGCAAAAGTTTTAGGAAAAATGTACTGAAAGCCCAATCTTGATTTTGAAGATCACAACAAAATCTAGGCCAAATGACTGGAAATAAAACTGCAGTAGGTTCAAATGGGAAATAACATCTTCATGAGTAATTAGACACTGGATACATTTATTGAGAGTTGCAGTACATTAGCACAAGAAATCATTGGATTAGCATGGTCTAGGCTTTTAAAAGTATTAGTTTTCATTCAATCAAAGCTCCCTGTATTCACTGGGAGAAAAGTGTGTATTTTATGATAGAAAATCAGTTTAAACTATTATATTGGGCCTTCTAGCTTTAAAATCTGTGATGCAGATAAAAAGCATTTGCAAAATGACACTTGAAATTAAATCAATGGATTTAAAAATTATTCTTAATTTGGACCAGATATCTTAAGGCAGAAATTTTCATGCATTTTTATCCACAGAGAATACTTATGCAGTGTATTTAATAAGTTGTACCTTTGTTGTAATAAGAAGTTGGAAACAACAAGGAAATCACCAGCATTTGATCAGCTCACCCCACACTGCTGACTTCTGAATATCACCATGTCAGATTACAGCATAAATAAATTTTCTTGAAATTAAGTACACCATGTATTTCCCATACTGTAAGAAACCCTATGTGACAAGGTTATCCATAAGCAAGCAATGAATTAAGAATTTTTCGTCTTCTTGGTAATTTTTTCGGAATTGTTCTGTGCTAAAATTAACACCAACATTTTTGAAAACTTATGTCAGGTCTTGTGAGAAATTAACTTTCATAAGTGAGTGTTCATGCAAGTTTTCACAATTATTTTTATCTCTAAGAATTAATGGGCATACAAATTTTATGTCAATTTTGTTCAGGTAGCTATTTTGTAAAGAGATACATTTAAAACAGCACAGTCTTGGACACTGAACATGCCCTGTGTATATAAATAGAATTTAGAGCTGCTTTGCTGGTTTATTTCATTGATGCTTGTCTTAGCAAGCTCAGGGGATCCCTTCAAGGATATCTGTTCCAAGCTTTGAGGACGAGATCCACAAAAACCCTGTTCAACATACTGGAGATCACCACCCTCAGCAAGATGAGTCACTGTGGTGGATGGCCTTAAAAACTGGCATATTCAAGGACAGGAATCCCTGACTGTGAGCTTCAGGGAGTCACTTTATTGGGGTGAAAAATCGGTGGTTTTTTTCTGCTGGAAGTATAGAATCGTAGAATGGTTTGGGTTGAAATGGACCTTAAAGATCCTTTTGTTCCAAGCCTCTTGCCATGGACAGGGACACCTTGCACTAGATCAGGTTACTCAAAGTCCCATCCAGCCTGGCTTTGAACACTTCCAGAGATGGGGCATCCACAACTTCTCTGGGCAACCTGTGCCAGAGCCTCACCACCCTCACAGTAAAGAATTTCTTCCTAATATCTAATCTAAACCTTCTCTCTGTTAGTATAAAGCCATTCTACCTCGTCCTATCACTACATACCTTTGTAAAAAGCCCTCTCCATGTCTCTTGTAGGCTCCCTTTACACACTGGAGAGATTCTGTAAGGTCTCCCTGGAGCCTTTTCTTTTCCAGAATGAACCACCACACCTCTCTCAGTCTGTTTCATCAGGAGAGATGTTCCAGCCCTCTGATCATGTCTATGACCTCCTCTGACCCTGCTCCAACAGGTCCATGTCCTTCTTACATTGTGTCCAGAGCTGGACATGGTACTTTAAATTGGAGTAGAGGTGAAGTATCACCTCCTTTGAACTGCTGGTCCTGTTTTTTTTTGATGCAGCCAAGGCTCTTTATTTCAAATAAGTAGAAAAGGGTGTCAAGTGTCTGCTCACACTTCAAGTGATGGTCTTCTCCTGAAAGATGGGTTCCAACCTTTCCCAAGAGAGGATCAGTCTGATTCTTGGCTCATTACATCCTGGGCATTACTCTGTTGGATATCACTCTGCTGAGCTGAGAAAAAAACATCATTATTTGGATGGTGGGAACAGCAATCCTATGAGAAATTATGTCAAAATATATAGTGCAGGGAAACTTGAGCACATTTTATTATGGGTTTGTGGCATTTCTGACTGTCATTATTTGTCCATATATAGAGATGGAAAAAGACTGTGAACTGAATTTATCAACAACTGACTTGGAAAAAAAGATTGAAAGTATTTCACACTTTTAAATCTCATTAGGTATAAAGATGTTTTACTTTCCTTTTTGGTAAATTTCACTACAACTCTCATCTATATAACTTGCCAGTACCCTAGTGATCTAACCTGCATTTTATTTAAAATGACCATTTACCCAGAAATACACTGGTCATGTATACAAGCTAGTAATATGTGGGTTACACTGTATTTGTAAACATATTTATATTGTAACTTGTGCTTTTGGACTTCTATTCTTTGGTGCCGTCCTGAAATTGATTATATCACATGCAGCTGTGGCTATTGAAAAATAGAACAATTGCTTTTCTTGTGGAGAAGAAAGAACTGGAAATGTTGTGAGAAAGATGTTCTTTAATATAAATATTAAATTATATTTTTATTTCCAAGGTAGAAAAGCATGTAAGTACTTCATCAAACCCCAATAATGAGCATATGATTTGCATATTAAACAGATTAACTCTCTAAAGTCTCCAAATTATATATTTTAATAATGGGTTTAAGTGGTGATTTATTTCACAGTTTAAAGTCATTATAGTCAATGTTTTCCTTAGAAAGTGTAAATTTCTATAACTATTTTTGTGTTTGTGTGTCTTTTGCATGTGTGTGCTTGATTTTAATTGATTTTCATTACAGAATACTGGATCTCCATTGTATATTATTGACTTCCCTTGATCCTTTTTGTTCCTGTTTGGGGGTATTATGACATGAGATGCCTCCATGTCTACAGTAGTTGCAGTATGGCAAGTAACATAAAATTTTGTAGCCTGTTATTCAGAAGACTAAAAAATTCTAGCTATACCAGAAATCTGTATTTAATATAAGGTAGGAGATAAATAGGATGAAATACTCAACTCAGGGTGCAAGTCCTTTACAAGGAGAACAATCTGGATATAACCTCAGAAATTATAATTTCACTGAATATTTCTCATGGAATAATGGTCCCAAACAATCTGATGTCAGCAAAGTTATTGTTTGTTTCATATTTAAAAGGTAGTCCAGAACTTCACCGAGCATGGATGTTCATGGTGAAGGCAGTTAATGTGAATATGCTTATTATTGGCAAAGGGAAGCATCCACAATACTAGTAGCTCACTGGTATGATTAAATTTTCTTAGGAAATCTGAGGAAAGAGCAGTTTGGAGATGTAGTTATATATCACTGTTCCTAGATTTCACTGAAATTGCCAAAATTCAATGAAATTTGAAGATTTAAGAACAAATTGAAAGTATCCAAATGAATGGGGTTTTTTTGGATTTTTTTATGAATGGTACATTCATAACTGGACAATCATTTTTTTGGTTGATATCATCACAGAGGCATCTCTGATACTGGATTTTTTAAAAAATTTTTTTATATTTTTAGAAGGTCTGAAGTGACAGTGTTGAGCTGAAAAACTTAAAAAACATTAATGAATAATACAAAAGATGGCTGTGCAGAAAGTGCAAGTCTCAGCACTGTTCCTCAGTGAAAACATAATTTGGTTACTTTTTTGCCCTGAGGACCATGAGGGTGATGAAAATAGAAACTTGTTCTCTATCATTCAAGACCTGGTCTTTTGCTCCAAATGTACTGTGCTTATATAAACTGAGTAACATACTGGAAATATTACTCATAGGAATTGGACATCTGTGAAGAGAGAAAAAGTGCAAGTCTTTTCAACAATTTCTCTCTTTTGCAGCTTGGAAAGAAAGTGGTGTTTTGAAAACTGACTCTCATGAATGCAGTCCTCTGTGTGTCTGTCTGTCACACATCTTCCTGTATCCCCACTAGGACATGGCTTTTTGAGAAAATTAACAATTTCTGAGGCATGTGCAGTCAGTCCTGATTTGTTTGTGCTGTACATTGAAAATGCCCGCATTTGTGCCTAGTAAGTCAGACCTACAGCTCTTCCCTGCATAATTACCTCTCCATGTTAGTGGCTTGAGGAAAACTGCTACTCCTCCCATCACAGGAGCTCCTAAAACTGCAAGATTTTGAGAATGTCAGCGTGTCTGCTTTCTGAGCAGGAATTGCATACCAAGCAGAAAGCAGGGAGAGGAAAAGAAACTATTGATATTCATCAGTCCTAGGTCTCAGCAGCGCTCGGCAGGAGAGGGAGGAGGCTTGTTAGTTAATGCAGCAATTAGGCAAGACACACCCCACAGTAACCAGTTGCTGTCTAAACTGGATAAAGGTGCAGCCCTCTTCCCAAATTTGCTGGTTTTGGCAGAGAACAGACTTTCCATCAGGGAGAGATTGTGTTTAGCTGACCTCTGCAATTGTAAAATGCCTATAAAAGGAAAAAACATTTTATATTTCTCTGAGTCTTTGTGTGCAGATTAGCTTTCTGTCTATGATAAAGGAAACAGGCACAGAATTCTGGAGGGGATGAAAAGGGGAGGGTAAGTGGGTTGTTTTCTTACTGCTGTCATCTGAAGCAAGATATTTCACTCATAGGAAGTCATGCTTAATATAAGAATTATGATGATTCATTTCATTTTGCAGGCCCTCCTCCGTCCAGGCTGCCAGAGAACACAGCAGCGTGCAGAGAAACTGCTTGTTTCGGAAAAGGACTGATATTTTTTTTTTATTCATCTGTGATGCATACTTTTAACTATATCTGTATTCTAAACAGAATGGAGAAATCTTTTAGGAGCTATGTCGTGGACTGCCATAGCATAAGTGGAGAACACACACATTAAAGTCAGACATTCTTGCACTTGTTTGTCTTTATGCCTAGTGAGGGATGCTGACAGAAACAAAAATTATTGCCTCCAGAGGATCAGTTGGGTGCCAAATAAAAGACAGCCCCATTCTATAGAGCACAAAGGAATGACATTTCAATAGTTAGAAAGCAAAGACGGAAGAGAATCATATTCTATGCATCATATCAGGCATGTATGTTTCCAAAAAAGGTGTTTTCCTATGCAGCTCCTGTCATGTCCTGTCTGGATTGTAGCTTCACTTATTGCTTTGAGATATGCAGTTTGAAGGCAAAAGCATACTAGAAATGCTTTTCCAGTGGTGATTCCAGAGGAGGAGATTTCTCAGACACCTATCTTGCCTTATGACATGCTCAGCTGGCGGCGGCTTGGCTTGTCAGAGTGGGAGCAGCTTGATGTGACTGCCTGCTGGCTTCCAGAGGAGGCTCTTCCCATCCAGGAGAACGGGAGTGGCTGTGGAATGTTTAGCTGAGCATCAGTCATTCTGGGAAGGAACCTATATAGCTCCGCTAGGCAGAGCAGGAGCCTTCAAAACCATACTTCCACAAAAAAAAAATAAAAAAAAATGGCCAGCAGAAGGGCTGTCTCCAGTGCATAGCATTTTTTTCCCAAATCTCTCCTTTCTAAGGAAAATTATGTTTATTTGTGAAGATCTCTCTACTGTTGCCCAGAAATAGCCCACATATGTGGAACTCCAGGACTTGCTGTGAGAAAACAACCCACTTTTGGTAAGGCTTATAAGGAAAATTGAGGGCATGTGTTTTTTCTCAGTTGAAAAGTCATCACTCTGTATTCCTGCTTCTGCAGAAATTAGTTGAAAAAATCATACATTTTGTGTAGTGCTCTGGGATTACGAAGTTATTAATCTGTTTGCTGGCAGGGTTCTCAAGGTCTGGTGTATACATTTTAAAAAATAAAATCCAACTAAATGACAAGTGATTGCTGGAGTCGCGTTTTTGTCGCTGCAGTTGTAATGCCCATTATGAATCACAAGGTGCTGGGTGAATAGTGATAGGATAAGTAATTTGCTCAAAGTCACACAAGATAAAAAGCAGCCAGGCAACGCGGTCACTGTGACCTATCCTAATCTAGTCTCGCTTTTATTTCTGTTAAGAAGATCTGATTGCAAATTAAAGCTTTGATTGCAGCAGGAAATAGACCAACAGCCTTTTCCCTCACCACCCTGATGACCTTGATTGTCTTAATGTTAAAATGAAGCAACCTTTACAGCCTCTCAGGGTGACAGGAATTCTCTGTAAAGCCATATTCCTTTCTCCTCATTCTGTGTGTTCTCCAACAAGAAAGGAGCAGAATTTTGGGATGGCTACACTCCTATGCAACTCTTAACAAAGGAGGAATATGTGAAACCAAAATGTCCACTAAATGAAAATTCAACTGTTTCCCCAGCCTAGTAGAGAAGGAATGTGTTCAGTCTTTTGGATTGTGCAATGGTTGTGAGACCAGAGGTTCTTCTCAGGGTTTAGTCTGGAGATAACAAGTTCTATGCTGAGTGCTGCCTCTCATTACTGAGGTAATGATGCCTCCCATTCAGAGATATTTCAGGGCAAGGAAGCAGAGTTTAGCAGGCCTGTATATTCAGAGTCTTTTGCCACCGTATTTTAACAAGGATAAGTGCTGTAAGTGCCCCTTTAACACTAATGAGAACGTTTAATTATTTGTCATTATTCAGGGGTGGTGAGGGGAGTGGGGGTATCATCTTCCGTTAGTGTTCCAAATCATTCTTCCCCTACAGGACAGTGCTGAGGTATGGAATTAAATATTAAAGCAAAGCTGATCACTAGGAGAATGCAGAAAGGCAGAGGAATGTTTTATCCATGAAGCCTAAGGATAAAATTAAGACAATTGACACAATGCCCTGTATAAAGCAGGAAAATATTTGAGGAAACACAGTCCTAATGGTGATATTTTCTGTGTTTAAATATTAGGTTGTATTCAGTGAATTCAATGGTTTCAATTTTTTATTAATCATGAATGATGTTGATGTCCACATTGCTTTGTCTGACCAGAGGCAAAAGAAGTGAAATAAGAATGTCTGAGAAATTACTTCCTTCCTTCCTTCCTTCCTTCCTTCCTTCCTTCCTTCCTTCCTTCCTTCTCAGGGGAGTAATTGCTTGTAGTCTGTGATAAATTTAAATAGAAACCATTTTCTTATTCTCATTGGTTTTTAGACTTACAGTGATCAGTAACCCTGGGATTTTGCATGTAACTTTTCCTAAATCCTCCATCCAACAGAACTTCTAAAAAGGTCTTGTCTGTTTTAGACAAGAAAAGGGTAAAGGGTGATCAGGCTTTGGAACAAGCTCCCCAGGGAAGTAATGGAATTACCTAATCATGTTCAAAAAATGTGTAGATGTGGCACTTGGGGAGGTGGTTTAGTGAACACAGCTGCAATCCAATGATCGTTGAGGTCTTTTCTAACCTCTACAATTCTATGATTCTATGATTTTGTTTTTTTTTTAACTGAAGGATAGATAGGAAAAAAGTTTACTTTCCCCTTTAATCTCTATCAAATGGTTTCTTATGCACCTGGTGTAACCAGAAGGAAAATTGTAATGCACATGGTGAAATTCAGTCTTAGGGTGGCAAACAGCAGGACTTCTGTTTATTCTGTTTATTTTAACAGACAATTTTTGAACACTGCCAGGTTTTAAACACTTTATTTTTTTATTTTAAAAATCATCCCAATCCCTTCACAGCAAAAGGATATGGAGCTGAGGATGTCCTGCAATATTTTTTGTTTCCTCTTACCAAGAGTGAAAGCAGATGCTATGGTTTTATAAAAATTCATATACATATTCCATCTCAGAATATGGAAGAGTTAAGGACAGTGTGGAAGAAAAAAGCTACATTTTTTTTATAGTGTTGTGATGATCTTTGTCTCTACCTCCTACCATCTCTCCCCAGTGAGAGCAGCAAGAACACATACTGGTGTTATAGACAGATGTTTGCCCTTTTAGTTAGCCAAAAAGAAAAGGGATTTATGTCCTCAGGCAGTCATTGTCAGGACACAGAGTGCATTCTTCTCCTAGGAGTGTCTCTGGCAGCATGAGGGAATTGAGTGGAACTGAGCACAGGGTCACCTCCTCCCAGACATGAGCCATTGTGGGGCAGGTGTGATGCTTCTCTCCCTGGCGGGCTCCTTTTAAGCTGAAGGGATGCAGCACGAGCAGGGACCAGCTGTGCAGCAGCTGTGCCTGCATCCAGCCTCCTGCATCCTTGATGCTGAGCCTGACCTGCTGGCTTGGCTCCCCAAGGCCTCCCTCAACACTGCGGGCTTGATGGGACAGCACCGGTGAGCGCATCGCCTCAATTGCTGTCTCTGGGCCTGATATTGACTCAGACTGACTGTCTTCCATCCAGTTCTTTGTTTTTGACATTGCCTGAGTGTCAGCAAAGTTGTCTCAGCTGTGCTACATGGTTGCAGCCCCCCCCAAAAAGCCTAAGAAAATAAGAGCCAGAGTCCTAAGAAAGAATCACTCAGTCTGTACAGGGAGGGATGCTATCAAGTGTCAGCTCAAGAGCTGGAATATTTCTGCTGCTGCTGTTTGTCAGGAAGGCACCATTAGGGTGGTAATCAAAACAAAATCCAGTCCATCCCATCTGTCCTGCAGTATCAGGGTCCATCTGGGTGTCACAGATCCCAAGAAACAGCCAGCAATAATGCAGCATCTTCTTTAAGGTCCAACAGCTTTGGTTGGTCTTCAGGAGCATTCAGTGGCATTTGAAATGCTAGCATGCTACAAGGAGTGGGAAAGAAACAGCAAAGTTCTTAGGAGAAAGGCTTTCAGGTGTTATTGTAATGAGGCATCTCTCATGGGACTGTTTTCCTTCTGTCTTCCTTCCTCCTACCTGTGTCCTCTCAGCATGTCTAACATTTGCAAGTTTGAGCTGAGCTGCTGGCTAATGGCTTGCAGAGCCTCCCTCAGAGGTGGAACACAAAGAGACGGAAAAATGAGGATGACAGAACTGTGTAGGTGGCCATAGCATGAGAATGCTACAGAGACACATACCAGAGGCAGAAATACCTCTGGGATTCAATAAAAAAAGAGTTTGACATTTAGTTCTTAGTTCTTGATTTTAAAAAAACATTTTTTCTATAGTTCCAAACAACTCTGTTCATCTGTTTATTTCTATTGTAAGGAGGGCCAGGATTTCTTCTCAGAAATTATGATTGTTGCTGAATACAGGTGTTGGAAGGACATTATTCTTGCCAGTTGTATATAGACCCTAAGGAGTATGAATTATTTTAATCTTACAATTGATGACATTGCAAGAGCTGCTGTTTCTGGGTTCATAGGAGAGGGTGACTGGCTCAGCTTTGTGTTCAGCTGTCTTACTGCTTTTCTTCCAGGGCTGGATAAACCAGTTCTGAATCAAGAGCTGACCTACCACAGTTTTCAATGTGGTGTATTAAATGTATTAAATGGTCACCAATTGCAGATTTCTTTGATAGTATAAGTGAGCTGCTGATGAACTGACCACTAGCAGATGGCTCAGGGTACAATCCATTACAGCTGCTTGAAGATAAACTATGCTTGTCCATGGCTCAGAAACTGGGTTTGGGGATCTGTCTTCAGAGCTCCATATATGGTTTCAAAACTGTTCATATCAGAATTCCCCAGTTGGGAGAAAAGGCTAGAGGGGGAAGAATTTTAATGATGCACAATGTGGTAGCTGGATTTTTATTTTTTTTTAAATAACCTGTGCTATTTGCTCTACATTCTAGAGTTATCCTGTTAAAACAGTATCTTGCCATTTTTCTTTTCTGTTCACAGTTGGCAGCTATTGGATCAAGTAGCTAAAGTTAACCAGTACTAGACAGAATGATGGCTGGTTGTTGCCTCAGGCCACACAAAATAATCCTCTCCCCTTTATTTTGTCATATCAGAATTCCCCAGTTGAGAGAAAAGGCTAGAGGGGGAAGAATTTTAATGATGCACAATGATGCTATTATTTCGGGCATAATAGCACCTATCCTATTAATTCTCATTCCTCTATCAAGTTTTCAGTTGAAGAGCTTACAGTTTTCAAAGAGTTAGGTCAGCTGTCCATTATTCACAGCTAGTTGCCTCTTTTTATAAGCAAATATGTATTTTTTCCTATCCTGTGAATCATTATTTTCATTATTTATGCTTTTTTTGCCTTTAAAATGCTCATCTTCATCCCATTTCCCGACTCTTACACACAATTTTGAAAAACAACCTGATTGTTTAGACTGTAAAGTTTTCATGACTTATGTTCTAACATCTGCTATGGGAAGCAATGTTCAAAATACTGCTATCAGAAAAGCTTAGGCCTGTTTAGCTTTCAAACAAGTTGGTGCCTTTTTGAATAGAAGTTCATGAGTTTTCATCTGACACTTGCTCCAGAAATCAAATTGATCCACAAAAACCAGGATATTCCTGAAAAACACTGACAATATATATTTTTTTTTTTTGCTTTATCAAAATACCTTGTCGGAGAAATTATTGGTAAATTAACAATACTTGAAAAAAAGACCACAGATACTTGATCTAGTGGCAGTCAGGTGCTCTGAGTTGTGAAGGATCTGTGCATTAGCCAGAGGGGTTTATATAGCAAGTAATATTTGGTGTATAGCAAAGCTGTTAAAACAAAGATAACTTCATTGTTGAAACCACACCTCAGAAGAACAGTCAAGTAAGACTTCACTTAAATCTTGTAGAACAACCTTTCAAGAACACAGTGTGAGATATAAGACTTGAGATGATCACGTGGGCTCTTTTACTCACAGTTTTCTTGCATTTTAAGGCCAACTTATTTTACATGGCAATAGAGATATTTTAACAGCCTTGACCACTGGCTTATCGCTTGCCAGGAAGGTAGCTGTCGCTTTCATGGAAAAGCTTCTCATTAAAATTCACTCACCTGTCTTTCTGCTCCAATTAGGAGGGAAAGAACCAGATAGTGCAATCCATATCCTGTCCTACCTAATATCCACTAAGCAATAGACATCTGAATTGATGAGCACTGTGCTTGGCCCTATATCCCTGTTCCTTTTCCTGTCTATACTTAATTCCTTTCCTTAACAGAGATTTTGCTGCTATCACTTGTTTTAGTGCTGGTGTACCGTCAAACACAATAACCTAATCACATTACAGTTCTGACCTGCAAAACTCCCTCATCTCTTTCACATATTCTTCCTTTAAACTCATTTCTTTCCAGAAGCCTCAGCAATAGCTTAGACAGAGCATATCCTAGCTGGATGCTCCATTTTTGTGCTGGGTTGTAAGCATGCATCTGTGATAGGTCATAGTACTTTGGAAAGGACTGAGGTCTTATAATACTGCATGAATGTTAGTGCTAACATGAAACCCCATCTTGCTATGTAAGTACAGGCTGTGTGATTCATTTTTGCTCTAGCTCACACAGGCTGCCTACAGCCTGAGTGCCACCACAGGATTCTTAATTCTTCTAGTACATTCATCTGAAAGGACAGACCAGAGGAAGATCCCTGGCATAAACACTTGTTACTTTAGCCTGTGCATAACTTAATTCTCCTTGTTCTGTCTTCATTACCGCTACGTAAAACACATCCATGCTGTCTCTGACCTTCTGTCCTAATGAACTACTGCATGACAGTGTAAGCGCCCTCAGCCACTGCTGCCTTGACTTTTTCTGCCTCCCCATGACAGAACTCCATTTGATATTATGTGAAATGGTAGTTCTTGTTCATGTTCTGCACACACCTCCAGCATTTCATATTTCCTCAAATGTTCTAAGAGGGCACCAGGGAATCTTCTGTTCTTAACTTTATTCTGGCTATTCTGTCATTGTCATCCTTGTCTTAACAAGTATTTAAATCTTCCTTTGCAATTCTCTACCCATACATGACACATATACACTGGAAGTTTCATCATTCCAAGGGAGCTTCTCAGTTTTGTCTCCATCATGAGCACAGCTTTTGATTTGGTTTAAAGGGAGTAATTCAGATTCAGGCACTTATGTGTAAATGTCTGTAGTGGATATGACCACATGTGATGTGAGTACCTCAGGTCCCACAGTAGATAGTGGACATTTGGTAACTGGTCCACAGAGCTGAGATATTTTTCATCTGGTCATGTGTACGATTTCCTAGGCTTGGTTGACTTTATTGATGGAGCAGAAATAGGAATGAATAGTCATGCAATCTCAATAGGCAACTTAATGGTTTTCAACAGGAGTGGAAAAAAATAATTTACGGTATGCAGGTTTGAATAGACCACCAGCAGCTGGATGCTAATTTTATTTCACTTACTTATCTTCTAGGCTAATTATGGATTAGCTGACAGCATGTGCAGCTGCTGTTGTGATATCTTGAACTAGGCCAACTGCTCTGAGCTCCAACATTTTATGTAGCAACACTGATTTCATTTGTGAGGCCTTTAGTACTGGTACATGTGTTAAGGAAGTGATTTGAGCTTTGCTGAGAAGCTGAACTACGATTTGAATTGTTTATAGTTCTCTGACAGCTTGGGGGACTCTGATGATTTTCACCATCTGAGAAACTTGCATTACACTTCTCAAAAAGACTGCCTTTCCAAAACAGACAGCCCTGACAGACATTGTTGATGTAGGGTTACAATTGTCTGTCTGACTCATAGTTAAAAGATCTGCCAAACAGCATATTTTTGGTGCAAAATACTTATATCTGCTAATGTAGAAATAGATTGTATTGTCATCCAAGTTATTAATATCTGCAAAGAAGCCCAAACACTGCAAGAAATCTGTCTCTCTATACTACTTGCTTCAGTTTGGCTGAAAATGACAAATTTAAAAACTGTAATTAAACTGAGGGCATTGTACTAACCCCTCTGTAGAATAGGATAGAATATATTTAGGTGTTTTCTGGACTAGGAAGAGAAAACTTACTTCAAAAATATTAGCTAATGTTTGTTCTTTGGTTAAATATTGTCAGAGGCAATGTTAGCCAAGGACAATATTATTAATATTTAGGTAGCATTCAATTTCCTCAGTTTGGACAAGGCTTTAGAAAAAGAAGAATATTAGCAAGCCTTTACATAAGCATTGGAATATCTGAGGTTTGTTTGTTACATATTTATGTGCAGCAGTTGGCTTTGTGGTAGTTTCATAATATCACCACTCTAAAATGACCTAATTGGAGGGCTTGGGATCCTTGTGATCAATATAAGACAAGGAAAAACCTCCTAAAGCTGGACCTTTCCCTCTGCCAAGAAACACATAGTACTTTTCTGTGCAGTTGTCCCTATTCATGAAACTTTAAGGAACTGTGAGACCTTTCTCACAGTCAGAATTGGCTGAAAGTGAGAGAATTAGACAGTGTAGGCACACAGGCACGCACAAATATTAAAGAAAGGATGATGGCCTAAACCTTGTTTCTTCTGTAAAGCAGCCTAAAATGAATCACAGAATCATTTAGGTTGAGAAAGATCTTTAAGAACACATAATCCAACTGTAAACCCAGCACTGCCAAGTCCAACACTAAACCATGTCCCTCAGTGCCATATATTACCTGGAAACAACCTCTCCCATAAGCAGTAGGCACCCCCGACACTTCTTTTGTAATGAATGGTTCAACACACACACAAACTACTGCCCTGCAGTGGCTGACAAGATATGCTCCTTATGACTTTGTGTTTTATGTTCTTCAGTTGTGTATTGTTATAAACCATAGCAAGAATTAGAAAGGGGATGTAATACATAGAACCACCCTCTGGTGATTTTCAGCCATATTTCTGCCCATGAAGCAGGGAGCATAAAGAAGAAAAATAAGCCCTTTCACATGTCTAGAAGGATGGGCAAGCTAGCAGGCAGCAGTAAACAGAGCAGATAAATTGGATGGTCCAAATATTTGCTGTATTTGTTTCAGATATGGATCTTTATGTGCTTTTTTGATGAGGTGTTCCAGGTTTTGTTCAGATTTCCATCTGCTTTGCCCCCAAGGGACAAAAAGAGTTCTCAAATCAACCAAAGTAACAAGTGGTTGGCATAACTGTCCTTTTCCAAAATGAGCACAAATGTCTGTCAAGAAGTAACTCTGCTCTTTTTCTATACAGTATGAGTGGAACTATAGGATGTGAAAGGCTTTGAATCCCATGAGAATAAATGCTATGCATTTTACAGTTGCATGAAAGCAGTAGTCTTGCTTGTCACTAGGAGAAGATCTATGAGTCTTATAGATAAAGACTCTAAAAACTCTCTATAAACTCTGGTTTAATAAAAATGAAGTACACAAAAATAATCAAAGAGGGGATGACAGGGATGACACTGATATTGCCCCTCTCTGGTGCAGTAATATCTTGCTCACCCTGCTTGAAATCCAAAGTCCCTCACTCAACAAATCTTTACTTCTGCTACTCACAGGGTAGGATGTTCAGTAGAAAAGGGAGAGAAGCTTCCACATTAGAACATAGTCAGCTTTCTGGTACTTTCAGTTTCCAGGAGGTGGGAAAGCACAGCAATGATGTCCAAAGAAGGGCAATGAAGCTGGTGAAAGGTCTGGAGCACAAGTCCTGTGAGGAGCAGCTGAGGGAGACGGGAGTGTTTAGCCTGGAGAGGAGAAGACTCAGGGGAGATATTATCACTCTACAACTGCCTGAAAGGAGGATGTAGTGAAAGGGTTCAGTCTCTTCTCCCAACTCAGAAGCAATGGGACAAGAGGAAATGGCCTCAAGTTGTGCCACGAGAGGTTTAAATTGAGTGTTAGGAGCAGTTGCTTCACCAAAAGGGGGGTTAGCCAGCAGAATTGGTTGCCAAGGGAAGTGGTAGGGTCACCATCCCTGAAGGTATTTAAATGATGAGCAGAAGAGGCATAGAGAGACCTGGTTTAGTGGTGGACTTGGTAGTGTTGGGTTCATGGCTGGACTTGATGAACTAAGTGTTTTTCCTCAATCTAAATAATTGTATAATTCCATGAACTGTAACTGATGCTCCCACAAGCAGAGAAGGTTATTGAATATGAGCCTACTCTGTCTGGAGAGAGTTACTGTAATGAATGGGAAATTGTGCAAGAGCAGCATAAGACTGCTGCTATACTTAAACAATGTGTTTTGCAGACTGGGTTTTTGTAATAAGATGGGGGTAGATTTTAATTTTGTTTAGTGGTTTGAACCTTTCAGGGTCATAAATTAAAGAGGTGCTAATCAGTATACTCAGGGAAGGCTTGAGCCTGAGCAGTTGCTGAACTGCCTGGGTAGGGTTTTAGGGAAGAACTTTAACTTGGGTTAAAGATAACATCTGTGGTGCTGGAGAACACTTTTTAATTTCAGTTCAGCCTCAGTTAAGGCAGCATTCTGAATAAAAAAAAATTACTTTTTTTTAATCCAAAATAGTCCTACCTGCAGCTACCTCTCCTAAACATGGGAATTCAAACCATGTTGCTAACAAGAAGAAAATGTCATTTGTAATAACTTGTATATTGTGTCATCAGCACAGTGACCCTAAAGAGATAAGAGAAATCAGTTACTTTATGAAGGAAACACTTTTCTTTGCAGAAGCCACATCTTCTTGTAGCCAAATAAAGTCCTGCAAAAGTTGTAAAATAATGAATATTGTGCCTTACCTTCAATTCTGCCTGAATGCTTTAGGCTGGAGTTCAAAGCAGCCACTGTACAGTTTTCCAAAAAGTGTTTTATAAACTTGTTAATTCTTAACTCAGTACACATAATATTCTATGATGAGCATATATTTCTTTTGAGATCAGAAGCACTATTTCATATTGGTACTTTGTGATTTTGTCTCCAGAGATGAAAAAGTTTGCTTAAGTTTTTTTTTAAATCACTTAGGTTCATAACCCAGACAGAACCAGCTCTGGCAAAACTTCCTCTGCCTTATGTTCCTTATTTAGTAAATAGAACCTGCACAGTGCATTGCTATCTTCTCTGGAATCTTTGGCTTTGCTGGACTAAGCTGGAAATGAAATATCTAGATCAGATGAACTGGGAAGAAAAAGAAAAAAAAAAAAAGCAAGAGAGTTGCTGCTTTTGGAAAGAAGCAAAATGGGTTTTTCAAGCCAAGAAACTGCCTGTTAATAGCAGCACTAAATATCTATTGAAGCTTTGTGGGAAGCATTGCAAGCTATTTTATTTTTTAATAAAAAGATCCTAAGCTTACATTAATTGTCTTCTTAGAAAAAAAATAAGACTGAGCAAACAGAAATATAGCACTGTATACATGTAGGAAATCTTGCAGTTAACTGAGATATCTTTTACATCAGGCGGGTGGTATAGATTTAAGTCATGTGTGTAGTGCATAACACAGTGCAACATAAGTTCAGAATAAGAACTCTTGCAGCCTTAGTTCTGCACGGGCTAAATTCCCTGACAGATAAATATTTCTTCCTGCACAGATGCACATGGCTTAGATACAAAGTTCTTTCATCTACCCTTTCATGGATCTAGCCACTGGTACTTGGTGGCCTTCTTAGTTACCACTCAGCCATTTACAGATCATTAAAACTAAAAGTGTGTATCTCTGTGCATATTCACAGCCTGTGGAATTATAATTTTTGACTGGGTTTTAGCTGCTTTAAAGTTATAGACCCCACTTTCCTCCTTCATCCTCTGTAGGTAAACATACTGACACTGAATTTGCCTTTAAGTGACTTTTTAGAAATAGTCTGCAACATTCAGGGATCCCTGAATGCTGCTTGACAGAATAAAACATAGAGAAAACAAGTCCTATTTCCATGCTAATAACCCTTGGAATAAAATGCACCACAACAATGTCAAGTGTCCTGTTGTTTGATGGAATGTCAGAAAGACATTTTCTAAATTCAAAAAGACAAAAAACCAATGGCAGGAGAAGCCATAAATGTAGGATGGTGTTTCAAATCATACATCTGCACATCCAATCCACAGAACATCTGAAAGTGCCCAGTACAAACCTAGAAGGAATATTGCATTTAGCTGAGGCTTGTGCACAGCTGTTCTAAAAATACATGTCTGCAGGCAATTCCATCCTGCATGGGAAATTTTTGCTGAAAGTTGAAGGAAAATGGATTTGAGAAGATCATGTAACTTTACACATAATAATAGTGGAAGCAAGCACATGCTAAAAGAACAGCTCAATGCTATAGGCTTCTGATGGCAATAAATTCAGGAAAGTCCTGGAACGTGAGATGCAGTATTCATCCCTTAGAAATGTTCTTTTTGTTCATATGTGTTGGTCTATGCTAATCTGCTCTTAAAAAGTGTTTTTCAAATCATACAAAAGGGAAACAAGCAGGTTGTGATTAAAAGGTGTTTTCAGTAATTTATAGATTAGGTTTGTCAGCAGCTACTGCCATAAGGCAAAACTGTTTCTAATCATTTAGCAAGATTTTATTCATAAAATCATAGAATCATATAAAGGGTTTAGTTGGAAGACATCTTAGAGATTATCTAGTTCCAGCCCTTCCACTAGACCAGATTGCTAAAGGACCAATCCACCTGGCCTGGAACATTTCCATGGATGGGGCATCCACAACTTCTCTGGGCAACATGTGCCAACACCTCACCATCCATCACAATAAAGAATTTCTTCCTGATATCTAAGATAAATCTACACTCTTCCAGCTTAAAAGCATTGTCCCTTGTGCTGTCACTACATGCCCTGGTAAAAAGTCTCTCCAGCCTTCTTGCAGGCCTTTATTCATACTTAAATCAACCTTTTAAAACTAGAAGCCAAAAAGATACATATAGATATAGAGATAAATTTTCAGAAACATAAGTCCTGAGTCCCTGCTCATGAATCAGCCTAGTACTAAAGAATTTTTAATGGGGAATGACTCATGAGAAATCTCTAAGGATTGACTTCACTGACTTAGAGATATAGATACAAGTGAGAGCCAGGAAGCCCACGGATTGTCTGCATGCTTTAAAATTTGAGTCAGCAGTCTCTGATAAGATGACTGTGTGTCATGAAATTTCAGGCCTTGTGAATTGGACTTGGACTTCCTACTTTCCACCCCCTGAATATTAACTCCAAGATTCAAGCTGAATATCTGTAGCATGAACCAGTAGAAAGTTGAGTGCAGGGTAGAAGGAAAGGAGGACTCAGATGCCTTAAATTTTAGGATTTCTAATCCAGCTCTTGGTTTGACTAACCTTACTGTATCTCATTCTTCCTATTAAGCAAACAGATTCCTGGAGGTGTTGTCTTCCTTCCTCAGCTGAATTTTCTCCCATTGGTAGAAAATCACCTGGAAAGAAAAAGTCCTGCCTTTGAATTAAACTCTTTCTAAATATTGTGAAATTCTGTCAGCAGCATCTTGAACTTAAGAGTCACTTTGGAATAGTAAATATTTTTCTTTTATGAAGTATAGGATTGCACTGGTTTTAGAGGCACGAAGGCTTTCAGGAAGCTGGTCCTTACTGGAGCAGAATTGGCAGGATTTTCAGTTGTGCTTCCCTTTCAGGCAGGTTGACCTTTATGCATTTTATCTTAAATATTGCAAATGTAGTGAAACGTATGAGAATGAGGGGCCAACTGAGTGTTTACAGTTCTGAATCCTTTGAGTTTTTCCATACAGATGTATTTTAGTCACTGAAAGTCATGGTAGCAATGCTAAGAGTAAGGTGCTCTGTCAAATCAGTGCCTAAATATATTTTGTGCTGGCCGAAAAGAAATATTTCATTTATATGAAGAAATACACTTAGAGCTACTCAAGTCTTTCATTTTCCTGAAACTGAAACTCCTAAATATGAGTACCTCTGCTTGACTGATTGGAGTAGGCTTCAGTTCAGGCTTTGGGCAAAGGCAATTTTTCTAGGAAAATACCTCTTAAAGAAACAGTGGTAGAATGCTGACTAGATATTTCCTCTGCTGCTCTGTACTGCAGAGAATCAGTGCTACTGTACTGATTTAAGCTCCTTTGAAAATGCTGTGCTGGGGAACTTAGGGTAATAACTTCCAGTATTGGTAAGGCAGGATGAGACATGCCTTGCTCTAATACTGCTGTAAATTTAGGAATCTACTAGGAGCCATGAAGCTCCTTTGAAAATATCTGCCTCAGTCATTCAAGCCAGTAGATTGCTGCTTGTGTTTTTATAAAACTATAAACATGGCGTGCATCCCATCTGCCTTGAGCTTGTGTGCCTGCCCAGCTCTTATAACACACATGCTTTTTTACTTTTAACAATTTTATCTTTGAAGTTCAATTAAATGGATCTATAGGTAAGAGGTGTTGAACTTCACGTGATCCTATGGATGGGATCTTTTTGTTTGACTCTACACACACAGAGCTGGGAATTTAAATATCTGCATTTTACCATCTTGCTTAAACTGTCTTTACTCTCTATGGAGAGCAGAAGTGTATTATTCTGCCTACTTTCACTGTACATTTTAGGAAGAAATTATTCACTCCTTTTAAGGGCATCTTTGTCTCTGTTGTAGATAACTACACTGCCAGCTTAATTTTATCATCTATCCTATGTAGTATATGTATGTTTGTTCTTCCCTGCCTCTGGATACATATCCTTATTCCTTTTAATGATGGATTTTTTTTTTTCTCTTGTCTCTGGCAACAGTTTTTTTTTTTATCCTTACAGAGCTTGCCGAACATATTTTAATGTAATCTATGTTGTAAATGGGGTCTTGTCAATATGAAAGTGTTTTCCCTGGGACAGATTGTTGTAAACTGCACAAAATGTGGGGTTTTTTCCAGCTGCCAACCACTTAAAATTTCAGGTTCAGGAGCAGCATTTTTTTTGTCAAAAAGGGCAAGAAAGAGTACCCCAGAAACTACAGGCATGTCCATCTCACTTCAGTGCCTGGTAAAACCATGGAAAAGATTATTCTGGGTAATGCTGAAAAACACCTGAAGGAAAGGGCAGTCATCATTCACAGCCAGCATGGTTTCATGAGGGGAAAGTACTGCTTGTTGAACCTGATTTCCTTCTACAACAGGGTAACCCACCTAATTCATGTTTCAAAGCCAGTTGATGTAATCATTTGAACTTCAGCAAAGCTTTTGGTAGTGTCTCTCAGAGGATCCTTCTGGACAAAATGTCCAGTCCACAGCAGGATAAACACATCCTGGGTGGGTCACCAAATGGCTCATGAGTTGGGCACAAAGTTTATTATAGTGGAAGGGGTTGACATCAGGCTCATGACCTGTCCCAACTGAGGTTCCACAGGGCTCCATCCTTAGCCCAGTTCTCTTCAACATCTTTATTAATGATTGTTGATAATTGCTGTTCGATCTGATGATTTCTTTGTTATATGCAGAGATTGTATTCTGATATTTTGTTAATTATTAAAATACGTTAAAAGTCAGTGATCTGACCCCATATGCTAGGACTTGTTAAATATATATTCTACCTGTTATGGCTTTGTTGAAAATCATGTCCAAGACAGTACTTTTGATCGTCATTTCAAGGTGCCTGCTTTCACAGTTCTGCACCCCTTGTAGGAAATCAAGCAGTTCTGCACCTTGACCTGTCTGAAGCCTGATCCCAAGAACAGTTCTTCATAGACAGTAGGCAGCTGGATTAGCAAGGAAACAATCATGACTTAAAAGTGCCCTTATAGGGTTTGTCTTGAATCAAACCTCATGAGGGTTTGTCTTGGATCAAATAATGGGCTAATAGGTTATAAATCAAAGCAATATAGATAGAATTAGAGAGGCTTTATGTTTATTATTTCACTGTATTGTGTAGCGTATCAGGATAGAACAAGGAGAAAAATGAGAGGAATACTGTGAATCACTCCTTTGTGTTGCTTTAGACCTGTTCCATAAATTATTTGATTACCTTTTCTATAGGAAAAGAATAATTAGTATTACTGACAGTAGTTGAAAGCATAGAGAAGTGTGATGGCAGGAAAATTGCTGTGATCATGAGGGAATTGTCATTTCCTAGAATATATATAGGTTGGGTCATAAGCTGACTTGGCTTGTCATTTCAGCCTCATTTCAGCTGTAATAATTAATTTATAGCCATGGTGTGAATTTGTTGATAGGACTAAGTGGACTATGGAGCAAATGACACTCAGTGCCATGAAGCAGATCCTTGGGTGGATTATGTTCTATCCAGGACCCTTTCCATTCCTTACTTATATCAGCATGTGTAAGAGTTCTGGGAAGCCAGTTACAAACGGTTCCTATTATCAGTTTAATTGTCTAAGGTTCCAAAACCACTTTTTGTCTTTGCCTGAGACTGCTTCCATTTTGTGTACACTCCTGATTCCTCTCCTACTTCTAGATCTAGCAAATTATTTTCAGAAACTGGCCTTACCACTGAGGGCCTTTTGGGAAGCACATATTTGATTTGAGTAATATCATAAATATAATAAAAAAATAATAATGATAATCATACTGAGAGCCCTTCCAGATCATCCATTGGGTCAAAAGCTTAAACTACTCCTGACCAATGAATCATCAATTCATATTCAAATTTTCACTTGAATACATGAAAATTGTGAAAGAAAGGTGCAATTATATTCTCTTCAACAGAGCATTTACATGCACATTCACATAAAGAATGTATACAAAATATCAGAATTGCAGCATATGAAATCCCTAATCACCTTAAATTATAGAATTATTTATGCATGTTATTTTTCCAATGTGAAGATGAATTAAAATTAATGTTACAATTATTTTAAACAAAGGAATTCTTTAACATGTTCATTTATCCCTAATTTTCATGAAAAAGCATTTTTTGTGCCTCAGACTTTTGCAATAGTAATTAAAATAATAAGTAGCAGCTAATTTATTTAGTTAGAAGCTGTGGCTAATTAATTTTCATCACTGGAAATGGATATTAGAAACTAAGGCAAAACATTCGAGGAATATATCAAAAGATTCATATATGTGTGTTATTTTAATTTCGTTACAGTTGAGTATAGAGGGCCTTTTGGAGTCTGCTTCTCACAATATATACTCCTGTATATAAACATAATCTACATAAAAACTGTACAAGTCCCATTTTTATCTTAGTAATACATCTTTCATATATAGACACACATGTAGGCTTCTTAATTAAAACATTCTATGGACACATGAATTCCTTCCTAAGATCTCTATTCTTTCCAAATTAAGTTTGCAAAAGACTGTTATAATTTGACCTCTAAGAAGTTAGTTAGTTTGTTTTAGTGTTAAAATTTAGTGAACAAAAAGGCACCCTCCAATCTTGCAATATGGGTGAGCTATGCTTGTCAGAGCAGGGTGTGAAGGCACCAGAAGGCACCAGAACTACTTCAGTCTTTCCAGAATCAGAATTATTTTGAATCCCAACACCAAACACAAGCAGCACAGGGAATGCAGAAAAGACTCCCCAGAAGACCATGGTCAAAAACCTGTGGGGATGAGTTTCAGAACAGGCTTTTGAAACAAAGCAATTATTTTAGGAAAGAAAAAGATACTGTACTTACTGAATGTTAAAAAGATTGAAAGATGTTCAAGTAAGAAATTTTCTGAACATTTTGAAAAGAACCTACTCTTTCTTTAGTAAAATATTTGCTCTAGCTTAGGAGTTAGGTGTTTTAAATTTAAATTGCATCTCTGTGGTATGTTTAGTAACTACAACAAAGTGATTTCTTGGCACTAGTTTGGCTTCAGTCTGATGGCTTGGCTAAGTGCATGCTAATAAAAATATTTATTCTTTGGTACAAATGAACTTTTAGAAGGATATTTTTAGACTAGGTAATGATATTCTAACTACACAATTACAGATGTAGCTGTTTGCCATCTTAAATGTCAGTAAATCTTTCAACATCTCATCTTTTTCCCCTGACTCAGCTTGCAGACAATTTTCAAGGAGAGATGGTCTGTCATGTTGATCTGTGGAATCTCAAACACAGTGAATCAATGCTCTTACATACAGAAGACCTAAATGCAATTGAGACATATACAGAAAGCAATACCTGGAAATCAGAGACATGATGATTACTTTTCAGATTAACCTAGAGAGAAGAAAGGGATGAAGGATGAACACGAGCTGACACCAAACAGATGAACACAAACACATGAGATTTACATATTTTACTTAATCTCTTAAGAGTCTAAAAAAAGAAACAGACTTCAACATTAGTCAACAGCAATGTTATCACCCCACTCAGTGAATCAGGATTGTCTCAGATGTTGAACAACAATACTGAGGAGTTTATGTGAGTTTGAGTTCACATTAAGTGGTCTTGAGAAGGGCTGCAACCCTATGAAGTGTTTCAGAGACAGAATTTATTTGCTGAATTTGGGGAGGATGGTCATCGAAGACCCTGGCTGGGTTGCTCAGGTGTGCTATGCCTGCAGAGCCAGCACTTCATTAGCTGACTGCTGGCTCTCCAGGTGCTGCCTCTGTTAGCAATGGAAGCTTCCTCGCCTCTTCCTCTCCTGAGGGAAAACCAGCATGGGTAGGGATGGCGGTGTTTAGACTTTTCCTATCAAAACTTAGTGGTTAGAGCTATTAATGGAGATTTTAATAAACACTCTTCTATGGAACTTATTTGATTTGGATTCCATTTTTTTAAACAGGTATGACATTTTAAGCATTTTCCTCCCCATGCACTGCTTTTCCAGTCACCATAGGTATGGAACCTGGAATGAAGAAAACAAAAACAAAAAGGCTGCAACATTATGAACAAGTAAGAAAGAAATATATTCTGTGTGTCATTCATGGTTTCAATGTCAAATCAAACTCTCTCTAGACTATTCTTTCACATGAAACCAGAGGATGACTGGAGAGATACAAAAGAAAGGCAGTTCTCTTTTGCAGCCCTGGTGAGAAGACACAGCTTTGTTCATATGTCTTGGCTAATACTTTTGGGCTTCTGCTGATGTATTTCAAAGAACAAGATCCTAAGCAAAGTCAGTACATCAGAGTAAAAGTAGAATGTGTACTCACTTCAAATCTCCCAACAAAGCAAATACTCTCTGGTAAGACCAGTATGAGTGGTAATGACATTTTTACACACCATCTAGGCTTTAATCTACAAAGAAGGCTGTGAAAGTAGCACAACTGCAAACATTGAAAAAGAATAAAGGCTTTTCCACCTCTCCCTCCTACGAAGTTAGCAAGAGAGTAGCAGCTAACAAGCAAACAATCTTTTTTAGTGCTAGGCAGGACAGAGATCTCCATGCTGCAACCTGTGCTTTTCTTCTTGGAAGTGAACATAAGTGCTGCAATTCATGCAGGCTGAAGGGCTGCATTTCACTCAGGTCAAGTAGCTCAGGAATCTACAGTACAACAAACCCCAAGTGGAATTATTATTCTTCCAGAGTTAAATGCAAGATGAAACCATGCTGATATACGTGGTTTGGTTTGGGGACTCTTCTACATTTGAAGTAGATGTGGAATGAGAAGCAAAAGCAGAGCTTCAGAAAGCAACATTAGGTGTCCAGTAAGCTGCTTGAGAAATTAAAGGATAATTAAATTAAGCTTAGCTCTGCTTCATATTATATACAATTTGTATAAAGCAAATGTGTACACATGGCTGTTCCACTACATACTACATTGAGATATTGCTCCTCAAACTTTTCCTTCATTGCATTTTGCTTAGTATGCTATCTGTCACTTGCATTAACAATAATATTGCAGCAGATTTTTTACCCCATAATGAACATTTGCATTAAAATGTTTATAAAAGATGTCTGAAGGGTTCACAATGACCAAGTGTCTCTGAAAATAGCATGACATGGTTTTGAATGAAAACTGTTTAAAGTAGAGTTGAAATGAAACACATTATATCATACTACATCATACTGTAAATATTGGCATTGTGAATGCTATTTTTGCTGTTCTATCTTTACTAAATGAAACATCCACAGAATCACAGAATGGTTTGGATTGGAAGGGACCTTAAAGATCAGACTGCTTGCTAGGGGCAGGGGCACCTTCCACTAGACCAGGTTGCTCAAGGACACATCCCACCTGGCCTGGAACATTTGCTGGAATGGGGCATTCACAGCTTCTCTTGGCAATCTGTGCCCGTGCCTCATCATCCTCACGTTAAAGAATTTCTTCCTAATATATAATCTAAACTTACCTACTTCAGATTAATGCCATTATTCCTTGTGATATCACTGTACGCCCCTTTATAATGACCCTGTGTCTCTCTATTGCAGGCTCATTTTAGGTACTGTAAAATACTGTAA
This sequence comes from Pyrgilauda ruficollis, assembly GCF_017590135.1. Classification (NCBI taxonomy): domain Eukaryota; kingdom Metazoa; phylum Chordata; class Aves; order Passeriformes; family Passeridae; genus Pyrgilauda; species Pyrgilauda ruficollis. The sequence continues at coordinate 718,516 of NW_024519207.1, read as the reverse complement.
GGTTTCCCCAGAGTCTTTTCTTCTCTTGGCTTAAAAGCTCCAACTTTCCCAATTGTCTTCATTTGAGAGGTGCTCCAGCCCTCTGATCATCTTAACAGTTCTCATCTGGACTCTCTCCAACAATTCCATTCAAAATTGTTTTCATGCTTAAATTAATTACCTCAGAATAAGAATTAAATTGCACAACAACCAAATTCATGTATCTTTTTCCTGGGGTTCCATTTAAGCTTTAAAAGTATGCTTCTGTACACAGACAGAAACACATGCTTTCCTAGTATGAGCTTTAAGTTAAGTTTGCCTCTATTTAATGTACCGTTGAATGAGATTTAATGAATCGTGACTGAAAAGTAGACTTCCGGGGATATGTCACTGTCAACACACTCTGTCTCTCTGACATGTTGTCATCAGTGATTGTGCTTACCCTGGATGAATGGTCTTATGTTCTTTTCTAACACATAATTCCTGATCTGGCATGCAAAGTTAACAGAAAAAACAAACACATAACAAGTAAAAAATGATGGGACCTGTGCTAGTTCCTGCCATGCTATGCCGTGCACTCCAGTTCCTTTTCCTGACTGACTAATTTGTCAGGCCGGCTGATTTCTTCTAAATTAAATTATGAGGTATTTGAAAAGTGAAATATGAGCCTACTGCCTGGAATTAACTGAAGTCCTTTATAAATTATAGATCTGATCTGCAGTAGAAAGACATCAAATAGTTGAGGATAATAATGCATTTCTGTGGTTTATTAGATTGCTGGGTGTGTATCCATGCAGGAATTGTTAGAGCTAGAAAGCATCTGTTGAAGTCAAAGGAGAACATCCTTTTTTTTTTTATTATTATTTTTTCAAGTGAAATTAACTTTATATCTATTACAGAAATGGTTTCACTGTGCTGCCCTTTCACTAGCCAACAAAGCCACTGACCACATCAGCTGGAATATAGTCAGATTGAAGTCTGAATGGGAAAAAAAAAACCTGAACAGTTTCAGTGAGAATATTTGACCACAAAAATTTCAGATTTCCATGCTTTCTTTTCTTATTTATTCACTAGTGCATCTTCAGGAGGAAAACCAGCAGTTTCCTACAATTATGTCCCCAACTCCAACAAGCCTAGACTCAATAAGAAGGACACCCACAATTGCTTAAAAATTAGGAAATCCTTACAGTTAGAACTCCTGTAGAACTCTGTTTCTCAAAACATAAAAAGTATTTAAGAAAAAATTCACAACTTGGTAAACATACTAGAGTGTAATCATTCTGACTGTCACAATTAGTCATTCCTTAAGACAATCATATCTTTGGCAAAGAGTAAAATAAAATTATGTAATTAATTATAATTATCAAAGCCATTTAGCTCTGAAGAAAGAGAATCTGTAACACTTGCTTTACCAATCCTGTCAAAAATCAGTGGTTCAATTATAGTGTTTTGATCAAACATTATTCTATTTTTTTCAATCTTCCAAAGTAAAATTTGCATTTTTATGTCAATATTTAAGTTTCTAGTGGACTATGAATTCTAGTAATAGGAACTTTCACAAATCATGTCAGATTAGTTAGATTTTCAGTATCTGAGACATTAATTGATTTATCTGAAAAAAATTTTGCAAAGAAGTTACGGTGGATGTTTTTTTTCAGGACTTGTTTACATGTGTTTTACAAACCCAGAAGATGATATCGTCGAGAACAAACTGATCTCATGCAGATTTCAGTAAGACTACTCCATCACCTGCAGTGAAATGTCCCTGATATGTGCCAAAGCAAGACATGAACCAGGCTGAATTTTCAGTCCATCACTGCTCATCATTGGCCTCTCAGTGCTTCTGTTCCTTCTTGTCTAGCCAAGCATCTGTTGCCAGCACAAGCTCAAAAGGATTAATGAATCATGCATTTTTTGCATTATATCCAAGATTTTCACGCACAGATTTTTGACTTGATCATCTCTGTATGCTTGCTTTTATTTCACCTTATTGTTAAACACACTCTTGCTGCTTTTGTCTGACAAAGGCTATAAGGCACTCAGTCAAAATGATGAAGAATATTAGAAAGAAAAAATCCTAGCATGTAAAGATACTGGATCTATGAAAAATCATAACAGCTCTGTCTGGGCATGCCGGGGGATATAACATCTAATGTGTACTTAGGTCCTTTCATTTCTGTCAGAAATATTAAACATTTTTAGAGAAAAATTGAAAAAGAAAATAGTATCAGAATATCTTGCTCAAACTTTTTGCAATTCTTGATTTAATTTCCTTTTTTATTTATTTTTAAAAAAATTTTGAAGATTGACACTTTATGTTCTGCTGTATATTTTAAGGTGCAGGAGTTTAAAATATTTAGTAGTTCATGTAAACATTCAGCACAGATCTAATATAATCCCAAATGTCTTGATTTCTGAGGTTTTTTTTCCAGTTTGGTTTTGAATATAAAAAAAGCTCTGTGATTTAGATAGTGGCAAATTTGTTTACAGAGAGAGAGCATGAGAGCAAGAGTTCTGCATGACTGTGCAAAAACTAGGAATCACAGAACAAAGGTTTATGTCTTAAATTATGTGGAATCTGTTCTGGAATTTATTTTTCACCAGCTGATCATCTGACCCAGAACAAGATAAGCAAAGTGATTTTGCAAATTGTAACACACACCCTTATTGCATATTTTGACTCACCAAGAGGAGAATGGTTTCCCTTTTTTTTTGACATACATAATTATTAACACATCAGTAGATATTGTAACCAAAATCTGATTAATGCTATTAAATATATATTGAATGTATATGAAAATGTGCCACTTGGCAGTATGTTGTTGGAATCACAGTCCTGAATTTAGATACACCAGAAATCACAGAAATTAACTGCCAGGAATAAGTATGGTTTTTTGATTCTTGAACTTATGTCCCTTATAAATAGCAAAGCTTGGGCTTCCTAATCTGACTGAAATAGAAATGAGTGTAACAAGCAGTAATACATGAACTATATAGTAACATCTGAATATTTCTTTTTTCAAATTTTGATTTAATATATCTTAGTGAGAAATGGATGTTTAAACAAACCCACCCCAGCATGAGGAAAAGAATCTGTAAATAGCCTGTAGAAATAAAATCAATGTATATAAATAGAAGTACTATATGATAGTTTAAACAAATATTTCTTTGAAAAATAATTGTACTGACTGGATCATGGACGTTTGTAGTTTGTGATTTACTGATTGGCTGTTGTTGAACTCTGTGCTTTTCATTTCAGTGGACTTTTCATCCCCTCTATCTTATGTCTTGAAGGTACAATCCATTGTTTATTCTGGATATACCATATGATAAAACATTTTTGACATGTAGTCCAAACATCCCGTGAAAGATAATCTTTTTAGATTGTGGGAGGTCTCTTTGCTGCTACATGTTGTGATTCAGAGTAATAAATGAAGGATATGTAACAGCATGTGGGGAGGCACTGGGACTACAAAGGAGTATCTTTGTAACAGCATACCTCATGGAAGGTTCAGAAATTGTCTGGACACTGTTGTCTTCGTAGTTTTAGGGTTAGAGGGGTGAGGTCTGAAGGAGTGGGTAGGAGAAATACGTTTTTAGAATTAAAATCTATCTATTTTCTGTAATAACTGAATTTTCAGGACAGAGTATTAAAAAAACAGAACCAAAAACTCTGAAGTTAAAATTTTCACAAGTGGCTTTTTTGTCTAATATGTTTCCCTCTGTATTCTAAAATAAGAACTTTAGCTCTGATCTCAGAGTGATCAATCAAATAATATATGTATGCTTTTGAATATTGCTTTTTGACATAATTGAAGAAATTAACATTACTCAACTGTTATGTGCTAACAGTAACTTAGAGGACAGAAAACTATAAAATAGTGTGGTCCATCTAGGAAAAACATAGGTCAGTGAAATCAAGAGGAAATGGTCATCTTGGGGTGCTGGTACATGAGAAGCTTGAAGTGACCCAGCTAGGTCAAGGGGGAATGGCTGTAAACTGACAGAAGGTAGTGTCAGATGCATGGAAGGAATTGTTTCCTATGAGGGTGGTGATATACTTCCAGAGGTTACCCTGAGAAGCTGTGGATGCTCCATCCCTGGAAATGTTCATGGTTGGGCTAGATAGTGCTTTGAGAAACCTGGTGGAAAGGAAGATGTTCCTGTCCATGTCAGAGGGATTGGAACTAGATGATCTTTAAGGTCCCATCTAAGCCAAACCATTCTGTGATTATATGATGACCTAAATATGGATATTTTATTTCTTAAGTGTAAAAGTAAAGATTCTGGTAACTACTGCGGTGAAATTTTCAGATGAATATAAGACTAGTCCAAGGAAATTGAAGCTGTATTGCAATTACCAGATCTATATTTCATCTGTGAAAAGAGCTGCTGAGAGTGGGCTGCTGTGTAGTTAGCTACCAGTGAAGGGTGGGTGGAAAACCAGCACAGAACAGAAAGTCTGTGAGGCTGAAAAAAACTATTGTGCCTTAAGAATGATCACTGGAGGAAAAGACTGTGAACTGTAAGGAAACTGAAAGAGATCACTGTATAATTGTGAGGCTGAAAAAAACAACACGTAAGGCAGAAAATTGGGTGGCAAATATCTGATATTTATTCAAGATCATGGTGATATTTTCAGTAGTTTCTTTTATACAAATAATTCATCTTTCACACATTCCATTGTTTAATCTCAATATTTATTTCAAAGTGGTATTAACTTCTTTGTGTAGCTAATGGCATTCCAACTTCATAGTGACATTATCCTGATCACCCTTCAGTCTGTGATCACTTCAGGATGTGTTTTGTCTGAATGTTCTGGAAAATGAGGGGTTCTGGGTCAAGACTATGCAAGAGAAAGAGCATATACCATATATAGAGGCAGTCTTAAAAATGTCTGTAAATTATCTTAAAATAAGCATTTCCTGAAGAAAAATGTGAAAAGAATTTGCAAATTTGAATCTTGATTTCCAATCCATATTCTAAATCTGAGTTTAAAAATTTTTTGACTTACAGGGTTTTAGGGGGAAGTGAGAAAGACATTTTTGTTATGGATGAGATCTTTCTTGTCCCATGAAAAATCTAGTAGGCATAATATTTATTTGGATTTATTATAAGGAAAAAAATGTATTGAAGTTGAAAATATGAAAACCATATAATCATAATTAGTTATAATATCTACACATTTGCATATTTTTAAAGTATTGGTTCCAAAAATAAACTACTCCCTTTCAATTATGAACATTATCTCTGCCATGAGCCATTATATTATTGAACCTTTCTTGGTACCAATACTGCAAGGGATACTTGAAGCAGCAAAATAAAACACTTTATTATAATGAAGGGTAAAAAAGAAACAGTAACCTACTGTTCCACATTACATACCTGAATACATAATTGTGACTATTTTTAACCTCACTATTCTTCAAATTTATATAAAAGTAATTTTTTTTTTTACATTCAAAACCTAATTCATGGGAAGAATTTCCAAGAAACAGGCAATAGATTAACTGTCTTGAAATAGACTCTTGAAGTGTATGGAGGGAACAAACCACCAGGAGTTTTGCCTGCACATCACATGAATTTGTCTGCACATGAATTTGAATGCACTTTGTTTGCAACATTTATAAACTTCTACACTTTGTGTCCCTCACTCCTCCCCAGATCAAAGTGGGAAAATACTTAGTGCATGTCCATCTGAGCAAACTGGTGTTTATGCACTATGTCATATGCCATAATGGGCAACTATAAATAAATGGATTTTGAAAGAAATCTGCATGAAGCCAAGGGTCCGATCCAAAAATGGATTTATGTGCTTTAAGAAAGACTTGGAAGGATTTAGTGCCCTATTGATCCTGAGAACTGCTAAGTTGCATCTGTTTAACTCCAGAGGTGGTTAAAAAAACTGTATTATCATCTATTTTTGAACACTGCATGTCACCAGATGCCATGGCCTGGTTCTAGTTGTGCCTCAGTTTGACACAGTGATTGTGCCATTGAGTGTTTAATTCATGCTTAGTATGTGGTGTCTGATCATAAAATGTCTTTGGGCCCTTCAAGATAGGAAAAGAACTGTGACTGTCTCTCATGGGAATCAGCTGAATCAGAGGATAACATCCTCTCATAGGATTATAAAATCATAGAATGTTGTAATGGTTTGGCTTGGAAGGGACCTTAAATCTTATTTAGTTCCAACCTCCCTTGGTGTCCCAGGGACTCCTTCCACTTGACCAGGTCACTCAAAGCCAAATCCAACCTGGCCTTGAACACTTCCAGAGATGGGGCATCCACCCGTTCTCTGGGAAACCTCTGCCAATGTCTCCCTACCCTCACAGTAAAAAATTTCTTCCCAATATTTCATCTAAATCTATCCTCTGTTCATTTAAAGCCTTTACTCCTTGCCCTATCACTACGTGCCCTACATGTAAAAAGTTCCTGTACAGGTCTTTTGGGGGTCCCCTTTAGGTGCTCAAAGGATGCTATAAGGCCTTCCCAGAGCCTTCACCAGGCTGAACAACCCCAATTCTCTCAGCCTGCCCACACAGGAGATCTGTTACATCCCTGTGATCATCTCTGTTGCCCTCCTTGGGACTGAGTCCAACAGGTCCATGTCCTTCTTATATCATGATCTCTTCTCTGTCCATTGTAATATTTGTAAGAAGTGTCTCAGTTTCAGAGGAAAGTAAGGAAAATCCTCCTGGGCTAGCTAGCCTTGTGAGGAGATCAGACACTGAGGGGGAAACCAAAGTGACCTAGAAATAACTCAGAGAGCAGAAAGAATCCATGCTGCTCTGTCCATCTTCTCTAAGTGCTGTAACACCCAAGCTACTGTGGAAAGGGCAGCTGCAACATTTCAGGTAAGGTTTTAAAAGAGCAACCTTTGATTCATTTGAAAAGGAATGCACTTAAAGCTCCACAAGAAAGGTCCATGGATGAACACCTAGGCAAATAAAAAGTTTCCTCACAGTCCTGACTATCACATATTGAATAGGAAAATTGAAGTCCCGCCCACCAGTTCCAAGGCAGCCAGATCAGATTTAACTGTAGAGAGCCCACTTCCCGATTGTCCATGTGGGTGCAAGAGCCTACTCTATTGCTCAGAAACCTTCATTTACATGTCAGTGAAAATATCTGCATTTCAGTTTTTAACTCCATTTTCATCTACCATCTGATGGCAATTGCTGATTTAGAGTTCTGTCTTGGCTTATCTTGGGTTGGTTCTTTAACAGAACCTGTAAAAGCATGGTGCTGTTTCATAATAACCTTTTTCTCAATGGCATTTTTTCTCCCTTAGTCACAATGACACCTCAAAGAATATTCTGTTTCTGTTGGATTTTAATCAGAAAATAAGAGCAAGAAATTTGATGTGCTGTTTTTGAGGACTTTTATTCAGGCTGCCAATTTCTCCAGTGCCTAACAATCTTCAGGGGTACGAGTGAATGTGTACAAGATGACCGAACCATTTCCTGAGGAAATACACACAGACAGAAATAGGCAGAAATGAGCCTTTTTATTATATTTTTGTTGAAGTTTTGTTCTTTGGTCCTTGGCAATCAAAACTGCATGCCAGATAATTTCAAAATTATCCCTTGTCACAACAAAAGATATATCAGGAGCAAATAAGCCTGATTTCAAAATGTTTTTTCCTACTCCTCTGTAGGAAACAGCTACTCTTTCCTACTACTCTTCCTACTCTTCTGCATTAAAGGAGCTCTCTCCAGCTTCTACAACTTACCTACATTTGTGAAAAAATAACTTATAGCATGGTTACCCCATTTAATCAACATAATGCTTCTGGTATAGAAACAGTGTCATAAAAGCCATTTTAAACTCTTAATTTGAAATTAAATTAGTGCATCTTCTGTTGCTATACTGGAAATCCAGGAAATTTAGAAAGGCTATCCAAGATTTTGGTATCTTCATCCCAGATATTAAAAAAAAAAAAAAAAAAAAAAAAAACAAACAAAAAACCAGTTCTGCACTAGTAAAAGAGACATGCCAAAATTCCAACCTGGGCATAGCACACCCATGAGCATGGGACTGCTTGCATTGGCAGAAAGGTATAAAATGTTAGAAAGACCATAAAAAGCTTTATTTAGTCAGAAATGTGTCTTTGTGTTAATCCAGCTTAAGAGCCTTTTTTGAATTTTGTGGAAGCAACAATTAGATGGAGAAAATAGGAGCTTTCACCTCTGAAGTGCATATAATTAATCACTTCATTTTCTTTCTTCCTATCCTCTGTTGCCACTTTATGTGAACATTGAAATAAATCAATTCCAAAAGTATTTTTAACTGCATTAAAAATAATGCTTGAATAATACTTCATTGTTTAAGCATTCAGTCTAGCAAACATCTGGATGGAAAAGGGCATTTCAGAAAGCACTACAAATGCAGAGGTGAAAATAGATGATGACAAGTATGAAGAATGTAATTGTAATATTTTAATTACCTCTAAAGTGTAGCTGCCTTTTCCTGATGGTGGACTGGTATGCTGGTAAGTCAATGATATAAATTTATTTCTGACTGCTAATAAAGTTTTGCTGCAAATTTAAGCAATATTAAATGAAATCTTTATAAAATATCTCATAATACAAAATAAAAATGTTGTATTTGAGCATGCCATAACAATTTATGCAAAAAATTACAAAATTATAATGCATTTTGTCAAAAACAATAATTTCTTTTTCATACAAGAGAAATTGATTGATTCAGATTACTAGTTCACAAATAGAGAATGAACATCCCTTTACTGATGAAACAAAAATACACTCAAGTAAAGGAAAAAGAGTTTATTAGGCAGTTTCCCATTACTTTTTCTCATGCCTGGAGTAAAAGAGGGGAGACTTCACTTTGCTCTATAACTACCTAAAAGGGGGGTGTAGTGAGGCAGGAGTCTGTCTCTCCTCCCAGGTAATAAGATGAGTAGTATATGCTTGGATACTTGTGTATCCGAGTATCCATGTTTCTAGTTTTATTGGTTTTTTCATTGTAAAGTCAGTTGCAATATAATGTAAGTGCTTTTTATATTTTAAGGGGTTTGGAGCTTTCATTAGCCTAGCCAGATATGAGGTGTTTGTGGGCAAATGAACTCTGTGGCACAAACAGAAAACTCTGCCAATGAGATAAAGAAATAAAACTTTTCTAAGGCAGCAAATTGCTTCATTTGTCTAAAGAAAAGGCTGCTGAATTATCTCCTACTCTCTGCTAGACAATCTTCTCTGCTGCTGTTGTCTGGAAATGAATTACCTTCATGTTATAAACAGATTTGTTTGAAAATATGCTCAGATGGGTTGAATAGGTCTTCAGGGTCTACTGGAAGAAAGATGGACTATATGCAGATGATGGGTATATCTTAAGGGTAGGCATTAATCATTAAGCTTTCCCACTGCACTTTTCTCTAGAACATCTAAATTGTGTCTAGGTGAATATAATAAAAAGCATTCTGACAATAAATTTTAAAAAGAAATAAATTAAGAAGAAGATCTGCTTTAAGACTTTGTATAAGAAATTCAAACAATTGAAAACAATTGAAAACAATTGAAATCTATTCCAATACAGAGATATATATTTAACTTATTATCTTAGAAACCAAGTTGGGTGTGGCTTTCAGTTGTGGGGATTTTGTTTCAATTTTCAATCAAATATCCATTCCAGATGCATAAAAATAGTTCATATAATTCTCACAACATGAGGCTGGAAGAGGTGCCTAATTAATACACTTAAGCATTCGATAAATCCATTTTTCTAAACATACATATGTTTAAAATTTTCAAAAACACATAGTGAAAAATTCAGGCAATAAACCATGCTATTTGTTCCAGGATTGAAGTACATACTGTCATTTAAATGTGTTCTTCTTTTATGTTTCCTTGAAAAATTATTTTTCTCCTACCCCAATTTCCAGGATTCATAGAATCATAGAATATCCTGAGTTTGAAAGAATACACAAGGATAATTGACTCTCCACAAGACAGCTTGAACAATTGGGTGCATTCTAATATTTTTATATCCATCCTATATTTTGGAAATCCAGATGCACACAGTACTTGAGGTGAGGCTGCAACAATGCTGATTACAATGTGAAAATCACTTCATCCACCTGGTTAGCTATACTGGGCCTAATGTACCACAGGATACAATTGTCCCTTTGGCCATCAGAACACATGGTTGTCTCCTACTGAGCTTGCCAGAACTTCTTTCTGCAGGGCTGCACTCCAGTCTTTTGCCCTCAGTTTATACTTACATCCAGGATTACAACATCCTATGTGCAGGATCTGGCATTTGCACTTGTTAAAATTCCTGTGGTTGGTGACTGCCCAGCCCTTTAATCCATGAAGGTCTCTTTGTAAGGGTCTCTCTACCCTTGAGGAAGCTCAAGAAGTCCTCCTAATTTAGCTTAGTTGACAAGCTTAGTGTGTATTAAATTCCAGCATCCAGGTCTGATAAAAATGTTGATGGGAACTTGCCATAAAATTGAGCCCTGGAGAGCAGCACTAGTGACTGGCCACCCACCAAAAGTTGCCTTACTTACTGCAACTGTTTGTGTGAGTCAACACAGGCAGTCAGCTGGGGCAACCACAAATTTGTGGCTAGAATGAATGGAGTAAATTTATTTTTGCTGTCTTGTTAGCCAGGTAAAGCAATACCTAGGCAGAGGCTCACAATCAGAGATACATGCTCTGTTAAACAGGGTCCATGCTAGAAGTTTCCCAGCCTGCTGTTCACACAGACTAAACAAGACTTATTCCCAATTGCAAGGTCACTTGAGCAATTTCCAATCTCCTCACCAACCTCTGCTTTTTAACCTATGTCTCCCAACACTTTTTGGGTCCAACTCTTCAGCCAATTGGTCACAAATTTCATTGTATGCATGAATGGATAGTTTTATTTAAGGATATAAAGAGTATAAAAAACCTTTCCAAAAACAAAACAAAACAAAACAAAAACCAAAAAACCCAAACAAACAAACAACCCTAGATGAACAAACAAACAAAAACCAAACAAATGAAAAAACAAACAAAAAACAAAACAAAAAACCCCTATGTCTGCTACCTTCTCTTTATCCATTAGTCAGATAACCCTGTCATAAAATTAAATTAAGTTAGTGAAGTATGATTTTGCCTTCATGAACCTATACTAACTTTGAGTGATGAGTGCATTGTCTTTCAAGTGCTTTTCAATAATTCCCCCAACAATCTTCATAATTTTACCAGGCACTGAAGTGATACTGACAAGCTTATAATTATCAAGGTCTTCTTTCTTGCCCTGTTGAAGATTCTAATAACATTTGCTAGCTTCCAGTCATGTGGAACCACTGCATATTCCCAGAATCATTGCTAAATAACTGAGAGAGATCACTCAACAACATCAGCCAGATCTTTCAGTATACTGGGATGAAATATCATTCTTTCCAAATTAAACCATTAAATGTTAGAAAACTATTCTAGTTGTGTACTTAATCTGGTCTTGCTGAGGAAATGGAACAATTTTACTCTTATCCCAGCCCCGGTGTTTATTCTCTTATCTGTAGAATTATAAAGCTGCAGGGAATACAAGTATTACAGGTAATCCCCCCCCAACCCATCAGGATATACATAAAAAAATTTCTGACAGAAATCCATCTAAAACAAAGTGATCTAGACTCTCCAAGCTCATTAGAAAATCTACACTTGTTCTATGATATCTTTAGAACATTTTTTCCTTTGTATCACCCACACATTTCTTGTAAAAGTTAAAACTAAATATAAGTAATGCTTCACAGTGCTCCAACATTTTTTTGAGCAGGCAGCTATCATTAATGCAGTTCTTGAAGGCACCAAAGAGCATCAGATGCTGAGCAGCTCTTAAAATAAGTCCATACCATGTTCAAAATTCACACAGATTTCACTACCAAACTGCAACAACCAAATAAGTAGATCTCATTTAATTAGTAGTCATATTTTGCTCCACGTTTCTACAAGTCATCCCTAATGAGGTAGTGGAATACTGAAAAAGTTCTGTTGTACACATGCAAACATGGAGTTTTGGAAGCATTGAGTAAGGTACCTGTCTTATTAATGCTGCCTTATAACTCCTCAGATGTTACTGGATAGTGAAAAAGTTGATGAAAACTAGGGAATGTGATATGGGTATTGCCCAACCCTTTTTGTGGAAATGCTGAATATTTAAAACCTAAATTAGCAGAATTTGAATAATTTAAATAAGCTACAGTGTTAAGTAATGTTCATTATTGTAACACCAACTTTTTGGCATGTGCACTGATAGAAAAGTTATTTTTTGTGAGAAGAACTTATAATGCTTTTGTCTCAGTTTATTCTGTGTTTCCATTCAGATTGCCTGGTGGACCTTGTTGATAACTACAGCATCTAACTTGTATGCAGAATCATTTTTCAAAATATTAGGCTATGTATAAATTTCAGAAAGTCTTTCCTTATACATATGGAAACAAAACTAAGACACTCTATCTCAAGCATGTGGAAAATATCTCTATCGTTTCTTTTCTATTTTGGCTTCTGCATTAAAGTAGACCATTAAGGATTTAAGTGGGTTTTTCCCCCAACCTTCAGAGCTGTAACGTTAATGAAACTCTTCCCTACCCTAGGAGTTGCCAATGCCTAGCACAGGATGCTCAGTGAAGGGGTTGCTCACTCACTTTCAGTGAGGTACTGGCAATTCACGTAAATGTTAGCTGCAATTACTGCTTAGGTCTGTGATTGTGTGTGTCCTGAAATTACTTTTGCCTAGTGTGAGTTGAAAAAAATAATTTTTTCCTCTAAAAGAAGTGTTAGTTCAAAACCCAAATACCCTTTCAAGCCTTGATCTAAAATGGAAATAAATATTCTATGACTATTTGTTAATTGATAGGCAAGTTATTATGACAGATATTGTTTCCTATTAGTCAGATCATTAGCAGAGATCCAAAAATTTTATGCTTTAAAACCCTCTTAGAAATGTTGTGATCCTACATTTCTTTCTCCTTCTACTCCAAAAGATATAGGAATATTGTATTTATACAAAAAATTGTGTACAAGGCCTATTAATGATTCCTTTTGTAAAGAAATTTAATGTTTCTCTCTCACTGCACCGTTCCAACTATCTCAATAACCAGAGTCTACTAAATGGGGCATTCTGCACTACAAATAAGAATAATCTTTCTTTCTAAGAGATAACATGACAGTATCACTACAATTTCAGTACTGTTTTACACCAAAATTAATGTCTGCATTTTAAAGCAATATGGACACAATATAGCAAACATTGATTTTCAGTAATGTATATTAGCAATTTTCAGACTGTAGGGCATCACTAGATGTCTGAGTTCCAGCCTCTTCAAAATAATCTTTTTAATTATCAACTTTACATGTAAGAGATGGTGCATTTCCAATGAGAAGGAAGATGCCCCAAATCACTGTTTTTGTTTTCAGCATGTATAGTTGTGGTTACACTTTTGTGATTTAAAATTGTTTTTGAAAAGGAAATTTCTTTCAAGTGAACAAAGTGATTTTTTTTTTCATTTCTTACCCAAAAGGAAGATTTTAAAATGAAAATGAGTAATGGTTTTGGTGTGCTTCAGTGTCAACCAGCTTGTCCTGTCAATAACATTAATCATGTTGATATACTCACTTGATGGGTGTTGTTTTCCTAATCTCTTCTCAGTGCTTTTCAAATGAGAACACATGTACAAGAAAGCTGTGTTTTTAAGGTTATGGTGCAAAACTACCTCAGGAGTGCCCCCATCATTTTGTTTCCTTGCACAAATGTAAAACATTCTCAATTTATACGTATATATACATGCATGGAAAAAAGTGTGTGAAGTTACCTGGCAGATATAGAGAGGGAAAACAAACCCTTGGCTTCAATGTTATTTCAATGCTCCCTTTCCTGTTTCAGGCATGTTTGGTGCACATTACAAACTACTTCCATGCAGCCCTTGAGATCAGAAAAGCTACAAAACAGGAAATCTCCAAAAGGTGATAAATAAGAAGCAGTTGAAATAGGGCAAAATCACACAGCTTGATCCAGAAGACATCATCTGTCCATGCTATTTTGAGCCCTCCTATCCATGATTTTCCTGAAGAAATTATGACTAAGTATTTGCTGGATCCAGCTTCTAATTAACTTCCCAGCACTGTTGGCTTAGCACAGCCTTCACCTGTGGGATGTTCTGAACTGAGTAGCCTGGATTTCATTTACGTCAGCATTTGGCCTGACTCATTGTATCTGAAGAACTGAAGGAAGGGAATAAATGGGTACATTTTCAAATGCAAATTTGCTCAGCACTCAGCTGCCCTCATGCTTTTAAAACACTTTGTCTAAAAATTCGTTTAGTCATGGCATAAAAGCCCTTGCCCTGTTTATGCTTTCCTTGCTTTGTAAACTGCCCCACTGACACCCGTTGAGAGGTGTGTGGCATGAAATCTTTTATTACAATATGTCCTTAGCTGTTTCAGGAACTATAAGGCATGAACAACAGAATATGATTTCCTACTGGAAATGCAATAGTACAAAACAAAACAAATCTGCCTAAAATGTCTATTCCTCAGATTCAGATAAATGGACTTTACAGAGAAAACTTCCAATGGCATACTAAAAAAGATCCAACAATTCAATCTCCTAGGTTGTTTTTTCTGCTTCTTTTCTAAAATCATGTTTTCAAGAGACCTTTCTTCATCTTTTTCATTACCAAATTTAATGTTTTTTAGGGATATAATAAATAAATAGTAAAAGGCATTTCAGTGCAGAGTCTCACAAATTAAACAGAAATTCTTGCCATGAAATGTGTATCTCCTTGTGGGGTACACGCCTGAACCCAGTAGACTCAAGGTCCAAGGTTGTTTAGGGACATCTTGAGGGGAGAAGAGGAAAGATACACAATCTGACCATGTAACTCCAATTTTTAAAGTAACCATTGTGCTTTCAGAGAGACTTTAGAGGAGAGATTAGAGGAATAAACCAACAAAACTGTTGAAGGCAGTGTGGTGCTGTTAGTGCAAGGTGATTGTGTATTAAAAGGGAGTGAGATCCTGAGGGTAGGCTATGCTCCAGTGCATAATATAATCTGATTTGTAAACTTCCACCATTTACTGATCATTATATTGCCTAAACGAGTTAATTTAACAGATAAATTGAATAGGTGTCCTAAGAGCCTAGTTGCTGAATGATGGGAAATATGACCCTTAGGGAGAAGATGACTAAAAAAAATCTTGAGTTTTGTAAGCAAAGCTGGTTTTTCTTCATTTGCTCCCTATCAACCTTGTCCAACATTTACAGTGTAAAATGTTCTGAGTCGATGCATTTAATTCTGAACATACAGGATAATCAGGATTTTGGCCATAACAAGCCTCAGGCAGTGCTACAGGCTGGAGGAAGTGGTGCTGGAAAGCTGCCCAGTAGAAAAGGACTCAGAGCCGTGGGTCAACAGCAGCTGAACATGAAGCAATTGTATGTCTACGTGGCCAAGACAGCCAGTGGCATCCTGGCCTGTATCAGCAGTAGTGTGGACAGCAGGACCAGGGCAGGGATTTTCCCCCTGTACTCAGCTCTGGTGAAGCCACATCTCAAATCCTGAGTTCAGGTCTAGGGCCCTCACTACAAGAAGGACATTGAGGTAGTGGAGCATGTCCAGAGGAGGACAACAGAGCTGGTGAAGGGTCTTGAGCATAAATCTTATGAGGAGTGGCTGGGAGTGTTTAGTCTGGAGAAAAGGAATTGCAGAGGAGACCTTATTGCTTTCTACAACTGCTTGAAAGGTTTAGCAAAGTGGGCATTTTTCTCTTCTCCCAAGTATCAAGTAATAGGACAAGCAGAAACTGCCTCAAGTTTCAACATGGATGGTTTAGACTTTATCAGGAAAAGTTTCTTCATGGAGAGGGTTATCAAGCATTGGGAAAGGCTTCCCAGGGAAGTGGTAGAGTCACCATCCCCGGAAGTATTTAAGAGATGTGTATATGTGGCACTGAGGGACATGGTTTAGTGCTAGGCTTGGCAGTGCTGGGTTAGCAGTTGACTTTGATGATCTAGAAGGTCTTTTGCCTAAATGTTTTTATGATTCTAAGTACATGGGAATTCTTGCCTAACTTTTTTGAGCACTATCTCAACATCTTAACCATGTACCTACTTATCCTGTCTCATAGAAATGGGGAGATCTAGTAGTCTGTGTAACACAGGATTTTGTAATCTAGGGTAAACAGCTAAATTTAAATTCTCCTCTCATATATTTTTCTACATACCTAATCTGTAAATTCCTTGAAGTGAATAAGATAATGCTGGTGTAAAAAGAGGAAAAGAGTACTTTAGCTCTTGTGAAGCGTCCTTTTAGAAAATACTTTAAAAGTGTAGAGCTAATTGAGCTTTGAATGGTTAAATATTTTTATTGTGGAACAAATAGAGTCTTTGAAAAAGGCTTTTTAACTTCTGCTCTGTAATATTCAAAATGACTCTATGGGAACTAGCTCTTTAAAAACCCCCAAAACCAAACAAAGGAAACTGAACTCTCCTTCTCCCCCAGAACCTTAGGGGTTCAAATTAAGTCAATCAAAATCAAGACCTTTTGTGGGCTGAGGGTAAATGCTGTTTTCCTCTGCAATCTGTGACCTCAAATAGGCCCTTTTCTTTCTAATCACATGCTTTACATGCTGTGAAGAATAAAATGCATTTAATTCTTTGACTCAGCCTCCCTTTATGCCTACGTGAAAGAGCTGCGGAAAACTGCAGGTGAAGTTATATAGAAAAGAATAAAGCAAAAAGTGGTTTCATGCTCAGTCCCCTATTCCTAGGGTCCTTGTAAGTGTACACACAGCATGTGAGACTCTCCACAGTGATACAATTGAAGGGTTTGAAAGAAATAAAGTTCTGGAATAATGAGGAAGGAAAAGAGCTGCATTTTATTTGCTTAGGGTGGAAGAAAATCTATGCATGACTCTAGGGCTGCCTTTTCAGTGTCCATTACATTAGAACTGCTCACTTTGAAGAGACCTGCAGCAATCATCTAGTCCAACTGCCTAAACAGCAGCACAGCCTTTCCACCAGAGCAGTTGCATCATTTCCCACTGACATTTGGGAAACTGGAACTCTTTTTTGTGCCATTTGGCAAAGCAGATTGCGGCGTATGTGCCATGACTGTTTGAGTTTTTGTCAGGGAACTTCTCTTCTGGACCCTTTCCTATGTGTCTACCTGTGGCTAAATCTAAATTTTTCATGGTTTTGGTAGAATAACAATGACTTCTAGCCTCTGCTACTCTTCAGAACAAGATGGGTTGGTTATATCTATAGTGGTAAAAGAATTATGCTCAGGAATCTGGAACAAAGCACTTCATACAGACTTGATGAAATATTTTTATCTCCAAACAGGGTGTGTGCATGAAGACAGCCTACTGAGGATGATGCTTGATGTGTGGTAAGCTACTGGACTAGAAAATGCATTAAAGCCATTTCAAAGACCATTTAAATAATTCTAATGTATAGACTAGTATTGCTAGCACCCAGGAAATTTTCTAAACACTGTTTAATTTACTACTAGAGGTGCAACCACAGAAGACCTGTGGATTACCTAACTGTGACAACCATCTATTTGCAACCTGTATCTTCCTCTTTTATCCTCAATTTTAAACATCAATCTTCTTCTTGTTCTTCCACAAATGCTCAATGCTTTGCCTCCTCTGCTACCTAATACTAATCTTTTTTTTTCCCTGTAGTGCTCTTTGTATAATTCTGTTTCTTCACTTTCTTGTCAGTCCACTCTTTTCAGCCATATGCAACTGTTACTGTACTCCCACATATGTATGATCCTTTTGTTCACTTCTATCATATTTTTCCTCAGCCTACAAAGAAGAGGTGGTTCTTCTATTTTCACGCTTTCAATACTTGTCTTTGACATTGCTGGCCATTTCTTTATCTCAGTACTCAGTGTCTGAGATACATAATTGAGAAAATGAGTATGTCTTATAGAATTGCTCTAGCTGTCTGCATCACAGAAGATAAAGGCTTCACAAGGAATGGAGAAAAATCTGATGGAAAACATCTTTCTGAGACAATGAAACAAGTATTTTATGGAACATTATCACCTTTCTTCACTAAGGTAATGCCAGACATTTCTACAGCTGTGTAGAGTTCTGCCCACCACTCCAGGTAACAGGGTTGCGGCTCTTTTCATGGTGACAAAATTATCTCCCCAGTCTATTTTTCCTTCATTTTTGCATTAAGATATCCACAGAACCATGAAATTATTTTGGGTTGTAAGGGAGCTTTAAGGATCACCTAACCCAACTCCCTCCCATGGATACAGACATCTTTCACAGGACCAGGTTGCATCAAACGTTACTTTTAACACTTTTAACACTTTCAGGCATGAGGCACCCACAGCATCTCCAGGCAACCTGCTTCTGTTTCACTATCCTCACTGTAAAAATTCCTTCCTTGTGTTCAATCTAAACCTGGCTTCTTCCACTTTAAAGCCATTGCCCTTTGTCCTGTTAATTGCAGGTCTTCTAAAAAGTTTGTTCCTACCTTTCTTACAGGCCCCCTTCAGGTACTGGAGGGCTGAAATATGGTATCCCTGGAGCCTTCACTTCTTCAGGTTTAAAAACCCCAACTCTCCCAACTTTTCCTCATAGGAGAGGGTTTCAGCCTTCTGAATACTTTTGTGTCCCTCCTCTGGGCCCACTCCAACAGGTCTTTCCCATGTCTTTCATGTACTGGGAAACCCATATGGGGATGTGCTGGAATTCTAGATGCTAAGAATTTTAGACTTTCTGTGCTGACAGACTCTAACTCCCAGGAGAGCACTACATACATACTGCAGGTGTGATGTCACCAGAGCAGAGCAGAGGAGCAGAATCCCTTCCCCTGACCTACTGCCCACTTTGGATGCATCCCTGCTTTGGATGCAGCCCAGGATGTGTTTGACCTCCTGGGCTCAAGCACACATGGGCACTTTTGTCTTCAGGTGGAACCTAATGGGACAGAACTGAACTTGCACACGGAGACATGCAATAAGCAGAGAATAGGAGACATAGAACATCAGAGAGAGGAGATTTTCCACTGCCAATACAAATCAAGATTTCATCTGAGGGGGATCATTTTGTGATATTTCAAGAATAATAAAGGTAGATCACAATCTGGCTTTTTAAACTAAAAATGAATGTGTGACTTCTTTTTCACTCCCCTGTATGTGTTAATAATGCTTCAATCACCTCTGATTTATTGATTTACTTATTTTTCAATATAGTTAGTCCTTCTGTCAAGAAAAATAATATAAAATAAACTGCAATATAAATAAAATTTAAAAGATTTCTTGTAATTATTGATTGAAGAATGAAATTTTGTTTTAATAAAACTCAGTGACTGAATATTTTTTGCTTGCATTATTCTTGCATTTTTCTTGCTTTATGTTTTTTAACGTAGGATGAACCTAGATTTCCTATAACTAAAACACATGAAAAAGTTATAAGGTATGGAATACTTTAAACAGTAGGAAAAATGAAGGCAAATCAAATAGACGTTAATAATTTCATGATCCTTAAAAAAACCCAAACAAGTATTACATATATTTTTGAAATCTGTACTGCCTTTCTATGACCTTAGCAAAGTTATTTCAAGTATTTATAATACAAAAGGAATTACTGGCCTTCCTACTGCCAATGCACCCAAATCTGTTCTTACATGATTGTCTTCTAGTATGAAATACTTTTCACTTAAGACACTTGTCAAGGCACGTGATAAGGAGTAAGTGAACAGTTGACAAATGACTTAGAAATATTTGTTATTTAGAAAAATAAATAAATAATTTTCATTGAATATGTTTTTAGTAAAAGCAACATATAATATCTTAATGATAAGCAACCCAGTAACCAGACATGATTATTTCACTTTGTGACACACTCAGCCACCAAGACCTAAAGAGCAAGCCCATTCCTACCTCTGGACAATGTTACATGTTCAGACTGCCAAGCCACAAGGTCAGTTTTCATTCAAAACTCATTTCACTTAGTTATGGGCATAGAAAACCCTGGGCATATCCAGCGAATGATTATCAACTCTTTTGCAGACATCTTGTTGAAGCAGTCTATTGTATTCCACTGTCAGGAAATTCCAGATGACATTTGCCTAGATGCTTAACCAAACTGCCCAAAGCTAAATCCCACAAAAAGCTTAGTGAGCAAATAAGAATGGTGACACTATACAAGAAGATTCTTATTTATATGTGAGTAATTTAAAGTATATATCTTTGATCAGCAGAAATGGAGGCATTCAAAATAGAGCCCTGACAATATCCTGAACTGTTACTTATTGTCTTTATTTTTTTTATGTTTATCCATTCATCTATTCATTTATTTTAACTCAACAAAACCTAGACAAATCTGCATCTTGATTCTCTTCTTGTTTATTCATGGTAAATTCCTAGTTTTGGTGTGATTTGGTGAACACTTACTTTAGTCTAAAAAGAGACTGCAAAATCTAAATGGCTCTTTGTATGAGCCATTAACTAGATATCAACACAAAATTCTATCTGATCATTACCAATTCTCAGGTAGCCCTAAGTCAATGACAACAAAGGAAACTGTTCCAAATTGTTTTCAAATTACTCCCCAAGTTATACTCATTTCTACTAACAGCTGGCATGTTTTGTTTCAGGAAAAATAATAGAGTCTGAAGCACAGAGAAAGTTGGGGTCTTCTGAGGTGCAGAATGCAGTAAACCTGACAAAACCTCCTACTGGGCTGATTCCAGTCCCATATTGACAGCAGATGTCAGTATTTCTTAAGGACTATGTGTATTAGAAAGGAAAAATTGTCTTGAGGCTTTGAATGGGATTCTGGGTACTTGTGAACACTTCAAGTGATCTAAATTTGTGAGCAACAGATTTTGTTGTTTTCATCACCTTATTTTTAAAATGTGTTGAAGAAGCTGTTTGCCACTGAACCAAAAGAATTACCAGTTTAACTTATATGTGGTCTCAATTCTGAGTGGTGCTGAGTAGCCTGAACTCAAACCTCTAGCTGGGGCTGGAGGAAGAAGTTGCTCCCATGCCTAAGGAGCTCCCATCACACAACAGTCAGTGAGGACATGATCTTGAGACATGGAGGAAATACTTAGGTCATGATTTAAAAGTCAACCTTCTAATCTCAGAGTGAAATGAAAATGAAAAATACTTTATAAACTTGCAGACTTGAATTTTTAAATAGAGAATAAAAGTTGAATATAAACTTTTCAGAGAATATATTATTATTGAATGACTTTCAAACATATGTATATAAGAAGAGATATTTTCATCCAGATTATTTAATCCTTACACCATTTATGCAAACATACATCTGTTAAGCTTTTTGGGACTACTCATAAGAGTAGTTGCATATAAATCACTAAAATTCAGCATAAGGATTACAGAATCTTTCCTCATGTCATATAGCCTTGAGTGACATATTGGAAAAAGGTCTCTCCTATACAAACCAAGGAGCTTGCACAATCCTTGAATTTATCAAAAGAAGACAAATTTATATTAGATCATCTTTGAAGGTGCCTAGCAGCTGTTGATGCTTTCTAACAGTAGGGAGTCAAGGATGACAAAACCTCATGTGATGCATTCAAAGAACAGTTACAGAATGAACGTCAGAAACACTGCACTTTGGCAAATGTTGTATAATTATGAGGGTAGCTGTAGTCAGAAGCAATGAAGACATGTTTACCACCTTGGAGGTCCATGGTAGAGCAGGTATCTTCCTGCTGCCAATGGTGGGGACCCCACACTGGAGCTTGTGGATGCCTGAAGGAGGCTGTGACCCCATGGGAAACTCTCTCTGGAGCAGATTTGCCAGCAGGACTTGTGACTCCATGGGGAATCCAAGCTGGAGCAGTTCACAATAAACTGCAGCCCACGGGAAGATACTGGAGCAGTTCATGGAGGACTGTTTCCCATGGAAAGGACCAGACCCTAGAGCAGGGCAAGAGTGTGGGGAGTCTTCCCCTGGGGAGGAAGGAGCTGCAAAGATAGTATGTGAAGAACTGACTGCAGTCCCCATTCCCTGTTCTCCTGAGCCACTGATGGGGAGGAGATACAGAATTCAGGAGCAAAGTTGAGCCCAGGAAGAAAGAAGGGATGCTGGGGTGTTTTTTTGTTTTTGTTTTTTTGTTTTTTTGTTTTTTTTTTTTTTTAAGACCTTATGTTATTTCTTATTACCCTACTCTGATCTGATTGGCAAAAAATGAGACTTATTTCCCCAAGTTAATTTTGTTTTTCCTGTGACAGTATTCTCTGAGTGATCTCTCCTTGCCATTATTTTAACCCATGAGCTTTCTCTTATAATTTCTCCCTTCTGTGCAGATGAGGAGAAGTGATTCAGTGAATTTGGTGGACACCTGCCATCCACCAGAGTCAACCCACCACATCAAATAAAAAAAATCCTAAAATCTTCGTTCTAAAATAATTACTTTGAAGGATTAAATGTAATATACTGGTGTAGTATGCAACAGAAGGAGGGAAATGATCAAGGGTCTCATTTTACTGTGTTTCAAAGCTATCTAAACATCTATTGGCTGAAATTTTAAAACTTGAGCTATTGTGTGTAAATGTGCAAAAGAATTCCAAAAAATCCAAAAAAAAGAGCAGAAATAGAAGGAGAGTAATATGAGGGCACTGTTCAGTAAGCTCTGAAATGAATGCTATCAAGGGCATTCAACTGTGACACCCTAGCTTGGTGACTATATCCTACCCTTAATACATAAACATGGTAAAAAAAAAGTATTTACTAATCAAAAAATAAAATCAGTCTCTAAGTTTAGTCCTGATGAAACCCCATTGGCTGGTTCTCCTTATTAGGTACAAAGTTCACCATGTGAGTTCCAGTGATAGGAATGTTAAGGATATACACAATTAGATTTATTTTTTAAATGCAGCAAAATATTTCCCCATGCCTGCAGCAACCTCACCTCCATGAGGTACACTCAGTTCTGCTTACAAACTTTGGCTAAGGTCCTGCTTCTTTTGTCTGGGAGTAGGATTAGGTCTCACAATATTTAAGGGCAGTCCTCTAGGCACTTTCAAAGCAAGTGGTAGATAGGTAACAATCCTGTCAGATGTTAATAGGATCAGAATGATTACCTCTACTATCATACTGAAAATGCACCCTCAGAGAGATTTTTCTTTATCCTATTTATACTTCAGTAAGCCCTCTGCAGGAGTTTCAAACCAGCTTTAAAGTACTATGAGTCTGCATAGGGCAAAGAGATGTTATAGCCCATACAATCTGCAGTGAAAGAATAAGCTTTTTCTTAATCTCTCTGAAATTTGGTATAGGTTATGCACCATCCCACAAACCCCAGTTCCTGTTTATATGGAGTGAAAAGAAACAATTTTCAGAGAATGGTGAGTTCTGAATAATTTGGAGTAGTAGAGAGTTGTTGATCAAGCAGCCTGACTCTAATTGTTAAATGCAAATAGACACCATGCAGTAGAGAATATTGTCTTTCTGTTGAGCTATTCTCATTACATTTCACGAAAAAAAAAAAAAAATCACAGGAAGTCTGTAGGACTTGTCCTAACTATAAGATTTCAGGTTCCATAACAACTACATTAAAGGATATGCATAATAGTTAGATGCTTAAACCATTTTAATGCAGGTTTTCAGGTCAGCAGCTCTCAATACTTGAACACTATATTGGAGAGAATGAGAAACTTAAACAAAATCTTGAATTAAACAAGAACAAGGAACCGTCAATATCTGGATTTTTTTATTTACTGCTTTTACTGCTAATCTAACCTTGCTAATGCATTGATATTTACTTCTTCTCAGGTAGAGAGCAACAAGGTCCCTCCTGAGCCTTCTTTTCTTCAGGCTAAACACTCCCAGCTCACTCGGCCATCCCTCACAGGGCTTGTGCTCTAGACCCTTCACCAGCTCCATTGCCCTCCTCTGGACATGCTCCACCACCTCAGTGTCCTTCTCGTAGTGAGGGGCACAAAACTGAACACAGGATTCAACATGTGGCCTCACCAGTGCCAAGTATGGGGGACAATCACTGGTCCTGCTGGCCACAGTGCTGATACAGGCCAGGGTGCATTGGCCTTCTTGACCACCTGGACACACTGCTGGCTCATGTTCAGCTGCTGCTGAAGAGCACCCCCAGGGCCTTTTCCACTGGGCAGCTTTCCAGCCCCTCTGCCCCCAGCCTGTAGCCCTGCCTGGAGTTGTTGTGACAAGTGCAGGACCTGGCATTTTGCCTTGTTGAACCTCATAGGAATGGCCTCAGCCCAGTGATGCAGTCTGTCAAGATCTCTTGGTAGAGCCTGTCTTGCAGTAGAACAACTGTCCCAACCAACTAGGCGTCCTCTACAAAATGACTGAGGGTGAATTCCATCCCCTCATCCAAACCATCAATAAAGTTGTTAAACTGAACTGGCTCCGGGGGTGCCAGCTGCCAACTGGATGTAACTCCACTCACCACCACTCTCTAGGCCTGGCCTTCCAGAATGGTTTTTACCCAATGAAGAGTCACAAGCCGCAGGCTGCCAGCTTGTCCAGGAGAACGCTGTGTGAGATGATGTCAAAACCTTCACTGATGTCGAGGTAGACAACACCCACAGCCTGTCCCTCATCCACGAAGTGGATCATCCTGTCATAGAAGGAGATCAGATGGGTCTAGCAAGACTTGCCATTCACTCCTGTGCTGAGTGGGCCTGATGCCCTGGTTGTCCTGCACGTGCCATGTGATGGCACTTAGGATGATCTGCTCCATGACCTTTCCCTGGTACTGAGGTCAGGTTGACAGGCCTGTATTTCCCCCAGTCATCCTTCTGACTCTTTTTGTAGATGGGTGTTACATTTGCTAATTTCCTGTCAGTGGCAGACATCCAAGCAAAGCTATATCAAAACATACTTGTTAATTGTCATACATTTAAATGATGATGATGATGATGATGATGATATATATAAAAAAGGGTGCTTGGAACACTCAAAAACTGAAAGAACAAAGAGAATACAAGTTTTATGAAAGGACATTACAGGTACACACATTTAATATAATATTTCAGCTGTGTACATCCAAAAATTGCATACGAGTTCTTGGTTTGTTTTCTTAACTATTTTAACTTAGTTTTCATATTCAGGACAAACTGAAATCATGGCATAAATTGGGTGTAATTGAAAATATTATAAGAAATATTTGCAGACTATTGACTTCTGTAACTTCATAGCTAGGTTCCTTTAATTAACTCCAGATATGAAAAGCTTTTCAACATTACAGTTTCACAAAATTATGAGATACTTCTTGAGCACTCAGGGAAGATACATTTAATTTCACACAATTTGCTAAGCTGAACATTTCTTTGTTTGTACACCTGACAAAAATATATATGCATGTTCCAGATGGATGTTCCAGGTTTGCAACTGCTGATATTTGCTCTTCTGAAAGATGCTGTCTGGAGGAAAAACTGGAATTTCTCTGAAATATATGTGTTGTGCCAATTCTTCAAAACATAGGAATGCAAGTGGTCTAGAAATACTTGTTTCCACAATATTTTCACTTATGCCTTTGTAAAAATAGATGAAAAGCAAGCGCACACAACTGGCTGTATTAAATATGCATGAAAACACATAAAAGTAACTACCATTAAAGTTAAGACCAATGCCTGCCTACTGACTAGTTTACTTTTCACTCTGTTCTGCCACCATAAATTTTTTTTGTGAGTGATTATTACTATTTGCTACAGCACTGGAAAATTTTATTACAGAAAGGGCTGAGACGCAGACTGTCTAAGGCAATAAGTACATAACTCATGCTGAGCTCTGACAGATCTAAGTGCTACCAAGGATTCAGGCCTGAGAAATTTTTCAGCATCTCTGAAAAATTTCCTTGCACAGCATGTTGTTTCTTAATGGATCTGCTGAAGCATAAAAAAAGAAGAAAAGATAGATGGAAGCCATCAAGGTGAATAAACTTCTCTTTATTTTAGCATGTAGACCCAGAGTAAAAGGGAACACAAAATGTATGTGAATGAATGAACACAGTATCTGTAAAATGCACTGTATCAAGCCTGCTGATTAAACAAATTAGATGATGCATTTTCTTAGGATTTTATCATCATTCATAGTGAATATATACCTCAGCAGAGACAAATCAATATTTTGTCAGGGGGCCTGTCAAATCCAAACATTCAGAAAAATGTATTGATGATATGTTATAAAAATATAACATATTTTATAACAGCTCATCAATTATAACATATCGTCATTTTCTTTAGACTTTTCTCTGAAGAAAAACATTCTGCTGGGAAGGTAATGCATATTTCTTTGGGCAGATGTCATCCATTAACTTTTTCTATGTGGAATTTTACACACTGCTTTTCTTCTTGGAGCCAACCTTATACCAGCAAAAAAAGATTCCTAGACATCTAAGGTGGAGTGTAAAAACATTTCCATTTGAAGTCTGATCACACTGCAGGAGAAATTACATTAAAATTTATTAAGTTTGAGTCAATACCAGCTTATTAGCCACACAGAAATCCAATATATCAGAATTAATGAGTCTTTGCATCATACCTGTCTTCCTTGATGTCACCAATTATTTTGAAACAAGTGAAGTATTTCCCAGTACTTTGTTTTCCCATGTTCTGCTTTTCTTTGGTTATACCACATACTGATTTTCATGAAGTACAGAAAGACCCAAGTCTAAAATCTGAGCACATCTTTATGAAGAAAGCTCATTAACAGCACTACAGAATCATAACAACTGTAACCAGCATTTGCACTGGCTGTTTTCCCCAATTCTTCCTTCAAAGCTCTGCTTCACGTATTTGAATCCTTCCTTCCATGCACTCACAAGTCACCACTTACTGAGACAATGCAGTGAAAGGCTCACTGTGAGAGATATCCTTATTTAACTAACCAAAAACATTTTCTTAAGGTTTCTGTGAGAAACCTCCTCTTTTGAAAATTCTCATAGCTTTGAGTTTCATATTATTATATCTAAGTATGCTGTTAACTGCATGAGGGTTCTTAACAAAATCAATAAGTGGACAATCTGGAAGGAACAAACACCCCTCAGTAACAAAACTAAACCCATAAAAAACCAGCAAAATTATTCAGGAAGAAATTTTGAAAATGTTAGCATTTTCTTGGTGGGCCCTGGGCATACCATAAGCTCCAAAGAATCTGTTTCTGTAAGATAAATTCTATGGTAATTCTCAAGAAACTTTAGCAAAATACTGCTTCTCTGTAATGTTCACTCTATCACAAAACAATTGTGTGTGTACTCAATTAGTAGAATTATTAGAGAGTGCTCAGCAGTGTGAGGCAGCTTCCCTAACCAGTTATTTTACCTTAAAATGAATTTTGCATTTAAAATAAAACAGGAAGTTTAAGTTAAGTAATATGTTCTCTTTTGATGAGTTCCCTACTCCAGCATATCTTGAAGACGATCATCATATCTTAAAGCTGCCCTTCAGTAAATTGCTCTTTTCTTGAATCTCCACTTGCTTGCCCACTCCAGTTCCTGTTTTAAATCACCATTTCACAGACATAAGAAAATGAAAAAAAATCCTCCTTCTCTGCCCACCTGCTTCTACCAGGAGCTGTGAATGCCTCCCACATTCCTTATTTCATGCTATAATTAGAACAAATATTTTAAATACAAATATTCTCTACTTCTCCTCCTGAAGTCTTTGTTGCTCTCCTGTCACTCTCCTGTCATTCTTCTGCATCACCTAGAAAGACTTTGATTACTGAAAATCAAGTTTTCTGGTTTTTTTTTTTTAATCTAGGGCTTTGATTTAGCCAGCACAAGAGATAATAAACTTCTTTGTTACACATACTTTCTTGTGTCTCTCTGCAGGGCCTGTATTAAATTAATACAAAGCTTCTCGAATCTTTCAGCTCATTCTGTGCTTCACCTTCTCACTCTGTATTTTCACCTTTGTGAGCCCTGAAAAGCAGATATCCATATACTAATTATTCCCTGTGAAGCAGACAATAGACACTGGGATGCATTTCAGTCTTACTAAAACATCCCTTCTTTATTGCCCCAGATCTGGAGCTGGGTCATGGAATGTCCATCACACTTTTGTTACTTTTAGTTCGTACAGCATTCCTCTGTACACAGCAAAGGCTATCACTGAGGGCTGTTCTGTGCCGGGCCCTCCTCTGCAGCCAGACCCATACCAGAATTATCAGCCAAGAGTCAGAGCTACAGCTTCTCACAGGGGGACTCTCTGCTCTGCCCACCTTGTCCAGTAGAACCCAGTACTTCACCACGGGGACGGACTAAAGATGGCAGTAGCCTCTCTGGAGAACACCTGAAGTAAGCTAAAATGCAGCAACAGAGCTACCAGAAATGAGCAGAGGGATAAGTTCATATTTTTCCTGTCAGTCATCTGTTTGCTTGAAAACAAACAGCAGTCCAACAGCAACATACTGTGCATCCACTGAGATGCTTGCTATGTCTTCCCACCCCCATTATGATGACTTTTCTACAGACTACACAAGTCCCACAAATCTGCCAGACTGTGAGCTAGCAATAGGATATTTTAGGACAGCTGGAACTGTTATTGTTAGGTGTGGTTTAGGCAACAAAGGCTGCTTTTTATTCCCATTATGCCTATAAATGGTTACAATCTTTTGTTTAATGTTTCTGGGACTTTGACACAATTGAAATAGAATTATTGAATATTCTGAGTTGGAAGGGACCCACAAGGATCATCAAAGTCTGACTCCTGGCCCTGCACAGAACAGCCCCAAAAAAAACACCATGAGCCTGAGAGCATTCTCTAAAAATGTCTTGAATTCTTGTCAGGCTTGGTGAGGTATCTACTTCCCTGGGTAGCCTGCTCCAGTACCCGAACACCCTTGTTAAGACCCACCCTGGCTAGCTTGCTTAAAGCTACCTTTGCTGTCTCACTGATAACCTTCAGCAGCAGCATCTGTTAAGGGACAAAAGGTGTATTCCTCAGCCATTAAATATACAAGACAAGTGAAAACTTCTGTGTTTTCATTAGTAAATTTGCAGATGACACTAAGCTGGGAGCATGTGTCGATCTGTTGGAAGGTAGGAGGGCTCTGCAGAGAGACCTGGAACAGTTGGATTGCTGGGCAGAGTCCAGTGGGATGGAGTTTAATAAGTCTGAGTGGTGAGTCCTGCATTTTGGCCACCATAACTCCCTGCAGCATTATAGGCTGGGAATGGTGTGGCTGGACAGTGCCCAGGCAGAAAGGGACCTGGTACTGGTGACAGCTGGCTGAACATGAGCCAGCAGTGAGCCCTGGTGGCCAAGAAGGCCAATGGCATCCTGGCCTGTATGAGGAATAGTGTGGCCAGCAGGAGCAGGGAGGTCATCCTTCC
This sequence comes from Pyrgilauda ruficollis, assembly GCF_017590135.1. Taxonomy (NCBI): domain Eukaryota; kingdom Metazoa; phylum Chordata; class Aves; order Passeriformes; family Passeridae; genus Pyrgilauda; species Pyrgilauda ruficollis. The sequence goes on along the minus strand of NW_024519207.1, from coordinate 689,212 downwards.
CCTGTGCTTGGCACTGGTGAGGCCACACCTCGAGTGCTGTGTCCAGTTCTGGGCCCTCAATTTGGGAAGGATGTTGAGACACTTGAGCACGTCCAGAGAAGGCAACAAGGCTGGCAAGGGGCTTGGAACACAAGCATTGTGAGGAATGATTGAGGTAGCTGGGGTCGTTTAGCCTGGAGAAAAGGAGACTCAGAGGTGACCTTATCACTTTCTACAACTTCCTGAAAGGCAGCTGTAGCCAGGTGGGGGTTGGTCTCTTTCACCAGGCAGCAACTGACAGAACCAGAGGACAGAGCCTTAAGCTGCACCAAAGGAAATATAAGATATGTAGGAAAAAGTTTTTATGGAAAGAGTGATAAAGTTCTGGAATTGTCTGCCCAGGGAGGTGGTGGAGTCACTATCCCCAATGTGTTTAAAAACAGACTGGATGTTGGACTCGGTGCCATGGTTTAGTTGAGGTGTTAGGGAACGGGTTGGACTTGATGATCTTGAAGATCACTTCCAACCTAGTGGTTCTGTGAAAAACCTATTACCATAATAGTGAAGACCAAGCAATCGAGCTGATAGGAAAAGGAAGCAGCAATTTTGAGGGTGGCTGGTTGCTGCCAGGAAGACTCATCCAGATCTGCACAGAAGGGCAGAGGCCAATGGCTGTTCTCTGCCTGATTAAAGAATGTGCCTGCCCAGCTTGAATTTGATGAAGCAGCTCAGGAGGCTGCTAAGTGTGCCACAGCATGTGCCTTATTTATATGTATAGGGCCTGCATTCAGTAGTGAGAATTGCAGGATAGTCAATGTTAAGAACAGATAAGTAGATAAAAAAACCCTGAATGTCCATGTGTAGCAAAGGTATTCAGTGATACGTGACCCATAATAAATCAAATAAATTTTCCCCTGCTGCAGCAGACAGATACAGAAAGAGAAAATATGTACTAGGTTTCCTGATGCCCTGTATTTTACTTTCAGCGATAATTTTAGGGAAAAATTTTGTCTCTAAAAGCCTGTCCTACTAGTGGGGTGTTCTTCATACAAGAAAACCTCAAGAAGACTGCTCAGAAGCACAGTACTCAGTCCAGTATTGTGATTCTGTTTTTGTAGCAGTGTACTGGCCAAAGTTCCCAAGCAGGGCATTTGAGTAGGACTACAGGAATAGTGATCAATCTAAATTGAAGTGCCATAGATTATTACCTCAGTTCTTCAGTAAATCTCTGTTTATTTTACTGATACTGTCTGGAATAAAATCACATTGAACAGCTGCTAACCAGCATGTAACATTGCAATAGAGGGAGCAGAAAATTTCAACAAAGTCATCATTAAAAGTTTGAGGTTTGCAAGGAAACCTTACTGCAATAGGAAAGGAAGGCTTCAGCTGGTAGATAAAGAAATACCGGAATCATTAATTTTATGTCCAGGAAAGATGCAATGGTCAGTGATCAGAATCAGTTTTGTAACACTTGGATTCCAAAGGAGTGTGACTGGTCATGTCTGCCAGTTGTTCCTTGTGGTGGTACTCTCGGTTTCACCCAAAACCTTGTGAATTAAAACAAACAAATAAAAAAGTACAGCACTACAATAAATTTTTTGTATTCAAAATATGGTTAGATTTTGACTGCTGAGTGCATCTGTCTGAATGCCTATTTTAACAATAGGCTATGTTTAAAGGATTTTATTCTTTATTCATACTTATCTCCATAATGCCATTTTCACACTTTGGAACATTAACATATTTTTTAAAATTGCACTCTGTGGGCTTAGGCATTATCACATTCCTCTTCCAAAATTAGTCTAAGGCTGTACAAATAGTTTTTGCACTACTGCAAAATAGCCCAAAAAGATGTAAATAGCTGATTCTACATGGTAATCAAGGATGTTCTGAACTAAAGGGATGTTTTCAGAGATCATAACTCTACTGCAGTTAGAAGTAAAAGAAGTCTTGCCCTTTAGTTTCTCTTTACCACTCTTGTGTGCCACAGAAATTATGTCACTAATTTCCAATTTTAAAGTTTAGGCTGAGTGACAGGACATTCAAAGACCTACTCAGTTTTCCTGGTGATTTAAATAATCCTGACACATCAGGGTGCATATAAAATATGTTCTTGGGATCACAGAACCCTGAAGACAAATAGCTGTACAATTCCCTTATGCTGCCTTCACATTAATTTTCAAAAAGGCAAAACATTAAAATAAATAATGCTAGAGACATCTAAGCAGGAAACAGTACAGTTAGTAAATGCATTTGTTTTTCACCTTACTATCTTTTTATGAGACACTGTGAAAGGATTTTAAAAGCTTTGCTTTGAATAGGTGTCCCAATATAGCTGTCTGATAAAACCACGATTTTGACAGGACCCCAAAATGCATCAACCCTCACAGATGCATACAGAAACCATTATTAATATTGTTCAACCATTCAGATAAAAAAAAAATGGAGGCAAAAAGGTGTATTTCAAGAGACAGCACATGCACTTACAAGAAATTGTTTTGAAGAGCAAATTATTGAGTGGATCTAAAGAGGACCATAAATTTTTTTGGGACTGTGGTGCCCATCTTGCTCAGGCAGCTGTACTGATTGACTGAACTAGGACCTCAGTTGTAGCAGATATGTGCTGTCATCTCTGGTTAGCAATGTGGCTCAGCAGCTGCATGGTGTAGGCACATGGGAAGTATTCCTGGAGGTTTGAGGGACCTTTAGTGATTAGGAAGAGAGTAGCAATAGTCTGGGACAGAAACCCATTATTAAGGGGCAAATGAAAAATTTAGAACGGCTATCAAAGAAGTCTTTGTGCACGTCTGAAGAAATTAATTTTCTTATCTGTGCCCAGTGAATTCAGTGTGAGCAGATCCAAGTTCATAAAAAAACATTGGTAAGACCTCCTACTAACCTTTTGTGATTTCTAAAAAAAAACAGTAAGAATGATCTCATCTTTTTGGAATATATTAATTGGTTTACATAGTTTTGGTTTACATAGTTACATACATTGCTTTGTGTTTAAGTTAATATTGTGTTTCTAATCTAAATTATAATTTGAGCATTTTGTGTTTATATATATATATATAAATATATACATTATATATATAATCCATTTTCTTTCATTTATAAAAATGAAAATCTGCCTCTTAAGCCATTAAGCTTCTGTACAAATGCAAGAAACTGCTTCCAGAAAACTCCTTTGTATCTTTAGTCATCAAGATTTCTTCCCTTATTCTTTCTTCCAGGGTGTCTCACTGATATTTCAGACAGTATTGCTGCCGTAAGTCAAACACAAATATACAAATAATACAAAGGATAAATTTTCTATTTTATATTTTACTTCAGAAATAAATTATAAAATCTTATCTGTTAGATGAAGCAATGTGTGTATTTTAGATTCTAATTAAATTCAAATACCTCTGAAACAGGTTACAATTCAGATGGAGTGTTCTGGCTAAATATCCACATTTTAGGCTAGTTGCCTTGGTACATTTATTCCTGATTCTGTGTGCCATACAACAACCCAGGGGTTAATCTTCCTTGTCAAGGAGCTGGACATACCTTTTTATTTATGTGATGGATGGCTATACCCCAGCAACCCACACTGTGGGTAAATTTATAGCCAGTGACAGCAACAGCAGCCCTGTACTGTTTCTTCCTTAACCTTTCAAGCATGGTGAGCACAGGTTGGGTTGTGACTAAATGGTTTTTGGTGTTGGTAGTGAAAGTCAACCTCTGCTCATCAGAGAAACTTCACTGATTTAAGCACTACCCTTCATTAATTGCTGGACTCCTTCTGAGCTTACTGGCAGCACACAACTCCTGCAAGCTGCTTCCCCAGGGCCACGTGTCCATTGGACCTGCAGGGGAAGATGCTGCCTTTGCAGGTATGCAAATCTCTTGGGGTCACGCTGTGGTGCACAGACAGCTGTGACAGTGTGACACTCCTCTGGGCCAGGCACACACTGCCATCCCACACCTTCTCTGTAAGTCTTACCAAAAAAAAAAAAAAAAGCTCAGATCCATAGAGATGTTTAGAAAAAAATATTATTTCAATAAGCACAACATTTCTCTTTGCAGCCCGGGCTGCAAACTGCAGATATTCACTCATGTATTAGAATTGGTCTGTCCCTTTTTTTTCCTTTCTAAGCGTTATCCTTGCTGCCAAGGAAACCTGGTGCAGGAAAAGCAGTTTGGATAGCCTACACATGGCTCCTGTTGCTAAGGAAACGCCTGATGATGTCTGTAGACCTCTGTGCAGAGTTCCTGAGTGCAGGTGTGCACTTGGAGGGCTGAGATCCACTTGGGTGAAGTGACTGGAGAAATCAGAATTGCTAGTTTTCATTTAGTTTGACATCATGAAGGTCCTAAGCATTTAGTGTCTGAGATTGATTTTGCAAAAGCATAGCACTGAGAGAAATCTCCTGTATTCTGTTAGCACTGCTGCCTGCCTGCGCCCCTAATCATTTGTGCACAAAGCAAATAGCCAAGTAACTCCTGCAACTGCCGTATCCAATTCCCTCACTGTCATGCTCAGGTATTCTGAAGAGATACGTATGAAGGAGACATAAAGTTTGCAAATGCAAATGATGATTCTTCAAAAGGTTTTTGCACATCTGTCAGCTAGTATACAAAAGCTTCCTAAGAACAGTGAAAATTATATGTATTGTTAAAAAAAACATGCCGGAAGGATATTAGAATAATTCTCAAGAGTCCCAGTGATATTTCAAATGCATCTATTTTCAGCTGAGTTTATATATGCAAAATCACATAACTAATCTGATGACATTTCCAGTCTCCCACAAGGACTGACACTGATCTGTTCATTATTTGACCTTCTTGGTCTTCTCATCAGATATGCATGGGCGCATTTTTAAGGCCCCAGAAAACACACTAAATGAGACTCTTAAGAAGGGCTTGGGGTTGTTCATGTACTCTGAGATGCAATGGAGAAATATCAACAAGATATCTGAAGAGGTCAAAACAACAAAAAAATGTACTGGAAACTTCAAAAAAATCATACAACTTTGGCAAAAGTTTAAAACACATAAAACATTTCTCAAAGCATTAACTTTGCCTATTCAAATTAGTAGACTCCAAGGTTGTCCAATTTTAAGTAAGTCAAAACTCCTAGAAGAGGGAATTAGAAAGGAAAAAGACAGAAAAGAGATAGAAAAGAACAGGTCTTGTTCCAGCAGTGTTCAGCTGATAGAAATTCCAATTAGAGGTAGGTTTAAGACGTGCTCACCACATATCCTGGGTTAAATACCTTTTGGCTTTCCTGGGTCCTTCCCAGGTAGAACTTCCAGCCATCTGGCCATTCTGGGCTAGAATAGGATTCCAGAGGTGTAGAGCATTGCCTTCAGTGTCCCAGGTGGCCATGGCACGGCTGGGATACACCAAAGGCAAGGCCTGACCTGCCTCTTCCCCCCCTCAACACACAGCTGAAATGTTTAGAGACAGCAATCCTTCCAGTCCCTCGCAGGATTCAGATATTTTACTATACTCATATTTCTCTTACTCATCTCAGCTTACACTCCACAGAAATTGTTTACCTTGTATCTTAGTCAATGTTCTCATACCAAGAGAGAAAAGATTCAAAACTAATTGCTCAAATGAATTATTTATCAGAAATAAATCGAACACAGAGGGCAAACAACAATTTCCTATATGATATAGACAAAATTTTATAGGTCAGTCCAGTGTGTTCTATAGACATGTTGGGTGCAATGGGTACACAGATTCTTAAGCCATTCCTGTACATTATTTGCGAAATATGAACACTGGGTGTATATACAGTGTCTTAGCCCCCTCTCTGCCTCAGTCTTTGAGACCCCCAGTACAGATGCTCACAGGTAGACAGGACACTGTGCTCTACATCTTGTGGGTCTGGTGAAATAAAAAGCAGACGCATTAATTAATGACTCATATGGTGAGTTTTATGAGTTTAGGGATTATATTGACAGGAAAATAGGAAGCAGCCGCAGGAAATGAACTGAAAGACCAACATTTACCTTTCTTACTAAAAATGTTGTTAAGGTTGCAATAGTAGAATGTTGTTATTCTTTAGTACATTTTCAGATACCAAGATACTGACCACATAATGAATGATGAAAATAATTAATTTCATCTACATGTTCAGCATCTCTCTGCCTGCCCAGCAAAAGTCTTGAGATTCCATGACCTGTGCACGTGAACTAACCACAGGGCAGGATCTCACTCAATTTACTGTTGTGCCACCCTAAACTATAAACACACACCTACCTAGAGGCCAGGAAGACTCCTGGGAAAGCTGTTGTCATCTCTGCCTTCCAAAATCACTTGCTGATTCACTCTGAGTCTGATGGGGGAGACTTTAATTCAGTTAGTCATTGATTTCTAATTAGTCAGCACTGTGAAATCATAGCAGTGCCACTCTTTCTAACCCCTGGTGACCTAAGAGGTCCCAAAAATGTAGTTTTCCCACAGTTGTGCATTCACAGGTTTGGAATCTGGCTGGAATTTATAAACAATGAAAATTAAATACTCTTTTTGCTATGGTACAATGATTTCTAACACATGGATAAATTTCCCTGTGTTTCTTTAATGGTTTATCCCAACATTTCTTATTTTCATGAATTAACAGAAATGGTCATTCTACTCATTTACAAAAAATGATTTTTAGTTTTCATGCACATATCCAAAATAGAATTTCATTTCCAATATAAAACTAGGAGGTGTTGCTTCAACAGCTGTAGCAAAAAACAAAATTACAACTCAGGAATATTAAAACAGGTATTTCAGAACTCCCCTGGTTAAAGGTAAATGATAGTTATCTAAAATTATGATTAGTTACACACAGTTTATGTTAGAACATGATTAGCAAGCAGTAAAAACAGGTCCTGTAATGGCAATGGGGAAGTGTTTTTCTCTGACAAAACCAAACTACCATTATGAGTGGGAAAGAAAGAGATGTTACTGTGGTTGAAATAGAAAAAAAAATGAGAAAAATGTTTGACTAGCTCATGATTATTTTCTTCACATGATTTTCAATTCATTTATTATTTGGATTTTCAGGGACTTAGTATTTGCATTGAAGCACTGGTAAATATGAAGCTGCTTTTATACAGAAGTCAATTTACTCATCTTGAAATATGTCCTGAAAGCGAAGATGAAACCATTAGCAGAGTCAAAGCTACAGAGATAAGCACATATCTCAGAGCCTGGTGATCAAGGATCCCTCTCATAACAAAGAATAATCTTGCCACACAAATATGAGGTTACTTACATTTTTTTAAGTAATCACGTCCCACTGACACAGAAATAGTACCTGTCCAGAAGATCAAATCTTTGCAGTTCATAGAATCTTGGAATGGATGAGGTTGGAAGGATACTCTGGAAGTCATCTGGACCAAACCCCCTGCTCAAACAGGGGCCACTTGGCACTGGACCATGTCTAGATGATTCCTAAATATCTCCATGGGGAAACTCCAAAACATCTCTGGGTAAGCTGTGCCAGCGTTTGACCAACCTCACAATAAAAAAGTAACAGACAGAGCTTTCTTACTTAAGTACCTTTTATAATAACTCCGTGCAACAAAGAAGACTGGGGTCCATCTGAAGAGAAGCAGCTTTGCAGAGAAAGACCTGGGGATACTTGCAGAAACTTGAATCAAAATAGGTATGTCCTTTCTCCTGCAAGGACTCATTTGCACTGCAAACCAACAGAAAACCTAAGTGAGGCATATTTCAGTCAGATTTTTTCATTCTCAATTACTTTTGTATTTGGAAACACTTAAATGGGTACAAAATGTGTGGAAAATGTTAGTTTAACATTTTGATTAATTTTAATTTAGTTTTTTATGGGCTGTTGACAAGCTTTTGTCCACTCTTATGAAGCAGAGGGAACTATGACTGTTGTGCTGAAACTGTAAGGACTGCAGCAGTCAGAGCAGGCAGTAGAAAAAACCAGCTGGGAATTAGGTGATAATGAAATAGCTAAGAATACCAGCTTTGGATATGTTTAGAAAAGTGCAGACATATCCTCCTGTCAAGATTCCTGAAAGTGTATCAGTGTTTGCACATTTAAGATATAAGGTTTCTCACATCTCTTCAGGGACAATAATGATAAGAGATACAGAATAAAAGACAATATGTTGTCTTGACTTTTGTCTCCATTTATATCTATTTCTTTAAATTTTTTGCTTTGAGATTTCATCCACCATGAGTGAGAGTTAGTCCTACAGTTAGTTCTACTTGTGAAATTTGCCTTATGTCAGCACTTCTGTTTGAGAACACATTTCAAAACTGCACTCAGCTGGTTTTACTTGGAGGATTTGACTTCCCTCCCACAGGCATATAACCACCAATTCAGATAAAATGACTGTGCAGCTACCCTATTTTCTGTACTATTATAAGTTGTCCTTAAGTAGCAATCCAAGCATCCTTGACAGAGGTCACAGTTTAGACACCTGTTTTCAAGGGATCACAGTGCTGGGAAACTTCCTCACTTTTTGGAAACCCTCAGCATTTCCTAAGTACACTCCGTCTTTGTAGAGGCACAGGTCTGAACAGTGAGATGATGACAACCAAATTATGGCAATGTTTCCTGGAGAGGAGGATATGATCGAAATGTATTTATTTCACTAACTCATGATTGTCTCTCTGTACCGGACTTTGCCTTGACTTGCTGCCAGACACATATCCAGTTACTATATCCCTTTCCCTGCTCAACAGGATAGAGGGGAGAAAATAAGATAAAAAATTTGTGGGTTAGACTGAGAGATCACTTATTAATTACCATCATGGGCAAAACAGTCTCAACTTGGGGAAGATTAATTTAATTTATTGCCAATTAAAAACAGTGTAGGATAGTGAAAAGCAAATACAAAACTCAGAATCTCCCCCCTAACCCCCACTTTTTCCCAGGCTCAAATTCACTCCTTTGTTCCTTAACTCTTCTACACACTATGTAGACTGGCACAGTGGGATGAGGAAGGGGAGTTGTGGCGCCAGCATTTACTCTCTGCTATTTTTTCTTCTCATATTTTTCCCCTGCTGCAGTGTGAGGTCCTTCTCACTGGAAACAGTCCTTCACATATTGCTGTAGTGTGGGTTTCCCATAGGCCACAGATCATGACAGAAAACCTGCTTATTTGTGGGCTCCTCTCTATGTTTGTACATGCCCTCTTCATGGGATGCACCATTTTTTCAGGGCATATCCACCTGCTACAGCATGGAGTCCTCCATGGACTGGAGTGTGGAGATCACCTCTTCCAAAGGTTGTGGGATAATCTCTGCTCTGATGCCTGGAGAACCTTCTCCTTCTCCTTCTCCTTCTCCTCCTTCTCCTTCTCTTCTCCGACCTTGGTATCTGCAGGTTTCTTTCTCTCATGTTTTTCTCACTCCTCTCTCACAGCTGCACTGCAGGGTTTTTGCCCTTTCATAAATATGCTCTTGCAGTAGTGCCACCAGACTCAGCAGTGTCCTGTGGTGGCTCAGATGGAGTGGGCTGGCACTGGTTGTGACCACCAGGGGCCCTGGTCTATTTTCACAGGAGGCCACCCCTACAATGCCCCAGCTAACAAAACCTTGCCACACAAGGCAAATTCTCCGTGACAGTCTCTCTGCTGTTACTGATAGGTTCACTCTTCATGTAACCTGACTTAATCCCTCCCTTCTCACCCCATTTTCACAAACACTGGAATGCACACAGAGTAAAAAACATCCTACTGGAAGCTTCTGGACTACAGTGAAGCACATCTAGCACACACAGCAATTTTATTAATACCTTTATGAAATTCTTTTAGATGGTTACATATAATTTCAGAAACTTGTCCAGCATCTTTTCATGAACTTCTTCCATCATCCATATTTTTGAAGTGTTCTCAGTTTCAGCGATGAAAAATGATAAACTTTATATAAGAATCTTGGCTGACAGAGGAGAATCAAAACCCATGCCTGTCACAATGTGAGAATTCTGCCTGTTTATCATCCACAGTTTGGATAAGGAGGCAGGTGATGGAAGATTGGCAAGTGACATTACGTTATGAAATAAATAAAAAAAAATTCAATTTGAAAGAGTCAGAACCAGAAGGAATAGTTTATTTTTTTTCTCTTAACATATTATCTGTGGGACTCTAAGAGTAGCAGAGTGAAAACCCCAGTGTCTTTAAATAGAAAATTCATGATGAATCCAGCTGCAGGGAAGGCTTTGATCTAGTTCACACCTTAGCAGATATGAGGAATTTTAACTCGAAGTTACAAACCTGCCAGAGCCCCAGCTCTGTTAGTTGCAGTGGCTGTAAAGCTAGCTGGTTTTTTTCTGTGGTGTGATTCTGTTTCACATTCTTTATTCCAGAAAGCAGATGCTTTATAATCAAAGGCTATCTAAATTTAATGTTATGAGAAATATATTTCAACCAAGAATAACAGAAAATGTTCCCAAGAATATCAGTCTTGTGGCAACCGGCTAGAGAAAGAAGAGAGTTTCTGTTGGTGTCCCATTGTGGAAGAGTTGTGCAAGCCCGGAATCAGAGGTCACACAGGCAGAAAAACTGAGCTGTGCATAACAATTTTTTAATGAAACTGAGCTCCTTTGGATCTGAGTCTCACAGCACCACTTGCAAATGTGATACAAATGAAACCCGTGAAATATACAGTGTTCTGTGGAAAAAACACTATTGCTGTGCCCGCTGGGTGACAAAGGGAGAGACACACATACGCTCAGGATATCACTGAACTGCGCCGGAACAGAGAGCTCAGACCCCAGTGACATCACGTCCTCCAAGAGAGGTGTAGTCACAGAGGCCAAAGGGAACAAGTTTTTACTTTTCACGCCTCATTTTACCCTCAAAGACTTTTTCATCTCTGGGACAGTGGCAGCCTCTGTAACAATGCTGTGTTTTAGTCTGACTTTTCCACACACCCATGAATACCCATGAGTTTAAAAAGGAACTGCTACTGTCTCTGAAGAATGACTGCAAAGAAGGCATCTGTGTCCCCAATGCATACTACTACTTCCCAAATCACTCCTAGGATGTAATGTAATTTTTTTTGTATTTTTTATAGCCTTTTAAAAATATTTGCATTGCAATATCAGTATCAGTATTTTGTTAGGTTGGACAATCCATGAGATGAAATAGAAATATTGTTACAGAATAAGTGCTGTCTGGCATTTCACCCTTTCTAAAATATGGTTTTTCAGAGACACCACCAGCTGGACTGACAGATTCAGCTGTGTCCTGAAGTGGGTCTTCTTAGGAGACATCTGCTCTTGGCCAAATCCATCAAGTGGCAGTCCCTGGCCATTCTTTTCACGTGTGTTTTCCCCACCTACCATAGCCTTGCCACCAACAACTTACAAGAATGGAAATAGAAGACTGGCATATTAAACTTAATTTCTTTTTTAACTTTTATCCTTCTAAAAACTTGCTGAATTCATTTGTGCATTCAGGATTGTGAAAACTAAAAATGAATGAGTTGCTTTAGGTACTTAAAAAACCCAGCATGTAGAACCTCAGTACTTTTTAAAGCAAAATTATAAAAGTAGGATGACAAAATCCTAATTATTTTTCTTGTCTAGTTATGAATAAAACAAGACTTCACATAATGACCTCAAAATGTAAGATTTAGTTGAGTGGTTTTGTTTTGAAGTCTTTGTTTAAATTAATTTCTGAAACTTGTTTTTCTTATTTTAGTGTCAGTTCACCTTTATACAAAATTTAGGAAGAAACTTTCCATGAAGAATAAACTAGTCAGAGAAATGACAAGTACCTGCTTATACAGTCTGTCAGCATTTCTGTTGGAAGTAAATAGATTGAAGCAGTAAATCTCACCTGTAAAATCATAATTACAGAACTAAATAATGTTCCTAATTGGTGTAACTAGATCCTGAAAATATGTTTTTACAGATTTTCCTTTCTATTTCTAATGTTGGATATCTGCCAAAATATGCTATGCTGAAAAATCAGCCTCCTCAGTTTTCAGCTGAAAATTCCAGTAATAGCCACATTAGTATTACCACTGAAATAGAAGTTGATATAAAACACCTGTATTTGTCTTTGTTTAGATTTTCATCATCATCATCACAATATAATTTCTCTAAATATATTAAGAAGGAAAGCCTTTTGCAGTTTCTGCACTCACAGTGAGTAAAATGCTTTTGCAAACACAGCACAGTCAGTTATAGCACTGCTTTTCCCTTTGGGGCTCTATTCTCACATTCCTGTTCTCCTCATTTTACATATATGGCATAACCTCATAAAGATTTTCACAGTTTCCTGCTGCACTTTTTCATCATCTAAGACACTCTTTACAGGCTGGTGGAAACAATCCATATTTTGCTTCCTGGTAAAGTTACCACATCATGCTACAGGGAAATCAAAGCAGAGGATGGCCGTTAGGAGGTCCTCTGCTCAGGAGAGCTAGAAAAGGGATCAGGAATAAGTGACAGCAGGAGCTGATGAATTGGCAGCTGATGCTGTTTGGCGACAGAGTAGAAAGGAAGGATGATGGACACGACCTGGAGCATGGATAAATATGCAGATTTTACTTCAGGTACTGTAATGTGAAAGGTTTTCACTTCACTGGGTTTACACCTTTGTGAGAAAAAATTGTTCTTTATTGTTGCTGCCACTTATGCAATAGGAAGACATCACCTCCTCTTTGCTTATCCCAGTAGCTAAGGAGCTTGCTGGGCCGGATGCACTGAACTATTTCTGTCCTGTGTGTCTCGAATGCTGTGATGTGAATGTTTCTGTAAGATAAGTCACCTGCAGCTATCAGTGGTAATACCCTGCAGAGAGCAAACAGCCAAGACAAGACAGCAGCACCCAGTTAGCACAAATCCCACCCACACCCTTGCTCAGTGCTAATGCAACCATGACATTTGTGCCACACCACTCCTGAAACCCTGGATTACTACACATGCCAAGGAAGCACTTAACTTTTAGGTAATTCACAAGTGGAGACCATGCCGTGAGATATTAAGGATATGTGTATACAACAAATAAAACATAGCCAAAACAGATTCCAGTACTAAAAAAATAATAGTTGACTGTCTCTTAGAACATGAGCAGGTGCTCCTCATCTGCTCTAACTCTTGGCTATTTCCAGGTATTTTCTGAGAGACCTGAGAGCACTCCATAGAAATGGGTCTTTGCATCAATGCAGGACTCCAGTAATTTAACTGGAATTCTGCATGACAATAAAGTACTGGCAATGCAGGTGCAGTGGGAGTGTTGGGATCAAGCTGAGAGTAAAAGTGAAAGATGAAAAGAGATTATAGACAGCTATTGCTAATGAGTAAAGTTTTTCTAAAAAAAGTAAAAAGTACACTAAAAGCACCTGTGAAAAAATGGTTCCAGCAGGACTTTTGGTGCAGCAAAAATTCCAGTTGACATCTCAAACTTTGGTATTTTTTTTTTTTTAAGGAAATAGCAAGCCCAAAGTCACATACGGGCTTCTAATGTGATTGTGGGAAATTCCTTTGTGGGCTTTTAAAGTCTTTTATTGTTCTGCAATATTCATGCGTTGTTGCAGAGAACTTGTCTTGAACATTAGGACCTAGAGGTTAAATTTTCTTAATGTACTCTGTTTTCCAATCATCTCTTCAATTAAACACTATTCTAGGGAATGAAAAAAAATAGGGCCAGAGAAATAACAAGTCTACTTTCAAATGTAGTTAGTAGTGCAAACTTTCAGATTTGCTGAAAAAAAAGTACTTACAATGTTAAACAAACTGTGGTGCTGATAAATCTAGTCATTTATGATAGTGATTAAGAAAAAAACTCCAGGATGTAGATACACCTTAGGAAAGAAGAAGACTTTTCAAAGAAGACACTATGGTTTAAATTACATTTTGAGCCTACACTTTGAACTACATTTTGAAGTGATCATTAATTAAGGCTGATCAGAAGCTGATGGAATTAACTTCTTACATTTAAATACATTAAATTTAGTAAAAAAAATCTCTTTTTACAGTCAAAACCCCAAAATGGCTCGAGAAAAAGAAACAGCAATAATCAATAATAAAGACCAACACTGTGGTTGCCTGTGGATCTAGAAATTATGCTTTTTTAAGGTATAAAATCACTTTTTTATTTTCAACAATGAGATAACTTGCATACAACAATATAGCTTCTATTATGCTGCTTCCAGCTGAATGTGACTCCTGAGAACTTAAAGGAAAAACGTATATACATGATGCAGACCAGATGCTGTAAAAGCCGGTATCTCAAAAAAAGCCATAAAGGTAAATAAAAGCCCAAAAGGATTGGAACAAAAGGCCTGCAAAGAAAATTACACAAGGCTAGGTACCCAAAAAAGGCCTAAAACAGAAGAGACTTCGGAAGTGCTTAATTTTCTTCATGGACTGGCAAAGGTATTCCAGCACCAGTTGCCTGCTGGCCATCCACTGTTAACAATTAATTAAATTTAGATGAATTCAGATGTCTTTTAAAGACCTCAGTTTCTTAAAAATGCAACCGAAGAAATTAAAGCACCATTTCAGCACTGATAAACACAGACAATTCACACACGCTCCACCCCTAATCCTTTCACTACAGCTGCAAATAAAATTTCTAACAATGATTTTGCCCTCTAGCATTGTTCAGTGCATGTTTTGCCCAATACCTTTCCCAATTACTATTCTTATATTCAATTCCAAAGAGTTCCCTATTGTGCAACACAAAGAACTCTGGTGGGTTGACCCTGGCAGGGCTCATCAAGCTGCTCTGTCGCTCCCCTTCCGTCAAAAGGATGGAGGGGAAAATAAGACACAAAAACTCATGGGTCAACATAGGGACAGGGAGGTCACTCAGTAATTATCATCATGGGCAAAACAGACTCAGCTTAGTGAAATTTATTTAGTTGATTGTCAATCAAAAAGAACAGGATAATGAGAAGCAAGAATTGTAAAATATCTTCCCCCCTCCTCTTGCTTTGTCCCAGGTTCAACTTCATTCCTAATTCTTCTACCTTCTCCATATGAGAAGTTCAGGGGGACAGAGAAGGGGGATTGTGCTCAGTTTGTAACACCTTGTGTCTTCTCTTCTTCCTCCTCCCACTCTTCCCCTCATTTCATGGAAGACAATCCTAGGAACTCAACCAGCATGAGTCCTTCCCACAGGATGCAGTTCTTCTTGAACTGCTCCAGCCTGGGTCTCTTACACGGGGTGCAATTCTTCAGGAACAGCCGCTCCAGCATGAACTCTCCCTCTCCACTGGTCAACAGGTCCTGCCAGGAGTCTTCTCTAGTGCAGGCTCTCACAATCTGCAGTTTCTTTTAGTACAGATCTACATGCACTGGTAAGAGATCTTCCGTGGACTGCAGAGGTGCAGCTGCCTCACCGTCATTGTCGCCATGGTCTTCACTGTGGTCTGCAGGGGAGTCTCTGCACTGGCACCTGACGTGTGTCCTCCTTCTCCTTTGGTGGAGTTGTTTTATTCACATTTTCTATCTCCTCTCTTCCAGAATTGTTCATCCTTTCTTAAACACGTTATCACAAGCAATGTTCTGCCAACATGGCTGACGGACTCGGCCCTGGCCAGCAGCCGGTCCGTCTTGGAGCCTCTGGTGCCTTCTCGCAGCAGCCACCCCTGCAGCGCCTCCCACCAAAACCTTGCCACGTAAGTGCAATTCAGTCGCAGCGGTGCTTGCTGCACATCTAAAGGCAAGGCAAATCAAGGCAAGGAATAGCTTTAAAATATGCAACTTGTCTGGGGACCATTAGTAAGTTTATGTATGAATTTAGAAAAAAGAGTCTCTTAGGAGTCCAAAAGTGAGGCTCTTTCCTCAAGTGTAAAGCACTTAATGCAGCTTGTTTTAAACAGAACATCATATATTTATGGTAGTCTGTTCAGTTTGTCTATGACACAGAGTTGAACTTGGTGACTCAGAAGTTACTGTGAAATTTCTGTGCTTTTACATCTGCTGATGGCAATAGGCTAATGATAAAATCTGAGTTGAAAGCGTTATCAGCAGTATGCTTTCACTAGAAAACAAAAGGAGAGGATTTCATTCATATTCATCTTTCTAAAGAAGAAAGCTCTGCTTTGCACAGCTAAACCAAGGTTTTAAAAATAAATTAAATATCTACCTACTGAAGACAAGATATTTCTAGAGATTACTTCTTAATAGGCATTTTAATTAAATTTCAGCACCCACATCATATCAGTGCTCACAAGGGAGCCTGATGTACAAAAGAAAGAGGTTGCTGTCCATCATCCAGTCATCTTCACTGTTTAAATATATGTGGAAACTTAAATGGCTCTTAACAAAAAGAACATGAAATTTCCAAATATACATTTGCATGTATAATGTAAATAAAAAAAAACTGTAGTACTGGAGAGGAAGAAATTTCTTCCATGATGCATTTGAGATGTCAGGATATTGTCTATTCCTTTTTCACTAATCCATCATTGATTATGCTGGAATTTATTTTTAATCATAAGTTTTTCTTTTGGATCATGAGCCAAGTTCACATTTCACTTTCTTAAATTTTCTAAGAATGATCACATTCACCAAAAGAGTGTAAGTTTATGGTATGGCCCTCTCCCACGACTCTGGCCTTTCCTGCTATTATTTTCAATATGAAAAATGTCTTGCTTTTCCTCAGAATAAAAATGTATTGCATAAGCTCAAGTAATTTGGACACAAAGAAAATTACTAGGGTCCAAAGGATCTTCTCTGATAAAATATTTAACCTTACCACTTTTGATCGAAGCTAATTTTGCTGAAACTGTGAGTGAGAATAATTAGAAGACTTCCGAATAAAGAAGGTTTCAAACAGAAATTCTCATTTAAAAAAAAAAAAAAAAAAAAAAGGAAAAGACACGGAAAGGAAGATGATGCACTGAACATTAAATATCATAGCATCATAGAATCATCTAGGTTGGAAAAACCTTTAAAAACCTCAAGTCCAACTGTTAACCCAGCTCTTTCAAGTGACTATTCATTGAACAAAACCTTTGATTTTGTTTTTCTGTTTTTTTTTTTTTCTAAAAAAGATCATTGCTATTTTATTTGCTTTGTCAAATCCATCTTTAGAAAGTCCTGACATGATGAAGTGGGCCTTAAGTGCTAAACTCCTGATCTATAGCTTCTCATAGCAAAGAATTTTCCATTCTAAGGGCAGCTGAGAGAAAGTGGGAATTCTGTCTTATTGTAATTCATATTTACACTGTCTTGATTATATCCTGAAAAAAAAATCTGGATCAAAAAAAATAGTGTAGATAACCATGACATTAATTATATAGTTATACACTTAACCAAGGTAAAATAATGCAGCCTTCAGTTCACAGCATATGAGAATGTGACAAACTGTTCATTAAAAAAAGTCCATCTCAGACTGTTTATTCATTGATCAGAAAATCTGTAAAGTGTTGATTAATGCAACAAATCTGCACCTTGTGCTATCCTGTGTTTGAGGTATAGTTTATGTAGGCTGAATCAAAAAATTACAATTAAAACTTTTATCTGTCTTGCAGAATATGTATTTCCACTTCGTAATTTTTTTTTTTTTCACAAAAGCTCACAAGGCTCATAAATTAGACCCTTTGAAACTGAGGCTATGGAGTCAAGAAACATTCAAGTTTAGAGTGTATTAAAGAGAGCTTGTAGCAACAAAGACAGACAAAAGACTGCAAAATAAACACAAAGCAGTCACTAGGCCCACATGCAGTCTGGGAATTGGGACCATTTTCAGTCACTCATATTCTTGCTCTTCCTTGCTGGCACAGCCACAGTGCAAAGCTGTGGGCGCAAAGCCCCAAGCCCAGCACCAGCTTGGAGACAAATGGTACCCAGGCTTGAACAAAACTTATGGATGCTACAGTTCCAGATAATAAAGAATGCAACAGAAGTCTGGTAAACATAATGCTGATGTTTACCATGCAGGGGTCTGTCTTGGAAGTAATTCACTCACGTTGGCAGTAGAGGGAAGTCAGTCCTAGCAGGGCATTATTAACCTCTTCCTAAAGGTGACATTTGAAATAGGCCAGGTGAATCACTTCTAAGGAAGGACCATTTTTCTCAAGTATGGGATGTTGATGAGAGAATTGTCCCATGTGTAGATCTCTGCAACTAAAATAAGAGAAATAGATCACAGTTTTGACATACTATTGTATGTCATACTCACAGTATAATATGGGAATGATAGGTATTCTCTGAAGCCTAACAATCCAAGTTGGCATATTACATATAATACACCTATTAAGCACTATCTGAAGACATCTCTATATCATCAGCACATTGGATACATAGAAAACTCTACCTCCCTAGTTTAACTTGTTGAAAAGTACATTTATGGGATTCACTAGTTATCCAAAATAAGGGGCAAAGAACTTAGGTTATCTAACCAAATAAGTAGGTCAACATATTCTTTAAATTAAAAGGAGAAAATAAACCATAATGAGAACAGCCAACTAGAATAAACCTGATTTTCCTTACAGTTTCATAAATTATGGAAATTAAGGAAAGACCAGAGAATCACTGAAAAATTACAGCTCACTCCAAGAGATATCAATCACTGTCGTTTCTCACATATAAGCATAACACTGCCTCCTTTTTGGGCTGCAAATTAAGGAAATGAATCTAAATATATGAATTTTGAATAGATTAAACTAGTGTGATGAGTAACCCTATATCTCCAGCTAAGAAAAGGAAAGTCTTCACAAAATGTTCTTTGTTACTCTTATCAGTCCGATTCTGCTTGCCTTTCTGATAGCAACAGAAGGTCAGGTTCATGGCTTTCAAAGATTCACCAGTAATGACCCAGAACCAAACTAAGCATTACACCATTAGCAGTAATTCAGCAGACAATGAGCAGGTGGAAAATTATTTAATGGTTCAGACTCAAATTCTATAAAATGATCCTTAATTTCCTCTGAAGTGCCTGAAAATGGCCTATATAAATGTTTGGAAAGAGAGTAGGGAGGATAGAATCTTGCAAGATACCATCTTACTCATCCATGAAGAGACTTTTGTAAAGCCATTCCAAGAGTTGGAGAAGGTGGACAGACAAGTTTAGACCTAGAGTCAAAACAGAGGCTCAGAAATATGATGTACAGTTCCAGAATAAGACTAACTTTACTGTACATCTGTGACTGAATGCACTGTAATAAATTTGCATTGAAATATTCTCAAGAATATTTAATTTAGTCCTGTAGACATGGCCTTTGGCTGTATCTGGGTGAGTCCATTCTCTGTACTTCATTTTTTTTTGGATGTCAATGCCTTACTCAGAAACTGCAGAGATGTTGCCTCATATATAAGCCTTTTCATAAAGGGAAACCTGGACACATACTTTAGATAAATATAGTGACCACTGAGACAAATTTGTAAATTATTTCATAACCTATACATTATTAAGTGAATAACTTGGAGAAAAAAAGGTAGAAGTGGCCAATTTAGAGTAAAGCTGTTCTAACTTGTAAAATGTAAAACATCATATTGCATGTTTTCTTCAGAAAGGATTTTTTTGGGGGAAAAGGGACTGGTAAAATAGCACTTTCTGTTACTCTGAACCCACTGCTTAAAAAAAAAAGAAGGAGTAAAAATCTGATCTTTGGGGTAAAAGAGAGGAGTTGTAATTTTCATATCTTAGTCACTTGATTCACTTGAGCAATGACCTTGCTATATGATTTTCTTTACTATATGACTCAGCTGTAAAAAAGCATCAGTTCCTGCAGGATATTTCCAAGCCAACTATCTGTATTTATTCGTACTAACCCCCTGTCCTCCTTCTGTGCTAATGATGGATTCTCAGGTACCCACCTTTTCAAGAAAATTAGATTTTTCTCTTTAAAATTAGAATATAATCCATAAAATATTTAAAACAAACAAAAAGAACTTTTCAGAAGATTTTGCAGAGGACTAACAATTTGCTGTAGTCATAATAAAAAGGGGTCAGCAGGTAAAAGTAGCTGCTGTGTTCTGCAGTTTTGATGTTGTTATTGCAGAAGAAAAACCTGCGGTGTAATATTTATATTGTATGCAATGCTTTTTTTAGGAAAGGATATGCAAATTTGTACATGGAAGAAAGCAGCTGTTGCAGGGCTGTGATCGACCAACACACCTCCACAGTGGAGGAATGCTCAGAGATGAGGCAAACACCACAATGAGCTCAGGTAAAAAAGCATCATAAAGAAAGCTAGGCTTATCTCAACACCACGGAGAATGAAGGGCAATGTTCTTAGTTAGATAAGATAGCTGCACCGTTGAATCATCAGGTTTCCTGAGATAATTAACAGACAATTATGTCTTCCTGAGCTAGCCAGAGCAGTGTGCCAGGGCTGGGAGGACATACACATGCCTCAGCCCAACATAAAGTATAAAATCTGGTCAACTATTAGAAGAGAATTGGACAGCAGCTCGATCTGGCTTTAATCCATGCATGCTTTCCTAGACTGGGGATGCTCAGCATCCTGACAGTGAGCACACAGAGACCGGTAATGAGGAACAGGGCTGTTTTGTGATTCACCCGGTATGCAAGTGCTGTATCATTTTTCTCTTATGATTTCAGTACATTGCTACAGCACTCCTTTAAATCAAAATCACAAATACACCAAATGCTTAGATTTGATAATAAACACTGAACCCTCCTCTTGATCAGACTACTGAACTCTGACAGGGATAAATGTGGAAATGCTTCTATCAAGATATAATCAAGACAAAAGTTCTATCTGCTGTTGAAGTGGGTCAAATGAAATTTCAAATAAAGTGGTCAGAATTGAGAATTTAAAGAAAGGAAAGTATAAGAAATATACAATACAGGCCTCGTTCTCATCCCAAATTTTAAGCTACAAAATAGATCAAGCCTCTCCCCGAACTCTAGGAACATTCCCATGCTCCAATCTTTCATTGCATAGCTGTAAACTGGCAGGGTTACTCCTGAACAGAGAGTCACTCCTAGAAATGTAGACTAATAATATGGTGCCATAAAAACATCCCATGGCAAGTTTGTCAACAATGCTATTATAGAGGGGAAAAAAAACCCAAAAAAAGAAAAAAAAACCCAAAAAAAAAAATTGAAAGAGAAAGAGAAAAAATACAAGAAAAAAAAGAAATTAAAATAAAAAAATAGATAGGGACATAATGCATACTTGCCTCTGCAAATCAAAGTGAAAACATGGACCCCAATAAAAAATATTTTGTTTTCAAAGTAGTATAAAGAACATGCTTACAAGGACACTTTAGAGTGAATTGTTGGAGAAAATCAGTCATGGGGCAGTTAGTTTCTCAGTTTCTTCACTTTCTTAGGTGTATACATTATCTATAGAGATTAAGGGTTTTTTTCTCTTAGGGGTGTCAGGTCTGGTTTTACAGTGGTTTTAATTAAGAACTCATTAATCACTTCCCATTCTCAATCACATCCCTTTGTAAAAGTGCAAAGGAAAAGCAAAAATAAACTTGAAGTTCTTTCATTCACAGTCTTGGACACCAAAGCTGGGGTATGAAGCCAGCTGAATTTATTGCATCTCTTCCCACACTTCAGTGAGTGAGCAAGCCACAGTAGAAACAGGGTGACTCATTAGTGAAAGCAGCAAACTGAAGCACGCTTGGAGCAGATGAAATTAATGAGAGAGAAATCCATCTCAGTTCACAAAGTAAAACTACTCCGAACAGATAAAACCCTCGATTTTCTGATTTTTGGTCATCATGACATATGTTTCAAGGTGAATGCAAAAAGCAGAAGATAACAGTTTACATTCCACACTACAGTATGTGGGGTGGGATTCAGGCACACAAGTACATGTGCCAACTGTAATTTAGGCACTAAGAGGGGAGCCTGGCAACTTCCGCCTGAAACTGGAGAAAGTTGTAAGCTGCCTGTAAATACCTGTCATCTTCAAGGGATCTTAAATCAAGGAGGCCACCCAAACCAGCACCAAATGCCTACAGGACAAGTCAGGCTAGTCCTTACCTTCTTTGCTGAAGTACCTGTGTCTTTGTTTCCCTGTGTATACGTGCACACAAATGTGTACACATGCAGCAAAATGCCAGCTGAGTCTAGGACAAGGCTCTCTACACTGCTGCACTACTCACATCTTTTGTAAGTTTGGAGTTCTCCCATTGCAATTAATACACAAAGGCTTTTTTAAAGTTACATAGTAAGCATTTTAGGACAAGAATATTCTCTTTTTATACTTCATAGATGACCTAGTGTTCTAAAGGGGCTGACAGGTTCTTCCAGAGAAATGTCAAGCACCATCTGTTTTCACAGACAAGTTCCCAGTCACCACTTCACTGTCGTTGAAATAATGTCAATCATTTGCTAAGGTCTAAGATTTTTAATAGCACTGGAGTATTTAAAGATCTGCAATTTCTTCTCAGCCAAAAAAACCTTTTTTTTTCCTTCTTCTTTTTGAACAGATAACATTTTGCTAAGGAAAAATTCACTCCTCATTACTGGACATGTCTCATTACTGAACATAACTCCTTACTCAACACAGATCACATTCTGAATGTGTGAACGCAATGAATGTGTGCATCAAGTGAGAAACATAAAGGGGTACTTGGCTCCTTGCCACAGGTGCTGCATTGTGTTGATGGCAGCAGGAGATGGCAATGACTAATCAAGGATGTCAGCTCCCTTCTCCTCTTTACTGGGAGTGAATTGGGCTCAGTCTCACTGTTTTCTTCTGTCTCAGAGTGCTAGACAGTGTGCTTGGTTTGATGAGAGAGAGGAATTAAAAAAGCAAGGGAACTTTCTTTCTTTTGGGAAGCAGGACTCCACTTTCATAGAACAAGGAGAAACAGAGTCAAGACTCTACTTTTGGAATATGGGGGCCTTTTTTCTGAGGGGAAATCTCTGAATAAGCATATACAGACTTAAATGCAAACTAATATGTTCAGTTAATACTTTTAAATGCATACTACCTTCCTTTTGATAAAAGCAGTAATACAATCAAATGAGCATACAATGATTATAAATATATATTGATTTTATTTAGGAGGGATGATTTGTTCTTATTAGAGAGGAGCACTGTACAACAATTGCCATTTCTCTAAGGGTTGCTTTCTATGGAAAGCCAATTAAAAAAACTAAATGTGGAATGCAGGTTGCATTTAAACTGACACTGTTATTCTATTTCAGTAAACTACAATTGCAATTGAAAAGAATTAGGTAATGATTTTATTTTTCTACAAGATGTGAGGAATGTTGAAAAATTTCTTTTGTACTGCAGTTTTCTCTGGATCAGCCATATTGCATGGAGTCTATTTCAACTGTCTTTAGCCAGATAAGTGTTAGTCACCCAGTTTAACCTAATTTCCTTGGATTGCTTTGAGCCAGATGGGCACCCACAAAAGACAGCTGAGCCAACCTCAACTGTTCAGCATCTGTGGGATGAATTGTAGTCTGATCATATCTTGTGAGTAATAAACTAGGCATGAATGGCTATTTTAGAAGATATGTTTAAATTTTACATAACTGAAGTTATGCTATGAGAACCCCAGTCTGTGTCACAATGTGACTCAGTTCTTTGTAGCACTCCAAACTTCATAATTTCATTCATGTTTGTATTGGGTTTGCCTGACAGGATTTTGGTAGTGTGGGGTTTTACATGGGTGGCTTCTGAGAGAAGATACAAGAAACTTCCTTTATGTCCAGAGAGACTGGCAGAGGTGTCCAAGACATAGATGCTGGCAATCAGTCCATCAGAGACAGTGGTGTTTACTTATTTAAGTGGAGATTGGAAAAAAAGGGTAATGATGCCCTCACAGTGTTGCTCAAACAAAGTAATTAAAAATAGACCAATTTGACCAGCATCAGTAAATACAGGAATGGCTGACAGTCTGTTAATGAACAAATAGGAAAATGATTAATGCTTCAGGAAAACCTGTTAGATCTTTTCCAAGTAGTTTGCTCTGTTAATGATCCCAGTTTGTTAATAGAGGTAATGGATGCTGGTGCAACAAACCGTAACTTCTGTAATGATCATGACTCAGTATTGCTTGACATTTTGATTAAGAACTAAAATGATATGGTATGATATGAGGCACCAAGATTGTATTAAAAATAGACATGGCATATCTCAAAACTAATGGGAATCAGCCAGTGCATCTCATAGGGATTACAAGGATCCACAGGAGTTGATTCTTAGATTTATGAAACATGCAGCTCTTCTGAACAACCAGATATTTTTGAAAAATAAAAAGTATGAAGGAGAGGATAAGTTCCCAGTAAAAAAATGGATTGATTCATCTGACGAGTGGAAGCAGACAACAAGCTTCTTTATTCCATCAGTGGAAGTATAATATCTGGAAAAGAGGTGTTATTAAGAGAACAGGAGAACTGCTGGCTGGCAATGGGGAGGACTATTGTCCCTTGAGAGGGCTCTGGACAGATGCAGGAGCAACAGCTGGACCTCTTACAGGATATCTGTATGACCAATATACAGTACCAAGTAGGATTTTTGCGACTACATTTCCTTTCTACTGGCAGAACTGTGACTGCCACCATACCCACATATACTGGTCACAATTTATGAGGTCTGTTTGACAATCTGGAAACTGAGAAATCAAAAGTCATGCCTTGTAATGGCATCCTGGAAGCTGAAGCTATTTAGAATATCAAAAACTCTAGAGTGATAAAGTGATAAAGACTTCCCTTAAGTACCTATACTGAGAGTAAAACATGGATAATGGGTACTTCAGTCCACTTGCCAAAGTTATAACTACATCCAATCCACACTGAAAATTAGAATGTGATACTAATTTTTAAAAGTGAAAGTCATCTAAAATTTTGTGAAATGTCCCAGATGATGTTATAAACAGCCAGTGTTTCATTCTAGAAACTATTAGTTGAATTTCTTAAGCAGCAGTGAATCTATAAAGTTGGACAATCGATGCAGGCACATTTATTCTCGAAAATGTTTTAAAATCTCCTTAGCATCCAACATTCAGTCACTTACCCAAGGTCATACAGCATGTGTGAAGAGGAATCAGAGACTAACTTGTGATCTGAAGTGCTCTCAATATACTCTTCTTTCTCACCATTTGGGGATCGATCTAATTCAGCAGTGTCCCCATTCTGAAAATTATGTAATTTGAAAATAAACAATAGAAATACAAATGCAATTGCAAAAGCTTTTATTTCTGATTCATTTTCAAATCACATTTAAGCTGATAAAACAAACTTCAATCCACATTGGGTGCTATGCATGATATGGTTAACTCAATTGAGGTGGGGTTGTGGAAGTTATTACTTGAAAATTAATTAATTACATCTAACATCAAAACCTTTATTTTGCATGCTTTATGGCTCCAATTTTTGTTATAGATCTGCTAAGACATCCTGCCATGCAGGCTATCCTATTTTATCCAGTACAGAGTCTACCTAAATTTTGTTGTGCAAACATTTCCCTGCCATTGCAACAGCCAGCACCTCAGTCTCCAAAATGGTCCATGAAGCCAGGCCCAGAGCAGCACTCTTTATTTTTTATATATGCTTTTTTTTTTAGTTGCATTCTTGTCACTATCACTTATATTTATATTTTAAATATAAGGGATTGTCATTCCTTGAAGGACAGCATGCCTTCATGTTTTATATTTGACTTGGACTCACACCCAGGCATGTGACAAATATAAAATAAAAGAAAATTGGATGTAGAACCCAGAGTTTGAGATTTGGACATAACAGGATGGTACGGAAGGTCCTTGTGGCATACCATGACATGCCCTATCAAACACATGGGCTTGGACAGATGGCTGGCACCACAGGAAACTGAGACAAGTGTGCAAAGACAATAAAATAAATGTAAAATTGAGCTTTAATGCTTTGTTTCCTCAAATCCACCTACACTTCAGATGCTCAAAAAATAAGTCCTCATACACCCTAATTATCTATTTGCCCAGATACAATCATCCATTTCACAGGATCTTTTTGGCACTTTTTTAACCTCAGATTTACTCTTTACATTTGTATTAAAATGAGACATTTTTCCTAATTTAACTTGAATGAAAACTTGAAAGAAAAATTAAGTAATCTGTTCTAGATGTTGAGAGTTTTTTGCTAACTTCCTAACAAGTGGCAGTTAAGAAAGAAAAGACAGTGGTAAAAGAGTGGGACAGAAACCTGTTTTTCAGGCATATATAAAATGCTCGTCTGGTGTAGGTGGTAAAGGTGTAGGTGGCTGAAATCTGTTAGGTACGTAGTAACCTAGCAAGAAAGGGTTACTCAGGGTCTTTCTTCATGTGGTGCAAACATAATTGCTCAGCACTTTAAAACATTACCTCAAAACATCCCAAATATTTGTGAGCGTGGGTATTTCCTTCCCCATGAAAGTGGGTTCAAATCAGAACAATTTAACCACAGGCTTCCTGACAAGGAAGCTGGAGACATGAGAATTCATGTGTTAGCAAGACTGCAAAATAAATCTGGCTCATTAGGATGGGTCATATGCAAAAAAAAGTCCTTATTTTTCTCTATCCCAGACCCAATTCACTGAGCAATTTTTTATTGTGGTCAGGAGGGCTTTCGTAATTTAGGGCTTGTTTTTTGGTATTTCAACCTAGCACAACATAATCAAAACCTACTGGCCTCATTTATTTTATCTTGAATCTAAGCCATTACATTGCAAAAGCATTACAGAGATATAAAACTCTTTGGGATCTGGGAGCATTCTTTGCAGTGCAGGAGAACATCCTGTGAACATCCCATAGCAGAGTTCATATCAGTCCATGTCGCTTGTCAGTGACGTTTCCTCTTAAGTGTATTAGTCAAAGCAATGCTTTCAAATGTTCCAAAAATACTCAACCAGGGGCTGAGACTTTGCATCCAGAACCATCACCTTTGACATTCTGTGAGTTGTGTTACCCAAAGAGTGGGCCAGCTCGTCATTTTTCCACAGGACCTCTTTATAACTGTATCTTTGGAAGCACAACATGGTATGTCAAGTAGTAGCTATTTTGTCCTTTCACAGACAATTCTATCTTGTCAAGTAGCACTGGGGAAGGAGATTGGATATTTCTATCATGGAAGATGTTTTTTTTGGGGGGGTGATGGGTTTGGTGTTGTCTTATTTTACCAGATAAGAAATAGGACAACAGAAGTATTATATAGTGTGTGTGCCTTTGCATTCACTCCTAAGGTGCAGCTACTTGCACACTGCACACTTTTAACAGCTGAGAACAGCAGCAC
This sequence comes from Pyrgilauda ruficollis, assembly GCF_017590135.1. Classification (NCBI taxonomy): domain Eukaryota; kingdom Metazoa; phylum Chordata; class Aves; order Passeriformes; family Passeridae; genus Pyrgilauda; species Pyrgilauda ruficollis. The sequence continues at coordinate 662,117 of NW_024519207.1, read as the reverse complement.
TGAAAGATTTAGGGAAAAAAAAAAAGTTATTTTCTCTGGGAAACCAACTTTGAAGCAGTTCCAGGATCCCTTTCACTTGGAGGCTCTGATGTTAGGTGGGGCTAGGGCTTAGCCCCTGACTCAGATATGGTTTTTTTTTTCATGCCTCAGTATTTTAAGGCTGTCAGTCCTGGAATAATCTGTAGCTATGCCAGTGTCAAAACCCTGTCATTCTGTCAGACTATTATAGGTTTAGGAACATACTGATTCTACAGGTTGAAAGCAATTAATTTTCATTTCCAAAGCAAACATGCCAAATTGCTTAACACACTCCAGAAACACTGAAAACACAAAGTTTTTTTTTTTGTAGGGAAGTTCATTAAGGATCCAGATAAAAATACTTCCAACCTGACATGCTAGAAAGTAAACATTTTAGGCTCAAAGGACTAGAATTTTCTGTCAAAACAGATTTATTCTCTTTTTTTTCCTACTGTCTCTAACATTTTAGAGTCATAAACATTGAATAAATTCACAATGCTGATATGTCAGCTGGGAGCATTTCTGCAGGGCAATCAGTTTCTTGGGATATATGTATCAGTGGACACCATATAACTTGTAAGTAGATATTTAGAATAAGCTTTGAATAGCTGAGGCAATAAAGTTCCAGTAGTTTTTAAAATTCTTATATTTTTGTCAGTTGCATCTGTTTCCCTTGAAATGTTATGGGGTTTTTTTGTTTGTTTGTTTTTTTGTTTTTTTGGGGGTTTTTTTTTTTTTTTTTCTGTCTGAGAAGTCTATGATATGCAGCTAACGGTATTTGTGGTTTAAATATCTTCCTTAGGATAACACATTATCCAAACTGGAATAATGTGGGAGTCTGTCACAGCAAAAGGATCACTAATAAGTATTCAACGTCTGAACAACAGGGTTTATGCAAGATTTGCTACAGAACCAGACTTCAAAGCAGCCACTCTGTGTGCCAAATCTCCTAATGAAAACAATTTTTCATGTTACTGTATACTGTACATGATCTAAAGCCCTGAATGCACTTCCAGAAGATTAGAAGAGAGTCAGCCATACCACGTGCTCTGTATAAAAATAGCAGCGCACAATGACGTGTCCCTAACTCATAAGATACATGTGAATAGTTCTGACACAGCAGCAAGGATGACTTACTCGGGGTTTGTAGCCTGACCTTTCTGCCACCCCAGTGAAGACAGAAGAATTGTTACTGAAACTGTTCCTCTGACATGGAATTTTGCAGTATATTTTTAAAGCAAAACGGCATGAATATTGAATCCACAGCCTCCAAACTGTGGCATTTAAAGAGGCATTTCACAAGAATCTATATGCATAATTAAGGCAGCAAGAGGACCTGAGAAGCAAAACTGCCCAGCTGCCCCACTGTCAGCAGCCACCAGTCTTGAAAAGCCAGACCTGCAGTGGTTTTAGCATGATCACCGCACTTCCATACTGGCATACTTAGGTTGCATATTCTCACTGGATCTCTTCCCAGTCTTTATATTGTTACAGACCAGGTTTTGATTTCCAGACTATCCTAACAACTACAGCACACAGAGCAGATTTTTATTCCCAGATTTTTTTAACAGTACTCTGAAAGTGACATTTGCCTCTGTACAATTAACCATTGCAAAGTAATGCAATCAGAACTTGGACTCTCTTTTTATTTTAAGCTGACAAAGGCTTTGCCTGGCAATGGTCTCCTTTCCACTGACTTACATTCCCCAGTGTCTCATTGACCATTTTTATGTCAGCTCTTGATATTTTTTCTTATTTGGTCTGGAAATGGAACATCCAGCAGAGATTTATTACTCATAATTTTTAACTAGCCCACCTGACACTCTGCCTAAATGGTTAACTCAATTCCTTTTGAAAATACAAGTTTAAGAAATGAACTCAGAAAAATAAAATCTCTAGATTTTTTAGAAGGCAAAAGTCTATACATTCATGTCTCAGAACAGGCTCAAATAATCAAAGAAACCTTAAGCTGCTTCATTGTTGCATATTATTCTCATATAGAAAATGTCACTTCTTGAAAAAAAAAAAATTGAATGTTTTGTACCTGAGAGTATAAAAGAAGTTTCCAAGGGGACAAGAGGTGTTACAGATTTGAACATCTGGACAAGAAAAGTCTAGCAGCTAATGTGGATGATGGTGACCTCTTCCCTAAAACCTAGGCTCCGCATCTGGTATTTTCTTTTCCTGGTTTCTTTTTACATGCACTAGTACACTGATTTTATCACTGGCTTTCACAACAACAGGTCATGTTGACTAGAATATCAAGAAAAATGAAGATAAATAATATAGAAAATACATTATTCTGGTGTTTGCATCGCCAGATTGGTGCCCCCTTGGGACTTCAATTATTTTTAAATTATTGCTAAACAGAAAATGTAATTTTCTTGATATTGTATTTCCTTTAAGAAACATTGATTTCTAATTAAAATACCGATTAACAAAGAGTTTATAAATTCTGACTGAATCTAGTAGGACTGTTGAGTTTGAACTCTGCTGTTCCTATTGCACTGGGTGACAGCTGAACTCTGCTTCAACATTTTCCAAGCCAATGAAGAGTGACTCTCTGGACAGGGTAATATGGCAGTGTGATGATCAAATTAAGCAGGTTTTCCATACTTTTCTTCATACTGGAGCAGCTGGAGATGCTGCCCAAGGAGGCAAACCTTATGTATTCTGTCCATCAGCAGAGTGGAATGCACAGACACACACTGGCTGGCCATTATTTCAGTATCCCTCACCAAAACAGATCTTTTTCCAGTGAAAAAATAAGTAGCCTCAAACTTACACATCCAAATGTGGTTTAGTATCTTTTCATTGCATTTTCTAGCTCTATGTAAGTAATTTTCTAAAATAACTTCCCATTTTGAAATATGAATTTGAAACTCTGTGACTATAAAAATTAAAAATTTATTCTTGCTAAAAAATTTAAAAAGTAAAACATATTTATGGATTAAATGACATTGAATTTGAAGTTTATTGCTAGATAATATTCCAACCCTCTCCCCAAATTTTATGTTGCTTTAGTAAAGAGCATTCATCTAGATTAAAATTAAAAATATACTGTCATTAGAATGTCTCCACTGCCAGTTGGATTAAACTTACATAGAGAGAAAAGGAGAGGATTTTGAATTTCTGAAAATAAAATACATATCCTGTGCAGAGCTCTCCTGTAGTCTCTAGAAACAACCTGGGTTGTAACTTCTAAGATATCAGTTTTAAATTGAAGAGAGCAAAGCTTTGAAAAGCAACAAAATATTTAGGAATCATGGATACATTTATAATCGAATTTCAAACAAAATTATTTTTAAATGGCATACCTGTGGAGTAAAAAATCTCTTTAGACTGCAACACAATATTTTTGGTTTTGCTCAGATCGTTCTAGAAATGAGAATGTCAGAAACAAAATAACTATGCTATTTCTAGGTGTCTTGAAAAATAAAAAGACCTCTTGAATGAAAAATGCTACTTCTTTCAAGGTGATAATTTGCTGGTTTTAGACTAGTATAATTTAAACTTAAGGATTAAATGGGAGAGAACTGTATTTCTGGCTCATGGGAAATTATCAGTTGGTTTTATTTTTATCTTCTTTACATCAGAGCAAGACGAAAGAAACCAGCATGCCTTGTGAAAGAAAATTCTGATGGAAAAAATAAAAGTTGCCTCTTTTGGTAACAAGGATAGAAAGAAGACAGAGAAAAGAAGATCAAATGGGAAGGACAGACAATAAAGAGAAATTTCCAGCAACTCTTTCCAGAACATTACACAGTCTTTATTTTTGCTGCTATACCTGGTGGAACAAACCAAAGTTGTTCACCCATCTCAAAGCTGCTTTGCCTTCTACAGAATGATCTGAAATTAAGAAAGAGGTGTTTTCAAATTCTCAATATATATTAACCTCCTAAACATCCTAAAAATGAATCTGTTGTTTTTCCTACTAATCTGTCACCCCTACATAACTGCCTGTAATAAATCTTAGCAAACTGTTTCTTCACTGAAGTACTCTGGATATTTACGTACTTGCTGTACTCTGATTTTTATTCTTTGAAATACACGTGCTTCATGATAAAAATCAGGCTCACAGGCTTGTCAGTAGCTCACAGCCTGTTGTATCCTCTGTACACAATAACTGGGTCTGTAAAATCTTCCAGAAAAAGAGGTTTTTTGCTTTTTCATCGCTCAGCACTCCATGATGCCTTCTTTATCTCTTCTGCCCACTTCAAAGTATGAAGGCACACAAAACTGAGAGCCTTTGGGATCTCTGTTCTATTCTTTAATCTCAAAGGAGTAATTTCTGCTGAATTCCATGGTGTGGAAACACCAACATTTCTGTCCAAGGCAGCCTGCTGTTTCTGTGCCATCTTCCCCTGTCATGATCTACCCCAGTCCTCAGCTCCACTCTCTTCCAACACGGTCATCCCCTGACCTGTGTCCCCAGTGAAGGAGGAGGCAGGGGTTGCTGCCTGTAATTCTGATTTCTGATGACGGTCCCCCTCCTGCTTATCCCCTTCCTTTAACAGAAGAAACATCTGGGGATACAAAAGTTGTGGGGGACCTACTGCTACTGTCTCTTGCCACCACAGCCAGCAGTGCCTCAGGGTTGTTCTGACGTGGGTATTTGATGGTGAAGTTGCAACTCGGCAGTGCTTCAGTAGTGATTAATGTCTCGGGTATTCCCAGGAATTTTATCCTGCAGTGTAGAGAAATATAGGCCCAACACCACAGCAGAGGACTTGAGAAGTGGAGATGAAGGATGTGACAGGGGGTGTGGGAATGGGATGGTAAGAGATGGGGCGATGGCTGGCACTGGAGGCCTTATGGCTATAAACACCCAAAAGTGGTCACTTACAGAAGCACAGGGCAGGATTTCAAGTGAAGGGAGCTACACAGAGAACAAAGTAGTCACTAATAAACTCAGGTGAGACAGAGAGCTGCAGACCAGGCAAGAAAGATCATGGTGTAAAAGTGTATTCCCAAACATACAAAAATGACCCTGTATGGATCCTAGAGTGAGGAAGAAGAAACTGTCAACATGGGCATCCTGTTCTTCCCATCAAGGACTGTAGATGCTGAAAATTTCCTGCAACATCCTCACTGCCAACACTAGGATGAGACCAGAAATTTTATGACCCTGGAGAGCAGAGGAAGAGTGAGCAGAAAATCAGGAAAAGACATAGAAAATAAGAAGATTATTCATGATGAGTTTAACTGCATTATTATAATTACTGGAACTCTTTCTGCATAGATGTATTCTTTTCCTATCTCCAACAATTACTCCTGGATTTGCAATGATTGTTGAATTAGACTGTAATGAAAAGCAATAATTTTTAAAATACTAACAATTACCTTTTGACTTAAGGTGTATTTCTTCTTCCCCACCACCCCCCCCCCCCCAAAAAAAAAAAAAAAGGAAAAAGAAAAAAGAAAAATAGTGTAATTCTGGGTCCATATCCCAATAAAGTGACAATAGTAGAATCACAGAATCACAGAATATGCTGTCTTGGATGGGAACCATCAGGATCATGGATTCCAACTCCTGGACCTGTACAGGACATCCCAGGAGTCACATCATGTGCCTGAGAACATTGTCCAACGCTCCTTGAATTCTGTCAGGCTTGATGCTGTGACCACTTCCCTGGGGATCCTGCTCCAGTGGTCATCTACCCTCTGGGTGAAGAACATTTTCCAGATACCCATTCCAAAACTCTGTTGACCCAGCTTCATGCCATTAACCTATTAATTATAACTACTTACTATGTTTTTGCTAATGATACCAGTAAATGACATCATTATGACAGAAAGACATGGTGGTTGTCAGAATAACAAATACTGTTTGTAATATTCATACAGGGGCAGGCCACTGCATGAATCCCAAAAAATTTTACCTTGACCTTGTTCCTGAATATTACCTGCTGCAAAATGATAGCACTAGAAAAAATGAGCAAAACATATGGTTATATAGAGCTGTGTGTGAAGCTGTCTGCTGTTTTGCCTTCTGCTGAAACAGTCTCAGGTGACAATAAAAATCAAAGGATCTCTCTTATCTTAAAGATCTGCAAGATATGAGCAGTGGATTCAGCCCATTCCTGGATTTCCATGCCTACCTGGATGGAGTGTCATTTCTTTTCATGGAGAAGAGTTTCAAAACCTATATTTTAAGTTTTGTTGCTCTTAGAATGTCCAGGGTTTAAAGTTAACAGTAAGGCTATAATTTAAAATGCTAGTGTTTCTTGAATATGTGTAGACTCAAATAAAAAGGTTAACTCTATTAAAATAACTGATTTACAGGCTATAATCCATTAGTCCTTAGAGTCATCATCTAATGCAGCCATAGCAATTTTTAATGCTAGAAAAAACCCTGGAATTCCTTGTGTAAAAGTGATCATACTGCCCTAAGCAGCAAACAGTTGTAAACAAAGGAAAAAACCCAATTTTTTTCTTTCCTTGGTCACTATCAAAGGAGAAACAAAAAGGCTACATGGTATTAATGTGGGTCTGCAAGGGACACAGCACACCAGAAGTGGAGTGCAGCATCTATTCTATTGATCTATGAATAAGACACCACCAGAAATTAAGGACAACTGTTCAGTTGCAAATGAGTTACATCTGCTGATTCTCTGAGCCTTTGTGTTTTCAGTCTGGATTGCTGCAGGAGCATTACTTTAGATGCCAGTATGGCACTGAAAATTCATGCTGCAGAAGTGATCAAATGATCCTCACTCTGCTCCCTCTTTTAAGATGTTCTTCACAAGGCTAATTTTCTTACCTCCATTCCTTTTTGGCAATTCTGCCTCTGGTTAAACCTAAATCTTACAGGTGTAAAGGACAGACACATTCCACTGAGAAAAAATCAAACTCAGTCTCAGAAGATATGATTTTCACACCAGACTCAAATTCATACTCATAAGTTCTATGAGTTCCATACTCATAAGCTCCGATGAGTAATTGCAACTCTTCTCACAGAAAGGTAAAAACTAAACCAAGTCTTTGATTTTTAAATATATTTTAGTTCAATAAAAGTAGGGGGAAGTTTGGCATTTTGGTATTTGTCAGAATACATGTGAGGACATGTAAGCAAAGGCAATAATTTGTTCTGTTTCCTATGTTGTTCCTTGAGTTGGGGAAGGAAAAGCTTTCAGAAAGCAAACATGAGGGGCTGTCCGCTGGAAGGCTAGTGCTGGAGGGAAGACACCATCTTTTTTTTCACTGAGAAGAATGTTAACACTGGTATTTCTCAAAATAAACCTCAACCTTTGGGCCTTTAAAATAAAAATTTAAAGAAGTTAATTCAGTTTCACTTAAACAGCTAACCTGCTTTTTCAGGTCTACCACTGTTTCCACATTGCTTTGCTCAGAGGCTCACAGTTTGGCTTAGCTGATGAATGACCACTAGCATACATGACTATTTCAAGGCCTGTTATAGCTCTAACTTGGCATATTTTATAGGAGGTGGTCATCTTCTGTTCATTGCCTCATACCTCATCTTCACTAGACCTCTCCAGGAACCAAATAAATTCACCATAATGTGAAAAAGGATTCCTTTTTAGTCTGAAAAGCATTTTTTTTTCCTAAATACAATATAGCTTTGCTATAAATCCATTCTGTCATCTAGATGAATTTTTTTGGAAGGAGATGAAAATCAAAGATTAAATGTATTTGAGCTGCTGTAGAGCCATCAGGAAAGATGGGGGTTTTTTAATGGTGAAAGTGAATAACATCTGGTTTTCCCATTTTCTTTTTCAGGATTAATACTACGGAGCAAAGGGACACTGTGAGGTGAAGCAGGGTAGTACCATGCTGATAGAAATGTTTTTGGTTTCGATAAATATGTTAGGAAATCATGCAACATTATGAACATTACCCTGTGAATAAAGCTCACAGAACACCTTGCCTAACTTCAAAGGATGTACATTGTAGAAAGCTGTGATAGACAAAAAAGCTTTCTGATTGCAGTACATCTCCTCTAAAGAGGAGACAATATTTCATTGATTTAAGGAGTTTGTTTTTTGGTTTTTTTTTTTTTTTTTTGGCTTGGTTTCCTGTTTTTTCTTTTTTGTTGTTGTTGTCATTTGTTTTGTTATGATTTTGTTTTTTTCACATCAACTCTAAGATGGGACTTTGTGCCAAAAATATTTGTTTGTTTTTCCAACTGCATCAGTTAGTGTAATAAAACAAAAATCTCTTGTGTGAAAGATTTGGTGTATATAAATACTAAAGGTTACTGATACATGCATCAAAACTACATTTATGCAACTCAATAAATAATCAAAACATAGGCTGGGCTAAGCTGATATAGTACGATTTACCATTCTTTACCTCTAATTTTCAATATTCAGTGCTACAATGCATACAAAAATGTTAATTAATAACTGAATCTGATATGAATTATCATTTTACAGAAAATAAAAATTGTTCCCATATTACTCATTTTCAGACATGAAGACAATCTGCCATATGTCTAAACTAGCATCTTTGATTTTGCACTGTTTAAGAATAAACAGTATTCTGAATCATTCTTTTTTAATCCTTCATGTATAATTGAAGGTCAAAAAATCTGATAAATAATCTTCTGATGTTAAATTTATTCACAATGATGAATAACTGTTCTGCTTCTTTGTCTGTTCTGCCAGGAAGTAAGAAAATAAATCTGATCTAACCATGAATAATTTGAAGTATTTGCATGTTTGGAAAACTGTTAAACTTAGAGAAATTGATTTATTTGCTCAGTGAAAAGGAAATATTTATATTTTTAGAAGCATGGATCATTTTTATTCCAGAACATAGGAGTTTGCCATTAAAATCCACACTAAAAAGTTACTGAAAAGACTAATTTTCAGAGAAAAAGTATTTCTAAATTTACTGTATTTTAAAATATAAAAAGTCATCATGTTTTAACTAAACCTAAATATAACTGTGGTACTGAAAGAGGTCAACCTCTGAAATCAGATTACATGATTTCATGGATGCATGAAAATTAGTTTGAGGGGTTAATAATTACATTTGGAAACAAAATAGTTACATGCTGCAATTATAGTGTTAAAATACTGACTTCCTTCAAATGTCTACAAAGGAGAAGAAAGCACATGTGTTCAGAAGGTTTTTTAAACATTATTATGTCTAGTATTGTCTAATTTAATTAAGGGCTCCATTCTGGTAACCTTCCTAATGTTAATCAGTTTATTAGAAGGGACTCTTCCAAGACCGAACCTTTCAGCCTGGCTGAAAGCATTAGTTTACATTTTGCAGAGCTTTATTATCTAATTTTGTATTTGTCTGTATTGCTCTTAAACATGAAAACAATGCATTTTTCCATCCTTTTTTTTTTTTTTTTACATTTTGTACCCTATATTATATTTTTACTCATCATTTTGATGCCTTGTATTAACATTTAAAATTAGAGTAGTACAGCTATATGAAAAGTAAATTAAGTGCAAATGGAAACACAGATGAATCCAGCTAGAAGCTAAATTCAAGCTATGGAAGAGATTGCAAATACTGGGGGCTTTTAAATCATGGCTGTGTTATAGAAGTGAGAACCTTTCCTAGTTTTGATGTGCATGCTCTGATAACATCTCACATCTCATACTCCGAGGTGGAGCCATCCCATTATTTACTGTAGTCACAGATCACAAGTCCAGGGTATGTTGCCACATCCATCAGTCACTAAGTACAAGAGCAATCTCTGTGACTAGCAAGAGATGCTCAATTTATTTGTAGCATAACTTAATGTTCTAACATAAAACCAGCTTTCAAGACAAATTCAGCATTGGATCTAGATGACACCAACTTCCCACAGACAAGAAAGCACAGGAATTAGTGAAATTCAGAATTAAGACTACTGAATACACTGAATTCAGAGCTATCATGCTGTATACCATAATTCATAGTATAGAACAGCATTATAGTAATAGTAAATTGCACTGTGACAATACAGCACACTGTTTGGAGAATAGATCTCAACAAATCTATAAATTTCTTTAAAGCTCTTAAAAAAAGGTCTAAAGAATAAAGAAAAGACTAGAAGTGTTTTGCCCACATCACAGCTTGTCTCTTACAAGTACCATTCCAGCCTACACAAGAGCTGTTGAGCTTTTGCCCTTCTGAGATCTAAGTAAAATATTTCTCCTCATTTGTAGGAGAGTGGCTGCCCTTCTTTACCAGATGGTGGCAGAAATAAGAAGTCGGGGTGTCCAGAGGTAGAGATAGGAAGGCCCAAATTTGACCCATTCCTGTTAACTATCAGTGATAGTTGCACCTAGTACTGCACCCATTTCATTCCATAAGTGCCTCTTTCAACAGATTTTCTTCATTAAGTCAGCTTTCTTAGGAAGTTTACCAACCAGACGGTGGAATGAGGTATCACTTTACCACCATAATCTCAGCCCCCCTCTCTGAGAAGAACTTCTCTCAAAGGTTTCTCCTTGAAACAGGTGGGTACCAATACACATGTGCTGGGTCAGTGCATCGCTGAATCTTTCTTCCCCCTCTTTCCCCAACAGATAGACAATCAGGAAATTGAAGTAAACGTAATAGGATATGGTTGGTTACCTTTTTAACTGGATTGACACTGAAAAAGATGAGCCTGTACGTTGTGAAAAAATTATGGCAGGCTGTGTGACCTAACTTAATCTCTGTTGATGTACAAGTGCATTCATGTGGAGCAGGTGTCCTGCTCTTACATGACATTTCCTTACAACATTTCCCTCCAAGCTGTTTTGCTAGGACTTTCAGCTTTACTGATTGGCTAGGTCCTACATGAGCCCTGTCAGCAAGGCACTGCCCTAACTAAATCTTTTTTGTCCAGGGTTTCCAGGAAAAATTAGCTGAGACTGAGACAATGCCAGATGGTATGGGATGCCATCAAAGCAGGGAGCAGGCTGACTCCTGTCCAGGTGAGGTGACCTATAGATAATGTGCTAACCCACACCCCAGCCCTGCCTCCTTTATGATGCACATACACTCAGGAATTCCTTTCACTGTTTTCTTTCTAAGATTTCTGGTGATAAAGTAGTGATTTAACAAACGCTGTGTCCTGCAGGTTTGGGGTGACAGTTTAAAGCTGTAGGGAAGGAAGAGCCGGAAGGAAGGAAGGAAGGAAGGAAGGAAGGAAGGAAGGAAGGAAGGAAGGAAGGAAGGAAGGAAGGAAAATCAAGCCCTGAACACCAATGAATCTAATGGTAAAGACATTATTTGGGCACTTATGACTCAGTTCATATCTACTTCTTTGTGGAAAACTTGTAGATAAAAATCTTTTTTTTTTTTTTTTTTTTTTTTTTTTTTTTTTTTTTTTAACTGGATGAGGAATGGGAATGTTTTTAAAGTCTTGAAAGTTTTAATGGGCTGACAAATACAACCATCTGTGTTCAATAATTTTCCCAGCACAGGGCCATTGACATATGAGTATTGCCTTAGAAGATATCTTCCTGAAACCTTTTAAGGCCATTACTTTAATTTTAAAGTTGTAAAACCCCTTGGTTTTATCTCCTAACTCAGATGTATACAGTGCTTTTAAAATCAGAACCAGGCCAATTTGAAACATTTTGTTCTCATACTCAGGATGGACTAAATTTAAAAGTGCTAGTGAGCCAACACCTGCTACAAATAAAAGAGAGGCTCAACTTCATGCTCCAAATTTATTTTTCACTGCATATGGGAGATGCAATAGACCTCAGGCTGCTCGGCAGTTTTAAGGGGAAAACACAGATAAGCATCAATATTAGGAGAACACAGTATCATGATATGGAAAGAGTTATTCTTTCAATGGATTATTGCTGAAGGTCAGTCTATATTTGCAAGCATTTTGAGATGGAATTTCTTTCTACACAGCCTGATTAAATTGTAGAAATAAAGATAATAAATCTGATTCAGAAGAAACTGAATGTAGAGAAGGAAAAACCAAGAGGCTATAGCAATATATTTGATTTAGAGACATAGCTGATGAGATCAGACTTTTATTTGTACTTCTCAGAAACAGTAGGGGATAACGAATCATTACATTTTGTCTTCTGCCGATGAAATGTACATTTACTTCTATTGTATACCCAGAATAAGATTTTAAAACATTGTGTATGTTTTCCTGTTTTTCTCCTTGCAAGAGTGAATGTCTCACTGAGAGGACTCCTTGTGTCAGTAACAGGCAAAAACCCATATTTTGCTTTAGACATAATTGGAAACATCACTGTTAAAGAAATGATTTTTCCATACTCAATTATTTAAGCTTTACTGTAGTTTTGGGGTTTTTTGTTACATATTGTTGTATACAGGGCTCCTACAGAGTGTCACAGTGCAAAAAAAAAGACAGTCTGAATAACAATCAAGCTGCATGCAATCACACTGCTTTATTATCCTTCCTAGATCCCTCCCCAAAATACCGTCTGCCAAAATGAGAAAATCTAGTTAACAGGTTTTCTATAATCACTTTCATCATGATGATGAGTTAATATTTATTCACTCTTGTATTCTCCACATTAATTTGATTTATCTACCTGTGTTCAGGAAGCCATACTCCAGTCAACTTTGATATAGGCATGATGGCACAGACATCAGTGAAATCTCTAGAAGCATAGCAAGAGTCCTGGATACAAGCCTACACTGCTAGTGCATGCTGAAATCAATAATGAACATCATTATTGCTGTTGTTTTGAGCACTAGTTCTATTGAGGTGGACCTTGTTATGACAAAATGAAGCATAATTGTGTGTTTTGCTCCACTGTGAATATAATCTCGAGTCAGTCTTCAAGACAGAGGCAATCAATTCCTTAGACATCAGCAGAGAATCTAGTTTGGACCTCTAGGAATCACAATACTACTACGAGCATCACTGCTACTACTAGGAAGTACATGAAGATGTAATCTTGTAATCAAGAAAGGTAACAATGTAAATCCACCCCAAGGGCAGAAGGTAGCGCTGTCAGACTGGAGGGAAATAATCAATAGAGCTTTTCATTTTATTATAGCCTCCTGACAGCAGTTTCAGAAACCCCTGGAGCTGTCTCTGACACGAGGTTTCTGAATGGCATCTGTTTAAGCAGTATTGGAAATAAAATTTGCTATATGTTTTACTGCTATTCTAACAATGGCCTTGACAACATGCAAATTACAGTTTGCAGACTGAAAAAGCAAAGCAGATATAGCTGTATCTGTCCTTTTTCCGCATCCTTGTTGCTTATACTTTGAAAACATGTAGTTAATGATCCTGTGCCACCAACTTTAAATTGTAAGGCTCTTTCTTTGTTGGGAGCTGCTCTCCATCATTATTACTCTCTTTCATGGAGGTCAACAAATAAAACAGATATTTGGTTTATAACTGAAGTGCTGAAGTGACACTTAATATACTAGAAACGTAAAGTATTCCCCATCAAAGTAGGAAAAGCCAGACCATGTTACTCGTATTTCACATTCTAAGTCCAAGAGGGACTTTTTATCTTGGCTATCATTTTCCACCAATCATTTTCCACCAATAATTTTGCTATGGCCTGTTTTTTATAAGGTTTCTAAAATCAGGCTTAGACAAAGCTCCTCAGTTAGAGTATGTTAACAGATCCCCTTAAGAAATTTTACCGTGTTTTCAACTCAATTTAATCAGACACATTTTAGGTTCATATTTCACAATGTTATTATAAATAGGTAAACATACTGGCTTCACAGGGTCATTAAAAAGCTCTAAGCATTGGCTCTTTGGCTGTAATTTTGGTTTATGGGAGCTGTTGCACACTTTGGAAAGTTAAATATACTTCTCCTGACTTCTAAATCTCATGGCTATCAATATGAAGAACTAATTCAAATGGAAAAATCACCTCTCAGCTACCTAGAGAAATGTCTGCTTTGACATTCTACTTTGTAATGCCTGGATTTCAACTTAGATGACAATGACATGCTATCTGAAAAATATTCTCTTGCCTTCTAAAATATATAATTAGAGCTGGATTACCATAGCTGCTATATATTTGGGCTTCATTCATTCCTGTATGGATAAAACATTCAAATTCTGTAGAAATTTTGTTTCAGCAGATATTGATGACAGCTGTTGTTCCCCCTCATAACAACTGTTTACATTTAATTGGAAAATCAAGTGATGAAAATACTTAAAAATTTGAAAACAGACATTTTTTACACAGAAAGGTTGTGACAGCTTTTACCCCAGACAGATAGTAAAAGCAGTTCAAATACTTTCTGTTATTGCCATCCTCCATATGACAGATTCCCTGGCTAGAATGCATTTTTCTGTAATGCACTGTTGCCTCCTGCTCCCGGGACTTCTATCTTTAGTGAATCATTGAAGGCTGAGTCTGACTGGTGAATGCAACCAGAAGGAGAAAGTAGTGATAGCAGGAAATCGCTGTGTCTTCTAGGACAGAAGCATTTCTAAATGGAAACCTAAGTTTTCAGTGAGTTTGCTATGTGTAAAACTCCAGTTTTCTAATTGAAACCTTTCATGGAATCATGTCTGGTTTTAAGAAAAATAAACTTAATCAAACATCAGTTTCCACTAGGAAGATGTAGGGTTTGGTTGTTCAGGTTTGTTTTTCAACTACAAAATCTAGATGTAGAATTCAAGGAGAAAACAGAGCAGAATTGAAATTTGCTGAACTATGCAGAGTACTTTTGCAGAGGCAGAACAAGCATAAACCATTCTTTTTCACACTTACCTGAATCCCCTTTCCATGGCAACTTATTTCCAATACGTTCTACATCCTCAGTTGTGCTTCCACAAATCCTACAGGGCATGAAATCCCTTTTTTAGCTTCTTCACTATTCTAAGAGAGATAGGACCTTGCAGGTTTTTATGGTCATAACTTTCAAGTAATTGGAATTATAAAAAGCCCCCAAGAGTTTCAAAAGACCTGCAAGAGATGTTCCATACCAATGCTTTCTACTTCTCCCCCAAAAAGAAATGAAACCCAAAAAAAAAAAAAAAAAAAACCAAAAAAACCCAAAACAAAACAAAAAACCAAAAACAAAACAAAACAAAAATCCAACAAAAAAATTATAAAATCATATATGAGCTTTGAATCAATTTAATTTAAGGAAGGTATTTTTAGACTCAGTGTGATTTTCATTGGGTTTTTTTCATCATTTTATTTTTTAATTTTTTATTAATTTAACAAAACAATTAGGAACACATTTTCACACTGTTTTGTCATTAATTTGAAAATATCAGATTGCTAGTTATAAGCCAATATTATGGAATTCACACTCATTCAAGTGATGAGTACACAAAAAGTATTATTCTCCTGCTTTGCTAACTGCAGCTCTTACCACTGTTGCTTATTCCTCTGACTGTTAGAACACTGATTTTTCTATTAGTTAGTGGAATATAAGAATTTTTACAGAATAGTGAAAAAGCTAGTCCGTAGTGTAGTCCTGAATCTACTTCAAGAACATTTGTGTCAGTAAAATAGTCTGTTAGTCTCTGTGGTCTTTGTATCAGACTCTACAGAAAGTATGGTATTGTAGATATTCCTAGCACAAATGTAATAGAAAGAAAAGCTTATTTTAATAAAACTACCGTATTCTATACCTTTGCAAATACATTATTTTTATTTCAGGGTAGGATGGTAGTTGATTGTATCTGAATGTGAGGGGGCTAAAATACTTATGACCATCAACACTTGCAACAGAATGAGCCAAAACCTTCTCTAAACGGCTGGACAAGACACTCCATAGAGAAGCTGAAAAAATGGATCAGGCTTTTGCTGGTTCATGTCTGATTCTGAGGAAGTGTTTAAGAATATGAAGATGGAAAGCAATTCACATGAAAGAAACTCCAGCAGAACTGTTTGGGATTGTAAACAAGGAGAAAGAAACCCCTGAACAGCAATTTTCCAAAAGCTCAAGAAAACGGGGAGAGCTCCTGAGATGGTGTTCCAAGGGAAAAGATGGTTCAAGTGACCAAGCAGATTTTGATGGGAAGAGTCATGTCAAAGGGAGGAGTTTCCTTGAACTCTTTATATTTGATATTTGATCAATTTATTGGTGCCCCCCCCGCCCTCCCCCGGGAGGTCAAGACCCTTACACCCAACCAGTGCCCTGTTGTGGGGACCCCACTGAACAGCCCAGTGAATCCCAGGATGGTTTGGCTAAATCTCTTCAGGGTCACACACCAGCAGCATTCCCACCCTTTGTTGATGTGTTACCAGTTTTGTCAAGTTTGGTGTCAGTCTACTGAGAGAGTCCTAAGGCTGCACAGAAAAACCTGTTGTGAGAAAATCAAGGAAAAGTGAAGTACATAATGAAATATGCAAAGAATCATATAAAATTCCAAGGTGAACAAAAATATATTAGAAAGGCATAGGTCTCTTGATAAAGAAGACAAACAAGAGACAGAAAGAGAAAAGAAAAATAGCTAAGAAAGCAAGATACCTGAACAAAGCACGGATGGGTTGTAATTTTGTGTGACTTGGAAAAACAACCAGAAGACACGAATATGTCTTTGAAGAGAAAATGATGATGGGTTATTCCATCTGTTGTGTTCCTTATGGTCAGGATGAGCTGTACCAACTTACTTCACAGTGAATCTGATTTAGAAGAAATATTATTAAAATTATATAAAATCTTTCTGATTTAGGCTAGCTAAAGCACTTAAGCAAACTGCATCAAAAATTGAAATAAAACTGGGTTTTCAAGAACTAATTAAGCAAACATTCTGAAGGGCATCATCATAGTATATACTTAAATCTCTCTTACAATCTAAGATGAATTGCAGTGCCTCTTGCAGAGCTCCCTAGTCCTCCATTTTTATTGCTATATATGTATTGAGCTTCAACATCAAACTTTTCCCCAGCTACGAAACAATGACCTAAATGTCAAATTACTTATGTAGATTCATGCTAATGTAATCAGCTAGATAACTGGTGTAGCTCCTGATAAGAAATAACATGGGCAGGAAAAATAATATAATTTTGACTTTGGGTTTGATATGAATTAAATGCAAAATATATACACTTCTCAGTATTATGATTATTTATTCTGCCTGTCTCCTAGTAGGTAAACATTCTTCTTGGAGATCTGAGGAACATTTGTATTCCTTATTCACAGTATTCTGAATGAAATGAGGACCACCTAATTTCATAATAAGAAATAAAATAATTATTCCAATGATTTAGGATTTGTTCTTTCATTAGTCTTTTCCTCCCCTGCTGTTTTGTCAACAGCAGAGGGGAACACCAGAGCAGGGAAGAATCTGACACTTCAACCTTTCACAGACCAAACAAAATCAAGACCGAATGACAGAGAAGTCCTGAGTGGTTGTTTGGGGTTTTTTTAATAATGACTCTCAGGAAGGAACTAGATTTCTAAGTCACTATCTCTGATATTGAGATATACTTCTATCACCAATTCAAATATACGCTCCTGTCATTTGACCGCAAATTTAGGAATAGAATATTTAATGTTACCCACCACAGTCAGTAAGATGAAGTCATAATAATTATTACCAGCATAGTAACAACTTCTCTGTCAGTAAGTGACAGAATACAACAAGGTGCTTTGTTGAACTCTATTAAAGTGCATTGACTTGCCAATAGTTACTGAGGAGTTTTTGTTTTTTTTTCTTTTCTGTGTATAAGTTGAAATAGCAGTTTTGATAAGTTATTGAAACTCTTTTGCTCATTTTGTCTGTGCTCATGCTGGGTCCTAACTATAACCTTCCAATGCAATTTAAATAATCCACAAAATATGACACCTGCTGCTATCAGGGGTGGATATGCCAGGGAGGCATTGTTGTTTCCACTGCAAAACTTACAAAGCTCTGTAGTTTTATATGGGAACATAAAATATTACCCTATGTTTTCCTTTGAGTGTAAAGAGCTTTATGAAGCAAAAACTCCCAGAGTGAGCCTGAGGAACAAAAGAAAAAATTTACATGAAGTTTAGGAAGCCACTTGATGATTGTCACACAAGTCTGGTAATGAGTACTGAAGTATTGAAGACCTTGGATGAGAGCCAGTTTCTGCCAATTCACATGTATTTTCCATTGGTATCATTAGCGTTGGAAAGAGGAGTGCAGAATTCCAGTTATTCCAGTATTTTAACGCTGCATGTGTGATCTGTCTTTTTTCCCTTGGTCTTACTTTTCCTTCAGAAACTCAGACGAGCAAATTTGGAGAGGACTTTTGTTGCCAGCAAACTTAATTAATTGGCTTCTGTGTCTTCTGTCACTAGCAAAGAACCCATTTTGTGAAAATTTGAATACCCTAATTTCTAACCATCATACAAATTCTTTTTATCTTTGGGAATGTGTAACACTACTGCAATTTAGGAAAACTTTCAGATGGGGTAAATAAAGCAGCTTTTGCCTTCACCATTCTCTTGGATGAGGAGCACCACCAGTGGATCCTGAATCATTACAATTTTTTTTTGATGACCCATAATTACCTTCATAGGAAGAGGTTTTGGTTTTTCTACCATGCAACAGGCACACAGCTCATAGAATACTCTATGAGCTCCACAGCTCACAGGATACTTTGGAGTATCAGAGATGGGAAAAGGAACCTCACATCACACAGATGTGAAGATCAATTCCTGCTGGTTTATGGAGAGAAAGCACCATTGTTTGAAAAACAACCAGGTGTAGGGTGCACTGTTGTAAAATCTCCCATCAGTGGAACTGTTCATAGCAGTGGGATGATAGACCTGATTGGATAATTGCCTTGTGCATACCACAAATATCTTTGAGGTTCAGTTGAATCCTCACCTTACTCAGTTACATATTACTGTTATGTTCTGTTTAATGACTGTTTAGCTCCTGTTTTCAATACAGACATTTCTATTTTATTGGTAAGAAATAAAAACAAAAAATTGGGTTTTTTCTCAGTGAATTTTTGTCCAGAAGCATGAATTTCATTAACATGTGAAAGCAGTAAATTTTTTATGAAAGATAAAACAGAGTATTTTGTTGCTTTGTTTTGCTTCCCTCCCCCCACCTTTGTAAATGAAGGGTGTTTTATTCTTCAACTAACATTGTTATATTTAGCTCTGGAAATTTTCACCAAATATACAATAAAAGTAATTTTTTAAAAAAAAACAGTGTTCAGTAATGTCTCTAAATAAACAGAGTGGTGATAAGCAAATGCTTTCAAAAGGAAGGATGGAAATCATGCTTAATAAATGAATGTATTCCTTAATTCATTATTCTCATATTTCTTTAGACTAAAGGGGCAGAAGGCCAAAAAAACAGCTACAGTCATAGATGTGTTAAGATATTTAATTTTTTTTCTTCAAAGAGGTACTGAACTAGAAATTAGTTTCTGCAGAGATCCTTGCCCATGGCAATAGCAAAACACGTAGCCCCAATATTTTGAAAGATACAATGTATTTCCAGAAATCTTTAGTAAAACAGCCATGGAGATTATTTGAATATGATCTTCACCAGCAGTCTTTAGGGCTCTAGCTCATGGCAGCGCCCTGTCTGTATCCGGATGAAAAGCACTGTGCTTCACCAGTCAGCAGACTAGAAACAGTGTTAACACTGGTGTAACTCATGCTTGGGTCAATGGCAAAAATACATTCATTAGGAAACAACCTGATCCACAAAAGGCAGGCCAGTGCCATGAGGACAGGCCAGTGCCATGTGTCTGGGGCTGCACAAGGCACTGGGGAGAACATTAAACCCTGGTCATGATTTACCTAGAGAGAAACCATCTTCACTGTGACGTCCCCTTCAGGTTTGGCTGATTGCCTTCAAAAATTTCATTCTAAATATGTATTGAGATGCTGTCTCACAACTGCATGCAGGCTTAAGTTTATGGGTGATGACCATTTGTACGTAAAAAGCTTTGAATAAGAGGATTGCTTTCTGTTTCTTAAAAGATACCACCCAGATCTCACCTCAGCCCCTGCAGTTAACAATCTTTGACAAATAGAGGCAAGGCCTCTTCTTACTGCTATCAGTGCTCCAAATTTTCATCTCTAGAAATTTTTGAAAAGCTGAGTGTTAGAAGAAAATAGAACTCAACTCTGCAATTCTACAAAATTATGAATTATTTCACATCAAAAAATTGACTAGAAAACAAAAGAAATACTATTCCCGAGAGCATCTCAGCTATAAAATTTAGTCTTTCTCACAGTGCTGGTTACCATTTCATCCTCGAGCAAGCTGCTTGCCTGTCCATCTGAGAAAGAACTTGTTTCTATTTCATTAGAAATCTTCATCATTTAAGAAATACCTTTAAAATTTTCATTATTATGGTATGTAGTTCTGTTTAATAAAACATTGACCAGAAACTCTAGTTTTTATCCATTCTTGGTTTTGTATGGTGTCACTGGTGTCTTCTTTCCTTTTTCTCTTTCTCAATATGTTATTTACTGTAGTTTTCACTGTTTCCCTGAAACAGCCTTGGGGCTGATATTGTCTGCCAGACAGCCCTGTTGTGTTCTATACAATTTGCCTGGGGCTAGATGATGATCACTTATTCCTTCCAAGTTTCTGTCATAATGTTTGTTCTTTGTGCTGAGCTAAATAAATTATTAAGTGCTACTGGATTTTGCTTGCTACTACATTTGAGTCAAAGGCCTCAGTTCCCTCTGTGTAGAGCAAATAATAGCATTTGTAGTTAGGAGATATTGCATCAGCCTCCTCACTGCCCTCAGCAAGGCTCTAATTTCACCCAGTTGCTGACATGCTGACTGCAGCACAGCTTTCCCAGTTTATTTTATCCTCCTGTCTTTCATTGGTATTTTTAAACTGTCATTACTTCCCAAATACACAGATGATGAGACCAGAGGGTCTGCAGGAGTGCACAGGGCTTCTGTGGCAGCCCTAGGCCTCTCTTACAAAGCTATAATGAATATGATAGATAGCTTTATAAATAATAAATAATTTAACACAATTCTGTGTAAATACTTACAATCACCACTTAATAACGCATGAACGTGACACACAAAGTCTGATCTGAATTACTTTAATCTTAAAATAATTTTAAAAAAAATCAAAGATTTTAAATGTATAAAATCTGAATATTAAGCTGCACAAAGCAGGATATAAAAAACCAGTTAATCATAGACTAAAATGTGATTTAAAATGTTAGCAATTACTTTCATGTGGATAAAGATTATTTATGCAAAAACAGATCTATACAAATATCTTGCAGTAGATATTGTTGACTCTAACATGAAATAAATGAAGTTTACTGTTGGCTCTCTAGAGTCTTATAAAATCTATTTTCAGGAAAATGAGACATTTCCATGACTTTTTTTAAAGCATATTTGTCAAGTGACTAGTAGAATTATCCCTCCAGGAAAACAAAATCTATTAAGAAAGAAACAACCAATATATTTGTTCTGAATTTCAATAAATGAGCATTAAAATATATTCTGAATCAAGAAATTTCAGCACTAATCAAGTCCAAAAAAGAACAAGAGCAAATGATTGTAAGAAAATTAGTATCAGTAAATATACACTGTAGAGCACATAAACATTGTTATTATAGCCAAACTGTGCTCATTCACACCAAGAAAATTAATTTATTCATCTCATATTGCTGTAATAGATCAACATAAAAATAGCTTTCTTACAATAGGCACTTCCCTGCAAAGAATACAAAATTAAATGTGCAAGTGAGAGGGTCAATAAACACTCAGTGGCATTTGGTGTTGCTTGTTTCATATCTGACTAGAAGAGTCTGGAAAGCTATAAAATGTGTGAATGCTTGATGTCCATTCCCTTACTTTCTTAATTTAGTGTATTTTGCACCATGGTTATATGGCTTTAAAAACAATAGGAGGAAAAGACATAGCAGCTTTTACATACCAGCTGTGAAGCTCTGGCTCTTTTTGCACAGTAAAAAAATTTAGCCCTTTATTACACTCCTGGGAGTCTCCCCACATATTTGACATAGAGCATTAAAGCTATTTTGTGTTGGAGTTTCTTTTCTGTATGTTCCTCCCACAGCAAAACTCAGCATGGCAGGGCAGGTGTGGTGACACCTGTCCTGGCCCCCTCACCCCCTCACTGACACTGTCCCAGCATGGTCTGGGAGATTGGTCTGCAAACAGCCACCCACGATTTCATGTCACACCCCTGGGTATTCATTTTACACCTCTGCTTCTTGCTATAAAAGAAAATAGTATTGTGGCACAGTCCTTTGAATGTGTTTGATGCTTCATATGGAAGATGGAAGGGGGGGATGACAAATAAGAAAAAAAACAAACTAAAACCTCAGAACTAAACCAAACCCCAAACAAGTAAAAAACCCAATTACCATAGTTTAGGTTTGCCAGTATATGCACAGATTCTGTGATTGTGCCCTCTATTTTAAAATGCAGATCCACTCTGTGTCTTTATTGACATAAGATGAAACCTCACCAAACGCCACTATAAAGACAAGGCTATTTGTGAGCAAGACCATTACAAGTAGTTTGATGTCACCCATGTGTTCAAGCAGATTTGGTACTAGTCTGGGAAACACATTTTTTAGTGTCTGGGTCTTTCTAAATCATGTGTCAGAGGTTCCCTAATGAAGATTAATGAGAAAAAGATAGAAAGTAGGGAGAAAATATAAGCATATCCATTTATTGCTTTTAACTGGAATATTTCATATGAGACACCAAGACATTACAGAAAAGGCTGCAATTGAAACACTGTCTCATTATTATGTTGAGTAATTAATCACAGAAAAGAAGACTATCTCTTTTTTCTTCAGCTTCTGTCATTTTCTGAGATGGATCTCTCTTTTATTAGCCACATGATTTTACAGGCAATAGACAGAAAATTGCCAATCATGTCCTGCTATCACAGAAGATTTATTTCTCATATGAATCTGGCAAGGTGCAGCAGATGGCAACTGAGGCCATTTTTTGCCAAGAAATAAAAAATTTTAAAAATCCATGGGCAATATAGGGTTAATTTCCTATGGGAGGTAATTCTGTATTAAGCTAACTTCCTCCAAACCTTTATGTGAGCTTCATTAGCTTTGAAAAAGATTTCTGAAATATAACTGAAAGAATACTTCAAAGCAACATGTCAAACAAAGCAAAATTAAAGAGCATTTTTGGAGCATACCTAGGAGGGTCAGCTGAGTTTGATTTCCAGAATTACTGGTTCTGCTTCTGCTGAAAAATTTCTTCATCTAAACAGCTTTTATATTTTTAGTACAATTCAGATAAATTGTGAGAGAGGATATGACTGCAAAGAAAATAAAAAATTAATAATTCCTTTAAAAAATAGTTCTCCATATAATGTTTAAATCCAGAATTAAACACACAGGCAAGTTCGGGCATGTCACATCATTTAGTGCTCCTAACAGGGTTATTAATAAAAGATTTTTGGCTTCTAAAATAGTTTCTAGCATCTTTTGGTGGAAAAGCAACTACAGTATGGCATACACTGCCCACAGTGCATGAGGGTATTTTTTTAGAATTAGAAGAAGGAAATAGAGGGAAATTTGGATGAATTCTATACATAGAGGATACTTTCTCTGCAATAGTTCTTAGGAGGGTGTAGCTTGGATGGTGGTCTGTGTGGGAGCCCCACACTGAGAGCTGTCTGGGAATGCTGGAGAGGGAGGGAGGGAAGAGGAGAGGGAGGGAAGGAGGAGGAGAGGGAGGGAGGGAGGGACTCAAGCAGGAGGTCCCTGTGCCCATGCCTGCCCTCAGGGCCCCCAAAGTGACAGGCACCTGCTGCTAGCAAGGCTGTGGGTTGTGGATGGAGAAACCTACCCTGCTGAGCTGGCATGGCTTCTGTGGGTATGTGCTGCCATACAGGAATCCTGAGTGATCCAGAAATTATTTCAGACCCTTTCAGCTGTTTGACTGTCACTTCCTGGTGCTTGGATGATGACTGGCAATGTTTGAGCATGCTTCAAGGGAGCAGAGCTACAACTCCATCTGTGCCATTAAGCTGATGTAAAGTCTGTCTGAACATGAGATAAAAAAGAGGCAAAGGAGAACCCTCTTGAATATCTCAGGCTGCCTGCATATCAACACAAGAGACAATTGTTACCCAAAACCCCCATCCTTATGAAGATACAAGCAATGCTTGAACTGACTTATATTAATGGAAGTGTACAACTTGGTCAGATAACAATGAAGAATATTCATCTGATGCCTTGTGAAGGCTGACCTAGAACAGATGCTAGATGGAGCTAAATAATAAAGCAGGTATTTATTAGAAGGCCTCAATGGATACACCCAGGGCAGCACAAGAGCCCAGCCAGGGCCACACCCAAGATGAACCCAAAATGGTCACAAAATGGACAACCAGTCACGAGATCTCTCACATTCATAAGTTGTGGTCCATCAGCATATTTGAGTTAATTGTCCAATTACAGCTTTAGATTATTAAGTCCCATCCTTCTTGTTATTATCTCTTTATTCTGCCGTTGTTTATGCTCTTGGGCCTGAAATTTGGATCATTTGTCCTTGGCCCCCAGCTACATAAGGAATTGTTTTGTCTACCTACTCTGTGAAGAGAGCTTACTATCCCCTAATATGAAGCTCAGAAGTACAAACCAAAGCAGCACAGAATCTGAAAAATATAAACCCTAAAACCTGAGGCATCATTTCTCCATGCTGCTTGGGGCTGTCACACACCTCCTGGCTCCAGCAGCCCTTGCTCATGGCTGAAAAACAGTAATGAAGCCAGTGATGCCTGCCACATCAGGAAAATAGTTAAGGACACTTTCTCATCAGTGTGGTCTTGTTTTGTATCTACACCATAAATCAAAATCAGTGCTACCTGGCACCAGCGCTGTCTTCTCATGGGGCAGAGAAAGTGGGAAGAATAAGTGGGAGATGTACGGCTGTGCTCCATGAAAAGAATTGCTACACCATTCCCCTCCTGTAGGATTTCTTCAATGGCCAAAAATAATCTAACCATATATTCTTTACTAAATCTGTCTATTTAAAGATAATGGTGTTGTGTTTTCCCTTTTACTCTACACATTCACTAACAGTAATTTATTAAGACTAATCATGCAGCAGGCTACTTTTTAATGATTTACTTCCTCTGAATTAAATATATTAATTTCATGAGCCATCAGACCTCGGCATTTTTTTCCAGATAGAAATAAGATGTTAGAGCATCATTATAATTATTTTTTAAAAATTACTTTCAAACTTAACATTTTAGATTGTTGATATTGACTGTTTTGGCAACCATTGTTTAGGAGACAAAGCATGAAAAATGTTCTTTATTCATGTGTGAAGTAAGAAAGCACAGGAGTGACAGATGAAATGGTCCTTAAATTATAAAGTGATTTGACATTAAAATTAAATGATGACAAATACAAATATTTTAGCAGAGAGAAAGGTCTCTATAGACATAAAATTATTACATGGAAGAAAATGGTCTAACAGTCACAGGATCTCAGTGATTAGAAAATCTGCTTTTTTTCAAGCAATCTCATTAGTTTTGAAAAACTATTCATAAATTTTAACATGCATAATAAACCTAAAAATTCTGAAAAATCTTGACAGTCACTAGCACAAATAATACAATTACATAAAGAAGTATTTCCACCCACAAAATTATCTAAGACAGTGTGGGGAAAAAAGATTTCTAGCAAGTCACTAAATACTATATTTTGTATTTAGGCAAAGTCATTGGGTAGCAGTGGTGAAAAGTGTATAATCTCAGTGAAAAGGCCCAGCACTAGATTGTATTTTAAAATGAATATGTTGTCAACCAAAATCCAGAAAGCAATTATTGATAAACCTTTTGGATTTTCATATTCATATTTTCCCATGTCTGTAAGTTCTTTTCCATTAAGTCCTACTGGGCAAAATCATTGTTAGATTTTATGAGTGAATATTGTCAAGAGTTTTGTGCTTGTTTACACAAATACACACTACTGTATTGCACAAAATGTCCTAATATCACTAAATGCACTTATTTATTACCATTTTTTTACACCAGAAACATGTATAACTTCAGTAGCATTGCTAATAATTTTTAAGCTCTACTTTATATTATCTGACCAGCTGTTCCAAATATTCTCTCCTCTAGAGAAACATCATGAGTAAAGTTGAAATACATCCATGAGAAATACATCCTCATTATCTCTCTTCTGATAAATAAAATGTATCATCCTTCTGTGTGTTTACCTGCATGATCATTCCACTTATCGTATTCATAGTTATAAATTTTCAGAGATTTCGTGAATGTAACAGAATGCAATGGAGTATGTGCAAAATCTAAATACTCAAGAGTGATCTGGAAGGAACTAGAGCTAGTGCAGGGAAACATTAAGGAACTTACCTTAAACAAATAATTAATTTCAAAGAAATTAAATACCTATTTCAATATTTTTCAAAGAAATAAAATAGCTCTTTCAATATTTTTCTCTCTCCCTCTGATATCTGAGCAGTAGTGATTGTGACACTTAAAAGAAATTAGCTTATTGAGTATTGAACAAACTTGAATTCAAGGATGCAGCTGAGATGATATAACTCAGTTTGTTTCATACGCTCATGGACATAATGTTTGTAAATTCCTCCTTCCAAACTGCAATATTGCTCACATGTCCTTTCCCTGAAGGCCATGGCCAGTTGTGTCTCTGTGGGCTATGAGGATGAGATTCTCTGCAGTTGTTTACAGAAGGCAAAGTGCCACGTTCGGATTGAGGAGAAAATGGCATTCCTACGGCGAGATGAATCCCATCTGTGAACAGACTTTGCCCAAGCATTTTGTCTACATCGGCTGCAGTGTGGCAATATGTAAGAAAGTATCTCATACAGGCACTTGTACTGTAGTGTTTAACACCTGCTGATGTTGATCTCACTGGAGTTCTTAGAACCTGCACTTTAATGAGAAGGCACTCATTAAAGCACAATCTAAGCAGCAAGTGTTGAATTATCTTGCGGTACAGAGGTTTTGGGGTCTGACTGTAACAGATCTCTACTTTCTTGTTCCCCCATAGTGGTCCCACCGTAGCACTGATGGAAAGGAAATTCTTCTTGTGTAGATCAATCTGTAGATCAATCACTGGGCCCACAGCAAGGGCAGCAGTGACCAGAGGCAGGGCACAGACACAGCAAAGCTGTTTCCCCTCCCTCCCATGGAGTCAGTCATCAAGTGATAAAAGGATAAAGCTCCCTGCACAAATACATACTGGCATAAAATGCCCAGAGAGATGACATGCTCTACTACCACCAAATAAATCAAACAATTTTATGGCTATATCATTGTGAGTGCGGTGCCAGAAAAAGATACTGAACCAACATAAAGTCTTGACCAGTTTCCTTCAATAAAAAGTTCATACACAGGCACTCAAAAATAGAACGCACGTTTTGTAATAAGATTGCAGCCGACTGTTATTCGTTGACTTACAATTTACCATGGAGTTCTATAAAGCGTGTCAGAAAAGAAATAAAAGAAAGGGAAGGGTAAATTTAATTCTTTGTGTGAACCTCTCTCATGCCTCACACAGAAGCCTACCTTGCAGGTCTGTGCCATGACTGCAAATCGTCTCCACAGCACCATCCAGTGGCTTTTTCCTGACTGGAAAACACTGCAGAAAACCTGCGCCCCAAAACTTCACACCTCAGGGCTGAAGTGTACAGCAACATAGCCATATCCTCGGCGTGCTTGCCCTTCCTTCTGCCCTGCCCAGCTTCTGCCACTTCTCTTCAGCCGATAACTATGGGCACAACACTCTGGAATAACATAGGAATATAACGGTATCTATTTATTTTAGGATAAACAGAAGCTTGGTCTCTCAGAAGTAATCATTAAGCAATGTTCTGGAAACCTATGCAACAAATTATTCGGCATTTCTGTTACACATAATCAAATGTGAAGTAAGTTTCTGTCATAGTTTAGCATCACTTGGAGAATGTAATAATAAAAATGTAGCTAAAGACTGCATTAAGCACTTTAAAATCCAGGAAGCCAGTTTCATACTGCGCTGTCACACAGACAAAAGAAAAAAAAATAGAAAGCTACCAGAGCCCTCTAAAATGGAAACAATAAAAACATGAGTCAATTCTCTTTATTTTTTTCCTAGCTATATAAAAACATAAAAGGCATGGCACCAGAAGTTGTTTTCAACTATTAAAGGAAAGCTATTTCAATCTTGAAATGTCCTTTGATATCTTTTTGATACCCTTTGCCTCTCTCAATGTTATCAACACACTGTAACAAATATACATAGCCATTATTCTTATTAGTGAGTCTCAATATGCACAGCAAGTCTTATTACAAGCAATCTTTTATATATATAAATAATCCACTTCCAGCACTTTACATTAATGAAAACAATTTTTAAATAATAGATTAAATATTTTTATCCAAAATGCAGAACCAGTGCAGCATCCATTCTAAACAAACCTCTTATGGTAACTGTTGTTCCTACTTACAGGGTCTTTAATGGTTTTACATAAATTTGTGATTTCTTCCTGGATCCTGAGTGCATAATCATAATGGAGTGATAAAGAAAGAGGGCTGCCATATCATAAGGAAGAAAACTGAGTCTCAGGAACAGCACAAAAGAAATATTTACAAGGCAGGAAGAGAAGTGATGACTCAAGCCTGACTATCTGCCATCCCCTGCTTGCTCTAGAGCCTGTCTGCAAAATGAGTGAATTTTATATGCTCTCAGGTTCTACACACTTTCAACACAACCCACCACCAAGCTGAACTGTTGTCATTCTGCCATTTTATGAGCCAGATCACTAATATACCGTAAAAGCCACACAATTTAAAAAACTTCTCCCTTTCTCAAATGTTAAAAGCATTACTGATGTATTTGTCTGGTGGAGAGAGAAGACTAATTATGTTTTTTTGAAAGCTTAGGTAATTAATCTGTGATTTGAATTTAAAACAGAGTTCCAAGTAGAGGTTAAGGAAAAAAATATGTATGCTTTATCACAATGCTAGTTGAAAGCAAATATGGAAGCGATAAAACTACCAAAAAGCACCTTCAGGACAGGAGTCAGTTTCCTGGTGTCTTTTTAGGCTCTGTGAAGCTCCTGGACAGTGGAATATCCCTCCTGCTCTTTGGGTGGATGCAGACCTGCTGTTAGGCTGGGGTTACACCTACTTAAACCTTTGAGGTACTGAGGTATGCTAAGAAATCTAAAAGACTGTCTATGAATGGCAGTTGAATTCCTCATTTGAGGTCCACTGCTTCAAACCTCAATGGACACAAGACAAATTCCTGCACAGGAATGCACTGGTACCCTCCTGGCTTTTACAGAACTCTGTCCAAAGGGAAGAATTCACCCTTTTCAGATGTAAAGGCCAGGAGAGAAATTGTATTTGGTCTCTTAAGCTACATATGCTTCCAAAGTTGAATCATGCTGTTCAAATGGCATCTGAGAGTGCAAACAGATTGGCTGCATGTCTTTCTTAACAGCATGAAAACTCAGTTTCCCAGAATGTCATTGATAAAAAGGGGTACACTAGGTTTTGGAGAAAAAATATCTCATTTCAGACACTTAGAGAATCCTTAAGTAGGAAAAACCCCTACTTTTAGAAAAAGGTTCATATGTTTCAAAGATATGGATCCCACACCTTTCCACAACCGGGAGATGTGAAATTTCCCAGTATTTAACTCTTTTTATAGTTACGAACATCCTACTTATGTGTAGTTTAGGTATTCCTTGCTAAGCTAAAAAATTGATTACTACTTCTACTTCTCATGAATATGTTAGATGTCTCTTTAGTACTCCCTTTTTCACAACTATATGAAGTATGAAATAACTTGAAGGTATCTTTTCTTAGGCAGAACAAGCCTAGCTGAAATATTCCTGAAAGATAACATGACCTCATTAGCCATGATGCTGATCTCTTACCCTATTATCCATGATGCTGATCTCTAGGCTCTCTGCAGGAGGTTCTTTTTTATGCCTCTGTCAAACATGAGGTTTGAAGTTGATGTAAACTCCTGCTCACCTCGAGCAAAACAACAGTCTCTCACATGTTACACCCTGGTACCCTGGTAATACATTCTGAATGTCTACTAGCTTTCTTGCCAATATTGCTAGCTTTTTTTTATTTTTTTTTTTTTTTTTTTTTTTTTTTTGGTAACAGCTTGGCTTCTCATGGCTGACTCTCTCTCTCTCTCTCTCTCTGAGTGTATTCCATTAAAATCAGACTTTTCCTACCAGTCATCTAAGTGTGTCACTACCTTCTTTTTTTGAAGTGCTGTTCTCTGCTGTACTCTATCCTGTTATTTCGAATTCCTTTTTACCAGATTTAGAGGCCTTCATCTTGTATTTCTCAGCTCTTTCTCACCATTAAGAGGAAATAAAATCTAGGTATAAACTCTACCACTTAAGGATGTAAAACAGCAGCTCCACAAGTCCAAGAAATGTATCCTTTTCGTGTGTGTTTAAGGTGTTTCAATCATCTTTTCTCCACATTGATTTGAGGTAGATAAATCTTTTGAAATCTTGTTTTTGGTTCCCTTAGAGACATTTGATGTATCTGCCTTCTCTTTTAACAAATCATAAACATGTTCTTGGTAATGCAATACTGCCTTCCCCTTTTCCCAGCCTTTCTTTCTTGAACAGCCTGTACCACTCTCTAGCAACACTCCAATCCTTTGATTTATCCTACAAAGTCTCTGTCTTGCTGATTAACTAATAGTTTTGTTTGTGTAGCAAGACATTTCGTTCTTTCTGTTTATTCCACATACTTAAAGATACCTAAAATGTCTGGCTAGCTGCCCTGGAATCCTGCCTCTTGTTTTCTTTTCTCCTGATTCAAATATGCCACCAGGATTTCAGGTCCTTTACCAGGGTACCACTCCCATAAAAACAGGTAAAGGTTTCAGCCCTTCCAGAAAAATGAGAAAGAGATAATTCCTTAGGTTTACTTCCTACTCTTTTTGAACAAACTTTGGTGTCTTAAGGCTTTTGCTGTGTTATTCTAAGGATGAAGATTGAAACATCTGATTCTGTGTATCTATCATGCTAGTGTTTATATGTGAGATTTGATCTCCAGTTAGGAGATCAATCCAAAAGGGATGTAGTGTGGATTCAGGTCGCTGTGCATACGTGTCTAAAACCTGTAAAATTTCACAGAATATTTGGTCTAACATACAGAAACATACAGGTCGCCTACAAGGCAATTTCCTTGGCAAGGCAATTCAAGGCAGGTCAAAAACTATCTGTTCACCTTTTGCAGGCATCTTGGATAGTCTTAGGAACCTCAAACAGCAAAGGTACCTCTGCTTTGGGGCTTGTCCTGCTCAGTAGAATGCTTAGACAGGATGTAGCTCACCCAGAAGTCAAAATGCACATTCAAAGCTGAACTTTTCTCTATGAACCCATCACTGTATTGAATAAATTTTCATTGGCTCTACAGGGAGCTTAAGACACCTAGTAATTCAAATGTGTACCCCTAATATAGATAACTCTAGTCTGGAGCCACATCCCACTCCAGCACAGGGTTTGATTCATTAGTCCTTTCCTTCCTAAAACCCTGACACTGAAAGACTGTGCCAGAAAAACCTCAAAATGTAACAGCCGAGTATTCCGACAGAAAGTAAGTGCTTACTGGGAAGCACAGAGATGAAAATAATCACAGAGGACGAAAATTAAATTACTTAAAAGAACACCAAAAACTTTAGTGATGTTGTTCTACTATTCATTAAAAAACTGCAAAAAAAAAAAGCAGTGAACCTTATTGCACCAAGTTCCACTCCCTGATGTAAGAAAAACAAGCTTAAATCATTCAAAAACTCTGGTTAGAAGAAAGGAGAAAGAGCTTGTAGCATGTCAGTAAAAATAACAGATGTGAATTCTGTGAAACTGACAAATGTAGGCAGATAAAATAAGTTCAATTGCTTGCTTTCCACTAAAAATATGAATTGTTGAGATTTGAGTAGTAATAAAATGGGAATCTACATAGAATTCTGCATACTTCCAATGTAAACTGCAATAATAAAATTAAATAGCAATTTAACTGTCAATAAACCTAAGCCACTTTCTTCCCTGTATTAAAATACAAACCCCAAATATCTTCTTACCTGAATAATTTGAAAGTCTTGAGAAAAAGTCTGACAAGAACCTGCTTGTCATGACCTGAAATTAAGGCTGAGAAAATACCAAATATTAGTATTGTATATTTTTTCTAGTTGTTCACTTGTGTTTGACTTGTTCTGTTTTTCTATTTTTACCTTTTAATGAAAACAAACAAACAAAACAAAAAAACCACTCCAAAACAACAAACCAACCAAAGACAAACACTGAAGAAATATACTTCAAGATTCTAGTCTGGCATAGAAAAACAACCTGAGTGAAAGAGTCCTACAGCTGAGGTCAGTACTTGCTTGTTTAAAAGAAACATCCCTGAATCAATCTTTTCCTCTACTTCTCTCCCTTGCATGTTCCTGTCTCTCTCTTCACCCACACATTTGACCCACTAAACCTTCACAAGAATGGTATCTCTGCCAATAAAGGTTTCATAGAAAATGAAAGATTCTGACCAGGATTCCCCACCTTCTTTCACAGAATCCACATTCTTCTATCAGTCAATAAATAGAATCTCTCTTTCTCCAGTCTCAGAAACTTGAGTTTTGTCTAATGGTATTTAAGTACATAAATGGTAATACACTGAGTTATGTGGAAGGAAAGATTTAATCTTATGGAATGCTTGGTGTGGGCTGGCAAGAACCATTTGCCACTTGCAGAGTTCTGTCTGGGAGAACTGCAGGGTCTGTAACAATAGAATTAATGAATTAACTTGTTACAGATTTCATGAATTAGATTAATACAGAGAAAAAAATACAAGACTTATTGTGTGTACAAGTGTAGTCTCCAAAACAAACATAGAAAAAAAAATCTAAACTGCAACAAGAGATACTATTATACTGTGTGATTTCACATCATTGCTAATGAGCAACAGATTGGTAGAAGCATATTTAAAACTAAATGAGAATAATAAGAAGTCTGAGAAAAATCTTCTTCCATTATTCCAAATTAATAAGAAATACAAATAATTTTTAATAAACTGAATACAATGATTTTAAATAATTAGTATAAGATTCTTTCTTTCACATATAAATCTCCATCTTGGAGAAGATTTCATAATCTCTTAAATGTCCATGCTTGTAAGAAAAGTTTTCATGAGCACATAAAGAAAAGGAGCTGAGACATAAAAATACCTTTTAACTGGTACTGAATGAGCAAATATGGTTAAAATTTCTGCATTGCTTTTTCCTTTCTTCTTTAAAGATAATGAGCCAAGCCAGCTTACCTGATGTGGGTAAAGTTATATTGAATCATAGCTGCTGCAGTTGCTCTTACCTGTACTCACTAGTATTAGAAGCTGAAATCAATTAGTATTTCCTAAATACTCCAACTCTATCTTCTTTTTCAAGCTGTCTTTAATCTTGTATTTTTCTGTTCATGAAATAAAACCAAGAGATATATCCTACTGATATTTGCACAAACTGCAGAGAGAAGGGAAAATCCCAGTCTGCCTGGTTTTTTGGATATATAAGACTTGGCTGAATTGAAAATGATCAGCACCTGGGCACGTGTCAGTAGATGTTCTGAGGAGGATGTAACATGTGAGGTAGAAATGCAGAAATGTCCTAAGGGGAACTTATTTTGGTGTGACACTATGAGCAGATTAAAGGAAGGCCCAATCATGCTGTTTATCACCCCTAAAACCTCAATATGTGATATGGGTTTCACAGAATGTTTAATTTTCCCCTTTACTTCTCTCTCCTGGCCACAGTATTTACTGCTGAGAAACATTTGGCAGCTAGCTACATGTTAGGAATAAAACGTACTAGCATTCACTCAAAATGTTGCAAGGATCCTGACTCCACCATCCTCAAACAGAGGTAAAATTCTGTTTACGTAATTCTCATCTGAGTAATAGCACACAGATTTTATCTGAACATTAGTTTAATAAGGAATTATAAGCTTGGGAAGACCCACGGGAGATTGCTAATGGGTTATGATATGTAAAATGCCAGAAAACGTAAAACACATTGATAGTGCCACGTTGCGCTCACCCCTGCAGAGCAGAAATGTCACAATATGCATAAAAAGGCACAGGAAATACTGTTAATTATAGAGGTATTTGCTTGTGAAAAATTAAATATTACACTCAAAACAGAAGTTGGCTTCTCATGATCTAATAAGGAAATAAATGGGGGGAAAAACACTGCTCTAGGAAATGACTCTGAAAGTAAGCTGTGGTTACACTTCCAATCTGTAGCAACACAGAGCAATACCAGTGCTGTCGGTAGCCTGCATGAGAGGTACAAATGTTCCAATAACATTTTGGTGTGCTCACATTGCCAATTCCAATGAAATCTGATGGAGCAGCCATTGCAGGCTGTCTGGCCCTCAAGTGTGCCTCTATTTACTCAGCTCTCTCTCCTTGCCTTTGTGTGGATATGCATGTATGGGTCTACACAAACATCTGCATACGTGTATGTATGCTTATTAGAATGACTGGCTCAGCTTTCCAAGCAGCTGCTTTTGGTATTTGATCTGTATTTGAACTGACACCAGTTGATATCACACGTTCCATTGATGTCTCTTAGGAAGAGACCCGCAGAGACCTGTTACAGCCTGTCTGTACTGCACACTGCTCAGTGGGACGAGGCTGCTTTCCGAGCAGGTCCCCAAAGGCAGTACGTTTCTGCTGAAATCCCAGCAGTGCCTAACTTGGGGCACATCTAAAATACATATGCCAGTGGTTCACACAGCAGTCCGATGCAGAGACCTGATGCTGCAACCATGGAAGTCCCAGAGGAGAATCCATCTGGCATTTTCACTGCACAGCTTAATGCAAATTAATTGCATCACCTCTGCTGCCCGTGGAGGTCTGGTGGTCTGGTGCCCGTTCTCACAGTTTTCTTTGAGCATGCTGCGGCTGGCACTTCCTTCACATTTGCTGTCGTGACATTTTCAGGCTCGCCTGCTTTGGCAAGCACTTCACTCCTCGGTGTTCTCCAGGGAGGCAGGTGAAACCCAGCTCGAGGGACATTCCCGTCCCGGCGGTGCAAGAAGCGAAGGGGCTGTTGGCCGCGACACTGCACGCCCCGCTGGGACTCGGCCCTGCCCGGTGCTGCCCCGGGCTTATTTCACCCCGCTTCTCTCTCGAAGCCCCCAAGGTGGAAGCTATTCATCCAAAGAGCCGGGCAAAGCACGAAACCGGTGGCATGCTGCCCGGCGGTGCCAGGCGTGAGCCAGCCTCCCGGGGGGGCAGGAGTGGGCCGGAGCTGAGGGATGTTCGCCCGGGCACGGCACGCTCTGGACCCCTGCGCGCATTGCGTCCAGACCCCAACGCGGGGCTGAGTCCAAACAGACCGCAAATAATTATTGTTATTCTTGTTTTGCATTATTATTATTATATTACCCCCCCCAAACAAACAAACAAACATCCGTGTCCAAATTCTGTTATGCATCCCTGTCTCTGCACGTTGTATCTTTTTCCTACCATTTCTAAGCTCATGCATTTAACTTCTGTCACAAATTGTTAGGGAAATGAAAAGTAAAAGCGAGGAATTGGAGGTTGAGCAGCCTCATTCCCTCTGCTGCTCTATTACCAGTCTTGGCCGCGGCTCGGTCCCGTTAACGTCCAGGCCGGGCTGACCCAGGGGCGAGGCTGGGGCGGCGCAGGGGCGAGGGACCACCCGGCTAGAGGTTGCGCCGAGTGGCGCAGCCAGGGCAGAGCCTTTGCTGCGCCTCGGGAAGGAGCGTCGGGCGAGCTACCTGGAGCGAACCTCGCCTTCGGGCTCGGAGCGCGCCGGGCGAGGCCCCCGCGGAGGCGGACTCACAGAGCCCCACCGCGGCTGCATGGAGCGGGTCAGGGCTTTCCCAGATGCGGAGCGATGTAACAGCGAACTTTCTGCGGAGTCGAGGCTGCTCCTTGGTGCGTCTGCCCCCGAGCGGTGCCGGGCGGCGCGCGTTCTCGCCTCGCCGACGAGCCCCGCTGCAGCGCCCGCCGGGCGCCTTCTCGCTCCTCCCCGAGCGCGGCGCGGCGGCCGCTGAGCGCCGCGGAGAGCCCGCGGGGCCGTGCACTTAAATTGGGGCGGCGGCCGGGCGGGCGGGGGGCGGCGGGACGGCGCCCGCCGAGGCACAGCCTGCGGCCGGCTCAGGAGAGAGCGCAGCGGCGAGGACGGAGAAACCCGGCGTGTGCCCGTCCGCGCTCCTTCTGCCCGTTTTGGGGTGTCTTTCCTTCCTACCCGCGCAGCGTAGCCCGCGCTCCGGAGGGGACCGCCGCGTCGGGAGGAGCTGTTACTTTTTGCAGCCGGCATGAGGCTTCCCGGGGGAACAAGGAGACGCCGCGCTAAGCAACCGGGGAAGAACCTGCCTCTCATCTGTTGCAGCGGAACCCGGCGGCAGGCGCGGTCTCCCCGGCCGGAGGTGATGGGCTCCCGCTGACTCGTGGCGTGCGTCCGAGAGTGCCTGCATGTGTGGCAAATATGGAGAAAATAAAGTAAAAAATGTGGATAGTGCCTGAGATGGACGGCAGCCAGTGAAACAAAGCAAACGCGTTATGAAGGGATTTAATTTGCAAGCGGGATTGAGAAGGGTACAACTTCCATGGGAAAATGTGACCTGTTAGAACTGCTGTCGGAAGATGCCGGCTGTCAACGCAAGCACCTAAACCAAGTAAGTGCTCATCAACTTTGACCTGTCCTCTTTCTGAGCCTTTGATTACCTTTTTGACCCTCTGCAAAAAGAAGTGCCTATGACTGTCTAAATGTAACTTTTTGCGCCGACGCAAGCAGCCTAAAGCGACATCGTGCGCGCCCTTGGCCCTTGGTGGATAGTCCAGAGGAGTATTAGGATCTCTTCCTTCCTCTCGTATGTAATAAACGTATTTTTCCCTGGCAGCCGCTGCCGGGGGGAGCGGCATCCTTCGGTCGCTGGGTGACACCTGCGGCACAGCGGAGCGCCCAGGGGGCCGCTCCGCGGGGCAGGAGGAGGCTCCGCATCCGCCACCCGCGCTCCGCACCCGCTCCACGCTCGCCCCCGTAGCTGAGTGCCGCGGCCCCGGCAGCGCCGGACGGGAGTTCACATGTCGCGCACACACGGGTGCGTGCGGGAGCCGCGCCGCGGACCGGCCCTGGTCCCCACGGTAGTGGTGGCCGCAGCTGCGGTGTCCCCGCAGGGTCTCTCCCCGAGGGGACTCGCTCGCCGCCGGCGCAGTCCGCAGGAACCCTCCAGGGAAAGCGGGAGTACTGCCAGCCCCCAGGAGAGACCTGGAGAGGTGCAGGCGGCAGGAGCGGAGCAGGGTGACGTGGGCCATGGGAAGGCTCCTGGAGCAGAGGAAGGGGCTGGTGGGTTCATCCCCGTGTGGGGTTTACACGGCACGGCCCTGACGCCTGAGGTGATGGCAGAGAAGCTGTGGTCCTGATGGGAAGAAGCAGCTGATGCTCTGGA
Source organism: Pyrgilauda ruficollis (assembly GCF_017590135.1). Taxonomy (NCBI): domain Eukaryota; kingdom Metazoa; phylum Chordata; class Aves; order Passeriformes; family Passeridae; genus Pyrgilauda; species Pyrgilauda ruficollis. Next base: position 624,806 of record NW_024519207.1, on the reverse strand, counting down.
GGTTTAAATGCCGAGAGAAATTCAGCACTCTACCGAGTCACACAGCTGTAGTTGTGGCTACAGTTGTCAAAACCTACAGACTTGTTAATCGAATATTTCTCACTTTTTACCAGAAGGCATCATTTATGCACTTTTGTTTTACTGGACTTAGTTGAGTGACTTCCTGTTAGCATGGCAACCAAATTTTAGATTTCTCTACGCATGACTTGTGAGATGGCTCTTCCAACATTACAACACCTTTCAGGTGAAAGTAAATAAAAACACCTTCTATTATGTGTTTTTGTTATAGGTAATGAGTACTTCACAAGCAAAAATGGAAAAAAATAGGTAACAGAGATGCATATTGGTTTCATCTGAGAACTAAGTAGTTCTAAGAAACAGTGCACGTAGAGCTTTTCTTTAGAATGCAGAGTAGACAGAGTGGGAAATAGTTTAAGTTCTGCATGCTAAGTATCAACATTACAGTACTTTTAAGTCCAGTTTGCTTGAAATTTCAAATTTGATTGTATTGCAGTGACATGGAACATTTCAGTGTTTATGTTACTTGCTTCAAAGCCCACACCTGGATAGCTTAGCAAGGTTTTCTGTGCAAGCATACTGAATTTTCCATAAATCAGCCTTAAGGAATACTTTTGTGTACATTAAGGAAGCCAGGCACCAGTGAGAATGCTTTAGACCTGTTACAGATTAGCAGAAATTCTGGAAGACCTGAATTTATGCCCATTTTTTAGACAAGACTCAGAAATAAGCTCTATCCTTCAATATCAAAATAGCTGAAGCCAAACATGGTTTTCCTTTGGTGTTGCCTTCTACACTGAAAGGCCTTGGTCTTGTTTTCAGGAGGATGGCATTCTTTACTGTGTTTTTTTTTTTTTTTTTTCTCTTTTTGCTTCTGTTATTCCAACTTAGGAACAGATGAGACTCTATTTGGAAACAGGAAAACAAAAATATGTCTGTCTTTTAAATTTAACTTCAACCACTTACTCTGACTCTATGTATAGCAGTCATTGCCCTTAAAATAGCTCCAGAAAAAAATTCCATTTCTTCTTATCTCATGCTATTTAGAGGCAAATACTGCTAGCTGAAATTTAAGTGAAATTGAGGTCACTACAGATCTGGTATGATTTTGATTATCTTTTTGAGATATCTTTGCTTATCTACTGAAAATGTTGGGTCCTGACCAATGTGGTTCTGCTCTTGGTGACACTGGGCTTGCATTTCTTCAGCATGGAGAGACCACCAAGTGTATATTGAAGGACACACATAGAGAAAGCAGTTAAGGGATTAGCGTTCACCTTTGTCTGTGTGTGTGTGTGTGTTTATTGCCTGACTTAATTGACAAGGAAAAATGTGCATGACTGCTCCTCCAAAGACCTGAGACCTGTCTCCATACCAATACACTGTTTAATATGTCAGCTTTTTCTGGGATTTGATTCACTGGAGTGAGATAGCAAAACCAACAAGGAAAATCCTGTGGCGTCTCTGCTTGCCTCTGGTGGTGCTGGTAGTCAGTTTTAAAAGGGACTGAATTAATTTTGAATACGATGACTAAGTGCCCTTAACTTATCTTACAGAAAGGCAGAATAGAAGCAGGAAGAAAAGACTCTGTTATAACCCGTTTTAAGAAAAAGCAGATAAAAATAGATGAAGCATTGTTCTATTCAGACATTTAATGGCTTTATGATTGTCAGATTTATCATTACTTTCTCTATTCAGCTTTAAGTTGTGTTGGGTTATGTTCTTGTTACTTTCTCAAATATTATGTTCTTAATTACTGAAGGAAGGTTGAAGGTAAAACTTTGTGTGTAAATCAGTCTTCCATCACGATGTTTTGTGACGAAACAAAATTCCAGAAACCATCTGTTTTAGAAGTTCTGAATCATTGGGAAAGATAAGTCAAATTTGCCCTTGCTTTATTGCACTGGCGCTATTTTAAGTAGTATGGCATAGTGTGTGTGTAACACCAGCAGCAATGGTGCCAGGATCCTCATGTCCACTGTGATTTGTTGCTGGAAAAAAAAAAAAAAAAAAAAAACAAAAACCCTGACTAAATACATATTAATTAGTATAGTTTTATTAAGTGAATACAGGGGAAGGCTGAGCAAATTAAATCTTTCTGTAACAGATATGCATGCAGAAGCCCTTCAAAGGGGCATTACGTTTCAGTCAAACAGAATTTAAGACTTTCAAAAGAGGAGCAACTAAAAATAAGACAATTTCTTTGTACAGTGAAGTTCTCAAAGGAATTAAAAGGTTTTTAGTGTGCCACAATGACTAAAGTGGCCAGTAAATGACTTTGCTATTGTATCATGTTCTTCTTGGAGTTGTGGGCTCTTTTGGTTTCATTTGAGGTTTTTCTTCTCCCTTCAAAGGTCTGTTTTGGTTTATATTCTGAAATTACTTCTTCCACTGTTTTACAACTACACTTCTAGTTTAGGTATTGACTGGTGTGAGACAAAAACTGAAAAGAACCTTGGATAAAAATTACTTTTTTTTTACAGCTAAGGTATTTTTCAGCAAATGTGGGCTGAAGTAGGACAGGAGAACTTCCTTAAATTTGAGTGAATTGTGTGTTTGTCTAGGATTATGAACCAGTCAAATCTAATCTCTGAAGTTTGTGACAGTTTCTGCAATTTCTTGGCCACTGAGTCTGTGCTCAATACATTCATCTCAAAAGCTTCTGACATACTTGTGCGTGTCAGATGAAGCATTTGAATGTTGTGATTATATTATCTGGTATGTTATGCAGTGGGTAGAAAGGGGAACATTAAATGGAGAAACACTTTTCACTGGGCTTTTCAGGGAAAGAGGTTATGGGATTCTTCTGGAGATGCTTTCCGTACATATAATTGGAATCAAGATCAAGCAGCCTTTCCTCAGGAGGCAAAGGCCTCCATTCCACCACTGGTTCAGGGGCAGCCCCTGGGCAGCCAAGCCATGTGGTGGTGCCCTTAAGCTCTTCCAGTCCTAGCTCAGCATATGCTGATTTTCCATGCTAAAAAAGATCTTTCCATTTAGTTTTGGTTTTTTAGAGCGGTTCTGATACCAATGTTAAGGACCACAAGTCCATCCTTCCTTGGCTCAGAGAATCAGAAAGATTATGCTACCTGTGTTCATACCCAAGACCCTACTGGCAGAAGAAGTCCTGGGCTCCTCATGTCCTTAACACTGGTATAGAAGGTGCCAACTAGTCAGACAAAGCACAGATCAGTTGACTGAGAGCTGGCACCTAGAGGACTCCAGATCTTGTAGCACTCAGGCTGACCTGTTGTGGCTACATTTGATAACCCTGAACTGACATGGAATACCTGTTTGCCAGCTGTCAGGGTGAACCTGGAGTGTCTCTCTTCCTTTCCTGGAAAGAGAAGGACTGAAGCAGAGAGCAAACCATCCTCTGTATTTTGTCATCTGTTTTGTAACAGAGCAAGCCTCCTCCACAGGTGACTGTCTCTCTCTGTTAACCATGCAGCAAATGCCAAGACAAGGAACCTTCCTTCTTAAGACAGATTTGCTGAATCCCAGCTGTGCAGAGCAGGCTGTGGTAGTACTTCATAAAGGTTGAATAAGCACAGAGATCAGTAGATACAGGATAAACGGCTGCTATAATAATCCTAAAATGTACATTAAAAAAAAAAGAAAAACCAAAAAACCAAAACCATTCATACACATACATGTGCTCCAAGCTGCTGTGCTAACTTTTAAAAAATCTGTAAACAGCATGAACTCATATCTTCTGGAAGTTTGCCAGCTGCCACCTCTGCAATCCAGCTTCCTTCCACAGAATTTTTCAAAACATAGAGTCTTATGCAAACTGTCTATAATAACTACTTAAATTATAACTACTTAATAACTAAAATTTTTGTCACTTTTCAGCTCAGGTGTCTGGTTGTCATGTCTGTCAGAGAGAGGCAGCTGCTGCCAAAGAACCCAGAAACTCTGTTAGTGATGGTTAAATAGTGGGGGTGATTATTAACCCAGGTAATGAAGCATGAATGGGGCATTAATGCAGCTCTGTATTCAGCCCAAAATGCATGGGGAGAAGTTGGCCTGGCCTGAGAGCCTCTCACTCCTTGTTACATCTCACATCTCCTAAAGAGATGGAGGCATTCTGCCAGTAAGGACATTCCTGCAGTCAACTCTTTGTGAGATTCACTGAGAATTTAAATTTCTTCTTCTAACTATCATTTACTTAAAGTACCCACTCACTGGGTATCACTCACCCACATGGATTCTACTAGAACTGATAACCTAGCACCCAGGGCCCTAGGTTATCAGTTGTAGTAGAATCCATGCTGTCCTGTGTTTGTTAAATTAATGGATAAACTTTCACCAGTGATCCTTCTGTAGTGCTATAAATCAGGGGAAGAATATCAAAGATTTGAAGATGAAATATGTACTATTCCCTAGCATACAGTTGTTTTTTAACTGATTAGCAGTTTGTGTCAGGCCAGAGAGTACTGGACTAAGAAGATTGAACACCAAATTTACATTCTGTGAAAATTATATTTTCTTCTATATTTTTTTCCTCTAAAAATTCATATACTTTAAATTTATCTTTGCCAATAAATACTGTATTCTGTGCATTGATTTGCTACTTTCATTTCTATTATAAAAAGTAAGCCAGACCAATTTACTTCCATTGAATAAAGGAATGAACAATAGGATTATAGTAGAAGATGGTCATATTGTGTCTGATTTAAGATTACCCCTAATACATTTCTATGTACTAATTTCAATCAAAAAACACTTTAATGGCACATTTTGAATAGCTCTAAAAAGGGATTTTTGCAGTGAGGGCCTGTGGGTTTTTTTTTCACCTAGGTCTCACAAACTTGATTGTGGTTGTGAACACCAGCCACCTACATTCTTTATAGAGTCCCTGTAGAGAGACAGAAACCTCCCATAAGCAAACTGATCATCCAATTTATACCTGACATAGAGTGGAAAGAAATCAGGTATTTATTGTTGCTGATTGTTGTTTGATTTCACACAGGTGAAGTAAGGCAAGATAAACCTAGTGGTGTCAAAAAACCCGAACAAACAAAACAGTTTCAAAGGAGGCAATAAATAGACACTGATTTTCTTCTAAGGCATCTTAAGATCCTGTTGACATTCCTGATACTGATGCTGACATCATAACAATAACAGATGTCTGCAACATAATTTAAATATCCTGTTGTCTGTTGTCAAAATTTTTAGGAGTTTGTGAATGGTTTGGGTAGCTGAAATACAGCTTCTAGTTGTGCCAATGGAAATGGGAGTGTCAGCTGGACTCTTGCAAAGGAAGAACAGACAGTTCTGGGTGCTCACATCCTGCCTTCTCCAAGAGCAAGGTGACTTTTTTCCAGAGAGAACAAATTGTATCTGTGGAGCAAGGGAAAGCAAGCACAGATTCTTTCTTCAGATGTTCTCAGCATTGCCAGTGCCGCAGTGTACCTTAGTCCACTGAATACAGAAATTATCTCTCAGTGATGAAATAGTTTTAACTGATGTTCATGTGGATATGCTCATAATTATTAAATACTTCAAAAGCAATCCTTCTGCTGCTTTTCAGCACTGATTGCTGAATGGATCCTGCCTATCTTCCACTGAAAAATAGGTGAAATATTCCACTTGTGGTTTGTTTATATTGACAACTTTTTATTTTTTAGGTTGAGAGAGGTACTGGCCATTCCTTTCTGGCGGTAATGATTTAAAGTTATGAGAGCTGTAGTCAATCCCTTGGATTTGTTTATGCTGGCACAGTGAGCTTGTTTTTCAAATTTGGTGTGTTCCGTAGTGCATTTCTACCTGCAACACCACATGTGCTTTCCCTTTGGTGGCTTTAACTAGCTAGCAGATACCCTACAGCAGGAATTTTGGCCATGAATAAAACCAAATCCAAGTTGCCTACGGAGCAGTTCTCTAATTTGCCTTAAGCCTCTTAGCTACAAAACTGTCATTCCAAAGGCTGTAACTGTTTGTCTTTGAATTTATCTAGACACCGTAGCATCAGACCTCTGAGTCTGTATAGCCTTTAGAAAGAACTTGGTAACTTCACAGGGTGATTCATAAGACATATCTTGAAGGAAATTAATTGCCCTCTGCAGGGAGTGCATTTCTTCCCGTTTGTAATGAAGGAAAATTGGGATGACAAACCAGCCTTGGATGTCAGTGTTTTGGATTCCTGGCTTAGGGAATATGTGTCTCAGCTTTATTTTATACATGTTTTAAATTGAAGTACTTTTTTGTGTCACATAATGATTAATAAAGTTTCCAAAATGTAATATGAAGAATGTGTTGCACTAATTTTTTTTTAAAGAACTAATTAATTTTTTTTAAGGAACTTGGTACCTATGGCACAGAGATGACATTTCAACTTGATGACATAGGCAGGTATTTGCACTAACTCCTAGTCTGTAACTACTCTTGTATTTTCTCATAAAAGGAATCATGCTTCCTACAGAGCAATTGCAAAATAATACTTTGGTCTGTCCACTTACATAAAAATACTTCATTCATGATTGTTTAATTTAGTGATATTAACTTGGAGCATATTTGTCTATGCACTGAGGCCAGTTGTACCAAATACTGATGTGATTTGAGACACATTACATTTATTTTGCTGCAGTGTATTTATACTTTATACCCATAACTCTTTCTGGTTTTGGGGCTTTTTTTTTGTGATTAAAATCTTCTTTTTTCAAAATACTTAAACCAAGCAGACTGAACAGGGCTTTGAAAGTCCCTTCTTTTCAGTGGGATTTTCCCCACAGAGGAGGGAAGCAGGGAATGCTCAGTGAGCTGGATTGTATATTTCAGTTCTTGGCCACTAGTCCATGCGCAGAGCTGCACTGACTGAACTAGCTTGACTGCACAAGCTGGATTTTATAAGGATGGGTTAGGATCAAAGGAGGATTTCTCATTCATCCCCACTGTGCGCTCACTTCCTAGAAACTACCCTTCTTTTGCTACTGCTTGTGCTGGCTTTAAGCCAAGTGAGGTCTTTTTTCCATCTGAAGAATTCCTTTGGATTAAGTGCAGACAGGGTTTAGCTGGAGAGGTTTTTATAATTAAAAAGATTCTCCAGTGCAGAGGATCAGGATGTATGTCATCTGTCTGTTCTGTCATTTTATTTTGTTAATGAAATATACTCTCATAGCAGGGTATTTCCTTGCTTAGCACCCTTCGTGAGGGGTTTTACCCATGTCTCCTTAGTTGATGTGCTCCTGTGCATTCACCCATGTCCCTTATTAACTTCAGATTTCCCACTCACTTGCTCAGTACATTAAGTCTCAAAGTTGTAAGTGAGCTCTGGCTTAGACTGAAGAGGATTTCATTTGGCTTTGATGGCACCAAGGTCTGTGGGAAAGAAGCAATCAGCTGTCCCTGAGGAGAGGTTTGGGCCAGCAGTACCTGCATGTGGGTCCGTTGGTCTGTGTGATGAGGTATGTTCAAGGAACTCTTTTTTCTGGTTAGTGTTCAGAGCCTTTGAAGTTCTTCAGGGCATTGCTATTAACACCCAAGACACAAGTAATTTAGGACATAGTGTCTTCACTACCCTAACTCCACATGTCAGGGTCCTTATTTTCAGAATCATTGCTGATTAGTGATTCTTCTCAGTGATAATCTCTCGGGATCTCTTCTGGTCTGGTCTGGTTGGTGTGATTGGGAAGATCCCGAGGTGTGTCTCCGTTAAAAATCTCTTTTCCCCAACCCAGCAGCTGAAGAAGGAGTCAAGAAGTCTTCGGTTCACATTCTCAATGTTGTTTATTATTTATCTCAAACATTTTCTGTCTGGCCTGCCAAGGTCTGTTCTGCAGGTCGGTCTGAGGCACACACTCCACCTCTCAGGCTGGTGCTATCTTTTATAGTAAAAACTACATACAGAGAGATGTCCTGGGTTCCGACAATAATCTACAACCAGGCTTTTGCTAAAACCAAGGTTTGCTGAATTTGGGAAAATTAGCAAGGGAAAGAGTGGGACTTTGAGGAAAATAGAAATAAGGTGACATTTTAAAACAAAAAGTAAGTGTTGCCATTTCAGAGTAATCAGGGAAATAAAGGACAATGAAGACCATGACTCTTGGGAGATACTAGCACACTCAAGTAGGTCAGCTCATGCTCATCTTCCCCATGATACTCCCAGTGACAGTTAGATAATAGACGTCTTTAAGGGCTTGATTTTCTTTTGGAAACATGATGGCTTGGTTGACATGTGTACTGAGGCAACGTGACACCTTAGTCATCTTACTCCATTAGTGTTTTCTTACTGAATTGCCTACTGTTATTTTAACACTCTTTACTTTAACCCATTGCTGAAGAGCAAAGCCTATAATAAAAATTACTTAAACCAATCCACCACTCATGATAGCAAAGCTTTATGGCCAGCTCATGATGAAATTCATTTTAAGAAATAAGATGCTTCCTTCTAATTAAATTTAATTCAAGAAAGTATTCAAGCATAAAGAATTTCTGGTGTTCAGCTGAAAGCAGCTTCAGAAGGTGCTTCCTGTTAAGCATTGACTTCATTCCTCTTCTCAGTATGAAACATTTTCACATTTTCCTTAATCCAGGTTTAAGAGTACAATTTGAAAGTTCAGGTGGACATTTTATATATGACAACAAAGAAAAATATCAATAATGCACAAACTAACATCTCTTTAACAATTTCTCAGGTGTTAGAAAGATATCAAGATGTTTGTATTTTGCATGTTTGCATTCTCCCTTGGAAGTATGACTTTGGTTCAGATGTTCAACTCATTGTTCAAAATTTCTCCCATTCCTTTACCATATCTCTCTGAGAAAACTCCTTTTATGACATACTTTTGTTATATAAGTAGCTATCATTCAAGAAGGTCATTTTGTAGCCAAAGATGCCATGTTCAAAAACTCCTTCAGTCGCTTTTGCATATTGTAAATGTTCCTAAAATCCCAAAAGCTTTGTGCTTTTTCATTTATTTTTGCATTTATTTGATGGACATTGCAACTATGTGTGCTCTTTGGTTTTAGGGAGATATTAAGACCACAAGTGAATTTAAGATGGTGATAATGGTCAAAGTAATTCAAAATTACATGACTCTTATGTGAAATTTTACAAAATACAAAATAAAACAATTGTGCCTTCTCATCAGTCCTACATATCTGAAGATGATGTAATTTTAGAAAATTTGTCCCCTTAGTTTCAAGAGAATTACAGTGCTCTGGCAGCTTCTTGTTTCTTCTCAATAATTTAGCAGTTTATGAAAAATACATTGTGTTTACTTTTCCACTCTAATGCAGTCAATGCAATTACAAGTTGTGGAGAATCTAATCCAAAATCTTTTCATTGTTGAGTATTTTAGAAAAATATGTAGTCCTGAAACATTAATCTGTTTGCAATTATTGCCATGGTTGCAGCCAGCATCTGTCCGGTGTAATATAAAATTTTCTCCATTCTCTGTCTAAATACCTTTTTCTGTTGCAGTTTACAGGCTCATATATATGGAATATTTATGGAGGGAGGCAGTGAATCTTTGTTTTAAATATACTGCTATAGTTGACAAGGTCTGAAATCTCACTGTGTCTGATTATAAGAATTCCTGCATCTTTCCATTGCTGGGAAATTGACTTTTAAGAGTGAAAATCAAGTAGGGAATGACATGTACAGTTTTTAAACCAAACTTCTTTTTTAATCTTTTGTAAAACATTCAGGAGCCATTCTGAACAGAATTTTATAGAATTGCCAAAAACCAATTTCTATTTCAAGACTATGGCACATCAAATGAAAAAATGTCAGTCTTGAAAGTCTCTACTATAAGCAGAACTCTAGTGTACAATTATATATTTAGTATGTTCAAGCTGTTATTCCTACTTCCAGTAAATCCCATAAATTTCACTGAACATAAGGTAACATGGGTTTAACATTTTACCTACTTATGTCAACTGTGAAACCAGACTTTATAGTATGATGGAGTATTTTCCAAGATTATGGATGCTCCATTTGTATTTGTGCCAAAGTACTCATGTTTATAGATCCTTACAGTTTTGTATGTATATGCATATAGAGTTTTATACACACACATAAGAGAAGAACACATGTTTATTTACATGTGGAGAGAAATATTTATGTGCACTGTCTAACTGACACACATGAAAAGTTAATATTTTCTCTGGTGAGTGAAAGAGCAGAGGTACCCAGAGTTCAGGAATACAGCCTGATGTAGCCTAATATAGCCTATTAAAGTGCCTGTCTTGTGTGAGCACTCACAGAGTTATATCAGTATCTCGTTGCCTGGGAGTATTTATCTCTCTACACTTGTTCATAAGATTTAAAAACTAAGTGACTGAGTCCAGCTCTTGGCCAAGTATGGCTTCTTTGCCACACCAAACAGAGATGAGCTCTTAACTTAATGGCAACCTACCAGGACATGGAAAGTTTAGAGGCAGTTACTTTTCTTGTGAATTTAGAGACTCCTAGGAAGTGGAGGCTTCTTAATAGCCAGCAACTTCTGTCCGTGGAGCTGACAGCTCTGACACTATGCAAACTTAGACACAGCTCCTATAAAGGAATTTTTTTCTCTGGTAGCAAATACAGCTTGACTAGGACTGATCTATTATCTTTCATTTTGTTTATTATCCAGAAGGATTTTTTTTTTTTTTGTAGACTACTATTGTAGACTATTGTAGACGTTAAGGACTGATCTATTATCTTTCATTTTGTTTATTATCCAGAAGGATTTTTTTTTTTTTGTAGACTATTGTAGACGTTGTAACTCATGCAATTAAAAGCACAGCAGTCTATTAATCAGATTCATGAAAGTCTAACAATAACATTTTTAACTGATCCTTAGGTGAACTGCACATGGCAGGGAAAGCATCTGAAAAGAGGCAGAATATTCTCATGCTACACGGTTTCTAAGCCTCCTTGGAAACCTGCTTTTCATTGTGAAGACCAAGTGTGCATAATATAAAAAAAAACCAAATAGCCATAACCCAGAGAAGCTGTGTCTGCCCAATCCCAGGAAGTGTTTAAGTTTGATGGGGCTTTGGGCAACCTGATCTAGTGAGTGTCATCCTCTGTCCATGGCAGAGGGGTTGGAACTAGATAATCTTTGATATCCCTTCCAACCCAAACTTTTTTATGATTCTGTGATGTGATCCCTCAGGATCCTGCTGGATGTTTCACAAGGAGTCAGTGCAGTGGCAGAAGGCTGGGACCCGATTGTGTTTTGTGATCTTCTCATCTGAGTGTAAGAACCATTGTGAGAATAGAGGAGGAGGATACTGTCACAGTGAAAAAGGGGTTTCAGGGTAAGCAGCGTATATCAGCTAAGCCAATGTAGAAAATGTCATCCTGGCCTGACAGTTTCAGTTGCCCTGGGACGTGCACCTGGATATGGTCCTTGTTGATTGATTCAGAAAAACAGTAACTTGAAATCCCTGATGAATCTCCTTTGTTGGTAAAAACAGGAAACACATAACCAAGATTTACCTTAAACCTTAAAAAAGATTTACCTTTTTACCTTAAACCTCTTGATCATCTCTGCACTCGCCTGTCTATGAAACACTGAGTAACTTGCCCCCTTTTTTTGCCTGCACAGGGTGGCTGAGTGTAAAAGAACTGGAGAGATCAAAGCCAGCCAATCTGTTAGACTTCTCCAGGTAGCCATGTTTAAGTTAGTCACAAACTGGTCCATAGAAATTACTTTTCAGTTCTTCAGCTTATGAATTTAAAAGAATATTTTAAAGTTTTCAGAACTGTCACACAGAAAAAGTTGAATTTCTTCTGAGTCATTGATTATTGTTATCTGTCATCTGCAGATAATTTATCCAGTTCCTTTCAGTGCTAGCTGGTAACTTATGCAGTAGAACTGGAAAATTCCTTGATCAAACAAGGATAAGTGCTAAGTGCTACCAAGACAAAATTAATGAAATGCAAGGATTTGACTTGGACTGCCACGTCAGAAATAAAGATGGCCAAAAGCTGCACACAAAATAGATTTCCGAGCTTAAGTGAAGCCAGTAGCAGCTGTTCTGAAGAGCAAACAAAGTCCACACTCACATTTGCTGAGGTCCATAGAGCAGCTCATTTCTTCTTTGCTTGGGTGTTGGATTTTCACAAACATGTTTTCACAGTTCTTTCCCTTAACAGCCTTGTGCTTATCTCCTTGTTATTTTATAATCATATATTCAATTTTAATAATCATAACTATTTTCTGTGTTGTGCAAAACCCCCTAAACTATACAAGATCTGTCCTAGTGCTGGATGATAGACAAACCTGAGGGCATTGGTGTTTCTTCTCCAGATGTCTAAACCTTGAATGCCAGTACAAATAAACTGAATAGTCCTCTTCAGGTAAATAACTTTTTTCAAGTATACAAGAGAGTGTAACAACCTCTGAAAGTCTTTTATTAGGCAGAAGATCCTAGTTCATCATACCTTATTATCTCTGGACTGCTGACAATGGATTTGTTCCTAATTAGAGGGACGAAGTTTCAAAAATTGTAGCAACTGAAACCCTCATCTTTCCCATTTTCCTCCTTTGCCTTATGGGGTTTCAGTAGTGGTCAGAAACATGACTGCAATTTTGCTATTATGCTAAAACCAAGGAGAGAACACATCCAAAATACCTATTTCAAGATAGGTATGATTTTTTTTATTTTAAAAATATTAGAAAAAGGAAAGAAGCTGCTACAGGATTAAGGATATAAACTGAATTAGAGATGCGATCAGAAAGCAATAGTAATTAACACCTGTTTGAAAGAAGGTTTAACAGCTGGTTAATTACAAAAAATTAAGAAACTGTTCAAGTAAAACACAGAGACTAGGAAGAAGCACACCAGGGAATAGAAGAGTACTGGAAAGATTTCCAAGATGTTTTAGGAGTAGATAAAACTATGGTTTGCTGAAGGGGAAAGGGATCATTACAAGTAGAAGATTTAAGATTGAATAGTACAGTAAAGCTCTATTACAGTGATTCAAAAATGTACAAAAATCACTTTCTCTGTCATTTCCTAGTGTCACTTAGTGAAAGAGGTACTAGTAATTTGAGAAATAGTAGTTTTCAGGCTATACAATAAGTAGAGCTGTTGCACCTGTAGTGTAAGCAGTAGCGTTGTACTTATACATGTTAACTCTTCATTGCTTTCTGACCTGTAGTATCTGGCACATTTAAATAGAAATCCTATAGTAATTAATTTATTTATCATTTCCTTAACCCCAGCCTACCTAGCTAAGCCAAAGTTTGCTATGCCACTGACTTTCAGCTGTGATATTACTTAAACTACTGAGTAGTTGTAATGCCTTTGATATTTTAACAACAGTGAAGATTGAGGGACACTGTGAGTGGTGGGACAAACAGCCTTGCTGGGGTGTTGGCAGTAGAGGATGGAACATTTTACCATATACTATTTTGTAGACTTCACATGAAAGAAATCAAAGGGGACATGAGAATGTGCTTAAAATTTCCTGGGAAAGCACAGAGCAAACAAAATATGATAATACCACTGGAGCCTTAAATAACACTATCTGAGTGACACCAAAAGTCAGCTATGTAATATTGTGGATGTAATTGCTGAACTGTAGCAGTCCTGGCAGCTTTTGAGAATCAAATGACTCATGTATTTGGGTGGTATAAGATTCTTAAGGGTATTTAATTTTCTGTAGCTGTTGAATAAGAAGCAACACAGACCAAGAGCTACACGGTGTCTTGGCAATCAAGTAGGAGAGACTCCAAACAAAGGAAGAGTTGGAATAGATCCCTGAAAATGAATATACGGCACTGGAACAAATAGATGGAGCTAGGCAATGAAAACAATGTAATTTTTTTCTTTTTTTTTTTTTCTTCGTAAATGAAATCAATTGAAAGACTACCATTTGAAGTGTCAAGTGATCTTGATAATTTGTGTATTTTTCTGTAAAAATTGTGTTGGTGCTTCATCTAGAAAAAGCATTGATTTCCTGAGTATCAGATACGTAAATCTCATTACTTGTGAGAAGTAACACAATGAACTTGTAATCTGTAGTGGATTACAGTCTGGAGAATAATAAATGAAGAAAATAAGCTGTGTTGACATTTTGGGAAATTTTTCAACTGATTTGAATACAGTCACAGTCTTACTGCCTAAGATTTTTTTAAGCCCTGTAGCATGTGTTTAACAGTGCAAAAAAAGGTGTCTCTATAGACAGGAGTACAGTAACAGAGTACCTTCACTTGCTGCGGTACTCGGCAGGGTCTTTCTTTGCTAGATACAGTTTCTCTGTGCTTTGCAGTCCTCTGTGGGTTTCTGTTTCACCAACTCATCCAATCTTCTATGTAGCCCACAGAAAATTTTAGCATCTTCACAATCCTTCAGCAATTTAGTCCTCAAGTAATTGCTTGAAGTCTTATCAGCTCTTTCTTTTACTTGAACCTGACTCTTATTGCCTGTTTGATTGCCTCCGAATCTCATACCTGAAAAGCCAATGAACAAATAATCCATATCTGTCCTTTTCTTGACAATAATTACACAGACCTGCATTACACCTTCCATGGGTTCTCCTTTCATGGAGTGAAGATTCATACCTTATTTAGTCATTCGGCTTCTGGAAGGTCTTCTGGACCTTTAATCATTCTGCTGCTCTTGCCTGACGGTTTTCCAGTACTACTGGCTCCTTTTTTTGAGATAAGGAGCCTAGAAGTGCATGTTCAATCCTGCATGCCCCTCTGAAACTACAGACACATACACATTTGCAATGGTGTGAGTGAAGCAAATTCTGTTTGACAGGAAATGGGCATAGTAATTAGAGAAAATTCATCTCAGCTTTTGGGAACCATGACTCCAAAGTGGTTGCCTTGTCCCTTTTTATAAAAGAAGAGTTACAGAGTACTTCTTTTCTTTTCCTGAATCCAACTTGGCAGAGGTAGCTGAGGCATGTAACTGGTTATAACTCACTTATGCATAGACAAGAAAGGAAGATTTATAAAATGTCTTGTGATTTGTTTATGTCAGTCTGTTTCAGTGCTGGGAGCATAACTTTTATTCTGCTAATTGAAATGAAGATCAAACAGTGCTGCAAAACCTGAATCATTATCTTGTAGAAATGCTTGCTAATGCTAGTAATCAGTCCTTTAGTTCCTGTACATGTGTTAAAATTCTGCTTATTACTCACTGTAGCATATGGATCTAATGGAAATTGTAGAATAACTTTTGTTATTCTCTTGAATTTTCACAGTCTCTGCCCAGCCGAACTTGTTGTTCTGAGTTTGTTAAAAATGTGTCTCAGGCTGTGGAACTGTAGAATTTAAGAGAATAGGAATTTACTGAGTCATATAATACTGAAAATAAGAGTTGGGAGACTACTCACTGAGCCATGCAGAATCCACTGCTCTTTTCTGTCTTTTGCACTGTAATTACACATATCAGAAAGTAAAAATCCCTTCTTTTCTTCAGACTTGAAGTTTATAATTTAAGTGTATGTGTTTCTCTTCAAGACATCAGAAGAAAATAAATGAGATTCTTTAGCAAAAGATCAACTGTTCAGTTGTATTTCCAGTTTGTCTGTTGGGAAAAGGAGCCATCTTTTAATCTCATTTCTATCACATCTACCTGAAAATTTACAATTTATAATTATGCATTTATAATCAGGTTCCCCTCAGCTGGCAGTTACAGAAACATAACCCAGCCATGGGCTCGAACAGTTCTCATTTTCACCAGAGTAATGTTTGAAAGCTCATGCCAAAGGATGATGTCAATTCCTTAGCACTGAAAGGTGTTATCTTTGTTATTGTGCATGAACAGCCAAAGTGGAGGGAAGCCTGAGTAGGCAGAAAGCCCATGGTCAAAACATTTCCAAACTTTGAGGAAATATTAAACTTGAAGGTGTTTCACTGTATTATAATGGATTTTTAATTATAAGCAATACAAAAATAATTTGATTGTCGTGCTTCTCTGTGACAGATCATTAGAGATGATAATTTTGTAGTTCAGAATTGCCACAAAGTCTGTATCTCATGTCACTATATAATCTGAACAGAGCACCACTTTGTGTTTTTTATTTTGTCGTGTTGCTGGGTTCTTTGCTCAGCAACTGCACTGAAAAGCTTATTCTGCTCTTGATGTGTTTTGATATCGGATTGAAATATTCACTTGATTCCAGCAGTGCTCAGCATCTTGATCTTACTGACATAGATCACACCCTCTGACAACTGTGCAAACCCTGGGGATGTCACACATTTGCATTACTCTTTCAGGAAGAAAAAGACTCAGCCTGCATTGGTTCCCTTGGGTCCTTACCCGGGCTGCAGTCCTTCATGTACTGCCCCAGAGCGGGTCCCTTCCATGGGGTGCAGTCCTACAGGAAAAGGCTGCTCCAGTGTGGGTCCCTCACAGGGTAACAAGTCCTGCCAGGAAATCTCCTCCAGTGTGGTCTCACCTCTTCATGGGATCACAGGTCCTGCCAGGAGCCTGCTCCAGTGCAGGCTTCCCCCAGGGTCACAGCCCCCTTTGGGCACATCCACCCACTCCAGCGTGGGTCTATTCCATGGACTGCAGGTGGGTCTCTTGCACCCTGATGGACATCTCTGGGTGTGGAGCACAGCTGCTTCACCATGGTCTGCACCACTGGCTGCAGGGGCATCTCTGATCCAGTACCTGGAGCACCTCTTCCCCCTCCTCTTCACTGACCGTGGTGTCTGCAGGGCTGTGCTTCTCACTCCTCTATCCAGCTGCTGTGGTGCAGCCATTCTTCCCCTTCCTAAATATATTCTCACAGAGATGTTACCACTGTCACTGATGGGCTTGGCCTTGGCCTTGGCCTTGGCCAGCAGTGGGTCTGTCTTGGGACTGGCTGGCACTGGCTCTGTAGGGCATGAGGGAAGTTTCTGGCAGCTTCTCACAGAGGCAACCCCAGCAGTTTCCCCTCACCACCATGAAAATCTTGTCATGCAAACCCACTACAGCCCAAGGCTTAGCTCTCCTAAACTCGTAATGCTAGTTCAAAACCTGCATTTCATACATTGCATCTTAGCGTCTCTCCAGTTAAAAGGTCTCAGTGCTGATTAACCAGTGTCTTCCTTTCCTTCTTGATGTTCTTGTACCTGCCCGCTATGGTCCAAATCAGATGTTGTTTTTCCTGAAGAATCACATTTTCTAATGGCATAGTTGTTATTATTAATAAAAGCGTATTATAACAGAGGGATCAGTCAGTGATTAGTTACATCTTATCTAGTTTTATGAACGTGAATAAAGAAATAGACATCCAAAATTTTTAGTTATTCATTGGTGTAAAATTAAAAGTAAACATTTTTTTCATTTTAAGGCTGCTTGGGATGAAAAAGTATTTACACATATATTTTGGATTTTCAATATAAGTTATTAGCTTGTGCATGAGAATCAAGAGTGAGTCATAAAGAAACAGGGGAAAAGAGAATTCCTATCAGCCAGACTAAATAGACCTCTTTGCTTCATTAGTACTGCTAGAAGCATATCTAATGAAGGAACAAAGCACAAAGGCAGACATTGGAAATATATTCCCAAGCAAGGAATCTAGATACTGAAATTGCCAAGTATGGTCTGTTTACACTCATCATAAATGTTGATGCTATGACTGTATGAGCAGAGGGAAGGAGAGGGCAGGAAAACCAGCAGGACTCATAACAGTGGCAGAACGTGGAATAAGTCATTCTTCCTGAAATGGACTGCTTATGATACTGGAGATGAGCCTGTATCTCATTCTCATTATCAGACTATGCATTTGCAAGGTGTAAATAATAACTACTGCCTTGGAAAAGCTTATCATACTTTATAAAAGGACATAAAAACTGCAGATGAGTGTGGTAGGACTGCACATTTCATGTAGCTGGCAGTAACAAGAAAAAAATGCCAAAAGGAAGAGTCATAACCCATGCTGAGTTAATGGTGGGACTCAATGATCTCATCTTCCATGAGTCTGTAATTTGGATTTTTTGTGGTGCTTTTGGTATGTGGTCAGAAAAATTAAGAACTGAGAGACCATATATATGGCAGTATAAAAAAATACTGCCAGGAGTTACTTCCAAAGCAGAGACTTTAGCAGACTTACAGCAGTGAACTGTATAATAAGCACTGTAGTATGTGGGTGGTGCTACTTCTGCCATTTATAGGCAATAAATACTATTCACTTTTGCTTAAGAAAAAATACTTAAAATTGCAAAATGGTTGTCATAGTGTAACCAAGAAGCCAACTTTTAGAAATTGTACTACACTGCTTGTTGTTCATAGCTAAAGAATCTAACATTAGACAATTACTTTTTATGGACAAAATTTCTAGATCTTTTTGCCCAAGGCATATTTAAATATATGGGAAAAAATTGCTTGCAATGAGAAAAAGTTTAAAAATTTACTCAGCTTTATTTGAAAATAATCGCATCTGTGCTATTCATACAGGTGATACTAAGTACCAGAACACATCTCCTAATTTTTCCTTAAAAGAAAAGGAATTATTTTTTAATTGAAATTATTTTCCTAAGGAAAGTGCTGGCTTATGAAATTGATACCAGCCAAGCAGTCTGGGAGAAGACATTAATTTTGTGTAGAGCTTCATTTCATTAACAATTGCTACAGAAGGCCTGCATTTTTCTTGTATGGAGTTACCTCCCAGTATTTGTTTATCGCTGAGTGTTTTTGCTAAAGATCCAGAATTGTTTCAAACATTTCATAAGAGCATCTGGTCTGTAATTTTGAAAATTTCTGTGTGTTTTTTGTTTAATTCATATAACGATAGAATCAGAGAATGGTTTGATTTGGAAGGAACCTTAAAGATCATCTAGTTCCAACCCCACTGCCATTGGGCAGGACACCTTCCTATTAGTCCAGGTTGATCTAAGCCTGGCCTTTAAGATGTCCAGGGGTGGAGCATCCACAGATTGTCTGAGCAACCTCTTCGAGTGCCTCAACCTCATAGTGAAGAATTTCTTCCTAATACCCAATCTAAACCTACCGTCCTGTAGTTTAAAGTCATTACTTCTTGTCCTGTGGCTATCTGCCCATGTAAAAAAATCACTCTCCAGCTTTTTTTTACTCTTTTTAAGTACTGGAAGGCTGCAAAAAGGTCAACCCTAAGCCTCCTCTTCTCCAGGCTGAACAATCCCAACTCTCTCAGCCTGTCTTCATAGAAGAGAGCTCCACCACTCTGATTGTCTTGATAGCCCTGTTCCAGACCTGCTCTAGCAGATCCATGCCTTTCCTGTACCAGGGATGCCAGAGTTGGATGCATCACTCAGGGTGAGGTTTCAGTGGTATTTACATATGCCTCACTATTTTTGCAGTGTTTCAGAGCAAAATGCTGCCTTCTGAAGTGGCCACAGTGGGTCATACAACCACATTCATAGATAGCTGAACAGAAGCATCAAACTTTGATAAGTAACAGTAGATATGATTTGTAGAGCTCACCTTTTTTTTTTTTTTTAATAGGTAGCATGAATATTTTTGATCCAGACCAGCATGTTCATGTGCATTTTGGATGTATATGTGAGTAGGTCCAATGCCTTCATCCTAAAAGCTATTTAATTTGTGAATGTTGACTTCCCATTTGAGTTTTGAATCAGGTCAGTCTGCAGCTTCTTCATAAAGTTCAGCAAGGGCAATACTGGCATATTTTCCACCAGCAGGAATGAGAGTAACATCTCTTCTGTATGCAGCTCTTGTCCCAGGTAAAATCAGTTTCACAATCCTAATTCTGTGAGTCACTGGGCAATGTGACTCACCCAGTATCACCCAATGGTATCTTGAGTTCCAGCCCGATGCTTTGCTCACCAGGTAACTGAACAGAAGTACAGCTATTCTGAAATCTTTTGTTCCCCTTCCTAAGAGTCGCTCCCAAGAATGTTATATAAGCATGTTCTCACCAGCACAGGAACAGCTGTGGCTGTATATGAGTGCGAATATAGTTCTGTGATGTGGAGCTGCTTGCAGGAGTTCTCTTACTCAGTTTCGAATATCTGTGGCTTTTTGGCCCTTTGAATGGAGGTGAAGAGGGTATGAGCCATTCTTCTGGAAATAAAACATATTTTTCATTCCTAAACAGGTGCTTGGGAGTTATTTTATGTACACAGTGATCTCAGAGGCTCCTTTACTTTTAATAGTTCAGGATGAATGTCTTAAGGAGGAGGAAAAAATAAGATGTTGTAATGTGATCTGTAAGTTCAACAATTCCACAATTTTTTTTTTAAGAGATGCCAAAGTTAGATTCACTGACTACGCATTTATTTGCTTTTAATTGCACTCACTGCTTGCATTTAGATGAGATTAGCTTTTATTTATATTAGAAATTGCTTTTATATGGTGGCTTACAAAAATAAGAAATCTCCAC
Source organism: Pyrgilauda ruficollis (assembly GCF_017590135.1). Classification (NCBI taxonomy): domain Eukaryota; kingdom Metazoa; phylum Chordata; class Aves; order Passeriformes; family Passeridae; genus Pyrgilauda; species Pyrgilauda ruficollis. Next base: position 604,516 of record NW_024519207.1, on the reverse strand, counting down.
ATGCACAAGAAGAAATTCTCCACTGAATACTTTATATCACTTAGCATTCAAGGATCTGAAAATGTGGCACATTTCTTGACATCTTGTACATAATTTTGTACCTACATTCTGGAATGTATTATTCAGTCTGAGATCCTTGTGTAGGGCAGGGTGTAATGTAGAAATGAAACAGAAAGTTTGTAAGATGCAGCCAACAAAATGACCTGAAATAATGGTCTCCTTTGAGGTTTGCTTCATGTAAAATGGTACAACTCCAGGCAAGATGGTAAGCCTTCCATAAGCCAAATATATTCAAATTTTTATATGCCCTGTGCATTCACAACATCACTTAGAATGCTGTGTAGGACAAAGTCTTCAGAGTACTGTTAAACCCCATTAAACTGCAGTGAGATTTAAGTAAGTGCTGGAGTGCTTGTTGAATCAAAGATAGTCTTCTAGCTCTGTCTGTAGGACTGTTTTTGTGAAAATACATTTACTATTTATAGTCATACTGATGTCCCTCCTCTAAATTTAATTTATCACAGGTGCCATTTTAGACCAAAAAAAAAAATCACTGGCCCTACTTATAGCAGCCATGTGTGAGCAAATTAAGAGATGGCAGAGAAGAACAAAGTAGAGTGTTTTCTGCGGTGTCCCCAGCAATGCTTCAGTTCGACTGTCCCTTGGCATTTCTCCCCAAAGTCTCATGAACACTGCCCCACAAGATTGCACTGAGGTAACTCACTCAGGCCTGAGATCTGCCTGTGTGTGAATCTCAGAAAGACACCTGGTATCTATGTGCCATTCTTACCTCAAGCATACAGGCAGTAGAAGGCTCTGGCTCTTCGTGCCATGCTCCTCTTCAAAACCTGTCCTTCACTTTGACAGACACAGTTTAGATAAAATAGGAAACATACAAATGCTCTGGCAAACATAAGGCTTACTGGCCTGAAAAAGGATGTAGTTTTCTTTTTTTCCTTTTTGGGACAACTGGAGGAAGGAATGTTTCCCTGTTGGGAGGGGATTTCCTTTTGTTGCTTTCTTCAGTCAGCGTTTTTAGCAGCTGAGGAAATCGTGCTTGGTAGGACAGTCTCCTGGGGTGCCATTTGGCTTTTTTGGATGAAATTCTAGTTAATGTAGGATCAAATGCTGTTGGCATAGCTGCATAATTACTTTTTGAGGAGTCCTAGGGAGCTCCATGGTTGGACAGCTTTTCATGACTTGTTCAGTCTTTGACTGTTTCCCTGCATCGTGATCCAAAACTCAGCTCCTTCACTACAGATCATTTGCAGAATTTGTCTCTGGACAGTGCTGTGGCTGTTTGCTAAATTGTCGTGGGCACTGTGGTCATGGAAACTTGAAGAGATGCGAGCCTGACTGAGTATGATGAGTAACAGCTTTTAGCATCTGAGTTGGTAGCTGTCTGGTAGTCTTCCATGTTCTTTTATCAGGGAAAAAAAAATGTTCTGGTCCGTCATGCTTGGTGTTTTCCACACTGACATTGTATCCCAAGCACATCTGCTCCTCTCTGCAGCACATACAGCCATGAGAACCCTTTTCCTCTGCCCACCAGAACTAGTGTGTCTCCTCCGAGCCAACCAGATACGGTTCCCAAGTTCATTTTGGCACGTCAGCACAGACATAAAGAAAATTCATAAAATCATGTTCCATCTAAAGTCCCAGAGAGGTGGATATTTATTCTAAGCACAGGTCTTAAATATGCAGTTTTAAATTCTTCCATAACTGGTAAGTCTGGAGAATTCTGTTTTTATGTTCTCTTTCTGAAGCTGCTTTAGCACTGTCTGGACTACATAATCTTGTTTAGTGATAGCTGTGGAATTGCTGCCTTTTGTAGGATGATGATGTGTTTGGCAAATTTCATCTAGTGTGGCTGGTGCAGTTTTGTAATAAAATATAATTTGGTCTTTAAAGTTGGAGAAACAGATCTTCCCAGGTAACAGTTACTTTTCTTTGTTATTGCTGCTAGTATTAAATTGTTTTTTCTGTCACTGCATGCCCAAGTGTGTCTTGGCATAGATCTTAAATGCAACCAAATACAGCAAAATAGCCTTATCAATATCTTGTACGCTTCGAAATTGAAGGGAGCCAAAAGGGCTGTGAGTCCTTGTGGAGATGTGATTTGTGAGATTCCACAGGGATGAGGGAGGAAGAGAAGAGAAAGACAGGGCCCCTTTCATGGGGTAACAAGAAGCATGGGGTCTCAGAGCTGTTGATGGGCAGCTCTGTGACTTGACAGATTTCCTTGTCCACACAGAGAATGCATGAGGGACTCTTCATCTGAATGGCAGCCAACACTTTCAGTCAAACAAAAGCTAATCTTCCCTTTCACATTTGCACTGAGACAGACAGCAGAGACAGGACTTCAGTCTCACTCCCTGAACCATCATCTGCCTTGGTGCCACTGTGCAAGTCAATAAAAATTCAGCCCCAGACTTCATCTGTAAAAGAGAGATAATCCCTGAGTCAGGGAACAGTTTCAGGTGAGGTTTGCTGTCAGCGATACGCCTCTCTGGGGAGGGTGTGATGTCCCACTGGTTCTCCTGTAGCAGTGACACAGTGCCATACACTTGAAGACAGACCTGAAATTAAGCATGTTTGCTGTTTCTATTTACAGCTCTTTTCTAAGATTTCTCACAGGAGCTGTGAAGTCCAGAATTGTACTTGCTAGAAAACAAAGGACTATAATTCTTTCATTATTTATCGTGTTTTCATGAATAGTAACAGCAGACTGTAGAACCTTGCTGAATTTATATCTTGCAATGACTGTACTTTGAAGTCATCACTGTCACATTACTTTGGTGTGTTTATGAGTGTCACTGCCATATATCACAAACAGGAAAGTAATTTCCTGTCAATCAAGATAATAGGAATGAAATGAAAATGAATGCTACAGGTTTTCCCTTTCAAGCATCTAGCTTGTGCCTTTTCTAATGTTACTTATTAGAGCAAAGTGTTTCCAGTAAGTATCGTGCGATTAAAAATATTAGAATCTTTGTTTGATCTGCAATATTGGAGCAAATTAGGAAAAAATAAGGAAAATGTAGCAAGTTTTATTCAATATTTCTTGATTTGCTCTTCTCTCTCTTCTCTGTGATTAATCCTCAATATGTAACATAAAACCGTGTCATTCCTAATTAGCTTTTGCTGTTAGATAAGGTTTGTAACTGTAACATTCTTCACAATAACTGTGAGAAAAAACTTCTGTCTTTTGCTGGAATGTTCTCTGTGAAAATACTTTTGAATTTACAGAGCCTGTTTATTCCTGCTTTCATTTATCTGATTTGTAATTTGCATCATCCTGCAGCCTCATCTCTCTTTCAGGCAATGAAAACCAAAGTACAACTGAGGTAAATTTTTACCAAAACCACACAACCAAACAAAAAGTAGTATTCACTCCCAGCTGTCAGCAAAAACTGTGTGAAAAAGTTGTTCTCAGTTCAATATGCTTGGCAATTTGTGGTGTGCATTCCTGCCGGTGGGGAATGTTTAGAGGCATTTGCACAATGCCCTTAATAACATAGTTCAGCGTTTGGTCAGCCCTGGAGTGTTCAGATGGTTGGACTAGATGGTTGTTGGAGATCTCTTTCAACTGAAATATTCCTGTTCTATTCTATTCTATTCTATTCTATTCTATTCTACTCTAGACGTGTCCCAGTGGTTGCGTCTCTTTGCCCAAAAGATAGAGAAAAGATATCCAAAGATAGAGAAAATAATACATAAATCTTTTGGCTGTCTTACCTCAGTACAAGGTTGAATACAGCTAAAGCATATTTTTACCCACCTCTGTAGACAAGAAACAGGACACCAAGGAAGATCAAAACCTCATTTGTATTGTAGAGGTCAAGATACCCAGGGAGGACAAGACATGCAATGGCTTGCATGTATAGAGCTACTGGGCAAGCAGAAATGCAGTTGGCCACAAGCCACATCTGGCCAAACCTGGGCAGTGTGGTCCCCAGTTCTGTCTTTGCTTCTGTGCCTGGAGCCCAGGACTTAGGAGGAGGTTGCAAATGGTTTCACTCCAACCTCTCAGCATGTATGAGTGGAACAGTCCAGCACTGGCTGAATTCTCTCAAGGCATGAGCGTGGCCTCAATGGGTCGGAGGCTCTCTCTTCCCTTAAGAGGGTGCAGCATCACCTGTGAAAGCACTTTGCAGTGAGCAGCACAGGATGGTTGGCAGATGTTCACAGTCAGCAAGGATGGTGTCAGACCTGCACAGTTAGGGCATAGCAAGAATCAGTAAACTCCTAAATAAGGCCTGAACCAACATTTCTTGTGCTTTGGAGATCATTTAGTGATGCTGCTGTGGTGTCTTTTGCAGTGCATCTGGGTTCTTGCTAATTTTGTCTTCTGTGTGAGGTTCTTTACATGAGCAAAACAGCTGCTGAGGAAGTGAATCAGTGTTGGGTGGTTTGGCTCTTGGTTTACTTCAGGCTTCAGTTAAACCTGGGCATGTGGGACTTTAAAAAAAATAATTCTGGTTCCATTAACGTGCAATGAACCTTGCCTGAGGGTGCTTTATGCAGATCACCTTAATCTTTTATAGCTGCCATTTGCATATTTCATGTAAAGAACCTTCAATCTCTATGTGGCATTTCTCTAACTTTATCAAAAAAATATGAAGCTCTTCCTTGCAAGAGCTAGTGAGGAAATATGTGAGGGATGGGAATTTCTTTCAATATAATTTGGTATCTGTGGGAATTAATGCCTATATCAGTGCTTTTAATGAAATCACATACACTGTATTTGTAAGTTTACGTTCTGATCCAAAAATCTATTTAATGTCTCCATTCCAATCTTTTATAACATAATTGAAATTGATTTTTGCCTTTAAATATGTAATCCATAACAGAAATGTCATCATTTTGCATAATATATATAAAATATATTGATAAGTATTCAAATATAAATATAAAAAATATAAATACTCTAGTAGGAATGCAGGCCTGTTGTATAATAGAAGCATTTTCAGTGATCACATTTTTTCAGGTAGTTCATATTACAGTTTGTTCTGTGTCCATAGATTTGATATTGTGTGCTTAGAACTGAAGAGTTAAAAAAGTTTACCTCACTGCATCTGGAATCTGAAGTTAAAAAATAGTGAACGTAATTAATTCTGCTAATGAGATTCTTGAGTTTTCATTCAGTATAAATAAAAGTCAGTAAAACCAAGAGATACTAAAAATAAGACAGATTAAAATTGCATCCAGCATTTAGCAGAAGAAGTTATATCAGAATGTTTTTTCGATGAAAGCTTCAGGGGGGGATTATTATTCCAGAATGCTGAAATAATAATTTAGTTATCTTTGGAACAATGTCTCAGAAAGTGTTAGTTATTTGATTTTTTTTTGTTTAATTTTAAAATTATTTAAATGCACTATTAATGTCAAAATTGTAATTTTTTAAAAAATTTTTGAATCGTGAATGTATTCTCTTCCCACACTTCCATCTCTTAGCATTTTATCTTCTTGAGTTATATTGAAATAGTCTCATTTGGAACACAGTTACATTTAAAACTTTGAAATCCATTTTAGAATGTCATTTTGATCCTTTGCAAAGCCTCATTCTGTCACTAAATAATGACCCCAAACTAAAAGACTTTGTTAGCCTTTCAGCATGCAGATTTCATCCTTTCTTTTTTTGGCACCACATTGTTTAGTAGTTTTTATCTAGTAGGAGATGATTAGCACATTCATTAGCTGTTTGAATTGTTTATATGATGACAGATTTTTAATGTAATTTGAGTTATGAGTTATTGGCATAAAACATGTTAAGTATGGAAGTCTGTGAAGAAGAGATGAACCAAGTAATACTCAGACTAACCAGCTGTTTCAAGTATTGCATATTTTAGCCTGGCTTTCTGGGCAGCTGAAGCAAAGTTGCCACCTCTGGCACAGTCTTTCCATGTTATTAAATTTTCCTGCAAAATTACTTTGTGATAAATAATAGAAAAGATAAACAGAGTAGTGAGAGTCAAACTGAATGCAAATTGCTCTAAATTTGCATGAGTTTTCAAGGAAATTGAATACCCAGGGCTCTGTGCCTCTGAGTTGAAAGTTTTCTGTACTGAGAGGAGGAGAGAAAGAAAGTACCCAGGCAGCAGTCTGTTCACATTAGCTTTATTTTCTTGAATGTTTCCTTGGGTTGTTTCTGTGCTGGGTAAGATAGCAGAGATTAACTAGTACAATTTATCTGTTATACACTCTCTCATCTCTTAGAGAGGTTAAATTAAATAGCTCCTGCAGCTCTGTCTGCAGCAATATTCCATGCCTGGAGCTACACCAAGGTGGGACAAGTAGCTACACTGAGAAATGTAAGAACAAATCATCTAATGAAACTTTAACTTTGAAATAATATGAAGAATCATAGAATCACAGAATATTCTGAGTTGGAAAGGTCCCGCTGGGATCATCAAAGTCCAGATTCTGGCCCTGCACAGGACCATCCCCAGGAGTCCTGTGTCCTCATATGCCCAAGACCATTGTCCAAATGTTTCTTAACTCTGTCAGGCTGGTGCTGTGACCACATCCCTGGGCAGCCTGTTCCAGTGCCCAGGCCCCTCTGGGGCTGGGTTGTATATTTTTCTAATATACAACCTAAACCTCTCCTGACACATCTTCAGGCCATTCCCTTGAGTTCTGTCACCACAGAGAAGAAATCGGTGCTGGCCCCTCCTCTTCCCCTCATGAGGAAGTTGTAACTGCAGTGAGGTCTCCCCTCAATCTCCTAGAGGCTGAACAGACCAAGTGACCTCAGCCACCCCTCATTCAGCTTCCCCTCAAGGCCCTTCACCATCTTCAAAGCCCAAAAAGGAAAAAGAGAGAAAAAAAGAGCAAGGAAGAAGTTTATCTTTATTGGCAGGTTTGACAACACTGTGTCTCAGCTATGGTATCTGCGAGCTGGAATTGTGTTTATAATTACCCTTTATTTGCACAATTTCTTTTCAAGCTAGCTGGATCCTGCTCCACACTGTGAGGAGCTACATATTCATATCACAAGCTGGAGGTCATGTTTGGTTCAATAACAGCAAATAAATCCAGCAGCAAACATAGGTCTGACCAAAATAGAGAGGAGAGAAGAAGATGTATGTCAACACACTGTTCACATGATATCTACATATACTACATAGGCACTGGTAGGATCCCTGGGAAAGAGCTGGACAGCTGTGTGCTGGCATTCCCAACACCCAACATGAGGACAATAGGTGATTCCTCACATTAAAGCAGGACTGAATCCACTCTTAGCCTACCAGCACAACTTCAGTGTCTTCATTCAGAACGGCTACAGGAAGTGCTATTTATTTTAGATCATAATTGCTGGGTTTCTCTTCCATCATACAAAGGAAATCAGCAAAGCAGAGATTATTGCTCCAACTTTAATTAGATATTTCCACACCATCTAGCTTTCAGGTTATTGTTTTCCGGGTAACTTTACCAACCTCTGATTCTCTTCTGTTGAAGCAGAGGTGGTATATAAGTACTGGAGCATTTGGAGATGATCTACAATGTGCAGTCAGTGAGTAAATGTCACTGATTCATTAAAAAAAGCCCCACAAAAATCTCGAATAAAAACTAGAAGCAAAGAATTTTGGCATGGTTCAGAGAGGGAAGAAAACCTTTAGTTAATTAGAAGCCTTCAGTCATTCCACACATTCCACATTCTTGCTTAGCCTTGGAGAGATGTCTTTCAAATATTTTCCTCAAATACTTAGGTCATTTAGCTGGATGAGAGAGGCCATACTCACCAGTAAACACAGTATACTTTTAAAAATGCTGTGGTAACAGACAAGTGCTTTTGTTGGTATAGATTACATCATTGTGGGGGGTTACTGGAATTATTTTGGAGAGTCCCCTGATGCATGAGACTTATCCCACATGACCTGCTTTATGAAGCATAATTTGTCCAGGGTGCAATATTCTGAAGGGAATTGGTGATGGTTCTGGTGCTCTCCTCCTAAACCACTGCACTCTGCCTTCCTGGTAGTGAAGGCTTTCTTTCTTCATGCTTTCTCCAGCCTGTAGTGGATTACACCCTTTCTCTGCCAGATTTCTGCAGCTGGTTTTCTTGGGTGCTCCCCATGCTATTGTAGTGGATCACATGATTACCCTCTCTGAAGGTCTGGATCACTCTCTGACCCCTTGCAGTCCTGAATTAGTGACATCTTCCCATATGAGCACATTTCCTTTGTCTCAATCTGGTCTCATCCTTATTGTTGATCAATGATCTCAATCCATTACTGGCTATCTTGTAATTTAAGCTAGCTGTTCAGTAGAATTTCATCATAAAATCAATGATGGTGTTTTCCTGCTTTAATAGAGGTAGATACTTCTCACAATGAATTGACTGTCTGTGGAAGAGCTTTCTATGCTTAAAACAAAACAGGAAATATGCAGTGGACTAAGTACTAAGCAGCCGTTTTCACAGTTTATTGTCAAGGATACATGGCACGCGGTTGACCATGATCTTTTTTTGGATCCCCAAGAAAGAAGCTTTGATATATTAGAGGTGTTGAGGTTCTGTTACATGGCAGCTACACTTTGTGTACATGCTGCAAGGTTAGCTGTTTCAAAACATTTATTTTTGTAGTTTCCTATGTATTCTTACTGTCTCTTTAAGGCAGTGGTGTGGGAATGAAATGTTTCGTTCTGAAGGATCAGATCCAAAAATAGAAAAGAAATAGTTCTGAACGTAAGCAACAATCTGAAGTACAAAACCTAATGATAAATATAATTGTTAAAAATAGGAAATGATGATAGAAATACTAGTGAAGTATTTGTTTCTAGTAACAACTTATTTCTTCTGTCTCCACTAAGATAAGTGGACTGGACAAACTGTATGAAATAATGTGAAATTAAAGGTTGTAAATCAGAGTTTCCCTCTACCAGGTTTTAAAAGATGTAGTGCACACTCAATTGCAGCAGAAAGATTGGAGAATCCTGCTTTCTGGCTGCTCTCATGACCAAATTATTTGAAAAATTAAAAGCAAAATTTGCAGAACCTGACATCTGGAATTTGTTCTTTCTAAGCCAGGCCAGCTGAAAACCCTATTAATAAAAGTATGGGGTTTTAAAATCTAATTAATTATTTAAAAGTTCTGTGGTGGTGGAAGGTGGCTCTTCCTGAATAATGTGTAAGAATACTTGTGATGATGTTTCATCCCCTGTGCCCTCTTTCTGGAGGGGTCGTATGTGGGGCAGACGTTGATGTTTCAGTTTACAAGGCAAAGGGTTGTGGAATGTTTTGAGTCTTGATTTAGGCCCAGGAACAAACCCTGCGGCTGCTTGGGAAGAATATTCTAAGCTGAGAAGCAAAACATTCCACGGTCCTTAACCAACTCAAAACATCGACATCTGACCTTCACAGTGGCATGAATGAAAGATTTAAAATCCAAGAATTGTACCCTTTTAGATCTGAGTTCTCCAATGTGCCTGACATTGTCATATGGTGATGCTGTAATTTTTAAGTTACATGTTGTACTAAGGACATTATGTTCACCTAACAAGAAAGGGAAAAATAAGTTTCCAGAGTCATAACATAAATGGCTACAGGGTTTTCACTCAAAGTTGTTAATATAAATTAATTTTATAATAGATGAAGATAAAAATAAAGTTTTCTTGAAGAAACTATATTATAGTCTCACAAAACTGATAAAATGTGTCAAGCTTCAGAGTACCTACTTTAAAAGATGAATTAAACTAAGACCTATTTTATTTAAGTTTTAAGTTACAAATAATTTATCAAATGTAAAAACTGGGCATGCCACACTTTTTATTTTACAAATATAATTGCTGAAGTTGTTATAAAGGTTAATATTAATTCCATTGTGCAAGACAACTCTAAATCTAGAAATATGTGAACTACAGATCTAAATTACCATCTATCCAAACACCGTTTAATACATGATTAAACTGTCTCCTGCTGCCTTTCATAACTCATGTGCCCCATATGGAAAGAACTGGTAAGCTAAATCCATTTTCTGGATGACATACTAAAAGTCTTTCTAATTCATTTACACATGTCTAAATCCAAACAAATCAGTGTCAGCTAGGCCACAAGGTCTCCAGGAAGAGCTAATCTGATCCTAAAGAAAGTATCTAAGATATACATATGAGGAATCTGTAGCAGCCTGCTTCACTGCGCTGACTGTAAAGGAGGACTCCCCTTAGTTAATCAACTAAATTTAACTAAGACTACTGTGGGCAACTAAATTTAGACAACTAAACTTAGGTGGGAGGAATTCCTCCACAACAGTTTGCATGCCAGTTAGAAATGATCTCACTGTTGTGGGCAAAGATGAAACTGTGTCTTGGTGAAAGTGAAGACATAGTATCAGGACATGGGAAGCTTTCACAATTGCCTGATTTTTTATCTGTCTTGAGAAGCTACTGGCCTTAGTCACTTTGTTTCTCATGCATTTCGCTTTCAAACTTACTGATACTCATTGCACTGTCATCTTTTCATGATTAGATTTTTTTCCTTTCCCTGTGTCCTCTCACTCCGGTTGAAATATGTTAACAATAAGTTGGTTATGCTCTTAAACTCGGTGGCCCTGGGTACATTTGAGTGTGAATTAATAGCCAGAGACCAGGAAGAGTACAGAAAAAAGTCTCAGCTTTTTTCCAAGTATGTTTCTGGCAGAGCGTGTGATACAGGGCACTTGTCGTTTAGTTTGCTTTTCCTTACATCTTCTATTACATTCCAAAGGATCTTGTACAGCAGCCACTATGGTTGCTTTGTGTTTCAGGTGTTACCTTCTAGGTATTCCAACAAAATCAATTGTATAAGTAAGGAGGTATGTTTTATTTGTTGGCTAGACCATGGTGGAAGTTGTAATTCAGAACATCTTATTTTTTTTTTTTTTTTTTTTTTTTTTTTGATTTATAAGCTTGGGGTGGAGGAGTTGGAACTATTTACCAGTTGGCTGACAAAAGCTTAGAACTTTGCACTTGGCAACTGATTTGAGTTTGAGCTAGAGAGTGATGGTAGTAATTATTTGTAGTGCATTAACTTGCTGCAACTTGACAGCCTTTTCCCTTTAACTTTATATTGAAATGTGATGAAATAGTCTTTGAAGTTTGATTATTCTGCAAAAGTCTAACTATCTAAAAAAGTCATAACTGGATTCACTTTGAAGGTTGTTTAAGCAGCAGGAAATATCTCAGATCCCCTTTATCTGACATCTTTGTCACTATTCTCTCACTACATTTTGTAAAATATCCAAGTAGAAGATCCAAGTCCTATGAATGTATTTTCAGAGGGAACATCCATGATGAAGATGTGTTTGGTCCAAGTGATCCTTGCAATTTAGCATATTGCCATGTCTCCTGAAGCAAAGATTTGAGAAGAACAAAGCTCTCTCTCATGTGAGGAGCTTTTTTTAGATTTCTTTTAGTAATAATCAGAAATAGACTTAAAATACAGTGTAGCTCTATTTAGGCATTTTTTGGGTGGTGTGTGGAGAACATTGTCTTAGGAAAAAGAATATACAAAGCATTTTTATTCAAACTCAGCATAGTGATAACAGTTAAGCAGATTTGCTTCTAAAAAGGCCACATAGTAATTAATTCAGGGATTCTCACAATTTCCTAGATGACTGTGGTGATTCTGACTTGCAGATGAACATAAAAAATTGGAAATCCCTCAACTATTGTTCCTAGGAGTCTTCTCCACATATATTTATAAGTATAAAATAATTTCATTTTGTCCTGTTATATGAAGCAATATTTCATTATCAAGGTTGTCTTGCAGAATTTCTGAGGAATAGTTAAAAAGCCCATAGTATTCTACACTTGTTGGTCCATTATATATAACTGTTACAAAATTAGAAAAACAGCCGCAGAGGTTTATTTTCAATCAAGACGGAAAAAAAAAAAAAAAAAAAAAGAAGTAGCTGGAGACAAATCACTCTTGACTTGTTGAGGTCAGTACAAAACATGGAGAGAGTTTAAGACCTATAATTTTTGAAGTCTGTAGTGGCATCCAAAGTACAATGACTTTTCTTTTTTTAATTATCATATTCTGCTTACTTGATCAGTACTATAGAATACATAGAAAACATAAGTCTAAATTCTTTTCAATGCATGTTGAAAATTAACATTATGCACTGGCAAAACAACATTTTGCTATGGCAAATGATAATCAAAAAGTTAATAGGGTAAATATTATTTTGTAATTTTCAGTTCATAAGCTCAATTTGTAGACCATGTAATAAATTTGAGCATACTCTCATTAAAATCCTCTGTTGTGATTCTAACTTTGTGTTTGGTGAAAGGCCTACCAGAAAGTTTATATTTTATTTCTTGTGCCTTTATTTCTAGCCAGTCCTGAATGCAGGCTCTTGAGCACTGAGCACTGGCTCTTTCAGGAAAGTGCTCTAAGCACCAGTCTTTGTCATCATGGTCTTGTCCCTTCTTCCTATTACAGTCAATTTTGAATTTCTTTTTCAATGGAAAAATTCAGAAAGAATACTGAAAACTATTATGTTTCAGAACAACATTGAGATTAGGATATATGGCTATAAACAATCTCAGAATGGTTTGTTCAAGATTTGACGAAGTTCTCTGAACACTGAGCCATTCTATGAACATCAAGAATAACATGTCTTTCTGGTTTGAAAGCAGTGATCCATGGTAGTTTATCTAAAAAATGCATTGTAATATTTTTACTTTGAAGAGAAAGACTGAGTGTCGTACTTGAATACAATTTCCTCTAGATCTGTAAAGTGGGGGGTGGGGGGGTTGGGCGCAGCAGTCTTTTCACAAAGAAGTGGAGTTTAAATTGTAGAATCATAGAACAGTTTGGGTTGTGAGGGACTCAACACAGAGAGAACTTAGTCATGAACTAAAGACCATGCTGTCTTACAGGTAACTGAGCCCTTCCCTTGATTATGTTAGGTGCATCTTAAAAAAAAATTAACTTCATGTACCATCCACCAGGATGCTTGGAAATAACTGCAATACTGTCAAATACCAGTGTGCTGGGCAGAGCTTTCTTAGGTATTTAATGATCAGAGCGATTTATGTCAGCACCAAAGTTTCTAAACTGGAAACAAGAGATTGAATTATTGTAGATGCATCTACATTAGTCTAGTATAACATCAAAGTACCCTCTGAAGTGATTTTTCCATCCTTCTTTTCCCCGTCCTACCAAGCTTTGTTTGGCACTCCAGTCCAGAGGCCTGGAGCCTGTGGACTGGATTCTTCTGCAGGATCCAAAGACAGATCATTGACTCCAGGTGTGTTCCTGCCACACTCCAGCTGCGTTCCTGCCACATGCTGGTTCAGGATAGAGCTGATCTGAGGGAAATCACCTGAAATACGGGGTTCTCAGCAAGGAGCTCTGCTCCTACTGCTCTGTGATATTTGCTGAGGCAGATGCAGTCTTATCTATTCCTATAGGAATGACAGCATGAAAAAATAATGCTCAAGCTCCAGTGTGCTGTCATGACCCACTCAGGTTTTGCACATGCTTTTGAAGAGCACAAAGCAAGTCTCAATAAGCAGATTAATGCCTTCCTTATGCCTTGGTTCTGTCACATGCAGATCTGTGTTGTAGCAAGTGGTTTTCTGAATATAGCTGAAACAGCAGGGCTCGTGTCACACAGGCACAGGTACACCTGCTCCTGCTTCCTCTTTGGTGGTTGCTCTTGATCAGCCTTGCTTTGCACAGTTAAAAGCAATGTGGCAGAGACTAGCTATTTTAGCAGTCGCTCTTCTGCTCTCATCAAATCAGACTGGACTTGTAGAAGTAGAGCTGGTCACCAGCCAATTCAATTCCTCACTTCTACCTTCTCACCTGACACAAATTGAAGCTTTGCAGATAGCCTACCAACAGTGTTCTCAAGAAGGCTGGCTTAATTTCCTTTATACTTCCTATTTTTGGTTTAGTCTGGTTTGATTTTGGATGGGGGGAAAGGGGGTTCAGTTTTTTTGGGTTTTTTTTTTTTTTTTTTTTTTTTTTTTTTTTTTTTTTGAGGAGAGTTGTGGATAAAATAAGGTGATAGAAGAATATGAAGGAAAAGGTTAGGATAAAAACTTGCTTCAGGGATGTGACATGATATTGAAGCCATCTGATGCTGTCACCCCTTAAAATGTGATAGCAAGAAGTTGTGACTGCAGTAGAAAGCTTTGCCCGTTGTCCCATAGCAAAAGACAAACATACAGCCAGTTCACCTCAAATCTTTCTAGTTGATAGATGTCATAAATGAAAACAACTTGGATGAGTCGTTGTCAATAAGCAGGCTGTTAGGAAAATTTGCTTAAATAGGTCAGGGTTGGGTATAATTAGAAGTAATGGGGTGTGAGATAGCAAAGTGAAATACCAGTGAAATATCTGGAAAACATTTTGAATAGTGAAGTGTGTTGGACTGTGAAACATTCTCTCCTAGTGTTGAAACACATGCATATGTGTCCATCATTTATATTCTGTGCTGTTTTGCCTTTCTAATGTGATATGATAATCATGTATCTATGAAAATTATTGGGAAATCTTGGCAACCCTGATTTAACCCTAGCAATATATATCTCTAGTGGGGCAAGTAGTGAGCCAAATATCATAGATTGGAAATAAGCAGATGGCAGCCCAGAAGGGCTCTGACGTTTGCTCAAATGTGGAGTAACAGGATATCAAGCTGTGGGATGATAACACCTGGGTTGCCTGTTAGCACTTTGTGTCAAGGCAAAACTTTGATTGCCCCAAAAATGGAGCAGTGCCTGCAACAGCCTCATCTGTGCCAAATGATGGCTGCTAATGTAATGTATCTTCATTTTCTCTTCAGATATTGATTTAATGGGTGACGTTCTTGATTTTTCTATTAGTAGCAAAAAAGTTTGCATGGCAAACTCCACTCATGCAATGAGGCGAAGCTGCACAGCATCTCCCATCCATTGCTGGGTGTTGCCAGCAGCCTTGAAGTCTCAGTTTTTGCTGACCCTCTGACACCACGGGAAGAAGAGACGTGCTCCTTTCTGTCTCTCTGCCCCTGTGCATGGCTTTTCTACAGACTGTACAGCCAGGGAGCAGTTTGACAGCATCTCCCTAGTACTGCATCCGCCTTAAAGCAGATGGTCTGCATTCTTCCTTCCCCAGCAGACATCTAAATTCAGTGTACTCCTGGGATCCTCCTAGTGCATAACCTGGCAGATGATAGCTGCCCTAGAGGCAGCCCTTTCCCTGCCTGTCATGACTTTCACCTGACCCAGATCACATCTGTAACCTCAGTGTATCATCTTTTGGCCCTACAAACAATATTCAGGCAACTGAATTCTGCTCACCAGATGGGATTTGTATCCAGGCCCACACAGGGTATTCTTGCAGATGTCCATAAGTGTGCTGGGTGAGAAAACAGTCTGTGACCTCTTGGTGCTGACTGGCGTGTCAATCCCTAAGGCAAGTCATAGCACTTTGCAAGTGCTGCTACTTTTACTGACTAAAGCTGTGATAAAGTTGGGTAAAAGGTGTGTGTCTAGTGACATCAGATATTACAGCCTTCTTGGATACTACCTGTGGACAGAGAAGGGTAATTTTCTATTTGGCTAGGTCCCAAGGATGTCTCAGGCTTGTAGAATATCTTAAAGGTCATTCTCTGTTTAGAAAACGAATCCCATCCTGGTTATCCACTGGCAACAGAGGGAGTTTGGGGACTTATCTCAAATGCCAATATCTACATTTAGACATTTAACGTAGGTGTCTTAACCCTGAACTGAATGCCACCCACAGTTTTATTCTCCCAAAAGAAGTAGTCTAAGGACATGAGATTGCCTAAAGCAAAAACTTGCCAAAAACTTGCCAGTAAATGATTGTCAAATATATACAGCACTTTGACACAGCTCTCATCCAAACAGTTGGTTGCTTTTCAGAAATAAATGAGAGTATACTTTTAGGGTCCACTGCCACTGGCTGTAATTCTCAATTCTGTGTTATTTACCATATTCCAATGGACACATTCTGTTGTGTGATCCACTGCCCATCTCTTGTTGTTTTTATGTTACAATTTCTTTTCTAGCCAGGTCCCATAAGTTATTAAGCCACTGCTAAAAATGGTGGACATTTTTCACTCTTACTGCTATCTGTAAAATGCAGGATCCAGATACTCTTGTTCAGTCAAACTGAATAATTGTTTCTGAGAAGAAGAGTTTTATTAACAGCTGGTATTTCTACCTTGAGGTTGACCTTATGTTTTGAGACAATTAGCTTGATTAAGTTCTCACTGACATGCCACTGTGCAATGAGCTTTGGGACTACTCTGTAAAGGCAATGTCTAAATTATACTACCCTTGAATTAGTCCCATTTGTCTTACTATTTAAGCAAATAAGTGTGATTAGTCTAGAAACAGTTCTACCTCTGGAAAACAACTAGCTTGTTTACCATGAGAATTGTTACTGTGAACAATATTAAAACCTCAGTCAGCTGCTCCTTATACAACCAGCAGTAAGTGAGCACTCAAGCACATTATGTACCAATAGCAATTTAATTTTCCCCCTTGTTCCAAGCAGTGAGTGTAGAAAACTGAGGGATCCATGTTTCAGTAACATTCCATCCCTGATATCTTACAGTCTGAAGTTTTTGCTGCTGTAAGAAAAGCTTTGAATATTTTGATTCTTACTCATTCCTAAAAGTACTCTTCTTTCTATTCACAAAAATTAATTTTGAATGGGATTATTTTCAGTTGTTTGTCTGACTTTTCTCCTCAGAGCACTGGTAAAATACTACCAACTCTTTTTATGATTGATGGTATTATGTTAACAGTTTCTGATTATTTGTTAAGGGTTATTGCATGTCTGAAGCTGTAACTCCCAATGGAAAGAATGCCATAATTTTAGATTTCCTTGAACAGAAACTGGTGTTTGTAGTGCCCAGAAGATCAGGGCACTAACCCAGTGAGCGGTGTCCAGCTGGCTGTGGGTGGCCTGGCAGGTAGTGTGAGCTCTGGGGGGCAGCACGGCCCACAGGGACCAGTGGAGCTCCATGCTGAGGACACCACTTCAGTGGCAGGGAAGCAATGGCTGGAGGGGATGTTGCTCTAAGAATGTGTGTTAGGCTGATTTTTTTAGTAAAGATCTTACTGTCAGTCCAGAATAACCCCTTGCTTATTTAGTTAATGCACCTCCTGTGCATGGAATTTCTAACAGTCATCGTTAGATTTCCAGCATTGTTTTTGATTCCATGCATCTGCTAGAGTATCAACTATAAGTAATTTTAGACTGAAAATTAGTATCTAAACAGTGTATTTTGCAATGATACTCTTGTAGATGCATGGAGCCAATAAAAGAATCACTTTCAAACCAGTACATCAAAATTGGTTACTAGAAGTACATGGCCTTGTTACTAGCAGCTGGTTTTACCTTTGGGTTATGCTCAGCTTTGTATATACTCTCATCTTTGGAAGAAAAAACAGAATTGCAAATGGAAGCTCCATCACTAGCACCTGAGTTTGAAAGAAATTCCTACACTCAGTGTGTAACTGCAGTGTCAGCATGCTGGGGATCGCAGAGAGTGTAGGATACACCTGCACAATTAGGAATAATGTTAACAGCTTCCACATATCTATTTGAGGCTCAACTTCTTTGTGTAGCTTGGGGTCAGTTTCATCTCTCAGAAAACCAGTTTCAAGGGAAAAAAAAGTAGATGTTACTTCCCTTGCCAGTTATAGTGAGTTGTGCATATATATCCCCCTAGAATATCTGTGATCTTCTTTAATATCTCAGGACATTTACTGAGATTTCTAATGGCTAGCAGTGGTTTGATATGTTGTTATATAGCACAGCATCTGGAAGGGAACATGTGCCACAACTCATGGTGCACTCCTTTATGTGCCAGTATTTGTAGTCTTACTTAGAAGGGTATTAGAGTAAGAAATAAATTTCCTGCAAAGAGAACCCTTTCCAAAATAAATTTGCCTCATAATCTGCATTATTTCAGGCATAACAGGCACTATTGCTGTATGTGGCTTACAATAGTGACAGGCACCTGCATATCAGGAGATTTCCTGATATTTCTAATCAGGGTAGGGTCTGTCTTCCTTTGTACATTTGTATTAATTTGGTTTTGACCAAAAGCAATTTCTTATTTTCAGGTTTTTTCTTTTCAAAATGATCTTTCTGAACATCTTTGGTTCTGAGAATTCCTCAAATGCACATGCTCAGGCCTAGATTCTTGCCCAGCTGTGTCAGTCAAAAGAAAGAAATGGAGATTTGATTGAATTGCTTGCAGGAGGAATTTCCTTCTCGTTTTCTGCTAGCTCTAGAAGGAGACCAAGACAAATACATTCCAACTTAGAAACCTTAGTATGCTGCCTAAATTTAGGTAGGTTGCATTGAGGTATGGCACTACTGAATGTGGTTAATATCTAAAATGTTTACCCCTTATATTCACTAGTAAGAAGCAGGGGTGAATGTCATTCAACTGTCTTGGGAAAAAGAATAAACAGTGAAAACTTCTCTTTTTAGCCACTTGATAATTGCCTTTGTTTTGCCTTATAGGCAAATATGAGAGGAAGGGAGGGAGGGAGGGAGGGAGG